>NC_142695.1:39176758-39830508 GCF_029641045.1 Salvia hispanica | reverse complement strand
AAAAAAAAAAATCAAATACTACTCTATCTAAGTTAAATTTCAGTACATATAAGTATACGTGTATTACGCATTGGAATAGTTTGTATGCCAAGACGAAACCTGCACCTTAATGAAAGCCTATTTGTATATCTTAACAAATAAAACCAATTTTTAACAAATTAAACGATTATAGTGCGTATTGTTCCATTCTCCTTTACTTTATTAAAAATTAAATGTCATAGTTTTACATATAAAAGAAATCAGATTAGGGATGTCAATCGGGTCAATTTAGTGGGTTTTGGATCAATCCTTTTTAAGTTGCGGGTTAATGAGTTACATGCTAATCGGACTGTGATTTTATCGGGTTAGAAAAATTTCATTTCTAACCCTATATGTTCGAGTTTTGGGCTAGCTCGACGAACTAATCTGACTACTAGCCATAAAATTAACATATGATCAATTCAATGCATAATGATGAAACTTATTCATATTTATAAAATGTAAAATATTCAAACATGAGAATTTTGGGATGCATATTTAAACTGGCATAAAATTATAGTAATAATGTTTGATAAATCTTGGGTTAGTTGAATGGTTTAACATATAAGAATAGGTTATGTTAGATCATGACATTGAAATTGAACATCTAATTTATGATTTTAAAATTAAAACGAAAAAATATACACATCCAAAAAAATTTCAAAGCATGTTTTAGAATTAAGTATGTTTCTTATAGAGAATTTGAATTTAACAAATATCTAACTGTATATTATACATTTAACATGGAAATTTATTTTTTTATAATTATTTATATTCAGAATAATAGAAATTGGTTTACCCAGGTCCAATCCCGATTTTCTAAATGGCATGTAATGCAGGTTCGTCAGAGATGTGTCAAATAGAGGATCAAGAGGCCGATGAATATAGCCGAAAACTTACATATATTGGGAAAGATAAACGGATGTCTAATCATATATTGGGAAAGAGAAACGGATGACTAATCAAATATAATTTCATCGAAAGTCCACGATGGGGGCTGGGAACACCAGTACCGTATGAGGCGTTATTTATTCATGCACAAAGCCAATCTTGTTGAAGCATATGTAGCAGTCATTCTCAACTTAGATAGATGTGGACATGCTAGCGAAGCTAGAAGTTTTACAATACGGGACCCAAATTATTTTTAGTAGTTATAGGCTTTTTTTATGTTCACCGTCAGAAGCTTGATTATTTGATATTTTCAATTTTAATATAAGTATAATAGATGGAAACGATTTTTTATGATGTTTACCATAAAATATATCAATGAACATATAAATTATAACAAATAGAAACAATAATTATTTTTAAATTTTTTTTATTATGATTATAATATAGAAGAAAACAATTACGAAATGACGAAAAATTAAAACTAACATAATTACCTGTGTAAAAGATAATCCGTCCCAAGATATTAGACCCTTATTCTACTTTGGAGTGTCCCATACACTTGAACCATTTCTATTTATGGTAAAAATTTACTCTACTACCAACTCCACTTACACCACTAAATAACTATCTCCTAAATTCCTGTGCCCAAAAGAAATGAGTCTAATATCTTGGGACGGAGGGAGTAACAAATATAGGAATTATGTTCAAAAAAATAAAAGACAAAGAAAAATAAAATATACACACATTATATGCATAAATAGAAAAAAGAATAAGAAAAGTTGCATAAAGTAGAATAGAAGAGAAAAAAAAAAGTTGTATAAATATTAAATATTCTCTCCGTCCCACTTTAGGAGTCCCGGTTGAAATATTCCATAAATGGTATTAGGCTCTACATTCCACTCGGTGAGGATCACCTACGGCAATTCATAATTCATCTTCTAATACATACATATATACATGAGGGATGGATCCACCATCATTTATTAGGTATGTTTGTATGTATTAGGAGATGGATTAGGATTTATCACATTTTATTATAAAACTAATATATAAAAGTAGGACCCACATTCAACTATCTTTTTTCACTAACTTTTCTTTACATTTCTTAAAACTCGCGCCGAACTCAACCGGGACTCCTAAAGTAGGGCGGATGGAGTACAAAATACAGGGAAAAAAAAAAGAAAAACGTCACCAGGGGAAATCAATCTCGGGACAATCAGACCTGGGACACGGTTTCACACCAACTGCGCCATTATCTTCACATGTAAACTACGTCAAAGGAAAATTGATGGGGGGACTAGGGGCCCTGGCCCCATCGTGGCTTTGTCACTGTTATCATGAACTGCTGCTGGTGTTAATCAGAGATCACTTTGTATTTTGGATGATTGATTAGACGTATAGAATTGAAGATCACTAAAATAAAATTAGCTTATACGTATACATTGATCTTATGTCAAGCAACACATAAATAAAAGCAAAGCTGTTAAAATGGTGAGTACTGAATATGGAACTTGTAAAGCTAAAGAATTTTACGGCAAAATGATGATTAAATCATGCTAAGAACAAACACAAATGCAAAGAGTGCATATGTATATTCAACAACTTACCTTCGTTTTCTTTTATCAACACCAGCTGGTTAACTCAAGGTAGCCTTGTCACACCTCAAGTTGGGGATGACTCCACTACATCTGGTCATCTGGATTTTTTTCATGAGATGAGGAAAATGCATATCACAAAATACAACAAAAATTATTCTCTATTATCAAATGATTTTATCAAAAATTCAAATTAAGGTAATCTGTCAATTACTTTTTCTGTTTGCAAAATTAATTTAACCTAATTGATAGAACTAAAACGCATATCTTAGATAAAATTAAAAAACCTAGAACAAAAAGTAAACAATCCAACTTAAAATCATGAAATCTCCACTACCAATAAAGTAATTGAATAGAAACCGCAAAAATCCTTAATAAAAAAACATACAAATATTAAATTTAAGTTAATCCAAATATCTAATATCCCAAGTAGGAAAAATCTCTACAATCAATATAAGTTAATATTAAAATTTTCTTTTTCCTGCTTATTAGACACCTATAAATTAAATGCTAGTGGGGCACCCTATAGTCTATCCTATGTATCGCCACGTCAGTATTTTATCCTCCTATCCTTTCCACCTACAGTGGTATGCCCTAAAGTCTGCCCTAAGCATTTTATTTATTTGAATATTTAAAACACTACAAAAATTGGAAAAAAAAAACAACTTCATTTCATTGAAAATGAGAACATTACAGTACGAAATAAAATAACTACAAATTCTCAATAGCCGTTACGCTTCCAAACTTCTTCAATCATGTCGTTCATGAGCTGAGCATGGTCTTGTTGGCTGCGCATTGAGGTCTGTCTAGATAGAACCTCATTGAAGCCCATCGGTAATCCTCGAACGTGAGGCGGTCGTCGTGCTGGAGCTAGATCCACCTTCATCATCGCCCCAATCAGTGACACTTCCACCTTAATGTTCGACTATCTTGTTATGCAAGATGATGCACGCATACATGACATCGGCGATGACTTCCTTGAACCAGAAACGCGTCGGACCTTTCACTATTGCCCACCGCGATTGGAGCACACCAAAAGCCCGCTCCACATCCTTCCGCGCAGCCTCCTGCTTTGCCGCAAATAACACTCTCCTGTCACCCATTGGGCAACTGATTGTCTTCAAAAAAACAGGCCACCTTAGGTATATGCCATCGGCCAAGTAGTACCCCATACGATATTGACGTCCGTTGGCAGTGAACTCGATGGCCGGGCCACGACCCCTGCATTGATCGGCGAAGAGGTTGGATGAGTTGAGGACGTTGATGTCGTTGTTTGACTCTGCTACACCGAAGTAAGCATGTCAGATCCAGAGTTGATGGCCATCGACGACTTCGAGGATCATCGTCGGTTGGCTGCCCTTGTATCCACTGTAAATTGACCTCTTCACGCCGTCGGACAATTCTTCCACTCCCAGTGCATACAATCGATGCTCCCTAGCATTCCAGGAAAGTCGTGCGCCGTCTCGTGCATCTTCATCAGTGCCTGGCAATCCTCAGCAGTCGGCCTTCACAAATATGTGTTGCTATAAGCCTCCACAATTCCCCTACAAAAATTCTTCAGGCAATCGCGGCCAATTGTCTACCCAACGTGAAGGTACTCGTCGAACATATCCGCCGTGGTGTCGTAGGCCAACTGCCGGAGCACAACCGTGCACTTCTGCAACGGCGTAAGTCCGGGTCTGCAGATGCCTTCTTCCCGATACTGGAAGTATTCATCACGTGCCTCCAACGTCTGGACAATGCTGACAAAAAGATCTCGCCGCATTCTAAAACGGCGGTGAAAAACCGTCGGGCCCCACCGTGGTTGCTCGGCAAAATAGTCTGTGAATAGACGTTGGTGAGCTACGTCGTGCTCGCGACAGACAAACGTCCGACGTCGAATCGGCCGAGGGATCTGTTTCGCCGCCGCCGCCTGCTCCACCACTTCACGCTCGCGCTCCATTTCCGCCAAGCATTCCGCCGCACCCTCATGAACGCAATCGAATAAGGCTCGAGTCAAGGCCTGAGTAATGCCTTCCGATGTACTTCAGTCATCGCCGGGGTTCATTTTTTTAGTGAGAAAGTTGGAAAGTTTTGAGAGATGGGAGAAAGGGAAAAGAATAAATTGGGAGATGGGAGAATAAATTGGTAATGAGAATTTGGTGTTTAAATAGAATAAAAATTCAAATAAAAAATAAAAAATGCGTCGCATCGTCCGCGGTATCATCCGCGTCGCCCACAGTGGGGCGAACGATGCGACGTCGACGCGTATCGTCCGCGGACGATGGATAACCCATTGTCCGCATTGCTGCGGTGGCGGATGATAGTCCACCCCATTATGGATGCCCTTAGTATCTTGTTATGTATTACTCCATCCGTACCTAAAAATTTGTCACATATTTCCTTTTTCGTCCGTCCCTAAAAATTTATCACATTTCACTTTTACCATTTTTGGTAGTGGACCCCATATTCCACTAACTCATTTCTACTCACATTTTATTATAAAACTAATATATAAAAGTAGGACCCGCATGCCATTAACTTTTTCAACCCACTTTCTATTATATTTCTTAAAACCCGTGCCGGATCAAATGGTAACAAATTATGGGGGACAGAGGAAGTATATAAATTATTCATACTTTAGTAATGTTGAGGCCTTAATGTGCATTGAAATTGAATAAATGTGGTACTATTATTATTTCTTTTATATATTTTTTTAAAAAGTATTACTCCCTCTTCCAAAAAAAAATAGAGCACATTTATAATTTTTGGCTGTCCATAAAAAATAGAACACATTCATTTATGGAAAGTTTTCAACAAATAATAACCCTACACATTATTCCACTAACACTACTTCTCACTTACTGTACTTTTTTGTCTTCTCTCTTACTTCAATTCTACTTTAAAACTCATACTATACACCAATTGCTCTATTTTTTTGGACCGAGGGATATATTGTATGCAATCCAAAATTCGTTCTTTTTTGATCCGTACTTTTTGACTTGTACTAATGGCAGTTCGAACCGATGTTAATAATTCAATTTTTATTAGAAACAAATTCAAACCATATGCATAAATTTAGAAAGAACAATCATGTTCATATTTCCGAATTTATTCAGTTCGATTATTCGAAGTCTTATCTTCTCAGTATTTTGCTCGTCTTTTATAATTACTAGTGTTAGCCCACACGCTATGCGCGACACATAATATTTTTATTTCATTAATTAGACATTGTGAATAAACTTAATAAAAAATAACATCATTACATAAGATTAAAAAATAAAAAATATATAGTACTATATAGTAACAATATGTTAAATAGTTATAGATATAAAATTAAATAAATTTAAACTAAACTAATACTCTATGAAAATATTTGTTAATTACGACACTTATAGGTTTCTACAATAAATAAAAACATCATCATTAAAACATACATACTTTAAATCTAAAATACTATCAATACTAATTTGATAGTACAAACTATTTAACATACAACCAAAAAGTATAATGAGAACAATAATATCATCATAAAAGATAAAATAATGTACAAAACAAATAAAAAAACACACAAATATAAATATTAGAAAGTTTCTATTTTAAGGGATGACCCAAAATGGAAATAGTTTCTATTTTTAAGGGATGACCCAAAATTGAAATAGTTTCTATTTTTAAGATGGAGGGGTAGTTCATAAGACATGAAAAAACTTATATGCGAATACTCTTAATTATACAATAATACGAATAGCAAAATAAAGAAAAAATAAATAAAAAACTTTAATATTACGCTTGACTCTTCCTCCGCCTTATTTTCCTCATTAATCTCCAAATTAATGATTTATGCATATGCGCGAAAACAAATGTGATAGTTTATGATCTTCATCTTCTTTGCTTCCTTTCGTCATTTTGTTGCTTTAGGTGTTTTCTTTGCATAAAAACTATGGAGTGACGAAGTTGGCGACGAATGTGTAAAGATATAGTTTCAAAATATTATAGACAGATAGTCAGAAACTTAGGTGATTTCTATATTTGTGAAAAAAATAACTATTATAGACTGGACAGAAAAATTAAAACAAAATTAACAAAAATTAAAACAAACTAACATAAAAAAAAATTAAAAAAAAAAAAACTTAAATGAACTAAGATCACTGAAACAAATCTCATATAAATGTACTACTATGGGTAAAGAGTAATAACCATACTATGAAAAATTCTTCTTTTTGCGAGAATTCGTGATGCAATAAGAAATGAACTATAAGCTAGCAAGTAGTAATACATATTTACAGACAAAAAGTTACAAGGATTCTGTAAATTCCTTGGAACCGTGTCTTAAATCCTTGTTCCCTGCATGGAAAAATTAACAATGAATGATTTTAGTTTTAGATAAATAACTAAAATATATAGTACTCCGATTGTGGAACACACATTCCAGGGAGATTACAGTGGTTTGTCCACGTTTAATGAATTCATAAACACGCACGCACTGCACTCAAATCATTGACGAAGTTTTATTAGGTTATAGATCATTAAGAAATGTAAATTCCATGATGTGAACAAACTTTTATTTTTGCGAAAATTTGTGATGGAGTGAGGAAAGACAATAAAAAAGTGAAATAGAATATTGCAAATGATACGTATTTATAGATATAAAGTATTGAAAAAGAATCGAGCCGTTACAAATTAATAAGGAACCATTATGTTTCATCCGATCACTAATTTAAATATTTGGATAGGAAAAATGTTATAGCAATAACTAATTTGTAAATTGTAAGTCAACAAAGTAACTTCCGATAATAATCTATCGAATTAATCCTAATTAAATGGTATGGTTAGATATCAACATGGCAAGCGTTTTTTAAGAATGACTGGCCAATCTAACTATATAATAATGTCATTAAAGATAATTAATTAATTAATAATGGATTAAGAAAATGAAACTAATACGATTATTCTATTGATGCTTTAGAACGCCATAATATCCTATTGATGCTTTGGAACACCATAATGTGTATTAATATATTATAACAGTAATGGCTAGAATTTCTTACCATGCATATTTACAAAAATTAAAAATTGAATTAATAATCTAAACTTTATGTTAAAAATTAACTATATTAGAGCTCAAAACATAAATATTCAAATTAATCTTATAACTTATAAATATTCTAAATATTCTAAGTTAAAGGACAAAACTTATAAATATTTAAAAAAAAAATCAAAATTCGCCTTTCATATGTATAGATTTAAGTAATTTATAAAAAAAACTTTTAATAGTTAGTAATACAGTACAAAATTATTTCCAACAGGCCCACGCCCATCTCCTGCAGTGACGAATAATGCAAATTTCTAAAGTAAAAGCGTCATATATGAACAGCGACTTTACCGAATTTGCGGACTGAATTGGCTCTCCAAACTCCTACGCCGACTCACCTCAAATCAGTTCCCCCCACTTCGATTTTTCTCTGGAACTAGTGGGTTCAGGGATTTTGATTAGTTGTTATAGGGATCAAACATTCACAATTTTTTGTCAGTTGAATAAATCCATCCTAATTTCTCTTCTGCCGGAGCTCAATTGGATTTTATTCTGTTTCTTTACATTGGGCCTGGCTTACACCCTAGAAATTCCAGGTACGGATTGATTTCGCTGTGAATTTTCGTTTTCTTTAGCTCATAGGATCGATCGTTTATTGTGCAACTGAGTGCGAGAATCAGGGTTTTACTATAATGTTGGTTCGATGAATTGTGATCGGAAATGTGGTTTCTTGGTCTAAATCGGTCAAGATTTTGTTCTATCAAGGTTATCCAATTTGATTATGGTGTGATATTATGAATGTTGCCTAATATGAGCAATGGAGAGGGGAAAGATAAGTTCTTGAGTGAGAAAGAGAATCCGCAGGCAATGAGGAAGAAAAAGAAGTTGGGGGAAGACGAATTTGCGCAGGCCATTGCCAAGAATGTGGTGGCGCAGGTTTGTGAAAGTTTAGGTTTTCAGAGCTTTCAGCAGTCTGCATTGGATAATCTTGCCGATGTGGCGATGAGGTATGTTCGGGAAATAGGGAAAACTGCGTCTTCTTATGCAAATTTAGCTAATAGGACGCAGTGTAATGTCTTCGATGTGATTCAAGGGTTGGAGCATTTGGGCTCAGTTCAGGGCTTTTCCGGTGCTTCTGATGTTAGGCATTGCCTTACAAGATCAAGCGTTGTTAAGGATATTATTCGATATGTTAGTCTAGCAGATGAAATCCCATTTGTATATCCGATCCCTGCTTTTCCCGTTGTGAAAGAAAAGGTATTGGACCTTAGAGTTTCTCAGTCAGAGGAAATCCCCCGTGACGAACATATACCTTCCTGGTTGCCCATGTTTCCAGATCCTGCTACTTATGCAGAGTTAAGTTCTGGAAATGAGAAAGACTCAGAAACAGAGGCGGTTAAGATTCAGCAGGTTGAACAGCAGAACAGGAGGGCTGAGAGGTCTTTACTGAATTTGCAGCAGAAATTTATGTGTAATGGAACTGAAGCAGGAGTAGTTGTTGAACAAGGGGATGCTGCAAAGGCACAACGAGCAGCAGAAAACAATCCATTTCTTGCTACTCCTCTTCAATTCGGGGAAAAGGAGGTATCTTTGCCCACTCTGCCAGCTAGAATTATTGATGAATCTATGGAGTATGGTTATCATCAAAGTCACAAAATTATGGAAAACCAAGTCTCAGTTATGGAGCCATCTTCGCAAACCAATGAAGCTGCAAGGAATGGTCCTTGTGAACCCGAGGACAGGAGAATGATTCCCGTAAATGGGAGGCCCAATGTACAATTCAAGTTTGGGAATGTGAAGAAATCGTTAAGCATGGTAACAAACCCTCGAAACAACAGCACGGGGAGAACTTCTCCTTGGTTTGATGATGATCATGATGGAGCATATGAGAAGAAAGATAGGGCTGAGATGATCCTTTGGGAAAATACGGAGAATCCACCAGAAATGTCTAATGTGTAACTTAGAATGTTTGATTAGAGACTGTATAATTCTTTTTGGAGCTAGCATCCAATGCTTGCTTCATGGTAGTCATAGTCGAGGAGCTAGGTTTTCTCTACACAAGCATTTTAGAGTTTTAAGTTTCACTGAGTTGTTGAGGGTTAGTTGTCAGTTGTTTTTTGTATTACTTTATATCATTTGGCCCAATCATTAATCCATAATGTTGACCTTATGTTTACTGGATTTGTTGTTCTTTGGGATGATTCAGCTATAAAATGCACTGTGTCTGTGAAAGTACAAGAGTAGAGATAGCACGATCTAGCTTGTACAGCAACACAATTTTTCTGATGATCGGACTATTTGCATCGTCTATGGGAGACATTAGTTTAATGTGTTACTGTTATTCAAGCATTCTCATTCTGTAGTTACTGAGTGAATCTAGTCGATATATATTACTACTATGATACAAAAAACATTTACCAATCCTCAGTGATGTAGTATTTGTATGCTGAAGCACATTGCTAAGACACAACTGAATAGAGAAAAGGATATGTCAGTGTGTACGCTAGTGTTAACCATCAAACAGAAATTACATGTAGATCTGTACATGATACGCGTGTCTGTACACTAGTGCTGGCTTTCCTTGAATACTGCATTCGTGATACTATCATGCTTCTTTGACCAAAGAGGTTGTTAACTGCTCAACTCAACTTGGAAGCAAACTTAAGTCTAGAAGGGTTTATGATGAACTACATTTAAATGAACTACATTTAAAGTGCATTTTTGATAATGAACTACATTTAAATGCCTAGCTCTTTGTGCTGTTAAAGTTCTTTCATGCATGTACTTCATTCTTGGCAATTGAACTACATGATATCTTTATGAGCACTGTACTTATTGCTACAAAAAATCCTTATATGGTAACACAGCAATGGTGATACCACTGTACTCAGCACTAGTATAAGGAGAAGATGAAATATTGCATTTATTACTTGAATTTGAATTTATCCTGTTTTGCCTTTTACATGATGTTGTGTATGTTATTTTACATAATGGAAAAGAAGAGTATTTCCAGTTGATGGCTAGAATAAGGTGGTTCGGAGTGTAGATATTTTGCATGGAACTTTTCTGTTGTGTCCTGCTACTATGAAAAAATATGGTAGACGTGCTCAATTGGGTGAAATTTTGAATTAGGTTTAATTTGTCTTAGAAATGAATTTTAAAGTTATTGTCTTGGTACTGTCCTATTACAGCAGGAAATCATAAATTTGTTGAATTTTACTTGTTAAGTTGTGCAAATAACCGTGTAGTGGCTGTTCTGTTATACCGCCCCAGTCTCTCGTTCCCTTAATTTGCAGTTGCTCGTGGATTTCATTCTTCTTAACCCCTCTGCCATCCATGATATGAATAGAGTTGCTTTCTGTGTCTGCCACTTTTCATTCTTGTTCAGTGGCTTACGGCAGTTGACCATGAAGAACCATTTCAAGCAAGAGTTTTTACTGCAGTCATCAATGTTGCAATCTGCAACCCTGCATAATCGTCTCATTCGCCTTCCTGAAGTTATTAGTTCATTTGCTTATCCCCAAGGAAAGGAGATGGCTGTCCATTTGGATGACGCTCAGTGTCCATATTGATTGTCACTTGCAGCAGCTTGTTTTGGAGTCCATGTTAACCTACAAGTGTTGGAGTCCCTTGGTTGATTTTGTTTGTTCCAACTTCTAACCTCAAGGTTATAAATCTGAACAAGTTCCAAATGTGGTGACGAGACTTTCACATTGCTTTGGCGGTTTAGTGTTGTGCAAACTGCACCACCAATTTTGTAACAACCACAAGAATACCGTGAAGTCAGATTGTTGCCACTCTTTAAACTTGGGTCGTCAGTTCTTGAAACCATTGACAATATTTTCAGTTTTTTTTTTGTCATTCTGGGATTGTTTTCTCACCTGATATCTTGCTGTTGTTATGTAATTAGGCTTGAGATGTTTGGATTGTTGCCTGATATTGGTTGGAGGGTTTGGGGATCAAATTCGAGTCCACCGTCTATTAACTTTATTTACTCTTTTTTATAGGAGATATATTCACAAAGCTAATCATGTGTAGATAGATCTGCAAAATTTATTCTTTCCTAGCTAGGGGTGGCAAATCGTGCGTGTCGGGTCGTTATCGTGTCGACACGATAACGACACGAACACGATAACAACAAACACGAACACGACCCGTTAATAAAACCTCAAACACGAACACGAACACGAACACGACCCGCTACCCTCAGACACGAACACGACATGAACCCATTAATGACACGAAAATAAGTATTGAAAAATGAAATAATAAGAATAATAATATTAAAATATTATGTGTTAATAAGAATAATAATATTAAAATATTATGTGTTAACGGATAACACGAACACGACACGAACACGACACGAACACGCATTGTTAGCGGATAACACGAACCCGACACGAACACGACACAAAATTTTCGTGTCCTTAATGGGTCGACCCGATAAGGACACGAACACGATAAGCTCTGACCCAAACCCATTAATTTCGTGCCGGTTCGTGTCGTGTTATCGTGTCGTGTCAAAAATTGCCAGCCCTATTCCTAGCCATTTGTGGCTAATTTGTGTCGAAAATTATTTTGGTCTCGATTCCGATACTAATAAAAAAAAGTAGTACTAATATTTGATTTAAATCTGAATAGTAGGAGTACATTTTTAAAGATTCTTTTGTTTTGAATTTGTTATCCAATTAATTGGATATGAGTTTTTATCTTTCTTTCCAATTCATCGTCATCTTCCTTAGCGCTTTATGATTAAATTCCAGTTGAGCCGGATCTGCAATCAAGCAATTTGGACTCATTTCAACAAATTGAGTGCTCTTCGTCTTGGAAGGATCATTAACAGAAGCGCAAGAATTGTAGCTGGTTCCGTCACTAAGGTGAGGTTTTGTTCTTCTGTGCCTACGTTTTGTCAGAGAATAATGAAGTGGATTCAGCTACAGTACTTTATTTTAACCTGCGACAGAGAATGATTAGTGAGTCTACGAATTGCACGATTCTTATGTACTGAATTAGGTTGATAAAACAAGTATGAACTCAAGTAACGCACAAAACTAACCTTCGAATTTGTGATTTTGGGGACCATTACTCCTTTGATAGATTAATAGATTGAGATGTTACACAACTTTTCCTTTTTTATCTCAAGTGCTGTCCTGACAAAAGTTGCAGATTTCAGAGAAAGAACAAGGGCAGCAGCATCCTATGAATTCATCAACATATGAGGATGATTTTCCTCCACTCTCTGCCAATGAATCTAAGCAGAAACCGGAGATGGCTCAAAATGTCATTCCATTGCAACGTGAAGCATCTAACTTGAGCACTTGTTCTGGAGAGGAGTTGGTGAATCTCAACATAGGGCCATTGCAACGTGAAGTAGCCAACTTGATCACTTGTTCCAAGCAGAATTTGGAGGAGGTTCACGACATCACACCACACCATGAAGCTTCTACTTCAACTAGTCACCTTTATGAAGCAGGCTTGCCCACCAGCTTTGGGAAGAAGCAAGTTCATCCTTCTAAAAGTCCGAAGGTTCGCCAAACTCATCATGAACAGCGAGAGGCTAAGAGACGACCAAAGCCCTCTTCCAGTACTCCAATAGACGAGCCCTTTGATATATGCCCTCATCAAACCTCGGAATCTGGAAGTTGTGTGAATAAGAGAACTGAAGGAGAATTGTCTGTGATGAGACAGCCAGCCGAGGAGAATGAAGAAAACAAAGGTATTACCGAGGGAAATGATTCAGAAGACTTAGGTGAAGAGAGTGCGTTGGTATTGGGGCCTGGAATGGTTTTACTCAAGCACTATATTCCCTTCTTGGAGCAGGTAGTCCTCTAATGCTCGTGTTTTTTGCTCAATTCTGTATTTTCATTATAAACATGTGTTGCATTCACAGTGTCTGGTATTTAGCTGTCCCCTCCCTCTCTTGCAGGTGAACATTGTAAACAAGTGTCGAGAATTAGGTTGTGGTCCTGGGGGGTTTTATCGACCTGGTTATAATGATGGTGCAAAACTGCGTTTGTATATGATGTGTTTGGGTCTAGACTGGAATCCTCAAACAGCAAGCTATGGAGAGAGGCGCTGCCACGACAATGCTGCACCTCCTCTTCTTCCTAATGAGTTTATTTCTTTAGTGTGCAGAGCACTTGACCATTCCCACAGTCTAATAAAAAGAAACCTGAAGGCTGACAATGTTGACAATGTACTTCCTAAAATGTCTCCTGATGTGTGCATTGTCAACTTCTACACTAGCAGCGGGCGGCTTGGTCTTCATCAGGTTGGTTAATACTTATGAACTCCAAAAATATGCGTCTTTTCTCTCCATTTGGAATCAATGTGTCCTTGTTTATTTGGATCAGTTAAAGACTTTTCGCCAACAAATCTATATTAGTTTAGCTTTTTTGATTCTTACAGGATCGAGATGAAACATGGGAGAGTCTTGATAAAAGGCTACCCGTTGTATCAATCTCCATTGGCGATTCAGCTGAATTTCTATATGGCGAGCAGAGAGATGTTAACAAGGCTAAAAGCGTCTCACTAGAATCAGGAGACGTGCTGATCTTTGGTGGTGAATCAAGGCATATCTTTCACGGGGTGAAAGCGATTATTCCCGACACAGCTCCTCCTGCCTTGCTGGAAAGGACAGGACTTCAACCAGGTCGCCTCAACCTCACTTTCCGAAAATATTGAGTTTTTCCCTTGGTAATTATGCTGCCTTAGTTCTTAACTGTTAAATAACTTCTTTCAACATGATTATTTATATGTATATGATAATTTATGGTTCTGGTGAAAGTTCAGTTTGGAAGCTTTGGTTTTGATCTTCATAATACAACATCATGTGGCCTAATTTTGAACTGCCTTCTGTCTTGGTAATGTTTTATTCCACCTTATGTTTTGGTTTAGTGATGCCTTAATTTGTTGGTAAATTGGGAATATAACCAAATAAATTTTAGTGTACAATTATTGTTGTTCTTGTTTTGGTGATTAAATTCCAAACGGAACTTCTACACTGATTGGTGGAATCTCATGTGGGTTGGCGTTTTGTGTGGGATGTTTTTTTAATTCAACTTGAATATGATATTACTCAATTAATTAGATTTATATCAATAATGTTTCTTTTGAGGAAATTTTGTGTTGTTAATTCTTGATAATATGGTGACAATTAAAATGTTCCCGTGTTATGTCTGTGGTGCATTTCGTGTTATGTTATTTTTATTTTTAGTATTTTATTTACCTTGTTCATTCAACCTTAATCAAGAATTATCCACGGGAATATGTGACCAATAGTTTAAAAGATTATAAAATCACAAATTGTTAAATTCTGGTTTATCCTATATTTTTCAAAATTAAATGAAAAATGATACTCCCTCCGTCCCGCTTTAGCAGTCCCATTGACTTTTCTGTCATCTTTTTGTAAAAATGATAAAAAATAGTTAAAGTGGAGAAATGGTAAAATAATAGAGACAATAATGTAGATAAGACTCTTCTCTATATTATTCTTTTTCTTAATTTACCATTTCTCATCTTTAACTATTTTTTATAATTTTTACAAAAATAGGGCAGAAAAGTCAATGGGACTGCTAAAGCGGGACGGAGGGAGTAGAAGTTTTAAAAATTCTCAATTGTCTCAATTGACAAAATTTGTGCTATTATTTTCAGTTTTCTTAAGCTCAAAACAACATCGTGTAACCGTACACATCGTTGCATTAATACGTACTCGCATCACCAGTATTTACCAATTTAGCACTAAATTTGCAACCAAAAAAGTTATCATTGGGACAAATGAGAGTTTTTTGAAAACTTTATAATTTATTATTCAAATTTATAATGGGCTATAAAAATAATAATTTAACCAAATTTCATAATTTTATAGATAATTAACCCTTTATAAAAGTATATGCCAATGAAAAGTAAGATTTCTATTCTGTGATGGGTGGAGAGTAGTTTCTTATATTGCATTTGAAAGAATAATTAAAAGAAGTTTCAATGAAGTAAAAACTAAATTGTGATTCAGTTTAAGGTATAACGTATATAACGGGGTATATTGACATTTGTTGTAAGTATGATTTAAAATTTGAGTTGAATATCGGTAAGAAATTGTGGTATAATTGAAAATTTAAAGTGGACTAATATCGATGGCCTAAATATAATTTTTCATTTGTCTTAAAGTGAAGAGGTTCATGTAATAATTTTGCAGAAGTGATAGATAGCTACGTCCCTCCAATTAAGTGCAGAAGTGGGAATCCTACAATGCACAAACCTATTTTTATTTTTATTTTTATTTTTTGTGCCTAGGAACAAACAATTTTGAACACTCAGCATAGTTATCATAATCTCGGCCATAAAAAAAATCGAAGCTGATTATATTATTAGTTCCAAAATTATTGTCATTACGACTACGAACAATGGCCACAAATTTTCCACTTTTCTTGTCTGCTTGTCCATTTTTTATGATTTTGGTAGTTTTGTTGTAATTAATTAATGACACATAGTTAACTTTAAGCATTAACAATTGTGAGTAGACAAGGTTACCTGCCTTTCTATAGCAAAGTGACAACATGTGATGAAACTGGTTCATAAACCCAGCCAGATTCATTGGTACGTACGTCTCAACCCCCTTATTTTTTATGATGAATATATATAAATTAGTTCTCATATATACCTCATTATCAAATGCAATAATTCACATGAAGTGGCATGCAAGGTTCTCAACTTCGATCACAATTTTTATTGAATTTATAAATATATTATTGGTAACAAGATTCATATGTATCTATCCATACATACATTATCAATGAGTATACATGAGAAATATTTACTAGTGATGATATAATATTACTATGAAATATTAATATCATTTTTTATTCAATACAAATAAATATACAATTATTGATGAAAATAATGTTATTTTTCTTATTTCGGATCAAAAGTAAAACTCAATATCATTTTCAATTCGATACAGATCAAGAGCGAAACCCAATATATATATATTCATGCGAACATATGTAATTATGGCATCGTTAGAATTTTCATAAAATTTTATTAGTTTGACAAATGTGTAGTGAACAAATAATTTAAATTGGAATAGTAATGTAGAATTTAGTAATTTTTATAAGAGAGAAAGATGTTAGCTTTAATTTGTAATTTAATTAATTAATTGTCAAATGTTTTTTCATCTCGAATTCTGGATTGAAGATAGCCGGTAAGATTGTAGCATGTCTATTAATTTCATGATCTGAAAGTTTGAAGTAGCAATTTGATGGTCTGATTTGTAAGATAGAATGTAAATTGTCTTAGGATTTTTAATTCGATGTGATTACGAACAAGGCTACATAATTTAATTTAACCTTCGTGTCGTTCACATCAACATTTTCTGAAATTCATATTCAATTGGATTTAGTTATTTATCAACTTCATATTTAGCGGCAGATTACTTATTAGACTAAACTAGTTATACAATTTATTTTCCACAAACTAGTGCTTTTAATAACTACTCATATTCACTTAGCACCTGCAGTTACCATCAAAATAGTAAGACCACGTGGCGCACATGATTCAATAATTAAGAAATTGAGAGTTGCCCAACTAAAAAAATACTACTCCCAAAAATAATTGATTCGTAATTTTAAAACACTTAAATTCCTTTGTTTATCAGGATTATGCATTAGAAAAAAAAATTGATTCATAATTTTTAAAGACTTAAATTTTTTTTATCTATTAAGAAAGTAATAAGAATCCCAAAAATAAGAAAACTGGTGCAATTTTATGAGATTCTTATTCCGTACTTATATTCTACTTATTATGTATATTATTTCATAATTTGAAAATTCTTAAATATTTCGATATTTCATATTGTGTTATTACTTATCATAATATAATGTTTAATTCAAAATACTAATTATAATAATATCAAATATTATTATTGTTATTATACTTTTATTTTTATTGTTATTTTAATTATTATTTTATCAATTAATAAATTATATAGTAAATTTTAATATAAATTTTCAAATTATGAATCATATTTTAATTATAAGGAGTAATAATTATAATAATTTTTATTTATTATTTACTATTATTGTTATTGTTATTGTTGATATTATTAAGTTTTTAAGTTATGTGATATTAATTTAATTTTTATCATTAATATTGTGGGAACGTCGGATGTCAAGTTAAATTGTTGAATGGGTAAGTCATCAATCCTAGACTATGTAATTTACTTTATTTGGTTAGGCAATTTACCAAAAGAATTCTAATTTATCCTTGTGTGATTCTTTTTAAAGCATTTAGGTGGGTGGAAGTCTTTATATTTACACTCACCTGATCTAAACTCTATTACTATTAAATTCCTAGTTCAATGAATGAGCATTCCCAATACAGGATCATACTGACAATTATTATATTATTATTGTTATTATTTTGTCAGTTATTATCTCATTCCCTCGTAGCTAAATCACTCTTTTTTCAATCGTTTTAAAAAAATTATATACTCCCTCTATTCCTATAGAATATAAATATTGAGTTCGGCATGAGTTTTAATGCATTATTGATAGAGTAAGAGAGAGATAGATAGAGAAAGTTTTTATGTATTGGTAGTTTTGAATGAGTCCCCTCACTAGAGAGAAAAAATTGGAATATTCATACTCATTGGGGATGGACGAAAAAATTAATAGTGCATGCTCTTAAGGGACGGAGGGAGTAATAAATAAGTGGAGAAAAAATAAAGTAAGAGATAAAATAATGTAAGAATACTCTTTCACCACCTATTTAGTACTATGATTTTGTCGAAACGAGTGCAATAAAGAAGTGACTCAACTATGAGGGAACAATGAGAGTATTAATTAATTAAGTGAATCTTAATGTTAACTTTTGAAATTATGGATCATACTTTATACTCCTATTACCATATGGATCATACTTTATACTCCTATTACCATATAGTATAATTTTTATTTCATTATTATTATTATTATAGTTATTTTACATAATTATATAATACTCCATATAAATTGTTACTCTAATTATACGTCTATTAGTTAATTACTTATAAGTTAAGAGTCTAACTTTTAAAATTATGGATCATATTGTTGTTGTTATTATTATTATTATTAAAACAAAAAAATAAGTCATTTATGAGAAATCATATTTCTAAAAATTGCAGTACTCCATATCGAACAATATTAGTTTTTCTTGGCTAATAAAAGGGAATTGAGGATTCAAATATATGTTTTCTCTAATCTATGTTTACAAACTTAGAATTGTGGATTGGATTAACAAGTAGATCAAACGTATCACCTTGATCTCACAACCTAATCCCATACCCTAAAACTCAAAAGCTAATATAGTATTAAAATCTTTCATTATATAAAATATAGTGAGATATCTACTACACGTAATGATTGACACTATATGATGATATATATTGTATCCAAACAATCCGGTATCCAAATATTAACGTAACGACATCGAGGTCGATGAATCAAAAAAATGTTAATGCCTATATATATATTCCATTTACGACTCCTATTAATATACATATCCATAACCTCTCTCTTTCTCTCTTAACTCTCTCTCTATCTATAGAGTAGATTGAAATTAGTGATGAAAGGGGTGGTAGTGAGAAGGGCATTATGGGAATCCAGACGTTTCCGTGGCCGTGGGTATTCCGGTGCATGCGCCGCCGCCGATGTAAACGAACTTCCAAAAATGCCCCCCTTCGACTATACTCCGCCGCCGTACTCGGGCCCCACCGCCGCCGAGATTTTGGCTAAGCGGAAAGAATTCCTCAGCCCTTCCATCTTCCACTTCTATGGTAAACCTGTGAGTTCTACTAAACCTTAACTTCAAATTTATACTACTCCTATACAATAAAAAAATCACAAGCCTGCCTTGTGCCATCGATCATCGATAATACTATTGGAAATGTTTAAAATCATTATGCAAATCAGCTAATCAATTTGTACTTCTTTTGGCATTGCTTACATTTTTCCGATGATACGATTCGAATATACTAGCATAATGCCATCTTATGTCAAACCGCAGAACCCAAGAAAGTAAATTTGGAAGTATACTCACTAATAACTAATAATCCCTATTTTCCTACTTAGGTACAGTGATACACTTAAAATTGATTATTAGGTACAGCCGATGAAAGTAAAAAATTGATTATTAAGTGACACTTTTTAATATATAAGTAAATTAAAATTGAGTTTGGTAAATGAAAAAAATGGTATGAGCAGGTGAACATAGTCCATGGGAAGCTACAATACTTGTTCGATGAGAAGGGACGGCGATATCTGGACGGCTTCGGCGGCATAGCCACCGTGTGCTGCGGCCACTGCCACCCCGACGTGGTGAAGGCCATCGTCAATCAAACCAACAATCTGCAACATTCCACCATTCTGTATTTGAATCATGCCATCACTGATTTTGCCGAGGCTTTAGCATCCAAGATGCCTGGTGATCTCAAGGTCTGCTTATTTCAACTAATTAAAGTTGATAAGAAGGTAGTATGTATAGCTAATGATGTTATATGATATGTAGGTAGTGTTCTTCACCAATTCTGGGACAGAGGCCAATGAACTTGCTATCATGATGGCTAGATTGTATACTGCTAACCATGACATTGTGTCACTTAGAAATGCCTATCACGGCAATGCAGCCGGGACTATGGGGGCCACCGCCCAGTCTAACTGGAAGTTCAACGTTGTTCAGACTGGGATGCATCATGCCCTCAATCCGGATCCCTATCGAGGCGTGTTTGGATCGGATGGTCTGAAATACGCCAAGGATGTTGAAGATCTCATCAAATTTGGTACATCTGGCCATGTTGCTGGTTTCATGTCTGAGGCCATACAGGTATTGGTATTCTATTCACCACAACCTCACACCTTTCTATTTCTTGTCTTTCTCTAAATATTAGCTTTCTCAATTAAGGGTGTTGGTGGGATTGTTGAGCTAGCTCCCAACTACTTACCTAGTGTGTACGAAAGCATCAGGAAGGCGGGAGGCCTCTGCATCGCGGATGAGGTGCAGTCGGGCTTTGCTCGTACTGGCACCCACTTTTGGGGGTTCGAGACACAAGGCGTTGTGCCAGACATAGTCACCATGGCTAAGGTAAGTTTAATGAGTATTGCATAATCGTATCAAGGCCTAGCAAAGTATTAGAAGTTGTATTTAATTTGATGGTAGGGGATTGGGAACGGAATCCCTCTCGGTGCAGTGGTGACAACTCCCAAAGTGGCAGAGGTCTTGACTCGGAGGAGCTACTTCAACACTTTTGGGGGGAACCCCGTGTGCACCGCAGCAGGGCTAGCTGTGCTCAAGGTGATTGAGAGGGAGAATCTGCAGGAGAATGCTCGTGTCGTGGGCTCTTATCTCAAGGACCGCTTCAACGCCCTCAAAGACAAGCACGAGAGTAAGCTCTCTTCCTCATCATCCTCAACGGATCACCTTCAAACTCATGATCTCCCATTTTATTTATTGTAGTTATTGGTGATGTGAGGGGAAGAGGACTAATGCTTGGGGTCGAACTGGTGACGGATAGAACCCTCAAAACTCCAGCAAAGAACGAAATAGCCCGAGTCATGGAGCTCATGAAAGGTATCCATCCATCTATTTGGATATTTACTAAGAACTAACAACTGATACTATTTGTTTTGTGATGATGAAGATATGGGTGTTTTGGTGGGAAAGGGAGGATTCTATGGGAATGTTTTTAGAGTAACACCTCCACTTTGCTTCAACAAGGAAGATGCTGGTAATTAAACATCTTACATTTACATTTGTTTGCTCTCTGTGTTTCTCAATCATCAATCATCAATCATCAATCATCAATAATATTTGTGTTATGAATACAGATTTCATGGTGGACGCCATGGACTATGCAATGTCGAAGATCTGATTGACTATGATGTATATAGCAATATTGTAACTTTGATATTCAAATAGTGGACTTATATATATTGTGATCTTATAGTCAATAATAACAAACAAATTTGAATGCAATCATTATAATCAATAAAATAATAGTCTAATTATTACTACTAATTGCATAAATCATGCTCTCTCTATATAAATGGAGTACAACTGAAATCTTGATAAAGAAAAACATAGTCTACCCATCGTAGCGGCGGAACATGGACGATCTCGGCGACTGCGAGTGGTTGGCGGAGAAGCGGACGAGGGAGCTGAGCAGTGAAACGATGTTTACTAGCATGAACTCGAGCTCACGGTAAATGCTGGTGCTCTTCCTCAACATCACGTGCATTACCACAGATATTGCTTCATCAACAATTCTTGCCATTTTTTGTAACATCGATGGGGATCGGGATCGAACAGTTGGCATTATATTGTGATGATAACTATGCAAGGGATATGATCGAAAGCTTATTTGGTGTTACTGAAATGCCCTTTTCTTGTTACAATTTGCTGTCGCAATTATTGGCCTTATGATTTATCTAATCAGTGCAGTGGTGTTACTGGCACCCACCCAGGAGTTATCGTAAAGAAAAGTTGGTTTGAAAAGTTGGTTTGCTGTCCCGGTTAAGATGACACATTGATTAGCCGGCACGAGATTTTAGGAGTTATTGATTAAAGTGTTTAATTGGAGAGAGAAGGTGGGTGTAAGTAATAAAGTAGAAAGATGAAGAAAGATATATTTTAATAGGAGTGAGAAAAAGTGGTTGAGTGTATTAATTAGAGAGAGAAAGTTATCAAAAAAGAAAATATGTCATCTTAATGGGAACAAACTAAAAAGGAAAACGTGTTCTTAAGTGAGACGGAGGGAGTATTTGAATGTGTTATTCAGATTTGAAACATTCAAGCATAAGTTGCGGTATAGTAGTGGGTGGGTAATTCCGTAATTGCCTAATTGGGGTCAGATTAAGAAATGATAGGGGTAGCAATATAAATACGAAAATGTTAGGGGTGGCTGTGACCTGTGCAGTAATTAGTGGATGAGGACATTATGTGCTCATCCTATGCTGCCGTTCTCTTACTAAACCATATGTACAATTTTCAGTCGGACATCCCCCAATTATGTCGACATATCATTTCTTAATCATCAGGTATTGTCAAATGTTCATTCAGATCTATGCTTTGAAATTATCGACGTATTCAGATCTCTACTTAATAAAGAGATACTTCTCCGTCCCCTATTAACAGTCATACTTTTCCATTTCAGTCCGTCCCCAATTAAAAGTCACACTTCATTTTTACCATCCCAATTCACTCACATTTTATTATAAAACCAATATAAAAAAATGGGTCTCACATTTCACTAACTTTTTCAAACCAACTTTTCTTTACATTTCTTAAAACCCGTGCCCGATCAAAGTGTGACTCCTAATGTGGGACGGGGAGAGTAAAAGAGAGTCTAGAAAAGAAAATAAAATAATGAGATATTGGCACCCAATGATGAAGCCAGAATTTTTTGCCCAGGGGGCCTAAAAACTGTTTATAATTGTGAGCTATTTTTTACATCGACATCAATATCCCCATAAACAGCTGCAACATGAGTGGAAGGAATAGTGAGGTATAGAGATAGTAATGAAATAAATAGTAGTGTTAGAAACTAAAGATATATACAACAACTTTAGTAAAAATCAATCCCGACATCAAAATTGCACAATGTCGTGAAAATGACCATATTTGCATCTTAAATACTATTAATAACATTTCTTATTAACGATTATACATCATAACACCAAATAAAACATATAATATCATTTTCACACATTCATTATTCGAAGCTTATAGCATCCTTTCGGTAGAGCTCGTCATATTTTCCCACCAATTTATGTTTTAAATTAATCAAATATTTGTGATTTAAAAAGTAGACTAACAATGTATTTATGTTTTAAAATAATTACTACATATTTATCATTCAAAATAAATTAAAAAATAGACTAGAATAATAACTAATTAGTATAGTTAAAGTATTAAAAAATAAAGGGTAGCCAGAATAATAACTACTATAATTAAAGTACTAAATTAAAAAATAGACTATAAATAAAGTCTATACAAATGGTATATATGAAGATTCAAGAGTAATTGAAATGAGTTTGTTTTGAGGAAATAAAATACTACGGTACAAAATTCCTGCTGGTTCAGGGATTCGACCACCTGACTTGGCGAAAGAAAGGCGGAATATCAAACCAAATGGGCCACCAAACATGTGTATTCCGTAGGAATGTACATTATATATAGCTTAATTTCAATAGCTGGGGGACCCAGTGGCCCCCCAGGCCCCAGTGTGGCTTCGTCGCTGTTTGCACCTAATATCATGGAACTTTCAAAAAGTGATTTTTCTCACGAACTTTACCTTGAGTTTGTTATTTTCCACCATTGAAAAAATTCCGGTTATATTAATAGATTGAAGAACAAATATGGAGAGTGTGCTTCAAGAAAAATTATTTTCAAAGATTGAAAATCTTAAAACTCTCGAAGTTGTTGTCAAGAAATTACGATAAAAATCCGTATCATGATATTATTTGCCGGAATTTTTTCATTGGTGGGAAACAAAAAACTCGGAGTAAAGTTCGTGATATTATTTGTCAATTTCAAAGTTTGTGGGAAAAACTCAACTTTTAGAAACTTTCATGATATTAGATGCCAATATCCCTAAAAGATTTGAATTAAACACGTTATTTTTTAAATATGCAAACCAATCATGGAACAATTAAAAAAATCAATCGTTTATAATGGAACATAAGAAGTACTCACATTATTCTAAGAGGATTCGCATTTGTCCTTTCTGTATCAAGCTAATCCTTAACTATTCATTGACTCATACCACTTTTAACCAAACAATAATACAAAATTCTATTAATACTCCCTCCATCCCACAAGAATATGCACTATTTTTCTTTTTTAGTCTGTCTCACAATAATATGCACCCTAATTTTTTAAAGTCTTTTCTCTCTAATGAGGTATGACGCATTCTCCACTAACAATTCTTTGGGGACGAAGGGAGTATTGTTTTAGATCTCAATGTTATCTTATTAATCAAACCGAATGTCACTATAAAAAAAAAATCGCGGTTTAGTGACGACATTATCCGTCACTAATAAGCGAAAATTAGGTGGCTAACATGCTGCAATGTTATGTTCATATTAGTGCCGGACTTATATGTTACTCCTACTAATTAGTAACCGACGAATTTCAGTTATTCAACCGTCACTAGTTCTTGAGTTCTCAACTGTCACTAATTCTGTCACTAATATGCATTTTTTTTGTCTTCAATCAAGAGTTTTTAATAGATTGAATTGCTCATCGAACTCAAAATATTCGAGTACTAACCATCAAAATTTTGATTGATACATAATTTTGATGGACAACAAATCGATATATCGTTTGTTGAAAAGAAATAGAATAAGTTGAAAACGAAAATTTATGTATAGTTCATATGTTTATACTTTGTAGACTATTACTTCCTTCGTCTTCCAAATGTAGTCTATATTTGTCATTTCAGTCCGTCTGTAAAATATTGTCTATTTTATTTTTTTATTTTTGATAAGTGGACCCCGCTTTCTACTTACTTTATATTCTAACATTCTATTTTCTAAATTTTTTCATATTTCTTAAAATACGTATCTAGCCAAATATGAATAACATTCGGCGTACAAAGGAATAACATTCAGTGTACAAAGGGACTGAAAAAAGGGGGAAATGTAATCCTTTGGAGCAATATTGTATTACGCTTCTCTAGTGGCCACTATCTTCGTCCCTGAAAGTTTGACACAGTTTACCATTTCGGTCCGTCCCTGAAAGTTTGACACATTTCACTTTTTACTATTTTTGGTAGTGGATTCCATATTCCACTAACTCATTCATACTCACATTTTATTATAAAACTAATACTTTAAAAGTAGGACTCACATTCCACCAACTTTTTCATTTCACTTTTCGTTATATTTCTTAAAACCCGTGTCGAATCAAAGTGTGATAATATTTGGGGGAAGGATGTTAGTAGATAAGTAGATATTTTGAAATGTGGATCACAGGAAACTTTTGAAACCTTCAAGGCTTCAACCAAAGTTACCAAACCACTATAAGAAAAGTAAAAATCGGAATTCTTAATTTATACATATATAGTGGCCACTTTATTTAATAGATCATGTGGTTCTATAATTTTCAATATTCATATATCAAAATAAAATACTAAAAATAGTTCAATATTTCCTATATATAGTTCATTCGTTTGTAAGTTCAGAATGAACACAAGGAAAACATTTTTAAAGTAGCATTGAGCCATTAACCACCTTAATCGCTCCATTTAACGTCTCTCTCTCTCTCTCAGACGAAGTGCATTCCGCCGGTGCAATTTGACAAGTAATTAAGCTTTCATTCGTTTTGTTGTGTTGTTTGTTTGTTCATATATTAGAATTTGATATAATGTATATCCATATAATTTAAATACTTACCAAACTATCTGGATTTTTCATCGTCAATTTTCTGATTAACGCGCAGATAAGCCCAAAAGCATCTTCATTTTGCATAATCATTTTATTCATAATTATTTTAGAAAAAAATATTTTCCTTTTTAAAATAGTTGCAAATATGCGCTGATCTTTGAAAAATTACAAAGTAAACTAATTGAAAACATGACTTACTTTGAAATCAAAATTTATCATTCAATATTTTTTTCATTTCCCACTATTTATTTGATAACTCTTATGGATTCATTTCCCCTTTCATTTTATTATAAAATTTGTGTGTAATATTCAGCAAATTAAATGATATGGAAATGTGTGGAGAATGTAGTTTGGTCGCTCCATATATCACGCTACACCTCTCCTCTCCTATATAGTATATTCTTAACCTTAAAGCAAGTATAGTAAATTTATTTTCATCAGAGTCCCCATCATCAAAATATATGTTCCAACAATGGGTCGAGGCGTAAGTGCTGGGGGCGGCCAGAGTTCTTTGGGCTATCTTTTTGGCAGCGGAGAGGTGGCGGTGGCGGTGAACAATCCAACTACTGAAGTTGCTCCTAATGCTAAATTAGAATCTGCCTCACAAGAGGCTGCATCTATTGATACAAATAAAACATCCGTCACTAACAACTACTATCGATCTGATGGCCAAAATTGCGGCAACTTCATAACGGTACACAACCAATGTGAACCTTGATTCTCATCATAACTACCATATCATAATTTTGGTTGATAACTCATGTTCTTGGTAATTAAAAAATAGTAGTACATCAACCTTCAATTTTTTATATTTGACATTAGGTTTGAATTTCGTTAAAGCTAATCACTCATTTTTCACGGAATAAGAAGCTATTGTTGGAAATTTTTTAATGATAACTTTCTAATAGTAGTATTTATATTCTTGGATTTTGATCACGGAAAATAATAAGTAAATTTGATGTGAAACTCTTATCTTTTTTTTCCTTTATCTTTCTAGCTAGAAATACTTGAGACATTTTCACTTTGAGGATATCACTTTCAGGATATCGCTTTGAGTAATGAGCCAATAAAATTTGAACCAATATTCAATTCCATAAAAATTTAAAAATCATGTAATGTTTGACCAAGAAAATAAATTAGGTTTAGAATCAAAGTTAGGTATAATTTGTGTATTACTAGTATCAATCAACTATAACCGTGAAACTAGGGTTTTGATTTTTGAATGTGTTATGTGTGGCAGGATCGACCATCAACAAAGGTCCACGCTGAACCTGGCGGTGGCTCCTCCCTTAGTTATCTCTTTAGTGATGGCAAAAAGTGATCCATTGAATCTCAATCGGTCGGCCTCACTTGTTTGATTTCTTTGTTAATATTTACTACTTATAGGTCATGTTAAGAGAACATCAATACAACCTTTGTTTTATATTTATATTTATATTTATATTCATAGCGAACTATATATTAGGTTCTAAACTAATCTAACCTTTTCGTTTCCAGGATCATTTTACTAGCATCATTAGAGCATCCATAACGCTATGGCCCGGGCCGCAACCCGCGAGTCCCGGCCCGGGGAAAGGGTTAAATGGGGGTGAGTCACGGCCTGGGCCGGTCCCGGGGCCGCAGTTGCGTCCCTGGGCCGCTCTCGGGGTCCGGCCCGGCTCAGGCTTAGAGGACGCGGGACGGGCCGCAAACCCCCCAATTTTTTTTTCCTTTTTTTGATTTTTTTGCTTATTTATACCCATTTTCTTCAACATTCTTCCACCAATTTCTCCATTTCTATCCTCTAAATTATTTCAATATTTTTTCTAGGACTTGTAATTTTTATTTTCTAGGTCTTAATAATTTTTTTTCTAGGATTTATAAAAAGATTTCTAGGATTTGTAATTTTCTTTTTTCGACTAAATAATAAATTTTCCCGGTTTTAATTGTTCAACGTATTCTATTTTACGAGTAAAATAAGTTGTAGTTGTGAATAGTGCAAAATAATAGTTGTGGCCCGAGTTGTGGCCTGCGGGGTTAATGGAGTTGAGGCTTGAACTCAAATTTAGAGGAATGATGATGTGGAGGGAACTTGCGGGCCGGATTTGGGATGGGGTTATGATGCCCTTAGTTCTTGGACATATGGTATAATCATGTTGGATGGACTTTTTGCATAGTTCCTGGATATTTTTACCCTTTTAGCTATTTTTGAGTTGAGAGGCGAAACTATTCATTAACTATTTATCCACTAATATGCACAATTCAGCGGGTACCTTAAACTATAGTGTTAAATACTTCATCGAATATCTTCTTTGTGATTTTGGTTTTAATCAGTTTTTACTTTTATTTATTTATTTATATTTCTTCTTTTTCTCTCTTTTTCAAAATTTATTCTCAAAATATAAATTTGAAATAAATTAATTACAAAAATTCAAAATCGCAAATTAATTAAGCAAATTTGATCAATGATCAGCACAATTAAAAAAGACGACCAATAAATAGGTTAGTCGACAACTAATTAAATCATGCATTTTATTCTTTTAATGTATAGATTTTAATTGTGATAATAAATAGTATATACTACTATAAAAGTATTGTCAATATGGAGTGTAATTATTTTTTGATTATTCTATTGATATATTGAAAGTTCATGACATTTTGGTACAAACCAAATAGTTTAGGTTTTAATCCAATAAGCACTCGTTTATTTACGATTTTAGATTTGTAAAAACAGTAATAACGCGATTATATATTTCAATTTTGCCACTATTGTTTCTTTATGATTTTCAAATTTAATTCGGTCTTAAATTCATATTTTTGGAACACAAAATTATAAGATAAAAATGTATAAAGAGAAAGAAAAAGTAAGGTGAAAATTGACTGAACCTGAGCTCATGCTAAAAGGGTAAAAATGTTCAGGAACAGTGCAAGAGTCTATCCAATTATGCATATTAGTGGTTATATAGTCATTGGACAATTTTGCCCTCATTTTAAGCTAAAAGGGTAAAATGTTCAGGAAAAGTGTAAACGTCTATCCAATGACACATATTAGCGGATATATATTCAATGGACAATTTTGCCCTCAGTTCAAGCCAAAAGGGTAAAAATGTTTAGGAATAGTGCAAAAGCCTATCCAACGTGAAATAAAATTATTCAGGGACTTAAATGTCACTCTTACATATCAATATATAAAGAAAATTTTGAAAGATATCTATCACCCTGCCAGTTTGGAGAGAAATATGATCATTGGTAAACGCAAAATTATGAGGCAAAGACCAATGTACAATACAATATAGAGAGAAACCTTCTCAAAGAAGATTGAACCTCTATAAATACCAATTTAACAAATTGATCTAGTGTAATTTATGTGAACTTGTTCAAGAACAACACTTTTTGGCGACATCGTAGCAATAGGTAATCAAAAACAGATAGTCAAATATCAATCAAAATAAAAATCTTGTAACGTCCCAAAATTCGATATAGAAGGAATCCGGTATTCCGACGAGGAAATGATCGGCTTGAGATTTTTCGATAACTAATTTAGTGTCATAAATGGTAATAATTATTTTGGATAGACATTATTTAATTAAAAATCTAAAATAATAAAGAAAAGAAAAAGAAGGAGAACAAGAGTGGCCAAGTTGCTTCTAGAGTCTAAGATAACAATTAGAATTAATAAGATATTAGTATAAAATTAAAAAATAGGGGGAAGAGGAAGGGACACTCCACCGCCATACCTCAACATCCCAAAAGTGTCCCTTTAACTTACTCTCGGCACTTTCTCTCTCGGGGGGAGGGGACACAAAGGTATACATCTCGACCTTCTCTTCTCAACTAGAAACTGATCGGTGGTCGTGGCCTCTCTTTGTTGACCACCGGTCTCCGCCGCAAATCGCAAACACCTTGGTCTTTGGCCTGACCACTGTTGTTTCCCTCTCCTCTCGGTATTCTCTGTTACACTTTTCGCTTATATATATATATATGGGTGCGGGGTAAAAGACTGACAGAATAGGTGTATATACATACATATACACACACGTATAATGTACTATAATTTATATACATGTAGGTGCTGGCAGCGGAAGCGCGCGATAATAAATCAATCACATAATAATCAGATCTATTTAGCAGATTATTTAGACAAAACCTATTCGCGTAAATATCACATGTATCATGCTTACAACTTGAATCAATCATGTTTTAAGAATATTGAAACCTAAAACATGCTTTTCTACGGAGCAGAAAAATACCTAATTAATTCTCCAAAGAATTGAAGATGGTTAGCTTCTTCTCCACGTGATGCTTTGAGTACTAAACCACAAATCTTCTCTCTGGTTCCCGAACTGTATCCCAATATCAGTGTGGGCTGATCTTACTAGAATACTAGGACTTAAATAAAGAAGACAGAAGAAATCCTTTTCGGAATAGGAGAGGAATTCGAAAATCTCCTCAGCTGGGGAAGGGATTTTCGAAAATTACAATGATGAGAAATTGTTGTTTTCTGTCTCATTTATTCTCCTATTTATATTAAGTTCCTTTTGGGCCCAGACAGGGATCTATGGAAGGTTTTGGATATGGGCTCATCCAATTTACTTTTTACTAATTAAATTGAACCCACAATTTAATATAAGTTATAATTGGAATATTACGAGCAGCCACTACAGAAGTAATATTGAACTCTCCCATCCAAATCCGAAATTACAAGTAATCCGGGTTTCCGTTTAACTTTCATTTCCCGTGCTTACGATTAAAATGTCCATTAATTAATTAATGTCTGCTATTGACTTAATTAATTAACTTCTTATTAATTCCAAGAGTGGACTTAGCATGAAACGCTTATTTATTATTCATAGAGTAATCACACTCCAACTAGCTAGGTTCCGAATAATAAAACCTCGTTTCGCGCTCCTCTTGAGGACATTATCAAGCGAGACTCAGCTCGCGCACGATTCAATATAATAGCAATCCTAGCACCGCTAGATATCGATCACCACTGCCCAATATATCAGGATAATTGGGTCACGAAAAACCCGCACCATTTGATAAGTCAAAGCAGTGCATAATCAATACTGTATGCTCAATGCTAACCTACATTGATTAAGAAATAAATATTTATCAAAACCTCGCCTTTCAGTAGATAGCCTAAGGCAAGTCTTGCTGTTAGATCCGTTCAGTGCTATACCACACTAATGTCATCTTATTTCAGTAAGGCTTAGAAATATGCGGACTGACATTGCAACCTTTCTCGATGGATAGTCAAATTCCATCTAGGTTGTGAAATTCATCTTTTTCTTTGTTTAGAACTGACCGTATTACCTTAAAGTGGACGACGCCCACAACCGGTCTACTAAAACAAAGACTTAGACTTTGTTAAGTTAACTTATACATTTAAACATGCATTAACATCCATTAAATGTAAAACATAACAACATTATGACAAAAATAATCTGTTTTATTTATTGGAAAATAAAATAAGAGTTTTACAGTATTCAATCACTCGAAACGTGATTTCTAGTATACAAACTCTAACAGTAGGTGTGTGAGAGAGTAGGGAGTATGAGTTGGAATAGAGGGGTTAAGTAAATGAATACACAAGAATTTTTATTGATTGTTTTTAGTTACTAGAATTGTGCATAAAATTAGTAAAGTCCTTCTCTCTAATTATACATCCATAGATACGCATACATATAGACATTAGTATGCATAGGTGCTTGAATAATTGACACTTACTGACATTTTATGGAATTAGCTACATATGGTCATTTTAGTTCCAAAAGAAAAATATGAAATAAACCAAAGTAGTAAGGGAACTGCATACTAATTGATAGTGTTTGTAGCTCTAAAATCCAAAAAGAATAAAGATGAAATTGATGGAAGTAAAGTATCAAGAAAATGTTGATGATTTAGAAACATCCATGGTCTAAATATAATTGAGAGTACATGGGCATTTAAGATTGACTATATTCATGGCTATATGTAAAAAGGTAAGAAGGATGTACATTCAAGCTGCATCGTGAAGAGAAAACAAAAGGGTGTGTGATTGCTAAGTCGAGCAGCTCGTTTGAGGTAGCATGTTCATCACTTTAAGAGCTGATTTTTTTTATCAAAATAATATGCAAGCATTATATGCAAATTGATACGCTCGGATTTTACACTGTTTTAAGGCCATTATTTGGTCCGTTTTTTTTATGTCAAAGTTACTCTACACGTCCATTATTTGCATATTTTATCTATTTTGGTACTTTGACGTGTTTTGTGAGAAATGTGCATAATTGAGCCAAAAAAGGGAGTCAAAACGCAAAGTCTGGAAATCTGGAGTCAGATGGCGACCGGCGACTGTCGCGAAGTTGTACGGCGACCGCCGGCGCCTGGCGGTCAGAGCAGTGCAGCGGTCCGCCTCGGAAAATTACACTTGGAAGAGAGTCTCGCCCGGCGACCGCCGGAAGTCGTGCGGCGGTCCACCGCCGGAGGAACAAAGACTCTAGACTCCAATGCGGCGGCCCGCCGGAGAAAGGCGGCGAATCCGAATTGCCCTAGATCTGCCCCAAGATTTACCATATTTTGAAGATCTTTTCCTTCTACAATGAGGATTGGCTTTCCCCCATAAATAAGACCTCAAGCTTCATCAAAAGAGAGAGTTTCTTTTTGCAAAATAATTCACAGAGATTAAAAGTTAGAGTACTTCAATTGTGCAAGGAGTTGAAGAAGGATTTCAAGAACATCAAGAACGACTAGGATTCAACCTACGGGTTCTATTTGCTTTAGTTTTATGTTCAAATTGTTTTCCCTTCAATCTATGTGTTTAGCTTATTCCATTATGTGTAACTAAACTCATAGGATTCAAGGGATGTGTTGGTAACAACTTTGGTTATACAATTCCAGTTTTCTATTTAATATCCGTTTTGTTTTTACTTTGTTTCTTCCCTAAGTAATTCTGATGCTTCACGATTGAGTGACATAATTGTGTATGATTTAATATAACTTGCTTCATAACTATGAGAGTTCTAGCGAGTTAGATCCACTTAGTAGACGCTACAGTTAGCTTCCCTTAAAACGACACTGTTAATTGAGAGTGAGGATTTTTCAAGGGTCTTAGGAGCTTTTTGGAATTACGTGTTAGGATTGACAACCCTAATCTTGTAATCAACGTTTGTATCGCATGAGCATAATCTAGGTGACTCGTCCTATCAAAGTAATAACTGTGCTAGGGTATTGTAGTTTGGAATTTGTATAACCATAACTGTGAATGCACATCCATGGGATTCCCTTATCTCTATCATTTGTCTCCGTGTTTTATTTGCAATCAGTTGTTAATTATTTTCCAATTGTTTTTAGTTTTCAAAAAGTTTTCAAAACCTTCCATTCTTCCAGATAGTAATTGAGTCTTAATAGAAGATAGACAGTCTGTGTTTGCCTTCCCCGTGTTCGATATCCGGTACTGACCTTTAGCTATACTATATATACTCTGTATACTTGCAGGTTTATTTAATGCTAAAAAATAGTGCATCAAGCTTTTGGCGCCGTTGCCGGGGAAGACAATTCACTTTGGAGTGATATCTTCAAACGGACAATTTTACTACTTTGGATTTTAATCGCTTTCATTTTATTTTTATTTTTATTTCCTTTTTGTTTTAATGGATTTTCCTGCAGGCATGGAGAATCCATATGGTTACTATGATGAGCAGCAAGGGGGATATTACGAGGAGTACTATAGCCCCGACCATGGGGGATCATTACTCCTACGATGCACAAGATTACTGTTCTTATAATTATTCTGAAATATGTGCAAGTATGGAGGAACAACCCCGCTCCAATTGGGAGGATCTGTTAGAAATCTGCATTGCTGAAGTTCTCGAACATAGAAAGGTGACGAACCAGAGGCTGGAAAATATGGAAAGGAACACAAGCACCTTAGAAAGAGGGTTGGCGAACCTCGTCACTCAAGTCGGGATGCTGGAATTTAACCTTGGGATCCTAGCCACAACCATAGGAAGCAAGCACACTCCAGGTACGCTTCCTAGCCTGCCAGAGGTAAACCCGAAAGGAAAGTGTCATGCTGTGCAGTTGCGTAACGGAACTACATATCAACCTCCGGAGGCAGGAGACCTAGGCAGGGGGAGAAGGGAGGCAAAGAAGTCACCCAGCAACAAGTCTGCCGAAGACGTGCGGCAGCCCGCCGCGTCACAGCTCGGCGACTCGCCGGCTACTCCCCAGCAGGTCGAGACAGGATCTAAAACGGACACTGATGAAGTTCCGGCGGCCGCCATACCCCATCACGGCGGCTGAAAGGCAGCAGTCAGACACACCACCACACAGCAGTGTCACCATCCCATATCCCCAGCGATTGAAAAGCAAGAAGCTTGACGCCCAGTTTGCCAAATTCTTGGAAGCAATGAACAAGGTCCACATCAACATCCCACTGGTGGAAGCCCTGCAACAAATGCCCAATTATGTTAAGTTTTTGAAAGATGTAGTGGCCAAGAAAAGAAAGTATGGAAAGTACGAGATAGTGGGCCTAACAGAGAACTGCAGCGCTATCATCCAAAAGGGATTACCCACTAAACACAAGGATCCAGTGAGTTTTACTTTATCTTGTATTTTAGGGAATGATGTTAAGGGTAAGGCATTATGTGATCTAGGATCTAGTATTAATTTGATGTCTTTATCTTTTTACAGGAAGCTTGATGTTGATAACATCCGCCCCACCTCAATCACGTTGCAAATGGCAGATCGGAACACAACTACACCAATGAGAATAGTGAAAGATGTCTTAGTAAGAGTTGGAGAATTTATTTTTCCAGCTGATTTTGTTGTGTTAGACATGCAGGAAGACAAAAAGGTGCCTTTGATTCTTGGAAGACCATTTCTAGCTACTGGGGGAGCCATGATTGATGTACATAAAGAAGAGCTTACATTGAAATTATACGATGAAAACATTACATTCAACATCTACGACGCCCTGAAATTCCATGGAAAAGAGGGGGCAGGAGGCTACCAATAATGTAGTGTCATCCAAGTCGTCACCGATTGTGTGGGAGAAGTAGAAGTCACTTATCATCAAACCCAGGATCCCCTCGAATCTTGTCTCATAAATTCTTTCACACCTAGTGCTGACCTATCTTCTTGTGATGCTAATGTGTGTGCTATAATTGCAGAATTGGAAGTGCTACCGGAAAGAATCCCTCAAAAGGGGAACGCGTTCTTGCCATTACGCACTCCCGAAGATGAGGTAGAGAGGAAGAAAGCAGTAGGGAAGCCACGGGGACCGCCAAAGGTAGAGCTGAAGCCACTCCCCGAACATCTCAGGTACGCATTCTTAGGGGCAGATAACAACTTTCCGGTTGTTGTGTCCGCTGCTTTGAGTGAAAAAGAGTGTGAAAAGCTTTTGTGTGTGTTGAATAAGTATAGGTCTGCCATAGGATGGTCTATTATTGATTTGAAAGGGATTAGCCCAACCACATGCATGCATAGAATTTTACTTGAGGAAGGGCATAAACCTCGTGTGCAAAATCAACGTAGACTTAATCCCATCATGCAAGACGTAGTGAGAAAAGAGGTGATAAAGTTATTAGATACAGGAATTATCTATGCAATATCTGATAGTGAATGGGTAAGTCTTACACATGTAGTAGCTAAGAAAGGGGGGATGACTGTAGTGTCCGGTCAGGATGGAGAGATGATAGCCACGAGAGTAGCTACAGGTTGGAGAGTGTGCATTCATTATAGGATTTTAAATGCGGCCACTAGGAAAGATCATTTCCCTTTGCCTTTCATTGATCAGATGCTTTATAGACTAGGGGGATATGATTACTATTATTTTCTTGATGGTTATTCTAGTTATAATCAAATTGCAATTGCTCCCGAAGATCAACATAAGTCTGCTTTCATATGTCCTTATGGTATTTATGCTTATAGGAAGATATCGTTTGGCTTATGTAATGCTCCTGCTACTTTTCAGAGATGTATGATGGCTATATTTCATGACTTAATTGAAAAAGTGATGGAGGTGTTTATGGATGATTTTTCTGTGTTTGGCAAATCTTATGATCATTGTCTTGAGAATTTAGTTAAGGTTTTGCAGAGATGTGTAGAAACTAACCTCGTTCTCATTTGGGAAAAATGTCACTTTATGGTGAAAGAAGGTATAGTTCTAGGGCATAAAGTGTCTTCTGCAGGGATAGAAGTTGACAGGGCAAAGATTGCAGCCATTGAGAAACTCTCACCTCCTTCCAATGAAAAGGGAGTAAGAAGTTTTCTAGGACACGCAGGCTTCTACCGGAGATTCATCAAGGATTTTTCGAAAATCTATAAATCTCTTTGTAAATTACTTGAGAAGGATGTGAAATTTAATTTTACTTCCGATTGCTTGCAGGCTTTTGAGACCTTTAAGAAAGCTTTAGTAAGCGCCCCTGTCCTCATCACACCCGATTGGAGCCAACCATTTGAAATTATGTGCGACGCAAGTGATATTGCAGTTGGCTCAGCTTTGGGGCAGAAGAGGGACGAGATTTTCAGAGTCATTTATTATGCTAGTAGAACTTTAGATTCTGCTCAAGCTAATTATACGACTACTGAAAGGGAGATGCTTGCTATCGTATATTCTTTTGATAAATTTAGAGCTTATCTTGTTGGGACTAAAACTATTGTTTATACTGATCATGCAGCTATTAGGCACTTGTTTGCAAAGAATGATGCAATGCCCAGTCTTATCCGATGGATCTTGCTATTCCAAGAATTTGATGTTGAAATAAGGGACATGAAAGGATGTGAAAATGTGGTAGCGGATCATTTGTCACGGTTGGAGCACCCGGTGGAAGGAGAAGATTTATCACAAGAAATCAATGAGGACTTCCCCGATGAGCATCTGTTCTTCACTCAAGTCACTTTTCCATTGTACGCTGATATTGTTAATTATCTAGCAGCCAAGGTACATCCTCCCGATCTTACTCCTTATTAGAAAAAGAAATTTTATAGAGATGTACGATCTTACTTTTGGGATGAGCCATACTTGTTCAAAAGATGTGCAGATACTATACTTAGGAGGTGTGTACCTCAGGAGGATTGGGCGGCCATAGTTGAGAGGTGTCATTCGTCCCCAACTGGAGGGCATTTTGGTGTGCAAAGGACCGCGATAAAAGTTTTGCAAAGCGGTTTCTACTGGCCTACCATTTTTCGTGACTCTGCTAGCATTGTTCTCCAATGCAATGAATGCCAACGAACGGGAGGAATATCCAAGAAGAAGGAGATGCCTATGAACACCATCATTGAGGTAGAATTGTTTAACGTATGGGGGATAGATTTCATGGGATCATTTGCAAAATCAAGAGAGTACCAATACATCTTACTTGCAGTAGAGTATGTTTCTAGATGGGTGGAAGCAATTCCAACCAGAACTAACAATTCGAAAGTTGTCACTGCATTTGTTTGAAAAAATATCTTTTGCAGGTTTGGTACACCCTGTGCTCTTATTAGTGATGGAGGATCTCACTTCAACAATAGATGGTTGGACAACGTGTTGGATAAATACGGAGTCAAGCATATAGTCACTTCGCCCTATCATCCTCAAGCGAATGGGCAAACCGAGTTAGCAAATAGGAAGATCAAGTTGGTTCTTCAAAAGACGGTGAGCATGAACAGAAAAGATTGGGCACTGTGATTAGATGACGCATTATGAGCGTATCGTACCGCCTACAAGGGCCCCATAGGTATGTCTCGTTATCAACTTGTGTTTGGAAAGTCATGTCATTTGCCTCTTGAGATGGAGTACAGGTCGTATTGGGCAATCAATAAGTTGAACCAGGACTTCCACAAGGCCGGTGAGGAAAGACGTCTTTTTCTTAATGAGATGGACGAGTTTCGGATGGAAGCTTATGACAGTTCATCCACTTACAAGGAACGAATGAAGGCTTACCATGACCGGATGATCAGCCCAAGAGAGCTCACGTTGGGGGATGTAGTTTTGTTGCACAATTCGAGACTCTCTCTGTTCTCCAGAAAGTTGAAGTCTAAATGGATTGGCCCTTACATGATCAAGAAGATATATGACAGTGGAACAGTGGAGTTTCTAGCCCTGGATGGACAGTTGTTTCAAGCTAATGGTCACCGTGTGAAGAAATATTACAGTTCAGACAAGTCGTTGGAGGAAGAGGTTGATCTAGAGGAACCACCCAAGGAGTAAAGGAGGGTAACGTCAAGCTAATGACTTTAAAAGAGCGCTTGTTGGGAGGCAATCAAGCCATGTTTTTGATAATTTTTTATTTAATTCATAAGTATTTTTGGTTTTGGTTTAATTTTGTGCTTTGAAATTTTTTTCGCAGGTTCTAACCTCTATGTGGCGACCGCCGCAAGCGCTGCGGCGGTCCGCCACCTGAACGCTGGAAAAATCTGACAATGTGCGGCGACCGCCGGACAGGCCGCGGCGGCCCACCACCTGGGCACAGTCTCCATCGTGATTTTTCGAAATTTTTTGAATTTTCGCCCCGTCTAACCTCTACGCGAAATTTTTCAAGGTATGTTTTCTTTTTAGTAGTTCACTCACGTCCCAACCGACTCTACAAACTTATTTTACACTTTGTTGTAAATAAATTTGGGGGGATGAAGTGGTGGACCGTGAGTATAGGTTTTTGTTTTAGGGTTTTCTTTTTTTTTTTAAGTTTTTTTTTTTTTTTTTTCAAAACCCCGTAGGAGGATTTTGTTTTCTAAAAATGTTTTCTTGAATCCATGTCGTGAACTTAACATGAAGAACTTAGAAACACACATGCTTAGGGACACACTTTAGATCGAGTTGCCAATGATATTACATTCCATCTATGTTTAAGTGTGGCTTAACGTTTTGATTTGATGGTTTGGTGAAAGGGTGCATAATTAGTGAATTGTTTGTTCGCCTTGAATCATGCTTTATACCTTGTGAGGATTTGAGCTTAAATTTCATTCTTGTGTGATTTATCTACATGCATGTATTTGTTTCTAGAACTTGCTCCTAGTCTTGCCTAAGTTTACATAGTGTTTAAGTTGATTTAGGAGGATGATTGACCATCTTTTCAAGCCTACTTTTATCCAAAATTTTCGACCCTCTCAAATTTTAATTTTTCCCTTTGGAGCCAATTTTGAGTCTTTAAGCCTTTTCTTTGGAAGCCAACATAATGGGGACAATTCCTTGGGTTAGTTAGAATTTTCTATCTTTTGTAAAGGAATTGGAGAGATACGGAGAAAGTATAAAAAGTAATGTGCTTAAATGTAGAAAAGTACAAGTTGTGAAGTTGGGAAAAATTCCAAATATGTGTTAAATCTTGTAAAGGATGCTTATAAAAGAGAAAGAAAGGTTGAAAAAGAAAGAAAGAAAAAAAAATGTGAAAGGTTGTGAAAAAAGAAAGAAAGAAAATCAAAGGATTGGAAAGTGAGTTGAAGGAGAAAATAAAGTGTTGAAAGTGTCTTGGGTTTTAGAAAAGTGGAGTCACTTTAACTCTACTTGGGATATCTTATTTTTAGTCACTTTTTAGCCAAATATTTTTCACCTACCAAATAGCCTACATTACAACTAAAGATAAAGACCTTTGGGACTTTTGATGCTTAATCACATCTAGTAGAGGAGAGAGTAGACTTTGAGCAAGCATATGGTAAACTTTGCATGATGCATGATTTGAGTGCTTATATACTTTACCTTATACACTTTGAGAGTGAGAGAACACTTCCCATCTTTGAAAGTTTGCCACATGTGAGTGCTTGATTTCAAAGTGTTCCACAAGTTAGTAATGAAAGTGCACTAATAAGCCTTGCTTGATTTGATTGCGTTAATACATGCTAAATTTATTCTTTCATCTTTTGAGGCAATTATGACATCTAGTCCTTGTGCATTCCGTGCGTATATTTTTGTGTCTTTATTGTTTTGTTCGAGAACAAACAAAAATGTAAGTTTGGGGGAGTTGATATTGTGACATCCCTAACCCGAAACTTGCATTATTTTGCATATTATCATATTATATTGTCATTACATATTAAATTGTCATTTTTACTACAGAGATATTAGTGTGACATAGAGAATATATTTATTGTTATGACGACCCAATATAGTCGAATATATGGATTGTTTTGATTTACGAGAATTGTTAAAATGGATGTGTGTATATTATTTTATTATATAAATTAGTATATTAAATGATTAATTTTATGTGTGTGTATTTATATATACACTTGTAAGATATATATGAGTAAAGTTAATAAGTATATGTAAGAAAATAATAGAGTAAATATAAAATAAGCTATATGCCTACATATGCATGTACGTGCATGTAGAAAATAGGAAAAGAATAAGATTATGTACAGTTTCTTATTTTCATAGGAATCAATATAATTATGTCAATAGAAATAGGTATAATTAATCACATAAATAAATAAATGATATCTAATTATAATATATGTGTGTGTACACCGATAAGGTGTCTACAATGTCTCATTTTGACAGCTAGCGAAATTATATGCTACCTAAGAGCGTCTCCACCGGCGGACGTCCCGGTCGCCCCTCGCCGACGTCCGACCGGACGTCCATCGTAGTGGATGGGAAGGGCGCCCACGCCCGTCCCGAGTGCCCGTCGGATGGCCTCGCCCCTCGCACCGACGTCTGACCGGACGTCCGCCACTGTGGCGAAGGTCGGACGTCCGCAATTTTTAATTTTTAATTTTTTTTTAAAAAAAAAACTCTATAAATAGGGCTCCCCCAACTTCATTTCATTCACACCACTTGTGTTGACAAGTTTCTCTCTCTAACATCTTTTTTCAATTATATCTAATGGCGAGTAGTCGTGCGGGTGGTAGTGGCGGAGGTTGTGCAAGAGGCGATTGATCGATTGCTCCGGCAGAGGCAGCAGGCGGCGGCGGCGGTACCTCGGCCGATCCATCGCCGACGTCATGTACCCCGGGACCACATTGCTGCACATATTCGGTTGTATGAGGACTATTTTGCTCCGCAGCCGCGTTTTGGGGAGGCCTTATTCCGGAGACGTTTTAGGATGCATCGTCCTCTGTTTATGCATATCGTGGGTGCTTTAGAGAGAAGATACGAGTTTTTCAGGATCAGGGAGGATGTGCATGGCAAACCCGGACACACGGCAATACAGAAGTGCACTGCCGCAATCAGGAAACTGGCGTACGGAGGCCCGGCCGACATGTTCGACGAGTACCTCCACATTGGCGAGTCTTCAGCCGTCAAGTGTCTGCTGAATTTTTGCGCGGGCGTTAGATCGATATTCGGGGATCAGTATCTTTGTCGTCCGAGCCCCCGAAGACTGCCCGCGGCTGATAAATATGCACGGGTCGGTGCACGGGTTCCTTGGGATGTTGGGCAGCATAGATTGTATGCATTGGGAGTGGAAGAACTGCCCCGTCGCCTGGAAGGGGATACACACTTCCGGCTTCAAAGCCAAGCATCCCACGATGATCCTTGTAGCTGTAGCTGACTACCGGCTGTGGATATGGCATGCTTATTTTGGAGTCGCCGAGTCGAACAACGACATCAACGTCCTCCAGTCGTCGCCCCTGTTCAACGATCAGTGCAATGGCGTTGGTCCCGCCATCAGTTTCGTCGCCAACGGCAACCAGCACAATATGGGATACTATTTGGAGGATGGGATATACCCAAACTGGCCCGTCTTTGTGAAGACGATCAAGCATGCGGTCGGACCAAAGAAGTCCTACTTTGCGACCCGTCAGGAGGCAGCGCGCAAAGATGTTGAGCGCGCATTTGGTGTGCTCCAGAGTCGATGGGGAATGGTGAGGGGTCCAGCACGGCAGTGGTATATTCCCAACATCGGCGACATCATGTACGCATGTATTATTTTGCACAACATGATTGTCGAAAGTGAAGGGGACGAACTGACTCAGTGGACCAACGAAGATGATACGGGTGCCGGTCCAAGCCACGGCGTGGCCAGTGCGAATGTGAACATGGGGGTACCTCATGGAGAGGTTGAGCGGTTGCGCGCATTTGCCGACATGCGGCAAAGAGATGCCCATATTCGACTTCAAGAGAATATCATCGAAGAAGTTTGGACGCGGAGGGGTGCAAGTTGATGTGGTTGCTTTTTTTTCTATCTACTATATAATTTTTTTTTTCGAATGATGTATGTTTTTTTTTTAATGAAATATTCGCATTTCCCCGTTCGTATTCATGTCGAATTTTAATTCCGTAACTTTTAATTTTAATTATGAATTTAATTTTATTGCGGGAAGTCCTAATGGGAAGTCCTAGTGGGAAGTGCTAGTGCAGTGGGAAGGGCTAGTGATGTGACAGTGGAATGAGAGGGGCTAGTGATGACGTGGCAGGCAGTTTTGTGGGAAGTCCTAGTGGGAGGGGCGCCGCCGGAGACGCTCTAAGGAAAAATGTTGGCTACGTGTACTTTTCTTTTTATAACATATAGAAGTATATTATTGTAATGTTGGGAGTATTAGATATACTTTGCTTAAAATAGAATTTAATTATATATATTTTGATATAAAATAGGTGGACAAATATGAAGTGGTGCACGTGTGGAAGTGTAAGGAGAACAACAAGTGTATACGTGTCTTGCTATTAAACATGCATTTATATTATGACATTGTCAAAATTTTAATTTTGGGATATATAATATGGTATTTAGTGTAACTATAAATAAAAGGAGGAAGGGGGTCGTCTAAAACAGAGGGAGAGGGGTTGATACGAATTTCACCAGAAGAAAGAAAAGGACAGAGAAATAAATTGTTGGAATGGATAATTTTTTGGAAGATATTTTTCAAAATCAAAGTTATAAATCAGGTAGCATGAACTTGTGTTCGGTTAAGTTATTTATCCTAAATAAGGATCAAGGAGCGTAGACCAAGAAACATTAAGAGCACGACTTGATTATCTGTCATAATAAGGTGGGTATAAATCACACTTTTAATTTTATATATTTTATGTGATTAATTTTTATGTGTTAAATTGGAGTGAATATTTGAATTATATGATGTGAGCCTAAAATGGTTATCTGTTATTTGATATTGATGGTGTAATATGATGTGGGTATGTGATTGGTGCAATGGATATGTCAGTGGTGCAATTGATGCATTTTATATAGCATTAGAAGTACTTGAATCATTGGATTAAAGAGGATATGTGACAGTCTTGCTCTGGGTTTTACGGGTCATATTCAATGATAATGGACCTACGGGTCAAAGAAAATGTGCAAAGAGGGGCCTTCGTGCAAAGGTCAAAATGCAAAGAGGGGCCTTCGTGCAAAGGTCAAAATGCAAAGAGGGGCTTTCGTAGAAAGGTCAAATCAAAGAGGGACCTTCGTGGAAAGGTCACGAAGGTCAAATAAATATAAGGGACCTACGGGTCGTATACAATGGAAATCTCGGGCAGATACCAGGCTTGATTTGTCACAGAATAATAAAAAGAACGGAGAGGCATATGCATATGAATACTAAATTGTGTATGATATTTATTACTTCTGGTGATATATATTGTGAAAGAATGTGTTTGATATTTGTGTGTGAAATTAAAGGTAAGGTTTATATATACTGAGTTGTGGCTAATATAAACCACTAATATTTTTCAGGAATAAGATATCAATGATGCGTGGGTTGATGTGAGTTACAGTTATTATAAGGGTCGGCGGCTGACACATTTTGACAACCTTCTCCTCCTCATCATTTTTGCATTAGATAAATGTATAGTATATATAGTGGTGAGATGGTCCCACTACTTTTCAGAATGTTCTAAAATATGTACTTCATAAATGTTGGTATTTGAAATTATATAATGTGTGTTTTATTTACTTGACGTGTGGATTATTTAGTTTAAATTTTGAATTTATTTATAGTAAGTGGTTACGTCATAAGAGTTGAGGTGTGACAGATACGCTCGGATTTTGCACTGTTTTAAGGCCATTATTTGGTCCGTTTTTTATGTCAAAGTCACTCTACACGTCCACTATTTGCATATTTTATCTATTTTGGTACTTTGACGTGTTTTGTGAGAAATGTACATAATTGAGCCGAAAAAGGGAGTCAAAACTCAAAGTCTGGAAATCTGGAGTCAGACGGCGACCGGCGACCACCGCGAAGTTGTACAGCGACCGCCGGCGCCTGGCGTTCAGAGCAGTGCAGCGGTCCACCTCAGAAAATTACACTTCTAAGAGAGTCTCGCCCGGCGACCACCGGAAGTCGTGCGGCGGTCCGCCCCCAGAGGAAAAGAGACTCTGGACTCCAATGCAGCGACCGCCGGCCAAGGTACGGCGGCCCGTCGGAGAAAGGCGGCTAATCCGAATTGCTCTAGATCTGCCCCAAGATTTACCATATTTTAAAAATCTTTTCCTTCTACAAAGAGGATTGGCTTTCCCCCATAAATAAGACCTCAAGCTTCATCAAAAGAGAGAGTTTCTTTTTGCAAAATAATTCACAGAGATTAAAAGCTAGAGTACTTCAATTGTGCAAGGAGTTGAAGACGGATTTCAAGAACATCAAGAACGACTAGCATTCAACCTACGGGTTCTATTTGCTTTAGTTTTATGTTCAAATTGTTTTCCCTTCAATCTATGTGTTTAGCTTATTCCATTATGTGTAACTAAACTCATAGGATTCTAGGGATGTGTTAGTAACAACTTTGGTTATACAATTCCAGTTTTCTATTTAATATCCGTTTTGTTTTTACTTTGTTTCTTCCCTAAGTAATTCTGATGCTTCACGATTGAGTGACACAATTGTGTATGATTTAATATAACTTGCTTCATAACTGTGAGAGTTCTAGCGAGTTAGATCCACTTAGTAGACGCTACAGTTAGCTTCCCTTAAAACGACACTGTTAATTGAGAGTGAGGACTTTTCAAGGGTCTTAGGAGCTTTTTGAAGTTACGTGTTAGGATTGACAACCCTAATCTTGTAATCAACGTTTGTATCGCATGAGCATAATATAGGTGACTCGTCCTATCAAAGTAATAACTGTGCTAGGGTATTGTAGTTTGGAATTTGTATAACCATAACTGTGAACGCACATCCATGGGATTCCCTTATCTCTATCATTTGTCTCCGTGTTTTATTTGCAATCAGTTGTTAATTGTTTTCCAATTGTTTTTAGTTTTCAAAAAGTTTTCAAAACCTTCCATTCTTCCAGATAGTAATCGAGTCTTAATAGAAGATAGACAGTCTGTGTTTGCCTTCCCCGTGTTCGATATTCGGTACTGACCTTTAGCTATACTATATATACTCTGTATACTTGCAGGTTTATTTAATGCTAAAAAATAGTGCATCACAAATATGTGATGATATGTTAATAAAGATATGTAAAAGTAAATATATAAAATGGTGTGTATTGATTCTTCGCCCTATACGAGCTATCGTCACCGTATGCGGGCTATCGTCGCCCACTATTGGGCTATCGTCGCCCTATACGGGGCTATTGATGTGAAGTGGAGTCATATAATGCTCTTGATGTTAAATATTGATATCGAAGATATCGATGTTGTTTGTTATTATATGTGGTAAACGTGGCTATACAATGACTTATGTACTTTAACGAGATTAAGACGATATTGTTTGAAAGCTTCTTCGCTATATAAGTGAACATAAAGTTGTCGATAGTGCTTATACACATGTCAGTGAATGTAATATGAAAATGCATATGATAAGAACAGAATTAATGATGGAGGCTAAATTAATTATAAATTTTATTTTTACCTATTATTATGTATGAATTGGTGATAAACTGTGAATGTGTTACAGGTTGATTGCTACGGACCTTGCTCCATTCTAGGCTTCTATGTCATCACTACGTCCCTGCCAGTCACTTATGAAGCTACATTTTGGGTATATGCATGTTTTGATAGACTGTAACACGTCCCGATTTGACTTTGTGTCTTGGGTTTTTGATGTGTAGTGATTTGTCTATAGTTTATGGGCATATTGACATGGAAATGTATAATCCCTAAACTTTTGGATATTAATATTTGCATAAATCGTGTTAGTTGGTACATGAAAATGGATTTTTTTATCTATGTAATTCTTTATGTACCGGAATTGTAGCATTCCATAATCGAACGGACATCGGCCGGGTATGGGGTGTTACAAGTTTGGTATCAGAGCCGAGGTTAAGTCGATTCTAGGACTAAATCACATCTGAGATGCATTGTTACATGCCACATGAAAATTTTCTTTTGTTTGTACTAGTGACCTTACATAGCTGTTATATTTTGGTCCATTTTTTTTTTGAAGTTTTGAAGTATGGCTGAAGAAGAAGCCCAAAGTATGATGCAATGTTCTCAATCTGGAGAACAACCTATAAATACTGATGATGTCTCAATTCCGGGATAAGATATATTACGGACGATGGCAACTGCTTTGCGGTAGATAGCAGGATCAGTAACTCCAATCCAAGTTTCAGTTGTAGAAAAATTACATAAACACGGAGCTGAAGAATTCAGAGGAAGACGTACTAATAATCCTAATACAGCTGAATACTGGCTGCAGCAACTTGAACGAATCTTCATTTTCATGCCAAGTACTCAAGAAGAAAAATTACATGGTGTTATATCATTGCTAAAAGAAGAAACTTATATATGGTGGTTGAGCAAGGTGGAGAGTTGTACGTCGGAGATGATCTCTTGGGAATTCTTTGTAAAGGAATTTAGAAAACGATATGTGGGGGTTCGGCATATGGAAGAAATAAAAAGAGAATTCCTCCACTTAGTACAAGGCAACATGTCCGTTCTTGAGTATGAAGGTGAATTTCGACGTCTGTCTCGATATGCACGAGAGATCGTGCCTAATGAGGAGGAAATGTGTCGGCGGTTCGAGCGAGGGCTAAACGACAATATCCAGAAATTAGTGTTGGGAGCAAGAGAAAATGATTGACTAAATTGTCTGAGTTGGCACAAAGCATGGAAAAATTGGATTCCGGAGAAGAAATGGAGAAAGGTAATAAGAATATGGGTAAGAAACCGATAGAGAGCCCTAGATCAACTTCACAAAGGTCGTCTAGGAAGAGGTTTAAAGATCCACAAGGAGAAGAAAATTATGCACCAGCTCGCTTTCCAGGATATAGTCAAGAACATAAATCTGGATTTAGACCCTCTTCGGGATCACATTCTACTTCTGTAACTAGTACCGCAGGATCTGCTAGGGCACCCTTATGTGAGTACTGTGACAAGTGTCATTTTGGTAAATGTCGAAAACTGACAGGGGGATGCTTTGGCTTTGGGGCTACTGATCATTACGTGCAAGATTGCCCAAAGAATAATGATGCCATAGTCACTCCAAGATCTGAATTCACTCCATAGAAAAGACAAAATACAGGACCAAGCTTTGTAGCTGGAGAAGGTCAAAGAGCTATGTCAGAGGCTATATCGCGAGTTGAACCGAAAGCTCCAGCTCGTACTTACGCCATTAGAGCTCGAGAGAATCCAGACGAACCAGAGGTGATACTAGGTACCTGTAAATCATATAAATTATCTGTTATAGATCTTGGCTACAGAAATTTAGGGGGAGTTCAAGATTAAAAGAATTCATTTGGTAAATGCTTATTAGATAAGTCATAAGATTGCAGGAATTTCACAAATATCATAGGACAATAATAATAATAGTATCCTTAGATTTTTTTTTTAAGTAAAATTTCGAGGACGAATTTTTTTTTTTTTTTAGGAGGATAGAGTTGTAACATCCCAAAATTCGATATAGAAGGAATCCGGTATTCCGACGAGGAAATGATCGGCTTGAGATTTTTCGATAAATAATTTAGTGTCATAAACGGTAATAAATATTTTGGATAGACATTATTTGATTAAAAATATAAAATAATAAAGAAAAGAAAAAGAAGGAGAACAAGAGAGAATGGTCAAGTTGCTTCTAGAGTCTAAGATAACAATTAGAATGAATAAGATATTAGTATACAATTAAAAAATAGGGGGAAGAGGAATGGACACTCCACCGCCATACCTCAACATCCCAAAAGTGTTCCTTTAACTTTCTCTCGGCACTTTCTCTCTCGGGGGAGGGGGGGACACAAAGGTATACATCTCGGCCTTCTCTTCTCAACTAGAAACTGATCGGTGGTCGTGGCCTCTCTTTGTTGACCACCGGTCTCCGCCGCAAATCGCAAACACCTTGGTCTTCGGCCTGACCACTGTTATTTCCCTCTCCTCTCGGTATTCTCTGTTACACTTTTTGCTTATATATATGGGTGGGGGGTAAAAGACTGACATAATAGGTGTATATAAATACATACACACACGCGTATAATGTACTATAATTTATATACATGTAGGTGTGTGAGAGAGTAGGGAGTATGAGTTGGAATGGAGGGGTTAAGTAAATGAATACACAAGATATTTTTTATTGATTGTTTTTAGTTACTAGAATTGTGAATAAAATTAGTAAAGTTCTTCTCTCTAATTATACATCCATAGATACGCATACATATAGACATTGGTATGCATAGGTGCTTGGATAATTGACACTTACTGACATTTTATGGAATTAGCTACATATAGTCATTTTAGTTCCAAAAGAAAAATATGAAATAAACAAAAATAGTAAGGGAACTCCATACTAATTGATAGTGTTTGTAGCTCTAAAATTCAAAAAGAATAAAGATGAAATTGATGGAAGTAAAGTATCAAGGAAATGTTGATGATTTAGAAACATCCATGGTCTAAATATAATATATAATTGAGAGTACATGGGCATTTAAGATTAACTATATTCATGGCTATATATATGTAAAAAGGTAAGAAGGATGTACATTCAAGCTGCATCGTGAAGAGAAAACAAAAGGGTGTGTGATCGCTAAGTCGAGCAGCTCGTTTCAGGTAGCATGTTCGTCATTTTAAGAGTTGATTTTTTTAATCAAAATAATATGCAAGCATTATATGCAAATATGTGATGATATGTTAATAAACATATGTAGACGTAAATATATAAAATGGTGTGTATTTATTCTTCGCCTTATACGGGCTATCGTCGCCCACTACTGGGCTATCGTCATCCACTACTGGGCTATCGTCACCCTATACGGGCTATCGTCGCCCACTATTGGGCTATCGTCGCCCTATATGGGCTATCGTCACCCTATACGGGCTATCGTCGCCCACTATTGGGCTATCGTCGCCCTATATGGGCTATCGTCACCCATTATATGGGCTATTGACACCCGCTACTGGGCTATCAGTGGATGATTAAAGGTTATTGTTGGTGATTATCTGTGTAACCGTGTTTTTGAATCGAACTTATAGGCGGGGCTATTGATGTTAAGTGGAATCATATAATGCTCTTGATGTTAAATATTGATATTGAAGATATCGATGTTGTTTGTTATTATATGTGGTAAACGTGGCTATACAATGACTTATGTACTTTAACGAGATTAAGACGATATTGTTTGAAAGCTTCTTCGCTATATAAGTGAACATAAAGTTGCCGATAGTACTTATACACATGTCAGTAAATGTAATATGAAAATGCATATGATAAGGACAGAATTAATGATGGAGGCTAAATTAATTATAAATTTTATTTTTGCCTATTATTATGTATGAATTGGTGATAAACTGTGAATGTGTTACAGGTTGATTGCTACGGACCTTGCTCCATTCTAGGCTTCTATGTCATCACTACGTCCCTGTCAGTCACTTATCAAGCTACATTTTGGGTATATGCATGTTTTGATAGACTGTAACACGTCCCGATTTGACTTTGTGTCTTGGGTTTTTGATGTGTAGTGATTTGTCTATAGCTTATGGGCATATTGACATGGAAATGTATAATCCCTAAACTTTTGAATATTAATTTTTGCATGAATCGTGTTAGTTGGTACATGGAAATGGATTTTTTATCTATGTAATTCTGTACGTACCGGAATTGTAGCATTCCATACTCGATCGGACATCGGCCGGGTATGGGGTGTTACAAATCTAGTATTCCAAAATTGACCAAGAACATAAGCTAAAAAGGTCAACTAAGAGCATAACCTAAAATGAGCAAGAAAAAGACACGATCAATACCAAGGAAAACAAAATCGAATAAAATCAAAAACAGGGAACAACATTTTACTTCTTTGTGAGGCTCGGATTTCAATTGCAATCATCATCGCTGCAAAATCCGAAAACGACCTAGATGACTTGAATCACACCAAATCACCCAAGAACATCCAAATCAACCACACCACTGTCACATTCCCTCACCAAATTGAACCAATTAAACCACTATCTCAACACCATCCCAGGTTATATTTGGCAGCTTAAAAACAATTTTCAAGTAACTTTAGAGCATCCGCAACGCGGCTCGACTGCGTTGCGGGTCGTTCGTCGCGTGGAGATTCTCGCAAGCCAGCGCGCTACCCCCATGTGGCGCGATGTGGATTGGCGGTGGCGCCCACTGGCTGACCTGTGAGTGAGCATCGTATTTTGACCATTTAAAAAAAAAATTAAATTGAAAAAATAAAAGATTAATAAAATGTTTCCACTTTCTCAAATATTACTGCTTTATTACTTTGTGTTTTTATATTTTTTTCATTTTTTATCATCCAATATATTCTAAACTCATCTATTCATCACCTAATTTTTTTACACCGAAGAACTCTCTCTCACTCTTTTTTTTTTCTAAAAATTTTTCATTCTATCATTCCAACTCAAGCATCGTTAACTCAAAGGAGGAAATCCTTCGAATTCTGGCATAATCGTTCTAAGAAGAAAGAGAGGGAGAGGAAATCGCCATCGTGAACCCTCCTATGCCGTGAAACTGGCTCCATCGTGAGCAGGAGGTAGCTGCCCAAGAGCTCTTTCAGGATTACTTTTCCGAGCAACCACCATAGTCGTTTCCGCATGCACGAAACACATATTTTTGCGCATGCACAAATTTAAGAAATTATTTGACATTATGAAGAAAAGTGAGTGGTACGTGGAACCAATTTTTAATACCCCCTATGTCTCTACAAAGTATGAACTATTTCCTTATTAGTTTGTCCCTAAAAAGTATGAACTTTTTAATTTTGAAATAGTTAAACAACACATTACCCCTACACCATCATTTTATTCACAACTTATATCATTACATTACATTACTTAGATGGGAGCCCACTCTCTACTAACACTGCCATTTATCTTTCTCTCTTATTTTACCAATTATACATTAAAACTCACGTCGAACTAAATGTTCATATTTTTCAGGGACAGGAGGAGTTCTAGTTTTATAATGGATTGTGATTATAAAAACTAAAAAGTTAGTGAAATGTGAGGTTCCGCGTATCATTATAGAATAAAGTAAATGATTCTTTAAATAGTGGACAACTCAAATGATTCTTAAAATGATGGATATTGAGTATTTATTTTATACTCCTTCTGTCCCAACTAAGTTGATACAAAACTTTTGGGCATGAAGATTAAAAAATTGTGTTGTATAGATTAAATGAGAGTAAAATAAAATAGGAAAGAGAAAAAAGTAGGAGAGATAAAGAGAGAGTAAAGTAGATGATGAAATAAAGTAAGAGTGATTGAATGTTTTATTTTTGTCGAAAAAGAAATTGACTCAACTTAGTTGGTTGAGACAAAGAGTACTACTCCCTCCGTCCCGCTTAAGATGACACGTTTTCATTTTTAGTTTGTCCCAATTAAGATGATACATTTCCTTTTTTGGTAACTTTCTCTCTCCAATTAATACACTCAACTACTTTTTCTCACTCCTATTAAAATATCTATCTTTCTTCATCTCTCTACTTTAATACCTACATCCACCTTCTCTCTCCAATTAAACACTTTAACCAATAACTCCTAAAATCCCGTGCCGGCTAAGCAACGTGTCATCTTAGCCGGGACGGAGGGAGTATATTTTTAACATTTTATGGCTTTTTTTACATTTGAGGATGTTTTAATTACATGTACAGATTTACCCCTCATACATGTCCAAATACCCTTTTCATCCTCAAATTAGGGTTTTTCTGCCTCTCTCAGTATCGTGTGTCCTTTCTCTCTCCACCATCAGAACTCTCTGCCGAGCAATTCATAGTTGCATCTGCAGAGATTTCTGAATTTTCTCTTGCAGATTCGGAAAAATGACGACGATTGTCCCCACATCGGAAGAAGATCCCGTTCTCTCCGTCGTTACGTTCGTTGCCGACTTGTCGTGGGCCGACGCCGGTCCAGAGGTAACTCCTTCATGCCTCTAAATTCGCATGCGATGATGTTTTCCGATGTACGCAGAGAATTTTGAATAAACAATTTTTCTTTTTGTAATACTCTGGAAATGTTTGTGATACAGAAATTTAAAAGAGTGAGATTTAATCTTTAGGCTTCTCTTTTTTCCGTTTACTATTTGGGAATTGGTATATGGTATGAAGTCAGATGAGGTATCGATTGCGTTTGAAGTACTTATATATTTTTAAAAATAATGATAGGTAGCAGAGGGACATGTTAGTAGATTGTTGGTGGAGGCTCAAGAATGTATAATACAAAAGAGGTGGTTGGATTTGGCTTCTTTGATTCTTACTTCTGCTGATGTCATTTTCTCTAAGGCTTCTGAGAAAGGTAAGCATTGTATTCAAATTATCGGTTCAAGTAATCTAAGTTTTTTCATCACATAGCTTGGCAGCTTTACATTTTATAATTTTGCAGTTGGAGTGGATGATGAATAGTATTTAGATATATAGATTTCCTCTTCTGTTTCTGGCCGAAGAAATTTCAACTGACCTAGATATATGCTTCCCCAGTTTGATGTACCTTTTCTTTTAAATCTTATCTTGAATCAGACATCCCATGTTTTTGCATTTTACTAGTATGTTTACTAAAAGGCACACTTTATTTACTAATTCGGCATTCTCTACCCAAAAAATACTTATGGTGATAGTGTGATACTGGATGGGTAAGTTTCTGATTTATAAGTGGTGTTCTGTTATTCTGCCTCAGATCTTGAATGCATTTACACTGTTATCTGCCACCTTGTAAAGAAGCCTGAGAGTCTTGATCAAGTGCATGAGATAGCAGAACTTATAGCCACAAAGGTTACTCAACAGCCTAATGAAAAACCTGGTCTGCGCTTGAAGATGTAAGAAACAGAAATCCTTAGTCCCTGAGGCTGCTTGCTTGGTTTCATGAATTCTGATATTTCTCTTTTCTTTCATTTAGCTTGTTTAACCTCTACAACCTATTGGAGAACCCATATAGCCAGTTCTTTGTCTATATGAAGGCCCTCAACTTGGCAGTTAGTGGGAAGGTCACTGAACATGTTGTTCCATCCTTTAAGAAGATGGATGACTTTCTATCGGAATGGAATCTTGGAACGAAGGATAAGAGAGACCTCTTTCTGACAGTTGCAAATGTTTTGAAGGACAGCAAGAGGTGAGTATGTGTATATGTTTATGCATGTGATGAGGTTGCTACAGAAACTAGTTACTGAGTTATATGCTTCTACACTTTCAGCTCAGCAAAAGAGTCTTTTGACTACCTTGTCAAGTATCTGGAAACCTTTTCTGGGGATGATGCATTGGCTTTGGCTGAAGCTAAGGAAGAGGCTGTTCGTGCTGTTGTTGAATTTGTGAAGTCACCTGATATGTTTCAGGTAATGTTTGGAATTGATTTCAGAGACCAGAGAAGCACCTTGGTTTTAAAAATATATTGAAAATTTCTAGTTCTTTATATATTCTCAAATTTTGTAAGGAATATAAACTTATATTGCAGAGTTGAAAGTGATAATTTCTCAAAGCACACATAACTCATAAGTACTTATTTAGCAAGTTGGCTTGAGCAAGCCCAATACTATCATTTAGAAAAACAATGTACAGTACTATGTAATTTCCAACTGAACTTGAGCAATGAAGAAGTTTATTTTGCAAAATTTATGTTGAATCTATCAAACTGATAAACCATGAACTTTTCCTGAGTATGGTAAAAGCACAATCTAGGTACATGAATAGCTACGAATGCAATTTTGCATAACTTCAGGAGCTATTTCTTCAAAATGCAGCTACTACTTCTTGTTTCTCTTTTCCTTTGCTGCTTTTTGTTAGTGGGGGAAAAGCGGGTCTTAGACTTGTGATGTTGTGGTGTCCTGGAAGCTTGCTTACAGGAAGCGTTGTAATTGAGTATCGTCATCATTCAGTAATTTTTCTAAATTTGTGCCTCAGGGTGACTTACTAGATATTCCTGCAATAGCGCAACTGGAGAAAGACGGTGCATATGTTCCGGTGTATCAAATTCTAAACATCTTTCTGACTCAGAGGCTTGATGCATATCTTGATTTCCAATCTTCAAATTCAGATTTTTTTAATAGCCATGGTATGCCACTCTTTCACCTCTTTTATTTTGTGAGGTAAATGATGTATGCATTAGTCGTGTCCTATATATCTGACACATGATTTGCAATTTGTGGGGCATGCTCAGGTCTTGTGCATGAAGATTGTGTTGCCAAGATGAGATTGATATCTTTAGTAGATCTCGGTACCCATGAATCTGGTCAAATCGCTTACTCCTTAATCAAGGAAACCCTCCAGGTAAACTTATTGATCTGTTTATATAAGCTGACCTTTCAGCTTTACAGATTACATCTGATGTTTTGTGAAATTATGTTCTTTTCTAGATTGAGGACAGTGAAGTTGAGCCATGGGTTGTCAAGGCAATTACAGCTAAGCTTCTAGATTGCAGAATTGATCAAATCAATGAAGTAGTCATAGTAAAGTACGGTTTGGTTTCAGTCGAATATCTCTTTGAGCTTTATAATAACCCATCTATGAAACCAACCATTCTTCTGTTTTGCTTCAGCCGTTGCTCAAAGCGTGTTTTTGGACTTCATGAATGGCAATCCCTTCGGTCTAAGCTTGCAGCTTGGAGGGTACTGAATCTAAAACTATCACTTATAGCATATAAATAGGTTATAAAGTACTACGAGTATATGTTTACAGCAGCTGTTTCTGGCTTTTCTCCCTACTATTCTTTCTTTGGATGTATCTTCAATAAAAGCTTTTATCAAAAATTGTGTTGTCGGCCTATTGTGTCTCATGGAACTCTATAATTTATTGCAGGGCAACATTGCTAATGTAATGAGCACCATTCAAGCGAACAAGATCGTCGAAGATGGCACCCAGGCAGTGCAGGGACTGACTATTCGTTGAGACGGGCTCTTTGTTACAGCTATCATCATCTACTGCTGCAAGTCAGTCGTACGACTGCGAAACTCCAAGCTCTATTTACAATCTTTGACAACAGAATTAGTCGCTCGTGTCCAGAGTAGTGCGATCCCCCCTTTTTTTTTGGTAGCCCAAATTAAAACTACAGATCTCTCCAATTTTGTTTTTCAGCTACATGAATTGTATCAACTTCCTTTCCATGAGTCTCTTTCGCCCGACTGTGATGATTATTGTTTTAGATAGAAAAGCTTTGATTTTCATCTGTTCTCGACTCACATCACCTTTGACAATTGATGAAATCAGAGTTGACAGTGTTCTGTAAATGACTTTTTACTAGGTTATTAATGCTGCCAAAAAATTAATCAATAGTGTTTGTTACGAATGGAAACTATACGTTATGTAGAAATTGATGGTGTTCATATTGAAATTGGAGCCTTTAGTTATGAATTCAATCTTAGGTAAATAGGTACTAAAAAAAACAGATTTGCAATTAGAATTGTAAATTCCAAATCATCAATTTTACAATTTGAATACGGGGAAGTGATCAATTGCTAACTAATCATTTAATTGCTAACTACAACTAATTTAAGGCCATAGAATTTTAGAAAACGTGTGGTCTACAATTTATCACGTGAAATTTTCGTTTTTATTAATAAAATTAAAAAAGATAAAAAAAACGTCAAATTAGGGTTTTAGATGAAAATGTCAATATAGTGTTTCGGAAATGTCAACACGATGCTTTGAGAATGTCAACACGATGCTTTAAGAATGATAACCCATTGCTTATATTGACATTTTACATGTATTATATTGACATATTTTATATAGTATGTTGACATTTCTGCTTTACGAAAAAATTGAAATTTTTTTAATTTTTTTTTCAAATTTTGACGTCGGAACATATGCATATATGATATTGTTGGAATCCTTATAAAATTATCTTTAATTTGATATACTCTCTCCGTCCCAAGATAAGTGACTTGTATTCCTTTTTGGGTATCCCACTATAAGTGACCTATTTCCATTTTTAGCAAAAAGTCATCTCTCTTACTTTATTCTCCACCTACTTTATTCTCTCTTCTCTCCTCTACTTTTCCCTCTCTCATACTTTACTCTCTCCACTTTAACTTATTTAAATACCATTCCTTAAATTCCGTGCCCAAAAGAAGTAGGTCACTTATCTTGGGACGGAGGGAGTATGTTATATGAATTTAAAGTTTTGGGATTTCTTTTAAAAGTTAGTTATAACTAAACATGTAGTTAATTGACATTAATACCCCTATTGATATTCTATGGAATTAATCATATGGCTTTATTGACGTTTTTTGTTGATCGTATTGATATTTCTTGGTTGATGATCTAGGCCCTTAATTTGAATATCTAATGGCTATTATTTAGTTGTAGTTAGCAATTAGGTATTGAGTTAGCAATATAACACTCCCCTTGAATACGGAGTATCATATTCAAAATAGATATTTTTAATTTTATAGAGTAATAAAGTTGGACACAGTTTACTATTTTTGTCTGTCCCTGAAAGTTTGACACACTTCACTTTTTATTATTTTTAGTAGTGGACTTCATATTCCACCAACTCATTCCTACTCACATTTTATTATAAAACTAATACTTTAAAGTAGGACTCACATCCCACCAACTTTTTAAACTCACTTTCCATTATAGTATTTCTTAAAACTCATGCCGTGTCAAAGTGTGTCAATATTTGGGGGACGGAGGTAGTACAAAATTGCAAATACATATCCCACACGTTCTCAATTGCACACACATAATATACACACTATAAATAGCGTGCATACGTTCTCACACGATGCACACACATATAAAGAGAAGAAGAGAGAAAGTATATAGATTGAAATGTCCTACAAGAGTTTAAGAGTATTTTCGAACAAAAAATGTCCTTAACAAATGAAAAAAAGTATATCAAACAATATTTAATCAAAATTGAAGGACATCTAATGATATTCCTAAAATTTAGTACTGCTAATTTGATATCAATCCATTTTATTTCTTCAATATTTTTGTTTTTTAAAAATTTAATATTTTTAATATTTATAATTAGAATCATATTTAAATTAAAACAAATTTTCAACTACCGATATGAAATTTTAATCATATTGATTTGAAGAGTATATAGTGAAAAAAAGGAGGTAAAGTGGTGGTGCTTAGGTTTTTGTGTGTTGTAAAAGGTTGAAGATGAGTAGCGGCGGCGGAAGAGGTCCGCCAAAGCACCAGAACAAATTCGCCTGGAAACCTAACGGTGGCGTTAAGATCAACCCTACTGTACGTACCTCTCTTCTCTATCCCCCCTTTTTAACAAACATACACACTTGACTTTTTCCTCAAATTCAAATTTCTACCATATCTTAATTTCTATGTATACACTTCTGTAATGGCAGGAATTAGGGGGCCAATTGAGGCCGTTTTCGGATATAACTGGCGTTTGCTATCGCTGTAAAGAACAGATCGATTGGAAACGAAAATATGGAAAATATAAGCCTCTCTCTGAACCTGCAAAATGGTATCCTACTTAGTATTTTTTTTTTCTTTTTTGTCTGTGTAGGATATTTCATCACTAGCCTTTCTAATTTTTGAGCTTTTGTTTTGGAAAAATCATTTGCAGTCAGCGGTGTTCCAAGAGGAACGTTCGGCAAGCTTATCACAATCTCTGTGCTGGTTTGTGTGAAAACTTCTTTTAGTTTTAGAATTATTATTCGAATTTCTTTTTTTTCGCTGATTGGAAAATTTTAAATTGTTGGATAACTTTATGTGTAGGTTGTGCTAAGGAGCACCATGTATGTGCCAAATGCTCATGCCGTGTTGATAAAATAATTGGAAGGTATATACTGATTAGCTTCTTTCACCTTGCTAGAATTGGGGAGGATTGATCCAAATAAATGTGAAAATTGTTGTGAGAGACTGAGGGTTCTCTTTCCTGGAGGTTAATTATTGAATTAGGCGTAATGCATTTGAGTTTTCTTTTTGTGTACAGAGATATTTTAGAAGTGGAAGCTGAGCAGAAGACATTAGAAGAGGTTTTTCCCTTTTCATCTTGTTAATTCATCAACCTTCTTATTTCCTCTTGTTTTAGATATCTCGTTCTACCAATTGAATCAGACATTGTTTTAATTTAATTGTACATGATTTGGAATTATTTGGTGTTTATTTACAACCTCATCTGATTTCTGTCTACTACAGGCAATCAAGAATGCTCGGGAGAGGGATAGACGAAGTCTGCTAAGAGCTGTGAGTTATTTTTACTTTGCAAGAATTTGCATTCAGAAGTCATTTTTTTCACTTTTAGAATTTATTCTGTGTCATATGTTCTGTTGTGTTTATGGGCAAAAGGGGAGGGGGTACTTTGATACAATAATTGTCAACATGATAAAAGAATTTCAATCCCTAAATGGCTAAGTAACAAAACATAACAAGGCCAAGACCACTGTTTAGTTTTATATGCCTAATTAGTAATTATCGATTAACAGCCAATGCAATCAGCACTTATTAGTTCTGTGAAATGAGGGAAAACCATGCTAATTACTTGGATACAACCTTAGTGGGGCTGATAGCAGCTGGCTTGCATTTGGAAGCTCCATCTCACTATATACAACTTAACTAATGTCTGTAATAGTTTATTTACCAAATTATTTGGTGAAATAACCCTTAGGCAAGTGAATTAGTGTTCTAATGTAACAGTAAGATCCAATTTTTTGGGGGACTTGAATGACCTAGTGTTCTAGTAAGACTTTCTGGAGGTGTTACCGATTTATCTAGATGTGTCATGTGTGACAAGATCATGACCTTATGCGGTAATAAGGAGCAACTATAATTGGGACTTTACTTCCATTATCCAGTTTTCCTTTCTCATTTTGTATAATGAGATTTGTCTTTATCAAATTGATAGTTACTAGTTTTTTGCTTATTCCGTACAATAAGACTTATATACTTTTAGTTAATTGTAAGTGACCACCTTGGTCCCTGCTTCAGTTCTGTAAATCACTGAACTGTAGAAGTGCTAACTCAATGTCTATTGGACAGATGAACAAAGAAAAATCCAAGGGCTCGGCTTCAACTCCAGCTCCTGATGCCAGCAAAGCTGGCGACTTATTTACTATACAATCACTTGAAGAGTATGCTGAATACAGTAGGGATGGTGAGGGTGAGCATGGAGGGCAAGATTTACCGAGAGTTGTTGGGTGAGTTGGGTTTCAGGATTTCCTTTTCTTGGGGTAGTGATGATCCATTTTTGCACTTCGTAACTTGACATTTGATCCCCATCTTATATAAATTCATGTTGAAATAGTATCCGGTTTATTGCAATTTATACCCAGTTCTTCAAAAAGCCAAGTTGAATGATTTCCCATTTTATATGTAATTTATAATTTCAGGTAATCCCCGTTTATTAAGCGAAGTTCGTGTAGCGCTCTGATCTTCAAAGAACAGTGGCCTCTCTTTATCAATCTTCCAATTGTATTTTCCGTCAGTTCCTAAATGATTGTAAGATTACTTTTAAGAACACTGGGTAATGACAACTGAGCAAAAGAGGTTAAGTTGTTCAATCACAATTATGGCTAAAGCAACGAGCGAGTAAATTTCTTGTCTTGTTTTTCTTTTGCATAAACGTAACGAAAAGTACTTACATTTAGTGCAATTAAGTGAAATAGATATGCAACAGATTCTCAGGCAAAAATGAGATTTGATCAACAATAGGTTTATATTCCAAGAATCCCCCAAGATTCAGCAACTAAAGAATTATTGTACTCTAAAAAGAATTAGGGCTTGAGTATTCCAAATAATTTGGACCAAATAGCAAATTCTAGTGCCGATTGACTTTGAATGGTGCAATAGAAGAGCCACATTCTAGGTTAAAGTTATATCTTGTTCACCACCAAATGAACAATTTTAATGTGCCCCAAGCAATGTTTCTCTGCTGGACTGCTCTAAAAGAAATCTCTGCCACAGCAAAAAATGAACCCATGTGCAACTTTACTCATGGCTTAGTCATCCTTTGCACACACGCGCTCTGCACATTACAAATACATTGAAATCATGAGTTCGAGCTACAGAAAATCCTTCACATAGATAAACCAGCGCAAAGGTGAAACCAGGCATCAAGCAAAACAATGCAGAGCACTGCCAATTCATCTATAGTTGAACAAACAAACACAAGACAGACTGATAATAATTCGTAGCATTCATATGGTGATAAACTGATAATAAATGGACATAGTATTGATTACCAAAATGACAAAAGAAAGGGAACTTACTCAAATATTCATAAGCCAGAATCATTGAGGTTCCCCAAGCTGACATGCTAAAAAATCTTGGGCCAAGTCCTCTGTATAAGCCAATCCATCCATCATCAGCAATCAAACTTCTAACAACTTGCTTTGTAGTGGGTCTTTTTTCATGCCCAGTCACCTGGATTATACATAAACACACAGATTAAAGCAAAAAGTAAAACAAAGAAATGGTATGGGTGCCCTAATAGATTTATACAGGGTATTCATGGTAGTATTTGGCCTTTAACCCTGTCATAAATAAGTAAACTCCCAAACCAATCTCAAACCATCTAAAAGAAACATTAAGGGGGTGTTTGGTAGGCATGTTAAATTAACATAAGATAACTAATTAATATGGGCCTAAGATAAAAATTGAGATTAAATCCAAGATAAATAATTTAGTCATCTTGTTTGGTACACAGATAAAACTCAAGATAGAAACCTAAAATGACTTATCTAATCCTATGAAATTAATATTATTCCAGATCTATAACACACATGTTCAATTTCTTTCCCATTTCTCACAAGCCCAAAAAATTAGGGCTCTGGGTCAGCGATCCAGCACTAGCGCGTCTCTCCGATCCGGCGCCTCTTCTCCCACCCATTTCTCTTGTTGCAACGTCTCTTCCCCACTCATTCCTCCGCATATCTTCCCCTCAATCAAGCAAGGTAGTTTCCGTCGAATTTAGGACTCCACGGTTTGGCCAACAACAATTTTGAGGAAGGAAGAGATCACAAATCGCCTAATTTCTGGAATTGAAGATGCTTGCTCGCCCTAATTTCTGGGAGACGATTGATCAGCGTTTCTTGTCAAATTCATATTGAAAATGGTTGGAGAAAGTAGCCCTAATTTTTAGAATTGGGGAGATTCTGCTCAAGCTTCAACGTCAAATTCAAATTGGAAGAGCAGGGCTATTTTCATCATTTTGTATCTTATATGGCTGATTGATATGTTATCTCCACTATTTTGGGCTGTTAAATAATCAACCCTTTTGAACTAAATCATTTCGGGCCTGACCGGGCCGAGATGGGCTTGGATGACTTAACATGGACCTCATTTTATCTACCAAACAGCCAAATAAGCCATATAACTCATATATAATGGCCTTATCTAGGCTACCAAACACCCCCTAAGTGTCTAAGATGTAAAGGATGTATACTATATCCATAAATAAGAAAATGAAAAAGTTTCGAATTTCACCACAATATCTATCCACCAATACAGGAATGCATCGTTATATAGAATACCAGATTGAAATTACCTGTAAGCGGGTTTTAATGGTGTCCAATGGGGTTGTTACAAATGATGCAGTTGCACCAGCAGAAATTCCTCCAGCAGCTTGAACCAAAATAATTTTTCCTTCGCTTGGAGCAGCATTTTCATCATCCAGCAATCTGCTAGATACATGAAGAATTAATTGCAACCAAAATTTAGAAATAAATATTTCATCCAGAGAATTAGTATGCCCCAGAAAGAAACAATGCATTGAATCATCTTCATAATACATCTTTCAGTTCTTCTGTTGTACTGGATCACAATACCAAATATAAATGTCAGTACAATACAACCACTTGTACAGGCAATTGTACAAGCCTTAGAGCATGTGATACAAGTCACTTGTTGACCACCATAGAATTTTAGTTGATGATAATTATATCCAATGGTGAAATAGACTTGTATCAGACTTGATTCAAGATTATATCAGACTGTAAAACATAACCACATTATGGATTATAAATTTACAAGAAAGAAATATCTTTGGAACAGCATCATGTTATTTATCTTGATGGATAAATCTACTATCAACTATTTTGTTGCTCCCTAATTGCCATATATTCTGCCCATATATATAGACTCTTTGAGCACAATTTCTTTTTCGAACAGTTCACAAATCCCAACAATCATGTCAGCTGCAGATATTACGTTCCTAGTTCAATTATGCTAGTTTTTTTAATGTGGAATAAAAAAGGAAGTTGCATAGAAAAACTGCCTAAAATTTGTAGATAACGACTAACTACCTAGGATTCAGTGGCATGACATTAGCAAGGAGGAGCTAAATAAAATAATTTTGATAGGATGGTGCAAGACATGAGTTGAAAATAAAGCATATAGAGCACATGTTTAATGCAATACCTCCAAATGACGCGTTGACTTGCACCGTAGGTTGCCCACCAGACAGCACTGGATGGAGAATACGTGAGAACTGAGAGACCAAACCCTCTGTAAAGACCACGAATCCCATCAGACTTTACCACCTTACGAACAACATCTAGGCCCCCAGTATAGGTTGCATGACCCGAATATCCTTGCACCATCAGTCTTTGACTAACCTTTTCAAATAAATGCTTATCTAGGTTTAGTATTGGCACAAAAAGGGAATTTAAAAGATAAAATATCTGATTTCTATAGTACACGTTCAGTACTTCCTTTTGTGCTTACAACATATTTCTCTATATACTTATAATGTCAAATTTCTTATCCATCATATAAAAAATTAACTCCATATAAAACCTAACCGATGGACAACAGAAACCAAAGAGTATGTGAAGCATACCACATCAACTGGTACAAATACAGCCTGTGAGCAAAAAGATGCCATCATGCCAGCAACCCCATTTGCTAATGCTGCTTGTGTGGGCTCTGACAGTTTGAAAGGTTCTATCATCTTCAGTGCAGCTACTTTTGTTGTTTCTAATGCAGTTAGGAATAATATTCTGGTAGGTATTGCTCCCGTCACGACAGTGCCAAAACCTTTATATAAACCAGGAATTCCATCTGTTTTAAGAAGGCCTTTTATGACAGACATAGCATTTTTTTCTACAGCATCATGTGATGCTACTTGCAGCCTGGTTTTCACAACTGATATTGGATAAAGTGCCACTGTAATTCCAGTAAAAATTCCAGCTCCAACAACATAGAATTTAGTTTTGTCAAGCCTACACGGGAAAGAAACTACAATGAATCCCAAACGACTAAAACATAGAATTTCTCATATTTATAGATGTCTGTTCTAAAACAACCGAGCTGTGACTGCCCAGGTAGAATAATCAGGCAATTACACATTAAAATAAAATTTGTGGCATCATAAGGCTTCACAGCAATGGCAGATACATGTGACAACAGTCTTTAAGCAATTATAAAATTCAAGTGAAAGATACTAAGCAGCACCATCAGTTCAGGTGCTCAGAGGACTGTCAAAGAATCATTTGTACAACAATCATTGTATGAAAGTAAACTTTCTCCTCATTTTGTTGTATGACTTATTCTCACGTTTCACAGAACTTCCTATACTCTGCCAATAATCTTTTGTTTGAATTGACAGGCAAAGCAACATTCTACAATCCAGTTTATGGAAACCCTAAGGATGATACCAATTACAAATGGATCAGTAACACCCCCCTCCACCACACACATCCAGTCACATCGAAAAAAGGATGAAAAAAAAAAGAGAGAATTAAGCAATGAGACCTAATTGGAAAATCCCAAAAAAAAAAAATTCGCCCCCGTTTAAGCATATCAGTGAAACAACAAAAACATTTTCCGAAATTTCAAATGCAGCAACTAATCAACACAGCACTGAGAAGATAGCCAGGTCCTACCATATCTTCATTTAATACGATTAGGGTGAAAATAACCGATTTGAACTCAAATTCACCCTCAAATAGTCCACTAAACAACATTAATAACGTGAATAATGAAAAGCAGATTGACGAAACCTACTTGTCCCAATTGATTTCCGTTTGACCGAATGATGGCTTCTGAGTTCTTCCCGCTGTATCCATCGAATGCAAAAAAATAAATAAAGAGATGTTATAGAAACTCAACACTTAAATCAAATTCATCGTTTCATGGCGGAAACGAGGAAAAATCAGCGAGCTAAAATTTCCTTTTTTCTTTTAAGAATTTTGTTTTGAAAATAGGTTTCTTGTCAAACATGTAAGTTGGAGGGATAATCAGATCCTATTCCATCAAGATTAGTCCGCGTAGTGACCAATCACGATTATCCATTCACACTCTGAATAACTTTTTTACTATTATTCCCTATTTTTAAAAATAATACTACCATTAATATAATAAATAAACAAAAGTGTATATTTTTATTTATGTGAAAAGTAAAAATAGAGTAATTTTGAATTTTTTATGTACTATGAAATAATTCAATCTCTTCCAGAAGTAAAGTTCAATATGTAATGAGATAGTGTGTATTTCAATTATTAGAAATGAATATTAGACTCAAAACAAATGAGGAGTGGAAATTTAATATGAGGTTTGGCATGGATTTCTTTTGTTTAATTAAAAGTAAAATATATTTATATGTAAATTATAAAAATAAATTAGTAAGTTTTTAATTAATTTCACGCATTTAGTTTTATAACATTAGTAATAAATTGAAAAACTAAAATTAATATTTGAAGTATCAAGTTAGACATAAAACATTGTTTTAATGCATAAGCATGAGTTGACTTTTTTTTAGCATAAATTAGGTTTAATGACTAAGAGAGATAAGTAAGATTAATAAGAGAATATAGAGACGGGGGATTGTTAGGGTGTCATCACCTCTTAGGGCTCGTTTGATAAGAAAGATGAGATATAATAAGATTTGTTAAATAAAATAAGAAATACGGGCTTCGTGTCAAGATAAACTCGGATGAAGGTTTTTTCGCTGTTGTTTGGTAGACAAGAAATTATCTAGATTTTGTATTAATAAATCATAATAAATGAGGTAGAAATGCTATCCGACCAAATTTGTGAGATGCATATCTTTGTATTTTAAGGAAAAATTTGCGCGCTCGGATGGGCCATAGAGAAAACCACGGGCTGACATAATAGGTTAACTATGATATCAAACACTTAGAAATAGTCATATAAATATCTATATCTATTACTATCTGACAGGACTAGAGTAGACGTGCAGTGCAGGTGCAGTGTGATATATGTCACTCGATCTAACAGGTCCAGAGGATTCGACTAGACTTCAGAGACTAGAAGATCATGAAACTATTAGAAAGGGGTCGTTGGGTGCACTATATTCCTTCAAAAACCTCAACCCACTATACTACAACTTAGCACAGGGAAGTAAAGGATCGATCCCACGAGGACGAAGGTGTTACGAAACTGCATTTGAGGATGTTTTGGGAAACGGGGTTGGCTGCTGCCAAGCAATTTTGTGGGTCGAGAACTTAAAACTACTGGGTCTGAGAAATAAGAAAAACTTTACTCTACCTACCGGGTCTAAGAACTGGGAACGTACGGAACATACATGACTTAGAGAAACTGAGATATATTAAAGTTCTAAAACAACTGGAGTAAACTTAACTAGACAGACTTTCCTAAATTGGACAGACAAGCATAAAGCGAAAAGTAAAGACAAATTTCCTTAAACTACCAGGGTCTGGAAAAGCATGCAGAAAAGTAAAAAGACAAAGCAGATCGTACTGACAGGGTCTAGGGGACAATGCAGAAAAGTAAAGTACATGCTGAAAAGTGCTGACATAAAGCAGATCTGGGTCTAACTACCAACAACTTCATCTTCTTCGGGAATCAAACGAGAATAGCAGATAAAACAGAGTATTAAACGCCATGAAAACAGAGCAAGCTTCAAATCTAAACTTAAAACAAGAAATTAAAGCCTAAACTAACAGATCTATGCTACTGGACCTAAAGGATGCAGAAACAGAAAGTAAACAGCCATAATCATGCACAACGTAAACAGCAAACTCCAAATACGCGCAACTCCAACTCAAATACACCACGTTTCAACAATTTCAGACATCTCCATATGCACATCCCCAACCTCCAACACCAAACCAACAGATCTCAGCTCCAAACATCCAACAATAAACAAAGAACAAAAGTAAAAGCAAGAAATAAGATCAACTCAGCGAGATCCAACAAAAGCCAACATAAACTTCAAATAATAACTAGAAATAGGTCTGAATCCAGTAGATCAAAGCAAGAACTAGAGTTATGAAACTTAAAACCAACAAGTTCTAAACGAAAGCAAGTAAAGATTGTTTCTTCGCCTTCACAAGGCGGTGTTACACAGCAGAAAATAACAACGATGAGAACCACGGTGGCCAGAATCCTCCATGTCCAAGTGCGCAGCAGACGAAATGAGAAATTTGAAGTGTGGAACTAAAGCATGGAACGAAAGCTAGAGCTAAGAAAGTGTAGAAGTGGCTGTCTTGTTCTTCAAGGTTGAGCTCCTTATATATGTGAGGCTCTGATCCCTAGGGTATCTCTCTGGTGATTTGACGCTCTTGCCCTTGAGTAAGACTCTTTAAAATAATCTGCTCTCGCTCCATTCTGCTCCTGTCGCCAACTTTTGATTCTCCCAGGTCCGAACGACGACTTCTGATTTTTGCTTCAATTTCATCTCTTTTGCATCTGCCAGGTCAGGTAACAGCAACTTCCTAGGTCCAGCAGATTTACTACGCACCTGAACTCATAAACGCACATTAGCGCCCCAAATGCACAGAATTTTAACCCTAAACCAATGCATGAAACGAGCCTTATCAAACTGCTCACACTTAAACCATACTTGTCCTCAAGTATAAAGACAAGAACAAGGAATAAGGAAAGTTTCAATGCATGGTTTCCCCTTAACCGACTCTTCTAAAAAGAAAAAGACTCAAACTACTAGACCTACACGCTAAAGGACTTATACTTAGAAAACAGATAAAGACACATAATAAAACACATCGACACATAAATGCATAAACTGGTTTATTTTCTAGCAGCCATCCCCACAAGATTAAGGTCAATCCAAGAACCTACAGTCTCCGAATCTTCCCCTTTCCTTCTTTTATCTAATCGGCTTGTCAGTTTGTCAAGATAGCCTCTAACTTCACTAACTGTTGGATTCACTCGATCACTCATTCCTCACCAGGGATGTTAGGATCGTTCGCTCTTATATTGCTATACCACTGGTGCCTCGGGTCAGAGAGTTCCCCTGTCTTTGCTCTTATTATAATTTTTTTTCTCTTTTCCTCTCTGGACTTCGTCCAGCTTATTCCTCCCTGGACTTTGTCCATCTTATAACTCCAATTTTTTTTTTCTATTTAGACCCTGGACTTCGTCCAGCTTATACCTCCAGTACCCTTTCCCTAGGCCCGAGAGGTTACTTTTATCACTAAAATTTTTCTCCTTCTAAGTTCTCTCCCTAAGCATCAAGTGGCAACCCTCTCATTTTGTGTTAGTATGAAGTGTTTAAGGCTTATAACTCACTTTTATGGAGGGCTTCACAACTAGATCAGTCGAAGCATATTCTATCATTCTTATTTCATCCAAATCGATTTTGATTTATTAAGGAAAAGGGCATCAAAGTTGACATGCATTCTCTCTTCAATTACTCTCACTAAGGGGCTTTTGCTTTCTATTTACCAGTTATGCATAAACACAGAACACAGAATTTCCTACTAAACGACTACTACTAACTCCTAGACCTAGTAAACAGACACACATACTTGACACTAACTTGCACTAACTCCCTCCCCCCTCCCACTTCACCATGCTTGTCCCCAAGCATTTTCGGTGAAGTGGAAAACAGGGCTAAGTTAGTGCGACACTTAACAGACTCACAAAACACATATTATATAAAAACAAACTTCTCACACTTAGACCGAGAATCGGACTAAGTGGGAGAAGATACACAATTAAACAGACACCAAAGCATGCTATAAAAATAAACTTCTCACACTTAGACCGAGCATCGGGCTAAGTGGGAGCTAACACATATATACCTAAAGATAACAAAAATATTCACAGACACATATAAACTGGCATGCTTTGTAAAAATAACTAAAACATAAAAAACTGAAATTTAAAATTACTTGGTTAGGGGGGGGGATCAATTCTGGCTCTGGTCCCCCGTGGGACCAGACTTCTTGGGGACCGTCTTCACTTTCTTCTGGCTTGGCTTGGGTTCATCTTCTTTCTTGGCCTTCTGTTCCCCTGGCCTAGGGGTATCCTTCTTCACTGGTACACTGGTGGTGGTCTCACTGTCTTTCCTCTTCCTTTCTGCTGGCATTCCCTGGACGCTGGAGGCTGGCTTCTCTGGGGTGACTCCCGGTGTCAGTTGCCTAGATTCTGTGGGCAACTTCGGAGGCATGCGCTGCTGCTGGGCCCGGAGGATCTTCTGGTCAACCACGGTGACCATTCTCATCATCGTTTCCACAGCCTGGGCCATCTTGTCAGCTTGCGCATCCATCATCTCCCTCTGAGTTACCGCCTCCTGGTGCAGCTTTAGCAAAATCTCCTGTTGTTGCACCATATTTGCTCCCAGCTTCAACATTGTTTCCTCCATCCTTGTTTGCCACCTTGTGTTTGCCATTCTATCATCACCTTCTTCTTCTGCCTTCTCGGTCTTTATCTTCACTCCATCAGCTTTCCCTACTTCGTAAAATCTCAGCACGCCATCCTTCATTATCGTCAGTCCCTTGTTGAAGAAGAACGGGAGAACGAAGTATCCTGGGTTGCTACACATTGGCAGGTTAGCGGCCGAGTCAGCTATCTTCATTGACACATTCCTCTGGAGGTATGCTCCCAGCAAATTGCACGTGTAGAGATGGCAGTCGGAGTGAGTTCTGACTTCTGGCATGCATAGGCAGTCCAGTACCCGAGGTGGACCTTCACGTTGTTCAGCATACACCACATGAAATACAGCTCTGGAGTAGTGAGAGTTGCACCCACTTGACCCAAGAGATTGTACCCGATATATACTTGTGCCAATCGGAGTACAGGGTCAGTGATGTGTACCCCCTTCGATGTGCTTGTCTTGAATTTGGCCACCTTCTTGTGGGCAACCATCCTCCAGGCCTCCTCAGCATCGAAACCTGTTGTATACTTGGGTGTGCCGATCTCTCTCTCGTTCCACGTTCCTTCCTCCTCCTCCTCGGGTGTGAGTAGCCTCATTCTCAACGACCACTCCCTTATACTCATCTCCATCTCCTCATTGAACAGCCTGAAAGAGATTGTGTCTGCATCGAGATCTGTAGATTGCTTGAGTTTAAAGGATGTGAAGAACTCCTTCGCCAGAGCCATCGGTACCTCCGCGTTACTGTGGTTGAGAAGCCACTCAAATCCGATGCTTTTGAAGTAGGAGATGAACTTCTTCTCTACTCCCAGATCCCTCAGGTCCGAGAGGCACAACTTTTTTCCGGATTTCGCCGACTTCCCATTCGTGGCGCGGCCATCACATGCCTTCTGCAACTTTGGGTCCTCAAACTGGACCATCGCTTCCAACAACCTCTTGGTCACAAGGACCTCCATTGTTTCGAAAGGGCTCTCCTCCACGGCTGGTATCTCAGCCTCCTCTTCTTCAGTTGGATGGGCAAACGGCACACGGATCGCCTCCGGCTCGCTAATCACCACAGTGGTGCTCGCGGGGCGAGATTTCTTATGTTGGGGCTTAGCAGTATGCTTCCCCTTCCTTTTCCTTTCCGCCTCATATCTCGTCTCCATAGCCTCCGGAGAGATTTCCTTCTCGGCTGCCACAGTTTCTTGGACCAGGGGGATATCATCCCATGTTTCCTCTATGTCCTCCAGCTTCAGGCGCTTGGCCCTGCCTGCCTCTGCCTCATCCTCTTGCTTCCTGTTACGACGGGATTGCCTCCTCGTCAACCTCTCATCCGTTGGGGTCCCTTGGTCATCAGTAGTTATATCGTCTACCACGACGATGTCAGTCTCTATCTCTTCACACTCTTTCTCGGCATCTTGTCCACTGCCGTCTCTTTCCTCTTCCTTCTCAACATCCTCCTCATAAACTTCTTCTCCTTCCTCTGTCTCCTTCTCAGCAACTTCCTCATCAACATCCCCACCATTCTTTTCAGCCTTCTCATCAACAATTTCCTCACCTTCTTCACCCTCTCTACCCTCACTACCTTTCCCTTCATCCACAGTTTCCTCTACACCCCGGTCCCCTGTCTCCTCCACATCCCCAGTTTCTTCTTGCTCAACTAGACTATCCCCTCCCTCCTCTCTTTCTGATTCCTCTGTATCCATCCTATCACCCTCCTCCTCTCTAGTTTCTTCTTCATTTACAGAGGGTTCGGCATGGGGCTCAGTTTCTGTTTGAGGAATAGTGTGTGGGGGGTTCGTCTCTTGGGTTAGGGTTTCGAGTAAAATTTGGGGGTTTACTGGGTGTGTGGGTAAGGCTTGTGCAGTGGGTGTTTCGATTAAAGTTTGGAGCCTTGGTGGGATTGTAAGTGGGGTTAGGGCAGGAATTACCTCTTCTTGTTTCCGGCATGCCTCCGACGTCTGGGCAAAGAATTTGCTCGCCTTTGGCCCCTCTCCGTACTTCCTCATGAATTCTTGTATGATTTCCTCGGGGTCCGGTTCTACTTCGTCGGATTTCGCCTCGGCGGTGTTGTCTTGGCTGATGTCCGGTTGTGGTTGCACTTCGGTTGGTATAGGCTGTAGTGGAACTTCAGGTCGTATGGGTGCCGGATCTTTTTCTGGTGGCGGTGATTGTGGTTTTTCGGCCACGAGGGTCGAACTCGTCGCCTCCGTTGCCGCCTTTTTGGTCCTTTGTTTCGGTGGGTTTTTCCCGCAGGCTGTGCGCGTCGACGGATTTCCCTGCATCTTTGTCTACGGCGGTGGTTTTGATGGTTCTCGGATCTGCAGAGAGAGAAAAACAAGTTTGTGAATTAGGAGTTGTGAGAGAATAATTTTAGGTGAGGGAAGTTAATTAGTTTTTTAAGGGAAGTTATTTTAGGAAAAAGAAAATAAAAGGAAAATAAAAGAAATAAAAGGAAAAGAAAAGAAAATAAAATAAAAAATAGAAAAGGAATATCATGATTGGCTGCAGGCGAACGGTCGCGTCCCTGACGCAAGCAACCGTACGCCTCGCCAGCTTTTTGAATTTCAAAATTCAAACTCCCCCCTGATTTTTCTCACTTCCCTCTGGCCGGGTAATCTTAAACACTTAGTAAAAAGAACGAAATTTGTTGAACGTCTGGGTCAAAGAGATGAGCCTTTCACACTTGTGCATTTCCACAGACGATCAGAATTTTCAAAAATCTTTTTGGATTTTAGAAGTATATATATATATATATATATTTGTATTTTTATAAAAAAAAAACTTACTCATGTTATTTACACCTAAATGTTTAAATATTCTTGGGAATTAACTGGTCCAGTCAGCTGATCGAAAATTTTACCCTATCTACCTGACCCATTAGTTCCCGAAGAATATTTAAACATGGCTTACTAGGCAATAGTGGAAGGTGTGTGGAGTGGAATTTCTTCCACTTCACACAACTCCGAGCTATCCCTAAACACTTTCACCCTATGACCATTAACAAGGAAAGGAACAGAGTTAGCATTGACTCCATGAATTTCCACTGCTCCATGCGCTCGAATGCCAACGATTGTGTAAGGCCCTATCCACTTGGACTTCAGCTTTCCAGGCATGAGCTTGAGCTTTGACTGAAACAGGAGTACTTTCTGCTCGACCTGCAGCTCCTTGACCGGAAGGTTTTTGTCGTGCCAGAGTTTGGTCCTCTCCTTATACCACATGGCCGAATCATACGACTCCAGCCTCAATTCCTCTAGCTCCTGCAGTTGCATCTTCCTCTCTTCCTCACAGGCATGAGCCTTCATATTCATTTCCTTGACTGCCCAATACGCTTTGTGCTCTATCTCCACGGGCAGGTGACACATTTTTCCAAATACCAATCTGTAGGGTGACATTCCTATTGGTGTTTTGTAAGCGGTTCTATAGGCCCAGAGGGCATCACCCAGACGCTTGCTCTAGTCCTTCCTTGAGGTATTCACTGTCTTCTCTAGGATGCCCTTGATCTCTCGATTTGAGATTTCAGCCAGCCCATTTGACTGGGAATGATACGGAGTAAATAACCGATGGTAGACTCCATATTTTCTCATCAGTGCTTCAATCGTCCTATTACAGAAGGGAGTCCCTTGGTCTGAGATGATCGCTCGGGGCACGCCATATCGGTTGAATATATTGGCCTTTAGGAACTTTGAAACTTCCTTCGCGTCGCTTGAACTTGTAGCCTTGGCCTCTATCCATTTAGACACGTAATCCATAGCAACCAATATATACGTATTTCCATATGAAGATGGAAATGGGCCCATGAAGTTCATGCCCCAAACATCAAAGATCTCGCAGACTATTATAGGAGTCTGTGGCATCTCATCTCTCATAGAAATCCCTCCGGTCAGTTGGCACCTATTGCAATTCTGGCAGAACTCATAAGCATCCCTATTTAGCGAAGGCCAGTAGAAACCGCTATCCAGAACTTTCCTTGCAGTTTTCCTTGGGCCGAAATGGCCACCACACGCTAGTGCATGGCAATGGTTTAGCACGTCTCTTTGCTCCCACTCTGGAATACACCTCCTTATCACTTGATCTGAACCCATCTTCCAGAGGTATGGGTCATCCCAAAAGTAGTACTTGGAATCACTTTTAATTTTCATCCTCTGGGCCCTAGTGATTTCTTGTGCGGCATGTAGTTCTCCAGTAACTAAATAATTCGCCAGGTCCGCGAACCAAGGCTCGTCATTCGGTTTGCCTTTCCGTTTCTCTGACTCCTCGGGCCCAGTTAATGCTAACACTGCTACCCATCTGATTGGTCTAGCGGATCCCCCTAAGTAATACAAGTGCTCTTCGGGAAGAGCATCTGGTACGGCTTCCTCATCTTCACCTTGGGTAATCCTGCTTAAATGGTCAGCCACTCTATTCTCGGTCCCTCTCTTATCTCTGACTTCCCAGTCGAACTCTTGCAACAGCAATACCCATCGGATTAGCCTTGGCTTAGATTCCTTCTTGGCTAGGAGATATTTAATGGCTGCATGGTCAGTGAACACTATTTCCCTCGACCCCAGTAGATATGGTCAGAATTTTTCAAATGAGTACACCACAACCAGCATCTCCTTCTCGGTGGTGTCATAGTTCTTTTGGGCCTGGTTGAGCGTCTTCGAGGCATAAAATATGACATAACTTTTTCCTTCGATCCTCTGGCCCAACACTGCTCCTATTGCAAAGTCACTTGCGTCGCACATTACCTCGAAGGGGTAATCCCAGTTGGGCGAGCGGATTATCGGAGCTGTGACCAGACGATCTTTGAGTAGCTGGAAGGATTTTTTACACTTATCATCAAACTCAAAATCCACATCATTCTGGAGAATTCTAGTCAGGGGTTGGGTGATTTTTGCGAAGTCCTTAATGAACCTTCGGTAGAACCCTGCATGCCCCAAGAATCCTCGAATTTCCTTCTGATTCGTTGGGTGCGGAAGCTTAGAGATTACCTCCACCTTTGCTTGATCTACCTCGATGCCCCTCTCAGATACAACATGTCCCAGCACTATCCCTTCTTTGACCATAAAGTGGCATTTCTCGTAATTCAGCACCAGGTTTTTCTTCCTGCATCTCTCCAAAACAACATCCAGGTGCCCCAGGCAAGTCTCGAAAGAATCTCCATATACGGTGAAATCATCCATAAAAATTTCTATGCAGTCCTCCAGTAGATCCGAGAAAATGCTCATCATGCATCGCTGAAATGTCCCAGGTGCGTTGCACAAACCAAAAGGCATTCTCCGGTAGGCGTATGTTCCAAAGGGGCAGGTAAATGTGGTTTTCTCCTGGTCCTCCGGATTGACATAGATTTGGAAGTATCAACTGTAGCCATCTAGAAAGCAGAAGTATTGCTTTCCCGCCAACCTTTCCAGCATTTGGTCGATGAAGGGTAGCGGGAAATGATCCTTGCGTGTGCCCGCATTGAGTTTCATGTAGTCTATGCACATTCTCCACCCCGTGACTAACCTTGTGGGCACAAGCTCGTTGCGGTCATTCTTGACTACTTGTATTCCTGATTTCTTCGGCACCATGTGGACAGGACTCACCCACTCACTATCGGGAATGGAGTATATGATTCCCAGGGCCAACAGCTTCAATACTTCCTTTAAGACTTCCTCTCTCATGTTGGGGTTAAGTTTCCTCTGGAGATCCCGGTGTGTCTTGGCTCCTTCTTCCAAACGGATGTGGTGCATACATAGATCGGGGCTGATCCCCACTAGGTCAGATAGAGTCCACCCTATTGCTTTCTGATTCCTCCCCAGCACTTCCAATAGCTTGACTTCCTGCTCCTGGGTCAGAAGTCTGTTGATTATGACGGGCAGAGATTTGCCTTCGCCTAGGTAGGCATACTTAAGACCCGGAGGAAGGTTCTTCAACTCTTTCTTTGGAGGGGGTACTTCAGGGGGCAACGGATTTTTCTCCATACCTTTCTTGACCAGCTCGTCCAACTCTGGCAACTTTTCCATACTGGCCAGTTGTACTGATCCCTTGGACCCAGGGGATCCTCCCTTGCCACAGAAATCCATTATTGCCTTTGTGATTTCTTCATCAGATAGCCCTTGCTTAATAACCGCTTCACACCATCCTGTAACTTCTTTCCTCATAGATTCAGTCATCTCCGAGGCATCAGCCTGTTCCTGCAATAGTTCGGTCTCAAGAAACTCCTGGACCAGGGGGTTAATCACATCAACAAAATGGAGGTTTTCCACGTCAAGTGGTTTCCTCATAGCTTCATCAACGCTAAAAGTGAATTTCTCCCCATTGTAATCCAAACAGATGGTGCCATCAAAAGCATCAATTATAGTCTTTGCGGTCCTCAAAAATGGTCTTCCTAAAAGAACGCCACTAGACTCAGCAGTTTCATTTTCACTCATCTTTATCACATGGAAATCAGCAGGGTATAGAAAATCATGAACTTTAACTATCACGTTTTCTAACGCTCCCTCAGGGCTAATGCATGATCTATCAGCTAACTGGATCACCACTTTCGTTTCAGTCATTCTTGCTCCTACCAGTTTTTTATATATGGAAAGCGGTAACACATTAATAGACGCACCTAGATCTCACATAGCATGCTCAACTTTGACACCTCCTATAGTGATAGGTAAGGTAAACATACTTGGGTCAGTTTGCTTCGACGACATTATCCTCTTTTGAATTACTGCAGACACATTCTCCCCGATCACGATCTTTCCATCGGATTTTGCCTTGCCCGCAATGAACTCCTTAATGAATTTGTTGAACGGGGGCAGCTTCATAGCCTCCAGGAACGGGAGATTGATCTCCAGCTTTCCAAAGATTTCCATGAAATCCACGGGGTTATCCTTTTTCTTCTTGGCATCCCCTCGATAGGGAAAAGTTTTAATCCTCTTTGTTGCGTTGGTCGGATCTTCTTTAGAAGGCTCTTCCGCCTCTCCTTTCTCTTTTTCAGTTTCTACCTCAGGCTCCGTGTCTAAGAAAAATGGGTCAGCCATCTGAGGTAACGATCCTCCCAAATCACCGGCTTGAATATCATCCTCTGCTCTAACTTCATCTTTTTGCTGGACCGGGTGGATAACATCCTCGCTCATCGGCACTAGCATTTCATCATTTACCTTCAGCTTGGGCCCTTCATATGCTTTCCCGGATCTCAGGGTAACCTGGCTGATATTTGCCCTTTCTGGTGCCTTTACTGAGGCTGGAATCCTCCCTTCATTCCCTCGCATGTCGCTCAGGGACGTCGCGATCTGAGATAATTGCTTCGACATCAGATCCATCGCGGCTTTGTGTTCCTGCTGAGCATCCTGGAGTTTGTGGACCACGTCATTATTTGCCAGTAAGTTGTTCTGCATGTGTTGTTGAGAACTCACTAGGTCATGGACCATATCATCCAGATTCCTCTGGGTCCTGGAGTTCGGTTGACTGCCACTTGGCCCTTGACCATGATTTGGTCCACCCCCTTGATGCGGGCGAAAGTTTCCTTGACCTCCTTGGTTATTGTTGTACTGATTCCCTGATCCCTTATAGTTGTTGTTCCTCTGGTGTGGGGGTAAATATGAGCTTCCCTGGTTATTTTGATTCCTATTGATCCAGCTGGGTTGATTTCCTTGACCTCCTTGATTCCAGTTTCCCTGTCCCTCTTGATTCCTTCCGGGCCAGTTGGATTGGTTCCCTTGGTTTCCTTCTGAGTTAGTAATCTGGAGTGGAAGGTTTTGATTCCCATCCGACCACCTGAAGCATGGATTGTCCCTCCATGGAGCGTCTTTAATTTTCCACTGGTTCCAATTACTGCCCTGATTATTTTGGTTCCAATTTCCTACAACATTTATATGGGCTGGACAATCCATCCCTTCTTGAGATCCGCAATAATTGTAACCATCCTCTGGACCCAGTGCTTGTTTATCTTTTCCTGTTGGACCCAGTGAATCGTTCTTCCCCAGGGCAGTTAGAATAGTCTTCTCCAGCTGCTCCATTCTAACATCCATCCTTGCATCCACTCGGACATCCACTCTTTCTTCACTTTGCACTGGTACTGCATCTGCACTTCCTCTCCTTAGAATGGTACGAGGTGAATCGTATGCCTTTTTTGCATCAATTAATCTTCCCATTACCTCTCGGGCCTCGCTCACCTTCCTCTTGGTGAAATTTCCTCCACTAGCAGTATTCATCAGGTCTTTGGACTCAGGTTTTGCCCCTTCATAGAATAGATAGTAGGTTTCGGCTTCCATCATCCTGTGGTTTGGGCAAGCATCGAGCAACCCCTTAAATCTAGACCAGTATTGACTCAACACGATTCATCATATTCTTGCTTGCATTCCTGGATCTCCTTCTTAAGGGCATTCGTTTTGTTAGAAGGGAAAAAGTAATCCAGGAATTCCAACTTGAAATCCTTTCATGTATGGATCGAGTCGGGTGGCAACCTTAACAACCAAGTGTTAGCCTCTCCCTTCAGCGCAAACGGGATTGCGCGTAGTCGGTAATCCTCCTCTGTTGCATCGTTGGGCCCTTTTTGAATACTGCAAAGCTTACTGAACTCATTGAGGAATTCGTATGGACATTCATTCCTCCGACCCGAGAAATTGGGTAGAATACCCAGCACATTAGTTTTGATGTCGATCGCCCTCTGGCGCTGGTTAGAGACGATAGCCTGGGCAAGCTCGCCATCTAAATGGGCAGTGAGCCAGCCGATCTCTGGGTCGTCGTAGCCTGCGTTGGCCATGCTTTCAACGCTTTCCTCCTCTGTTTCTGAGGTTGACTTTGGTTCCTTCTTAACTGACGAAGTTGACTCCTTGTCGCTCTCCGAACTCAGGTGGACTGGATCCCCTGTTGTAAGCCCCGATCTGGTGGTAACTGGGAATATCGCTTCCTTGACCCGCCAACTAGTCTGGGCGCTTCTCCAACCAGGTGAGTTGTTCCAGTGTCCGAACCGGTAGCTCCTGTTCATAAACTGTAAAAAGAAACAAAAGAAAACATAGTAAAATAAACTATTTACACCAAAACATTCGCAAACACACAAATAACACCATGCATCCCCGGCAACGGCGCCATTTTGACAGGACTAGAGTAGACGTGCAGTGCAGGTGCAGTGTGATATATGTCACTCGATCTAACAGGTCCAGAGGATTCGACTAGACTTCAGAGGCTAGAAGATCATGAAACTATTAGAAAGGGGTCGTTGGGTGCACTATATTCCTTCAAAAACCTCAACCCACTATACTACAACTTAGCACAGGGAAGTAAAGGATCGATCCCACAAGGACGAAGGTGTTACGAAACTGCATTTGAGGATGTTTTGGAAAACGGGGTTGGCTGCTGCCAAGCAATTTTGTGGGTCGAGAACTTAAAACTACTGGGTCTGAGAAATAAGAAAAACTTTACTCTACCTACCGGGTCTAAGAACTGGGAACGTACGGAACATACATGACTTAGAGAAACTGAGATATATTAAAGTTCTAAAACAACTGGAGTAAACTTAACTAGACAGACTTTCCTAATTTGGACAGACAAGCATAAAGCGAAAAGTAAAGACAAATTTCCTTAAACTACCAGGGTCTGGAAAAGCATGCAGAAAAGTAAAAAGACAAAGCAGATCGTACTGACAGGGTCTAGGCGACAATGCAGAAAAGTAAAGTACATGCTGAAAAGTGCTGACATAAAGCAGATCTGGGTCTAACTACCAACAACTTCATCTTCTTCGGGAATCAAACGAGAATAGCAGATAAAACAGAGTATTAAACGCCATGAAAACAGAGCAAGCTTCAAATCTAAACTTAAAACAAGAAATTAAAGCCTAAACTAACAGATCTATGCTACTGGACCTAAAGGATGCAGAAACAGAAAGTAAACAGCCATAATCATGCACAACGTAAACAGCAAACTCCAAATACGCGCAACTCCAACTCAAATACACCACGTTTCAACAATTCCAGACATCTCCATATGCACATCCCCAACCTCCAACACCAAACCAACAGATCTCAGCTCCAAACATCCAACAATAAACAAAGAACAAAAGTAAAAGCAAGAAATATGATCAACTCAGCGAGATCCAACAAAAGCCAACATAAACTTCCATAATAACTAGAAATAGGTCTGAATCCAGTAGATCAAAGCAAGAACTAGAGTTATGAAACTTAAAACCAACAAGTTCTAAACGAAAGCAAGTAAAGATTGTTTCTTCGCCTTCACAGGCGGTGTTACACAGCAGAAAATAACAACGATGAGAACCACGGTGGCCAGAATCCTCCATGTCCAAGTGCGCAGCAGACGAAATGAGAAATTTGAAGTGTGGAACTAAAGCATGGAACGAAAGCTAGAGCTAAGAAAGTGTAGAAGTGGTTGTCTTGTTCTTCAAGGTTGAGCTCCTTATATATGTGAGGCTCTGATCCCTAGGGTATCTCTCTGGTGATTTGACGCTCTTACCCTTGAGTAAGACTCTTTAAAATAATCTGTTCTCGCTTTATTCTGCTCCTGTCGCCAACTTTTGATTCTCCCAGGTCCAAACGACGACTTCTGATTTTTTCTTCAATTTCATCTCTTTTGTATCTGTCAGGTCAAGTAACAGCAACTTCCTAGGTCTAGCAGATTTACTACGCACCTGAACTCATAAACGCACATTAGCGCCCCAAATGCACAGAATTTTAACCCTAAACTAATGCATGAAACAATCCTTATCACTATCTTATCAAACGGGGCCCTTAAAATAATACCATATCACCATTTCTAGTCAATTATTTGTACACCTGGACGAATAATAAGCTGTCACGTGACAAAAAAAAAGTAAAAAAACTAAAAAAGACGGCCAACAATATTTTATACACTATACAACAATTTTTCTCGGCCAACAATATCCAACACGCTATACAGCAATTTATAGATTGATGTGTAGCGTTTATAATATTGCTGCATATATGATGTCACGGTGGCACTTCAAGAGGTGTTGTCATTTTAATAAAAACCTATAGAAATGAAATTAGATAGTAATCATAATTTACCTTTAAATTGAAAGAATAAAATGAAAAAGAAATGGTTCTAAAAAGTGAATTAAAACTTTTGTCCAAAGATTGCAAATATGTAATTTGTTTTTATATGGTAACCCAAATATACATCATCTATTTATCATAGACCAAATTTGCAATTCACTCTTAAAAGTATATAACCATTTATAAGAAGGGGTAACTGCTTTTAAAGTCACCAACTTTCTATGAATTTCGGTTTTTCCCACGAACTTTAAAATGTTCGTGTAATGTCACGAACTTTATTGTCGGTTGTCATTTTCCAATATAAGGTTTTCCGGTCTAATTCAAACAGTTCGTTTCCTATTAAGACAATGTCCAAATTCTTTTATCTTACTATCGTTATCTTTGTCTTTGAAATAGCTTCGCATGGGTACCTTGTACGCCTCAATCGGAACTCGGATGAAGAAGTTATGGCCATTATGATAGTACAAGGTCGCACAAAGGTCGCAGCCTTCATCAAATGGTCATAACTTCTTCATACGAGTTCCGATTGAGGCGTACAAGGTACTCACGCGAAGCTATTTCAAAAACGAAGATAACGATAGTAAGATAAAAGAATTTGGATATTGTCTTAATAGGAAACGAACAGTTTGAATCATACTGGAAAACTTGGCATGGGAAAATGACAACCGACAATAAAGTTCGTGATATTACACGAACTTTTTAAAGTTCATGGGAAAAACCGGAATTCATGAAAAGTTGGTGACTTTAAAAGCAGTTACCCCTTATAAGAATGGGATATTTTTTGGCATTTGGACTTAGATACATTGTGAATGAGCAATTTAATTTGTTTTATATTGGTTGAATAATTAAGTTCTATGATGCTTTTGAATTTAATTTTATAAGAAAATCCAAAATTATTATTTAGAAAATATTAAAAATGTTACCAAAAATACTAATACGGTTGAAGATAAATTAATTTGGGTTGATAGTTTATTTTTTAAATCGGTCCGTTTTTGGCTCGGCCTTATTGGTTGAATAAATGACTTTCTATAATTCTTTAAAATTTAATTTTAAAAAGACCAGGATTATTATTTTTAAAATATTAAAAATACTAATCAGAAAATACTACTCCCTTAGTCCCTGAAAAGTAGGAATATTTGATTCGGCACGGATTTTAAAGCATAATTGTAAAAGTAAGAGAGATAGAAAGAAAAAGTTTTTAAAGTATTGTTAGTGGAGAATGAGTCTCACCTCGTTAGAGAGAAATGAGTTTCCAAAATTAGAAAGTTCATACTTTTCAGGGACGGACTAAAATTTACGGTTCCGTAAACTTAGATCAATTCTAAATAAGAAAAGTTTTAAATAACTAATAATGTGGATCACAAAATTCAATAACACTACTTCCATCATTTTCGTCCATTTTCTTTTAATTTACCAATTATACATTAAATTTAGCTTCAGACTAAAATAAGGAAAGTAGGGAGGTATATCATTTACAAATTAGTTTATGGACAAGGCGAGTATGATATACGACACATTTAATGACTTTACATTAGATATTTAGATTATATGCCCCTAATTAGATTATATGCCTATGAAGTTATTCTTTCTAGAAAATTTTCAACTATATTTCGAAAGTCCACTTTTAACTTTTGAGATGGTAATGCAATTGCACCTATGAGCTTCCCATCATTAAAAGAAAACATGCAGGTGGTTTTTAAATAAAAGTATGTTATGCGTTTCGGATGTCATTTGTCAATATGTTATGTGGTTCGGATGTCATTTGTCAAAATGAAAAATGTCAAAATTAACTAGACACCAATATTGACACTACACCAATCCTACCAACAGCTTATTCACAACTCTTCAATTTCTATACATGGCCGAAGTGGAATAGTTGATTTTACTCATCTTCCCAAATCATCATGGAAACTCCACACTCCAACACCAACCACATTAATCACATAGAAAAACAAAAATGGTGTGGCCATGAATTCCTATACGAGTTCCATGGCTACTGGTTCACAAAAACATACTTAGAAACAACAAAAGAAGTGGTAGAAACATTCAAACCACTCCCCACAGATATCATCTTAGCCTCTTTCCCCAAAACCGGAACCACATGGCTCAAGGCCCTTCTCTACTCCATCACCCACCGCGACGACGCCGTTCCACCCTCCACCCATCCTCAAGAGCTAGTCCCATCCCTCGAGACAAACCTCTACGTCCGAAAACGAACACAATGTGATAGAAAAATGCAGGAATATCTCGATGAAAAGGAAGGGAGAATCTTGGCCACACACGCACCGTATCAGATTCTCCGAGATTCCCTAGATTCATGCGACTGCAAGATAGTGTACGTCACTCGAAACCCTAAAGATACCCTAATTTCGATGTGGCGTTTTGTGCAGAGATTGGAGGGCGTTGGCGATGATCCGTGGCGGCTGGAGACTGCCGTGGATCAGTTCTGCGATGGCATGGTCCCGTTCGGGCCCTACTACGATCACGTGTTGGGGTATAGGGAAGAGAGCATGAGAAGGCCTCAGAAGGTGTTGTTTGTGACTTATGAAGAGCTCAAGGAAGATACGAGGAGTCATGTGAGAAGAATTGGTGAGTTTTTGGGGTGTCCTTTTGTTGGAGAAAATGGAGAGGAGCAAGTTGAGAAGATAGTGAGGCTTTGCAGCTTTGAGATTTTGAGCAATCAAGAGATTAACAGATCGAGTGAGTTGCCTGATAGTGGATTCCCCTTGCCGTATAATTCTTTCTTTAGGAAGGGCCAAGTTGGAGATCATTTGAGCTATCTTCAAGATGAAATGATTCGGAAAATAGATGATGTTACCAAACTCAAGTTTCACGGATCTGGCTTTGATTATGGGATTTGAGCTATATTACCTATGTATACACAATAAATTGTTCTAATCTTTGTATAAAATATTATTCCATATATATTGTTTTTGGAATATTTTGTTTTTTTGCTTGTTATCGATAATATATAACTGAAACACACACTAGGGGTGGCGAAGTGGGTTACCCGCCAGACAAGTCAGGTACCCGTACCCGATTTTAGCCAAATTTGTTGTCCCAATACCCGCCCCGCGACATACCAGGATTACCCGATGCCTGTGTCGGGTATTCCGTACCCGACCCGAAATTCTATAGAAAATTTGAAAACCATAATAGCCAACAATGTTCTCTAATTTACTTTATATATATCGATGATAAGCTTTGAATAGATTGAGAGTAAGATAATGAGACACTCTATTGCTATTTCCGGTGAGTTTTCAATCGCATGTTCATTGGAATATAAAAATGTTTCAAAAGAACTCTTAAATTATATAAAGTACTCTCACTGTTCCGCCTTAATAGAGGTGTTTCATTTTCTTCACTCATTTTGGAAAAATAATAATATAAACACTCTTATCTACATTATTATATCTCTTACTTTACTTTATCTCCACTTTAACTATTTGTTTTTAATTTTTCAAAATAAGTGCGTATATGGCTATTATTTAACTATTCGAAACGCCTCTATTAATATGGAACGAATGAGGTATTAAAAGATGGTATATGTCTAATATTAATAATAATGGCTATTATCGGGATTAACGGGCATACACGCGAAACTCTAAAACACACTACCTGATCCCATCCTGTTTCCCGCTAGCGTCCGGTAGCAGGTAAGAGATGGAAATTACCCGTTACCCACTTCTCATTTTGCCACCCGTAACGCACATGTATATTAGTGTAGAGTGTAGACCATCACTAAAACCCCTAAAATTCATGTTGGTTGGCATCGACATCCTCCAACGCTCAAGTAACTAGAAATATCTCTAATTGAATATCCAATTCTCATCATCTGTTGGGCCGCTTTCATTAATAGAAGAGAAGTGGGCTTAGTTTGTGAACCTCGCTATCACAACCAAACATGGGCCAGTATACCAACTTTTACGGGTCAGATCCAAAGTAAGTACACACTGATGTTTTTAATTATATATATGGAGAAAATTATTCAAATAAAAAGTGGTAGTAAAAACTTCAAAATATTTTTGCTATTCGATAAGTGCATACTCGATTTCGAATCCAGAGGGAAAAATATACTTTTGTCAGTGTGCATGTATTTTCACTGTATATTCAATTACTTTATACGCCGAGTGCAAGTTTTCCAAGTTATCACAATAACAATTTTTTTATTTTAACCTACTCTAGACACATATATATGTATATAAAAAGTACTCTAGAATTTTACATGAAGTAAAATTCAATAGGTAAAAGATTTTTATTTAAACTAATCGATGGGGAGTTGGAAGCATTCAACATTATGTGTAAGTTTTAAACAAAAATAGGATAAAATTATTGGTAGAGATCGTTTTGGCATGTAAAATAGGATAAAGTGTGATATGTTTGACTAATGATATCTTGTTTTGTATTGCGTAAGGTATCGATATTATGTTTAGCAAAATTGGATTTAATCATTTAATTATCTGCAAAAAAAAATAAATTATAACAGGAAAATAAAATTTTGGTAATATAATCAACTATTATATGGTATATGTGGGGCAGTATTATTATGCATAATCCATTAATATATAAATGATAAAATTAAATGCATATCTCTTGTAAAAAGTGCGATAACGAATTTATAATACTCCATGTGCATAATACTATTATAGATCTTTAATTTGGTAAGGACTTTTGAATAGCAAATAATACTAATACTTAATAGGTTAAGGTGGGCCAAGGATATGAATAATTGAATATGTATATATGACAGTCCATACAAAAAAATGTAAGTAAGTTGGAAACTACTGGTTTGGCCAATTAATTGCCAATTGATTCCTTTCTTATATTTTGGCACTATATATATCGACACAATCATCAGCTAAAATTTATTCACCGTGAATAGTAGAATTTATATTACTATTATAAGTATATAATTTTTTATTGATTATTTAAAAATGTAAAATCATAGTGTAATTGTGTAAAGATGTGTGACCTATATTAAATAGGAGTATAAAATAGTAATTATTAAAATAAAAAATATATTAAGTCAAGTTAAAAAGAAGCGAGCAAGGAGAAGAGACGAGAGGCCATAATATAATTGCCAGTTGTTTTCTGCTTCTTGGAATATTGAACATCCTCTACTCACCGACACTAGAAATCATATTTTACATATAAAATAATGTATAATAAAAATGAGTTAATGGTGAGCTGTCCGTGACAAAAATGCATTGCATACTTTATCTTTCCCACTATTTTATCACCGGACACCAGTGTCGGCAACTACTCTCTCTCTAGTATTTGTGCCTGTCTTTGTCGGCAAGACAAGAATCATGAGATTTTCTTTTAAAATAATTGGTATTTCTAAATTATATGTGGAATTTGTATTACTAAGGCGTATGGGTTGGTCTTCATGACTTTTAAGTTTTAAGCAAAATAGGTAAATATAGGATTTATATCCTAAATCAAATCATGAATTTATTGCCTTTCAAAGTGGCATTTGTTCAAGAGTGATTATTTCTAAAACGAATGCTGGAATAATATTTCCTACATGGATTTTTCCAAAGAGGGTGCCGATCAAATTTTTTATAGTAATGATTTTTTTAAAATTTATGATAAAAAAAAAATAAAAAAAATTGTTTTAATGTTGCCGTGTCCCGCCCTTTAAAAACAAGGGGTTCAAATCGGCTTAAGTTAGTTATTACAACAGCGACATTTTTAACTGAAATTGCACAACCAAATCAATTTGGATATAGGGCAAAATTTGGCTAAAATCAGCTTCATCAGCAAAATAAAATAAATCTTTGTCAAATTTCAGTCATTTACATTATCTTGTTAATTTAATAATAAAATATCAGTTAAATAAGTTAATAGAACGTGTGAGTTTTTTACTATTTATACTAAAGGTGAAATGAAAATTTTATTGGTTGCCGGATTAAAATGAATTCAAGATGAGTACGCTCCATCATGCAGTTAAAATTCAAATCACACCTTCAATTAATCAATTTATATGTATGAACTTTTCTTCGCTTGAGGGCTTTAGTTGGGGTGTCGTCTTCATCAATATACATAAATTTTGACGCATCTTCCTTTCTCAATTCGATAAGTTAATAATAATATATACAGTATCATGTAGTATTATAATATATGTGTCTATAGCCTTGATACTATAATATGGTAGAAATGAACAAGCTAACTACCAAAGAGAGAGAAAGATAGAGAGGAATTCATGAACAACTTGTTTTGTAAAATTGATGTCAAAGAGGAGTATTTTTTTCTTTATCAATTTGTATCTACTGAAATATGACAGTACCATTTATATTACATGTAACTAATAGATGAATTTTTATAAGTTTATAACTAATACTAGTATTTTATTGAATATTCTGTAGCGTGAGTATTATTGAGAAAAAACAACAATAAATTAATGATGTTAGCTGAAATGAAAATACAGAAAACGAATGTGCTGCATCCAGTGGTTGAGAAACGCTTTAATAAAATCCAGTTTTAAGGCCTTCTTAATTAGACAAGATTTAACAGCCATCTTTCCGTTCCTACTCCCTCTCTCTCTCTCTCCCCTCCACTCACACTTCAGTTGCAGATCTTCGTAGCAAGAAGAATCTGCAACTATGGAATTCAGCTTCAAATTCTCAACTCCCATCATTTTGCTGCTGTTCTTGCTATCTTGCTTTTCCTTTCCTTCAACAGGTAATCTCCCATTTGCTTGTTGGTTTTGTTTGGAGCATAATTTCAGTTTTTGTTTACTTGTTGATGAAGTTGGATTAATGGGATGTAATTATGTGTAGAATTTTGTTTGAACAGTTGCATTTTCGAGTAATTGGAGGTTTTTGCATGAAAATTGAGGGGAAAAAGTATGTTTCTTGATTGTATGGAAATGGGATTTGATGAACATTTTGTTCAAGCTTGAATGAAACTATTTTTCCATAAAAAATATACTGGGATCAATTTGTGCACAGAGCTTTAGTTTTCTTGTTTCTGTAGGGAGGAAGGATCAACTGTTTGAATCTTTACTTGACAATCATCAAGTATTATCATATTGTTTCCTCTGTTCCCAAATTAAGTAAATATTTGAGACTGCTATAATCTTGAAATTAGACTAGTTTTCTAAATTTAGGACCTCACTAATGATGTCTTAAAAACTGCATACAAGACTGTTGTGATAAGGTAAGATCATAGATTTAAACTTGTGTTTTATCCTCTTTCAGAAGCGTACGATGCACTTGACCCGAACGGAAATATCACAATAAAATGGGACGTTATCTCTTGGACGCCCGATGGCTATGTGGTAAGCGTTGTACTAATCTCAAACATTCCTAATAATATACCCATTGTATAGCATTAGTCATTTTTAAGTTCCTCAATCTTGCTCAGATCAATCCAAATTCAGGTTCTTGTACTGTCTATGATGTATATATGACCTACTTATACGGTTTTAGTTGAGGATTTAGCACCTTAATGTTTGTTTGTGTTCATATGAATTCGAGCCTCCAGATGTTGTACCAGATCTCTCTTATGAGATGATAGTGGTGATTACTAAAGTATTCCTAAAACAATGAATCTAATTGGCATATGTAATGTAAATGGATATCCAGGCTGTAGTAACCATGTTCAACTTCCAACAATATCGTCACATTCAAGCACCGGGCTGGACTCTGGGGTGGACGTGGGCGAAGAAGGAGGTGATATGGAGCATGATGGGAGGCCAAACAACAGAACAAGGGGATTGCTCAAAGTATAAAGGGAATGTCCCACATTGCTGCAAGAAAGATCCCACAGTCGTGGACCTATTGCCCGGAACTCCCTATAACCAGCAGATTGCAAACTGTTGTAAAGGAGGGGTGATTGGTTCTTGGGGACAGGATCCATCCAATGCAGCAAGCTCCTTCCAAGTCAGTGTTGGCGCCGCTGGAACCACTAACAAAACTGTGAGGGTCCCCAGGAACTTCACCTTGAGAGCACCCGGTCCTGGATATACCTGCGGACCTGCCAAAATCGTGAAGCCTACTAAATATGTGTCTTCCGATGGAAGGAGAGTCACTCAGGCTATGAGTAAGTTCTTTCACCTTGGAATCAGTTGGTCTTCAGATTGGTATGATTTGAAAATGGGAATTTCTTGATCAATGAAGGAATGACATTTTTGTTGAATATAGTGTACCAAAGTGGATCATTGACATGTTTTATAAGTAATAGAAAGAAAATCTAGTTGTGCAAGTTTGGCTTATATTCATTCTCGTTTCTCTTCTTGCAGTGACATGGAATGTTACATGTACATATTCACAGTTTCTAGCTCAAAAAACTCCCTCTTGCTGTGTCTCGCTCTCATCCTTCTACAATGACACCATTGTTCCTTGCCCGACGTGCACATGTGGATGCCAAAACAACGCCACAGATCCAGGAAGCTGTGTCAAGTAAGTTTTTTCATCATTTCCTCTCTCTCTGTGTCCCTCGGTTACTAATCTTTATACTGGTTCTCTCTGCAGTCCGGACTCACCATACCTAGCTTCAGTCGTTTCACAACAAGAGAAGACCAACAAGTTCGCGCCTCTAGTCCAATGCACGAGCCACATGTGCCCCATTCGCGTCCACTGGCACGTGAAGCAGAACTACAAGGATTATTGGAGGGTTAAGGTCACCATAACAAACTTCAACTACAGGATGAATTACACATTGTGGAACTTAGTAATCCAACACCCCAACTTCGACAACCTAACACAGATATTCAGCTTCAACTACAAGCCACTCAATCCATACCAAGACATAAGTAAGTCATGCTACTTACCTATAAACAACTAATTAATACTTTCTTGATCACATGAAGTCAATATTTTTTGTATTGGGACAGATGACACGGCGATGCTATGGGGCGTTAAGTACTACAACGACCTGCTGATGGAAGCCGGCCCTCTGGGAAACGCGCAATCAGAGTTCCTATTCCGCAAGGACAAATCCACCTTCACTTTCGAGAAGGGTTGGGCCTTCCCTAGGAGGATTTACTTCAACGGGGACAACTGTGTGATGCCACCTCCTGATGAGTATCCGTATCTACCAAGTGCCTCCACGCGCCAGAATGTCTCCTTCCTTCAGCTGCTTCTTGCTCTCTTGGCTCTTCTGTTTGGGTGTTTTTAACAAACATTTAGCATCATCGAGGAGGATGAGGATTCAATGTTCTTGGCATTGCTACGGGACGAGATCCTACAACACGCAGTGGATTCAGGTGCACAAAAACTTGAGAAATGGTTCCAATTCATTCTTCAGTTGTGGCTCTTTTTTCTTTACTACATGTAGATCGTCGGTGTTGATATATATACTTTTATTATGTATAGGATTGTGGTGAGAATATCAACATTTTGATAGTTACAGTCAGATTTTTACTCTTTGATTTTTTAAGTAGTGTTGAGTATAAACGTTGCTTAATTATAGAAAACGCTTTTTTGCTTAAATGTTACTTTATCAATATTTGTTACTACCTCCATCCCCCAAAATTTGTCCTACTTTGACCTGACACGGGTTTTAAGAAATGTAATGGAAAGTGAGTTGAAAATGTTAGTGGATTGTGGGTCTTACTTTTATATATTAGTTTTATAATAAAATATGAATAAGAATGAGTTAATGGAATATGAGGTCCACTACCAAAAATGGTAAAAGTGAATGTGACAAATTTTGAGAAACTGATGGAAATGGAAAAATGGGACAAATTTTCAGGAACGGAGATAGTACATAATTTACTTTTAAAAGAATATTATTGAGCATGTTTGATAAGTTAGCAATACCAAGATAGAGAATTGTATATGGACATTTCTAATTGTTTGATATCATAATTAAGTTTAACTCAAAGTCCAATATAAGACCAGAGCCCTATCTAATCTTACCAAAATTATAACATTAGCCTTGTTTATGTATCCCACCAATTTGTCAAGTTAAGCCATGTTATTTAATATACAATACAAATTTAGATAATTTCTTTTCTATCAAACAACAACGAAAAAAATCATATATTTGCATATCTCGACTTGAAGTCCGTATTTCTTATCTTGTTTTACATATATTCTCATATCCCATCTTTTTTATCAAACGAGTTAGTGATATAATAATACAGTAAATATATAGTTTTTGGAGCACGGTGCTTGATAGTAATCCATTATTCGTGCATTAGCTTCTTATAATCCTTGGTCTTTTGTGAGTGTCAGTATTGTAATCCAATGAAGAATTTTGAACTCATATTTAGTCAAGATTTTGGACAATTTGGTCATATATAAACTAACCCAACCAATTTTATTAAGAGAAACTAGTTGGACAAAATTCTTAGGCTGATTTTAGGGGAAAAAATTAAAATTATATACTCTCTTTGTCCGCGAATAGGACACTCCACTCACATATCATTTAATATATACAAGTGAGACTCATATTTCTATGACTTTCTTCCATCCACTTTTCTTAACATTTCATAAAACTCGTACCGAATAAGAATGAGACTCTTATTTGCAGATGGAAACGGTACTTTTTATTCTATGAGAGAGAAAACGTCTATATTGATATCGTGTTTTTGTAGAAATTCTGTATTATTGGTCTATTTCATTTGAAATAATGAAGTTTCTGCTAAGAACATCTCCAATCATTTACAATAAACTTAAACCCATTTTATTGTAAATATCACATCCAATATGATTTTACTCCAACTATTTATACTAAACTCAAACTTTAAAAAATATTCTCTATATTATGCCTCTTTTACTCATAAAATATTTTTCTAAAAATTGATTTTGGTTTAGTATAAACTTAAAAATAAATATATTTTACTCAAAAACTACAAATTGAATTGGTTTTGGAATAACATCTAATTACCCTATCCTATTTTAAAATACTAGGATCAAATGACCATCCATCCTCCATTCAAACACGTCTATAACCATTGTGTATTTCCAAAAAATACTATAATAATGGTTATTTCACATTTATAAATGTAATGGTAATATTCTTTTTCAAAAAATTAATTAAAATTCTTACTTCCAAACTAAGTTAGATCTATTTAAAAAAGTGTTCAATGAAATACTCTGCATATCTGGTCCCACCACTCTGAATTCTCTTCCTACACTTGATTTTGTCTTTTGATATTTTGTTTTCTAGGAAACGTGGTTTGAGTTGATAATCATGAATTTATAGAATTTGGCAATTGCAAACTAGTTTAGAAACTTTTGAAACTCTAACTTGCAATGTTAGAATTAGAAGGAAAATCATTACTGAATAGTGTATACTATAAATGAAAGTAGCAAAGTATACAAAACACATTACCAATTTTGCAGTAGATGAATCCGGCTAAACTCGTGATTAAATGACAGCAGACATTTTAAAGAAAAACTAGAATTTTGATTAGTGGTGTGGAAGACATATTTCAAAGATTTCAATTAACCCCGTTTTGAAGTAATCCGGTAACATATTTCCACACTTGAATAAAAAATTCATAATGAAAAGAAGGGACCACAGAAAACAAAAAAAATTGAAGAATGGCAAATTGATAAACTCCATCAACATCAATCAATCAAGTCCCCTTTCTAACATTGACCAATTCTCACATTTTCAGAGTATACTATTCCTCATTGCTTTTCTTTAGCAAATCAAAATCAAATTAAGATGACAAGTTTTTTCCCACTATTAAAATTTTCTATCTTTCTTTTTCTCTCTATTTTAGTAATTCCATTCACATTTTCTCAATCCAATTAAACACATTTACCAATTAATCCTAAAATCTCATCCCATCCTAAAATCTCATGCCAGCTAAAGAATGTATTATCTTAGCCAGACGAAGGGATAACTTTTAATTACACGGCTAACATGTTCAATTTAATTAAAAATTAATTTCTGGTAAATATTTAATGCCCTCTAAACAAAACAGCAACCGCGTGAAGTTCTCATCTTTTTAGCAGGAAAAAAAAAACTTAAAATAAGACAGTCGCAATATTTTCAGGGAACAAAAAAGGAAGTAATCATGGTGATCGAGAGAGAAAAAGAGGTAGATCGGAAAGAAAAAGGAAAAAAGGGAAGGGGAGAAAGGGGAGAGTAGATCGGAAGCAATCGGTATGGGCGGCATTGGAAAAGGCAGAGGACTCAAAGAGAAAGAGGAAAGCCTTTTCACAACAACGCCCAACCGAAGGCTTCCGACGCTTAGCTCTGCCGTTTCTGTGCGTCCCACCCCGCAGTCGCGACTTCACTCAAAGAAGAAAGGCCTAAGATAGATTTAACTAAATGCTTCGCCTCTCTTTATATAGACCCCAAAAACCCTAGTACTCACCCCTCTTTTATTATGTTTTGTCTATATTAACCTTGTGGACTTAAATTTCCACTTTTTCAGGAAAATCGTTATTTTACAGGATATTCTTAATTTTGTAAAAAGATATTTATTGTAGCTATAAAATCCTCAACCTTTTTTTTCTCTAAAACTGAAATACTAGTTGATATCGGCATTTATTTCTCCTAATCTTCAATTTGTATCAATAGATATTCTTTAGTAATTAGTACTATGATATTATCTTTAATGACTATTTCAAAGTATATATTAGGATGTGATTTGATTTAGTTTGATTTGAGGAGTATCTTTTTGTATGCAAACATATTTGATAAATAAAATACAGTATGCCAGTATTGAAATTTTTAAATTCAATTCTTTGTGAATTTTTGTTTTCAATTATTTTCTAAATAAGTGACCCAAAATAGTAGTAGGACGTAATTTATTAAAATTTGTTGAAAGAGCACTAATTTAATTCAGAGAAAATATTTTAAAGTTAACTGGAATATGAAGAAATATCAATATTACATCACTAGCTAATTTAGTATGGAGAAAATATATTACTAATAACATCATGCGGTTCTAATTGATGTGACAATATTTAATTTCAATCTGTTCTTTTTTTTATAATAGTAGTAGTACTCCTATAACTTATTTATAAATTAATTTGTTTATTTCTAAAAACCTCATTAAATTTGATTGTTAAGTTAATCAAATATGTTGAAAAAATAGAGATAAAGGTAAAATTATAATTTGGCGATCAATTTTACACAAATTATAATGAATCGGTCTCTTTTATCGTTTAAAAATTGACCAGTTCATAAAGTTGAAGGCCATTAGCTTTCAAATATATTATTTTGAATTGAAATCGTAAGTTATTTACAACAACAAATGAATTTTAGGTTATGTATGCTGGTTTCATTTCAATCGGGCTTGGATCATGTTCGACTAGTAGTTTGATAGCACACCCGCCTTGATCCATACAGGCAACACCTTCAACTGATATAGGTAAGCTCAAAGTCATAACTTGTTTCCAAATGGTACAAGTAACAAGTATAATCAATATTATCTTAATTTTTTTTTATTTGTGAGTATATTACAAGTTGAACATTCATAATAATATAGTATGAGATCATAGGGAGATTATCAAGAGGATAACTAATTTAAAATGCATAACTAGATAATACGAATTTAGTTAAGAACGATTTAATTCATTATAATTTACCGTGAAAGATTCAGTTTACTGCGTGTTTTCAAATTTGTGTTGTGAATTAAAACGACTTTATAATGAACTAAATCGCTCTTACAATAAACTAAATTCGTGTTCTTTAGTTATGTATATAAGTAGTGGTTGCCCAATATCACTACTATGAGATCATATACATTAAGTGTCCTTCATCTTGAAATTATATTTCGTGGCATCTTTGAGCATGTTTTATCGGCACTGTTGAATGGAAAAATAAGAAAATTATTAATCACAATTTAAGATGGTAACTATATAGGAAGAGACATAGCTCAATTGGTAAGATAATTCTTATTTGTCGTATATGTCTATCAGAGATTCTTGTTATGACACAGTAAATGTGGAATCATTAATAATCTCGATAAAATGAAAATAAAAATGACAAGCCAGACAAGCCAAATGAATAGAAAATAAAACACTCCAGTTAAATAAAAGACACAAACAGTAGCTCGCATTCATAATATTGGTACATCATATCCAATGGGAAGAAACCATTAAATCTCACAACCAATAAGCCTCTCTTTATTCATAGTATATCTACGTTGGTTGTCGGCAATACATATCAAATGTTGCACCATAATCATACCATCAAGATAGGTCACTGCACCCTGCAAAATAGTAACAACATATATGTCATTAAATTAATTAATTCCAACTTTAAAAACACGTACAAGTTCATGAGAATATATGGAGTACATATATATGTATGCATGGTTACTTACTTGGAGCAGTCAGTGGAAGGGCTGATCTTGTAGGGGATGTTGATGCCACATTGGGCCGGGAGGCCGGCGGCCTTGCTGGCGTCGATGCCTGAATTTGAAGCAGCAAGTGATTTCAAGCAGTTGCAAACACTCTGTTTATCTGGCGTCGTTTTCGCGGAGCCATAGAGACCCTTTATGCCACCGCAACACCCACCTAAGGGGCCTTTTCCGCTCACATAGGGGAGGCATGGGTTCAGGTATGAAACCACCGCGCTGCACCCTATCGCGGCCTCACTTGGTGTAGCAATGGCCGCGATCAATGCAGCGGCAATGAGCACCGTGCCGATCAACTTCATCACACCACCCATATCTTGTTCAATTTTGTGAAGTGATAATGATAAATGCTTGCTTGCTTGATTGGAATCCTAATTTTAGATCGAGGGTGTGATGGGTTTTTTTTTTTGTTCATGGTGTAGTGTTTATATAGTGTGGGATTTTGTGAAGTAATTAATATCGGATGTTTATGTAGTTAGCCGGGTGGGCTATATAATTAATAATTGCAAAATATAGGTGGTAAATAGGAGTCGGTGTATTTCAATCACAAATTAATTTGCGGAAACAGTATCGCAAATTAGTCAAATAAAATGGGGAATGGAATTGTGACACGCACATATTTAGATTTATATTACTATTTCAATGGTACTATACTATAATTGTATTGTTTGAAAGATACTACAATTTCTCGCTCCACCATTATGCAAAAGCTAAACTACTTTGGGTGTCATTCGTCGGTGGACGAATTAATGATGGGCTTGCTAAAATTTGTAACGAAATTACACATTCACAACTCCTAGTGCAAATATATAAACTTGAATACAACTAGGAGAATAGAAATACATGTGGAATAGCTGGGGTTTTTCTTTACATAAAAATTTAAAAGACATGCTTCATATAAACAATGATATAGGCATGCATGTTATTTATACGAGAGTTCAATGCAATTTAAATACTATACCATATTAAAGTTTAAATCTTAATGAGACTTGGTTTTAATGAGTTTTAATAATGTCAGTACCTTTTATTGTATTGCAAGTTCGCCTCCTTTTATTTTCTACATGAGTTTGGAACTGAAATTTGAATTTTGGGCATTCATTCACGATTCAATCTTAAAAGTCAAAATCAATAAATGTATTGAGACTTTAGAGATAAGTTCTTAGATAGTCCTTTTGCGTATTAAAACAATAGTACTCAAAATGTTTGAAATCATAATATGTGTATTTTCAATTTCGAAAATAAAAAAGTTATTAGGTGGAGTAATAGTTTGGAAAATAAAAATTGGCCTAATTGCACAGTAGTCCCAAAATGCCATCAACTTATTTAATAACTACTCCACAACATTAAATACAAATATTGATCTGTGTAGAATATGAAGCTAAAGTTCGAGGCATTAACCCCTCTAGTCACCATATTATAATCATAAGAATTGTTATCATAAAATTATCGGCTTGAAATTACTAATTGAAATTTATAGTTCCATTTTAAAATTAATTAATTATTGATAAGAAAAATAGTCTATTAATGGTTCTAATTATTTCTTTATATCGATAATGAAATTTGTTATAAGACTAACCAAATTTAAAGTTATACTATTGTGTTAGTACTTTTCCATTTCATGCAAGCTATACTATTGAGTCAATTAAAATTTTTAGCTCATAATTCACGATCCACTCTCTTAATATGAAAGAAGTCTATAAGGATTATATATCTTAAAATTAAATTGTATAGGACGAATAGTTTATGTTTGATTCGCCGATATTTTATAATTGAATACTCCTTATTCTAGAAAGCAGGCTATTTAATATATGTATAGTCAACATTCAAACTAATACAATTCGATTGGAAAATTACTTTTATTCGGTTGAATTTTAGATATTGCACATTATATATTCATATAAGTGCGCACCACAGAGAAGAAACGAGAAGTAGTTGATTCAGTTAAGGTTATATGCGTTTGTACTATTTCCGCAATCTCCAAATTCCTCTGTTTTCCAGGTTATTATGTTTCTTTCTGCTTTATGTTTCCTCCCTTCTTGAATAATTAATTCCACAGTTATGCTCCAATGTGTTTTACTCCACTTTTTGAAAGTCAAGCTTGATTCTTCGATGTGCTTTCAAAATAAAATCATACTATAACTGTTCTTAAAATGATTGAAGTGATGTTTATCTATCTTATATTAGCATATATCTAAATGTAAATTTTGTGGTGGTGGAGGCTGCATAAATACACAATTAATTAGTCAGGAACCTGGAAATCCATTTGGAAGTAAATTGTGAGATCATGTAATTGTGGAAGCTTCAGATAAAGTTGTGTAGCATAAGTTCCTTGCACACACTAGTAGATTACATGATAATTAATAGTAGTAGCTTTTAGTTTAACATGCACTACACCCACACAATTTTCCATAGGCCAGAAAATGGTTTTGATTGTCCATACAACAACATCATCTCTCATCACGATGCACATCAGATGAGTGGCATATTGTAAAAGCACAAGGAATGTGACAACATATATAGACCTCTTTATGAGTTGACAGACATTAGTTTGAAAAACAAGTTTGTCTAATTCATCAAACTCAAAATCAACTTATTTTTTGAGAAATGGTTTGGAATAGAATAGCCTCAGCTCAGTGTTAGTGATGAACTTTATCAGTAGATTGACAAGGATGAGCAGCAGCAGCGGGAAGAAACTCATTCAAATTGATATCACCTCCGACAGCGTGTGCCCATGGTGTTATGTGGGCAAGAAGAATCTTGACAAAGCTATTGCTTCCTCAAATCACAAATACTCCTTTGAGGTTTCACAAATTTTACTCATGCATCTATATTTTGAAGTTAAATTAATTATGTTCTAAAATGAAGCTACAGTGTGAGAAACATGGTTTGATTCATATATATTTCAACATTTACAGATGAAATGGCATCCTTTCTTGCTGGACCCTTCTGCGCCCAAGGAGGGCGTTGCTAAGAAGGAAATTTTTGAGAAGAAGTTCGGCCCTCGGTTTCAACAAATAACAGCTCGAATGAAAGAGGTTCACTTTTGCTCCTTCAATTTCTTTCTTGGTATAATGTGATCATTTGCTTGTAAATAGAGTTTGTTTGTCATTATGTAGGTTTTTGAGGGTGTTGGATTGGATTACGACATGTCTGGACTTACGTAAGCTAATTTATAGAAGAATTGCATTTCCGATTTGTGATGTGCATTTTGTGAGTGTAGCATGATTGTTGGTATCACAGGGGAAGTAGTGTGGAGAGCCATAGGTTAATCTACTTTGCTGGAAAGCAAGGGCAAGATAAGCAGCATCAACTTGTTGAGGAGCTATTCCATGGTTACTTCACACAAGGGAGATACATAGGTGACAGGTCAGACTAACTTCTACTTTCCCTCTAATTTCTCACTCATTTGGAATCAAGAAAGAAGCCATTAGACTAAACTATGCAGTGTTTTCAAATGAAGGGATTTTCTTGTTGAAAGTGCTAAAAAAGTTGGAGTGGAAGGAGCAGAGGAGTTTCTTGCAAATCCGAACAACGGGATGAAGGAGGTAAAGTTTCCATATTATTCTCCTGTTAAGATTAAACTTGCTTTATTTATTTTTTTATTTGGTTTAGGTTAATGAGGAACTCAAGAAATTCTCATCCAATATTAATGGAGTCCCTCATTATGTGGTAAGTCCTGCTTCAGATATGCAACAACATAGTAATGCTTTTTTTTCTTTTCTGGAAAATGTTGAATAGCATAAACATATTTTGACAGATAAATGGCAAGTACCAGTTAAGTGGAGGGCAGCCTCCAGAGGCCTTCCTAAGAGCATTTCAGTCTGCTGCTAGCACTTAGCGCCTCGTTTACTGTTATAGGCGCAGACGAGAGAAGTATGCTGTGCCCACCATTGTTATTGCTGTTGTTGTAATACTAGAAAAGACTGTCCTTGTCTTGCGTCAGTTGATGAATAAAGGAATGTGTTGCTTGCTTCTCTGTATCAAATTGTCATGGTCTATGTACAATGATGAAATTAAAAGGTTATATATGAACCAATATTAATCATGCTCATTTGCTTACTGGTATACAATCAAAAAATCTTTGTAGCTAGTTTGCAATCAACTCGATGTTATTCTTGATTTTTTCTACTCTGCAACAATTTCCCATGAGCAGCATACAGACATATGATATTAAACATCAAAGATAATGCAAACAGCAAATATGTACTCCAATTGAAGAGGAATTTTCCTCCATGAAATGGAAATGGCAACTGTGACAAATACAAGCACAAGTATCTGCAAGAAAAATGAAGGATGCACTGCTAACATTGTTGTGCTGAACACCATCAGCATTTAGAGACCCATCACACATTTCTCTTGACACCATCATATATACAATCACTTTACACTTTTTCCAGCTCCACATGTATTCTTCTGTCTTGTAGCTGGTAGCTTTCATCCACGACCACTGCTCCAGGGAAGACTTCAGGTCGTCTCATCGAATGCCATCACCTACCAATAGGAAACAAACAATGTCATATTCAGTTATCAAGTTTGGGTTTGGACAAACTCAAGGGAGTGATGGGGTGGCAGATATGGTTAGTTCCCAAGAAACATCAATTTTCTGTTTTCAAGAAATTCATCGCTATTATTTTCATTATTTGTACAAACCAGACTCGAAGAGGAAAATTACTGTCGTATGCAAAGAGCTACACAATCTGCATATTGACAATGTTTCTTAAATGACATTAGCAGTTTCTTCACTCTTTGATTCGCCAAAACCCGATTAGGGCTTCGATCTTAACTAGTGGTCGGTGTTCAGCAGAAAAAAACTCAACTTCCTATTTACAGTGAAATTCAAATCAGCATGAAACCAAGATCACTAGCATCCATCATGTACACGTTGTATATCCAAGGGGGCATTTACATTGAAAAATGGATTGGATTGACAATTAAGTAATAAGATTTGCTGTTTACATGATCCAAAAAGCTCAATTTTGTAAAATCCATCAAAGCATGCGACAGATTAGCCTATAGAATTTTTATCTATTCAGAATACCACCCAAGCAAATGCCCACGATAAGCTTTGTCGGATTATGTTGATCTAACTATGGAGAGAAGGTAGGTTGAACTGACTAAAGCAGTTCACAATTCACAACCTAAAAACCAGAAGTAAAAAACTCAAACTTCATAACACGACCACACTTCATCACACAACACACTAATGGAATTTATGACAATTATCTAATCAGCCTTGGGTACAAAAGAGTGCTACTAACCAACCATACTGGAAATAGCATAAAAAAAGAGATCTTACAAAATTTGGGAACCCCAAAGAATTGTATGTTACAGCTTTCAATCATGAGAAACTTACTTAAAATCTGAGCATTTAACAGGCATTCATAACACATTAAACATGCAGGTCCTATACACAGCAAAAGCATATTCCTAGAGGCACAACCTTAGACTCCTTTCCGAATAGCAAGTACAATTAAATAAAGGCATAGCTATCGATCTTTTTTATTAATGAAATCATGTTCTGCGTACAGAAATACAACAGAAATGTCGGAAACAGCCAAGAAAATGAATAATGCTCTTACACCAAAGGGAAATATAATGGAAAAGATCAGGCATTACCTTGCCACAGACTGGGCAGTTATCACTTCTTTCCATCCATTCATATATACAACCAAGATGGAAATGGTGAGAACATTGTGTAAGTATCTTTGGATTTTCTTTGGTATACTCTGCAAGAAAATGATGGATTAGAATGTAGACATTTAATACCTTAAACCATTCAAATCAATTAGTTTTGGCAGTACTCATGTACTCAGATCAGCAAGGAAAGAACCTCCTAGAATGACAGGTTATGGTCAATCAAGACCAAGTACTCTTGTTTGGGAAAAAAATGCAGAAAATCAAATACTTTACATGGAGATTATATATGTAATAATAATTTTATGAAAACATACTCAGTGCAATAGAAAGATGTAGCTGTGCTAAAACCCAGGAGAACTGAGTATTAACTTCAGTTTAAACGCCTAATCAACTTTTAATACCTGAACAACAGAGCATCAATAGATTTAAAGTAATGGAAGGACACGATCTTACCTTCAAGGCATGTAGGGCAGACATCTTCATCTTCGGATGAAGTATAAATATGAGCAAATCCTGTAGCCGGTTTGGCAGTTGATGGCTTTAGGGACGATTTTGAACTATATTCTTTGGATGCTTCTTCACATGTAAATTCATTCCATTTGCTTTTGGTAGTCACAGACTCAGATTCCTCGTCAACTTCGCTTGATCTTAGCGGCTCAGTTTCCTCATGTGCATGGCTTGACCCTTTCTCCTTTCGAGAGACGAGGCCATCACGCTGCAAGCGAAAATATCTTGGATCTGCATCATAAGGCAGAGGTCTTGGAGGAGGGCGAAACATATCGGGTAAAGAGTTATCAATCGATGCTGAGGAACTTAAAGAAGCTGTCCCTTGAGAGGACGAGGGTAAGGTTCGTTCTTCTCCTCGATGAAACAGTGATGCATACTGCAAATCCAATAATAGGTATTCAGCTTTCAGAGAGTGATGTATTAACCATCTACGAAGCAATCTATAACACACAAGCCATTCCTAGCTGCCAAATTTTATAAAATTCAATTTGGAAAAAAACAAACTTCCCTACCTCTTCTTTTATGGGATAAAAAGAATTATTGATTACATTCATAAAGTAGTAACTTTGATACAAAAAAACAACAGTACGAGTAGCAGTACCACAACTAGTCAATCCAATGGAGCATCATTGATTACTGTAAGCAACTCTAATGACATGCCAAAGTTCCAAGAAAATCATTGGTAGTTTAAGAAAGCAAGCATCATGGAACTAGGAACTCATACCAGATACAAGAAATTCTGAACAAAGCAATGGGGGCATAAACAGTTTCTGTATATTGAGTTGTTCGGGTTAGCAAAATCATCCCAGTCATCCCTAATGCAGCAACAAGCAGCACCCATGACCTCAGTGTTAATCAAGCTACGAAATTTCCTTTCCAAACGGGATGCAGTCACGTAATCATCAAGACCTCATATCATAATTTTAATGAGAGAGGATCCCAAGCTCGCAGAAGCTTAACTAACTCCGCGAACCAGCAGCCTCTCTCCACAACACACAGAAACTCCCAAATGTCTCAGTAATATTTTCAGACTCACAAAATCAAAATTTGGATTTTCCCCTGCAAGAATAGAAAAGATACTTAAACTACCAGAATTTGAATATAACCAGCATCAGTTTTCTTTATCATGCAAACAAACAGCCCCAAACACAAACACAAGAAGCAAGATGAGCTCAAACGTGAATGAGAATTTTTTTTTCGGATAACCAGTCTCTAGTTTATGTTTATGTAGGTTATTATAACACTTAAACGAAAAAGGCAAAACTGAAACATCAATAATTCAGAAAGTAAGTAATCCATCATTAACAAGAATCAATATGAGCTCAATTGTGAAAAGGAATTGCTTATGCAATAATGTGACATTCAAAACACAATAGGCAAAATTGAAACATCATGATTTCATAAAGTAAGTGATCGGTCATGAACAGCCCTTAACTCTCTATTTTCTTCAAAATCAAGCAAGCAAAATCATCTAACATTTTAGAACGAAAAACACTTCAAGGACACAAAATCCTCCATTGATACCTTGAACCCAGAAAACCCATTACAGATTATACGTTCTGACCAAACCCAAGATTGAATTTTTCATCGGAAAGAAAAGGAATCTTGTAACGCAAGTGTAAGAGAGCATCGAAGATATCAAAGGATATATACCAATCCGAACTCAGAAGGAGATGATTACTCTCTGGAGAGTGAGAGAAGCCGAGAAATCCGAGGCGTGATGATGTCTCGAAAATTGTACAAATTTAATCCTTTATTTATTGCATCTATTCAATTTTCTTCTTTTTTGATGTAAAAAAGAAAAAGATATAAAATGGAACGAAGCGCATTTGAAGGCACACGCTTTACCGACGTAGTGGTTGGTGAAGCATTATAGTCTGCTTCTTTACATTTATAAAATACTGTACTGTATATAACAATATAATGTCATCTACTGCATTTATTTATTAGCATCAATAATTCATTAATGAAATTGAATTTTGCCACTAGTATTGAACTAATTCATCCTTTTTCTTTTCTAACGTAAAATAAGTGAATTTAATTATTAGAGTGCAAACACATTTTTATACACTACTCCATTTTTTTTTATTGATTTATACTCCCTCCGTCCGCCATTAGGGTGTCTCCAGTGGCGGACGTCCCGGTAGAACGTCGCCGGACGTCCGCCGTAGTGGGTGGGAAGGGCGCCCACGCCCGTCCCGAGTGCCCGTCGGATGGCCTCGCCCCTCGCATCGACGTCCGACCGGACGTCCGCCACTGTGGCGAAGGTTGGACGTCCCGGTCGGACGTCCGCAATTTTTAAATTTTTTATTTATTTATTTTTATAAAAAAACTCTATAAGGGCTCCCCCATATTCGACTTTAGGAGGATATCATCGAAGAGGTTTGGACGCGGAGGGGTGGACGTTGATGTGATTGTTTTTTTTTCTATCTACTATATAATTTATTTATTTTTTCGAATGATCTATGTTTTTTATTAATGAAATATTCGTATTTCCCGTTCATATTCATGTCGAATTTTAATTCCGTAAATTTTAATTTTAATTGTGAATTAATCTAATTGTGGGAAGGGCTAGTGGAAGTCCTAGTGGGAAGTCCTAGTGCAGTGGGAAGGGCTAGTGATGTGGCAGTGGAATGGGAAGGGCTAGTGCTGACGTGGCAGGCATTTTTTGTGGGAAGGGCTAGTGGAGGTCCTAGTGGGAGGGGCGCCACCGGAGACACCCTTAGGAGTCTCATTTATAGCCGACACGGGTTTTAAGAAATGTTTAGAAAAATTGGTGGAAAAAAGTTAGTGGAATAGGGGTCCCACTTATTTATACTCCCTCCTTCCCAAGTTACTTGAGTCGTATTCTATTTTGGGTTGTCCCAAGTTACTTGAGTCATTTCTCTTTTGGCTAAGAACATCCACAACGGCTCCTGGACTAGAAACTAGACACCTTCTGCCACATTATCAGGACTAGAAACTGTTTGACACATCACTAGGACACTCAACTGCACAATAGTGGACTAGAAACTAGACTAGCACTAGGACTAGTCACAATAAACAAAATAACAAATATAAATTACAATCACGCAGATACGAAATTAAATTTACGACACAGATACGGAAAAATGCAATCATTTTATTTAAATTTTAAAAAGTACCTCCTAAAAAAATTACATAATTAAAAAAATTACATAAAAAACCTCCTACTTCAACACACGCGGCCCCGCCTCACTCCTCGTCGCCGCCTTGGCCAGACCCGACCACATAGGAGTCCCCGGCGCCTCCCGCCGTGCCGCTAGTCGGGATCCCCAAATCGGCTCGTATACTCTGGATGAGATCAAAAAGTAACCCCTTCTCCACATGGACAGTCGCCGCACGCCATTCACGTATGATTGGATCATGCTCTGATACGTTTGTGTACGCACGAGGCTGGCGAGCTCGGGACCCGTCTGACCAGAAGGGGCTGCCGACTGGACCTCCTGGGACCCGCCAGCGAGTCCCTTAGCTGCCAGTTGCGCCCTCTTTTGACCAACCGGGCGAGTGCGGCTAGATAACGATGGAGGGGTCGGGACCTCTTCGTCACTGTCGAGGAGCTCGTGGGAACCGGCACTGCTGCTGTAATCGTCGGCGAGGTTCAGGCGCTGCTTCTTCGGCCAGCCAGCCTCGACACCCGCCCGAAACTTCTCAGACTCCATCAGCACCTCATAGCAGTTCCAGTAGGTGAACTCCCTATGAACCCCCGGCAAGGGGAAGGCGGCCTCCGACATCCTCATCACATCCTCCATCGTTTGGCCACTGGTCTTCATGCGAAGGTTGTTGGTGTACAAGCCTGCAAATCGGGAGACCGCACTCCTGATTCGATTCCACTGCTTCCGGCACTCCTCCCCGGTGTGTGGCTTCCCGTCCGGGTGAAGTGTCTTGAAGGTTGCTGCTATTTTAGCCCACAAGTTGATGATCCTTTGATTGTTCGACTTTAGGGGATCATCGCAAACACTCACCCAAGCCTTGGACAGCGTGACATTCTCCTCATCCGTCCACTTACTCCTCCGTGCCTTAACCACCCCGCCGTCATCAGTCGTCTGTGACGACTCGCCGACCACCCCTTTGCCCTTGCCCTTGCCCCTCTTCTTCGGTACGCCCCGACCTACTCCCCCTGTTTGAATGGGAGAGTCCGCATCATCGACTTCTATCCCAAACTCGTCTAGGGAGAAAGTTTCATCCCCAGTGAATTGAGTCTCCACTGGGATCGATGTGTTGGAAGGAATTTCCAAAGGATATTACGCCCAATCATAAATCATTTATGAAAATGATTTTGAGTTTCATCCCAAGGAAAATATTCTTTGGTGGGAATTTCCAAATCCGCAAACCAATAATAAAAGAGACGTTGGGGATTGAGATAAAAAGTTGGGCGTAATACAACCCAAAAAAGGATTACAAAAGAAATAATTGAAACTGAATTACAAGGTAATAATCAAAACAATAAAACCATAAAAGAATTTAGCCGAGTCGAGGAGTCCTCTTTCCGCAAGACGAGATACACCCTGATAGTGTTCTCGGATTGGCGTGTCGTCCTCAAAGATAAAACGGCTTACGTCTCTGATGAAGCAACATTGTTATCAGCAGAACTCCGACGAACTGGATGGAGGAGAGGACAGAGCTTTCGACAGGAAAACAATGCAGAGAGATGAGAGAGCTTATGATGCATAATACTTGATGTTGTGTGGAATGCATGGAATATCTAACCTATTTATAGGCTAGGTCCACTGCAGGGGACAACAACCATGATGGCTGTCATCATTGCTAGACTATAACGGTCGTTGGTTACGAGGCGTTACTAGCCGTTACGGAGCTGAGAGGTTGAATCTAGACGTGTCTAGGTTCATTCACGACGTGAACTATCACGTGTCAGCCACGTTGGCATTACCGCGTCATACTGACGAAGTGTCATCCCGCTTGGCTCGCTGACGTGGAAACGGTGTTGGTCTAAAAGACCAATTGCCAAGATCCAAGTCCAAGGACACGTGCACGGGCTCGCTCGCGGCGGGGCGGGCGGCGGCGGCGCGCGTGTGGGCTCTACAGCCCATCTTAGTCCACTAGAATTATTACATGTAATAATCCTTCTTATTAAACACTTGATTAATAAGCTTGTTACTTTCAACGTGAGATAATTAACTCTTCTTAATTAATCTCATAGCTTCTCTCATAACTCATTTAGTATGCAATTTTACACAATTTTAATCCATTATTTCTCACTCACCAGGAATCGGATTTGAGAAAATGAATATACCACGGTCATCTACTCCGAAATCGACGCTATATCATTTAATTTCATAAAATTAAATGTCTCGTTGAAATTATAATTGGTCAAAGTCCTTTGACCGGGCATAGATTCCACAAGAGAACATTACATTTTTATAAGAAAAATACTAGTAAAAAATTGCTCGTGTATTTGAAATTTGACTATGAATTTACGTTAAAGAATGAAGCTAGAGATAAATGGGAAAATTGATATGGAGCTCGATCCGACGACCCGTTATTAGGTAATCGGGCGGGGCGGTGATTTGAAAAGTGAGCTCACCACTTTGTTTTCCAACACTCTAGAGTAACAATTAAGTTTTGAATTCTGAATTGTTGTTTGAATCTGAATTACTCCACCACTATACATTTGCGAACCGGTCACAGTTTAATCCACTTGGAGAAAATTTGTGTTTTGATTCATCTTCGCCGGCATTGTTAGATACGTCGTCGATTATTTAATCCAATCGAATTTCAAAGTTTGCTCACAGTTCGATTACAATACTTCAATTGGATGAAGATCCACTGCGCTCCACTACCGAAACCCTAGGATACTAACGGGAACGATGCAATCGGCGGCGCAGCCGGAGGCTATCCTGGAATGGCTCCAGAAAGAGATGGGCTACAGGCCTCTCGGCCCCTACGCTTCTTCTGCCAAAGCGGCGGTTCCCACAGCGGATTCGCTCCGCAAGATTTGCCGGGGGAACATGATTCCGGTGTGGGATTTCTTGCTGAAAAGGGTCAAGTCGGAGAAGACGGTGGAGAATATTAGGAGGAATATTCTCGTCCACGGAGCGGATGACGGTGATAAGGGGCGGAGGAGGGAGAAATCGGGTGTTGGGAAAGGGGAGAGTGGGGGAGGCAGTAGCAGGGAGATGGCATTGCAGGAGAGAGAGTTGGCAGAGAAGGAAGTTGAGAGGCTGAGGCAGATTGTGAGGCGGCAGCGCAAGGAGCTCAAGGCCAGGATGATTGAGGTCTCGAGGGAGGAGGCTGAGCGCAGACGGATGCTCGACGAGAGATCGAATTACAGGTTTGTTCCTACTCCGATCCATTAATTGTTTGAGGTTTTGGGTATAAGTAAGGTTTGGCTCCAGAGTAGCTTTCCATAATATGCTTTGATATGATAATGAGGTTGTCCATGTGAAGAAGAAGACTGAATTCTCCTTTAATTTAGTAGAATAAACAAGATCACTAATTTTGAAATGACAGTTCAAGCTTTGCAGAGCAATGCAAAATTAAAATATGATTCTCTAATTGTAGGCACAAACAGGTGATGTTGGAGGCTTATGATCAACAAAGTGATGAAGCAGCAAAAATATTTGCCGAGTATCATAAACGTCTTAGGCGCTATGTAAACCAAGCTAGAGATGCTCAGAGATCCAGTGCCCACTCTAATGAAACAGTGACCATCATCCCTGCAAATAGCGACCAGGAACTTTATTCAACTGTCAAAGGCGGAAAATCGGCAGATGATGTAATTCTTATAGAAACAGCAAGGGAAAAAAATATTCGCAAACTTTGTGAATCTCTTGCTACTCAGATGGCTGAAAAAATTCGTAGCTCATTTCCTGCATATGAAGGAAATGGAACCCATGTCAATCCTCAATCAGAAGCTGCAAAATTAGGAATTGATTTTGATTTTGATTTACCTACTGAAATTAAAGATATGCTTGCTGATTGTCTGAAAAGCCCTCCTCAGTTACTTCTTGCTATCACTTCATACACACAATGGTTGAAAACTCAAATCACAAAGGAAATAGACAAAATTGATATAAGAGCAGATGCTGAAACATTAAGGTATTCTTATGAATATGCACCAATGATGTAGTATTTCTGTTTTTGGCACTATTTGCTATATTTCTCTGATATCAGAATGTTTGGTGGAGCTAGTATTCATCTCAATAATTTTATCGTGCCTGCCACATGTCACACACTGTTGCTTAATATAAGGAAAACAGGATGATCGGATTAATTACACCTTTGTTCTTACTTATTTTATGAGTGCTCTGCTACTCTGTATACATCATCCCATTCTTTCTGACACATTGGCATTTGTATTAGAGCACAAACCATTTTACTTTTATCTGGGACGTACATTTATACTTTTATAAACCAACATTTTCTCATCGGTCTCCCAGCTCTCTTACTTAATGTATTCATTGATGGGTGTGAATTCTGTACCAGCTTTAGCTTGCTGATTGTTTCTAGCATCCACATACTAAAAGTTGTGATAAATTTTTATTTTTTTAGTTATTACTGTGGATATGATACAAATAGTGGCTCTGTTTGGTTGTAAACACCTTGCAGCACCAAGATATGCACTCTCAAATTAAAGTCTTGTATGTTCAGCCGTGTGTCATTTCATGGAATATTCTTGTTATATCTCTTGACCCCTGGGGGATCACAATTATCTTTTTACTTCTCTCAGGACTCAAATTCCAGAACTACCTTTTTAACTAAATTTATATTTTGATAGTATCTTTGACTTATTTATTTATTGCATGCTATTCACTTTGTTCTTATGCACTGCCTTGCATCACCTGTTCTTTCCTCTTCAACATTTTCTTTTTGTGGTTCTTCCAAAATAAATGATTCTCTTTTGCGAAGGTACAAGTACGAGAACGACACAATAGTTGAGGCTTCGTCTACTGATATAGGCTCTCCACTGCAGTATCATCTTTATAGTAACGGGAAGCTCGGGGGTGATGCTCCTTCAAGAGGGACAGAAAATCAACTCCTGGAGAGACAGGTATTTCAATGTAGTGCAGCTTTGTAGTTCTTCTTTACCATCATTTCTCATGTTTTCCTGACCAACATTAGTTTCTTCTATTTTATCATGGATTGTATTGTGCTGGTTACTTCTCTAAGAAATCCAATGGCATATATTTTGTTGGAGTTTCCCTTTTCTAAGTACTTATAGTTAGTTCTGCAGATGTCAAGTGCCTCAAAAATTTAGTTTCATAATGTGGCTATTGAGGCTTATGCATCTCCATTATCACAAGCTCTCTTCTTTTATTTAATTATTATGTCGAACTACATTTCTACAGAAAGCACATGTACAACAATTTTTGGCCACTGAAGATGCACTCAACAAGGCTGCAGAAGCTAGAAACACAGGTCAATTACTTTTGAAACGTCTCCATGGAAGTGGTGATACAGTTTCCTCCAATTCCCTCGTCACCGCAGGAACGTCTCAAAATATGAGCAGCCTTAGGCAACTTGAGGTGATATTTTCTTTTATCAAATCTTATGTCCATTCTGTTATGGTGAGTTAAAATCTAACTGGTTGCTAGAAGGCCCCTGGTGCTAGATGGGTGGCAAACTGGGCCTAGTGCTGTGATAATGATTAACGTAAATGACCCAAGTAGAGTCTTGAAGTAATAGTTTTGTGGCTTACATTTTTATTCTAATATGTAAGTTTATAGTTGTAATATTTTTAGTTATTGTGCTGACATCTCATCGTAGACATTATATATATGAATTTACATAATTTGATAGTCGACATGCATTTATTTTAGGGATGATGGTCCCTAAAACCACAAACTTTGGCCTAATTTTGGTATTTGCTACGAACTTTAAAATTAGTCTAAAATATCACAAACTTTACATTCCTTGTGTTATTTCACAATCCGATCAAAATAATATATTTTCGGCAAAAACTTATTCTATGTGGGAAACTGTGTAACGTTTGTGATATTTTAGACCACTTTTTAAAGTTGTAACAAGTAGGATGAAAAACCACGTAGAAAACCATGTTGATTTAGTTGTGCCAACTAGGATCAAAAAGCCATGTGCGTTAGTCAGATATGGTGATTGACCTGCCTTGTGAAATAACACACGAAATGTAATGTTTGTAATATTCTAGAAAAATTTAAAAGGTCATGGGAAATACCAAAATTAGGTCAAAGTTCGTAGTTTTAGAGACCATAATCCCTTTATTTTATGTTTCAGGTTGAATCAAAGTCATGTCACCAATAGTGCTAGATGAGGTAAAGAAGAGCTATAGTGAGTTTTGTTGAAAAATAAAATAGTACTATCAAACTATCAACTGATATATTTTCAAGATTAATAAAAAACCAAAACAACGTTATGTTAAGAGAGGAAAAAACTATAGCAAATAATGCATGGAATGCCCATAGCCTCCTAGGCACAATCATTTGGTTCAATTGTGATATACTATGTATTTAGTCAGTTTTCGACTTCTCTCCTAATTTTTTTTTGAAAAAGGGTTTTCCAGTTTTTGTGATTTGGTTCAGATAACCAAATCACTCCTTTTCTCAGCCATGCCTGTACTATGCCATATTAAGTGATTTTTTAATCTGAAAATTGAATAGTCCCGTTCACTATTGTTGTCGCATATATAAACTGGAGAAGCAATCTACATTTGTTGCGTCAAGAGCTTAGAAGTATATAATTGAGGATTATCATTTTTTCCAATTCCATATTTAAAGGTGCTCAGTTTAGCGCATAAAAGGGAAATATGAAGTGATCATTCGTCTCGACTCTCGAGGAAAGCTGAGTGTATGTTGTGTACCATTTTGGATGTCACCTATATAACACACAACCTGGAGCTTATGTGATTAAGTAAATAGAGGGTCTAGGCTGTATTTGGCCTTTAAAATATTGAACGCAATATACTTCCAAGAGTTCTCCTTAGAATGTTTGCTGTCACATATAAATTTCCAATTTTCAACATTTTTGGTTGCATTCTTTGGCTTCTAGAGTGGTTCATTATGATTTATGACGCATGCATATATTTTTCAATTTTCTTACCGCTTGGTGTTAGAGTTTATGTGTTTTCTTCTTACCGCAAGGGTGGTTTGGTTGGTTCTGTTAGATTCTCCTTAATGAGTACGATTTATATGTTGTGTTTATTTAGTATACCGATCCTGTCTAACTTGTTCAAACAACATTTTTATCCCCCTGCTTGTACTGAAATTTCACCCCTAACCCTGTACTGTAAATACTCTGGGGGTGGCTATGTCTTTCTTACTATGCTCTCTTCTTCATCTGTTATAGTTAGAGGTCTGGGCCAAGGAAAGGGAAGCTGCTGGATTCCGTGCTAGTTTGAACACATTGGTGTCTGAAGTACATCGTTTGGATAAATTATGTGCCGAGAGGAAGGAAGCCGAGAACTCTTTAAGGAAAAAGTGGAAGAAGATTGAAGAGTTTGATGCACGCCGATCTGAGTTGGAATCGGTCTACAAAGCATTACTTAAGGCAAACATGGTAGGATAACCCTCTTACGCATGCAGACATGCTCATGCACTCATATCATTCCTTATATTAGCTACCTGAATAAACTGCAGTAGGCTTTGCTAGGCATTATTATGTTATCTGAAGGGGCAGCTTTTAATATACAATTAGATTCTGCTGTTCGAAGGTGATTAGAAATGTGTCTGCAAAAATACAGCATGCTTTATATGCATGTGGTGAAATTTGAGTAAAACTCATGTATAGAGTTGATGTTATGTCATACTATATAGAATTAACTGATTATAAATATTTATTACAGAATTATCATAATGCTTCAATGTTTGGAAAGTTATATCATTCATAAATGTTTTGGGTGTAGGATGCTGACATTTATGGTTGTGTGGCGTCCGTTGTGGAACTAAAAAGCATTTGTTAGGCTCCTAAGTAGTTCGGTTATTAAGAATCTTGGATATACATGGTTTTATGTAGCTCTATGGCAAAGCACTAATTATTTGTCCTTGTAATTGAAGGATGCCGCTTCATTCTGGAGTCAGCAGCCATTAGCTGCAAGGGAATATGCATCAAACACTGTAATTCCTGCATGCAATATTGTCATGGACTTATCAAACAGATCAAAAGACCTCATTGATAAGGAAGTTCAAGCCTTTTATCGAACACCTGACAATAGCCTTTACATGCTTCCATCAACACCTCAGGTTTGTGGCCAAAGTGCAATATTTATTGCTTGAGTTGGAGCATTTTAGGGTTCCACTACATAACTGAGTGCTGTAACTTGCTGCTTCTCTATCACTAAATTTTGCATGCCTGTGTACCCATCATTACAGCAAACAACGATCTTGACTTTCAAGTTATACCGTGTTCTCTTTCTACTCTAGTTTGATCAGACATCAGGACTTAGGAGGACACAGTTTTCCAATTGAAGTTCTCTATCAATTGATGTTCTGAAATTCCTCCTTATAAAATTCTACTTATGTCAACTCATGGTTCATATGGTGATAAGTGATTAGGCGTTTGCAGTAGCGCCATACCTTTTTTCTACCTGTATGCCTGGGTATCAATCAGTGGATGCCTTGCAACTTGCTTATGTGTTAATTTTGTCAGAATCTTTGACTGTCGTGCTGGTGTGCGCTTTAAAATTTTAATGTTAAGAGCGGTAAAACATGTTCATACTGCTGGGATCCTCCTTTCTAGGCTGTTGCTAAATCAAACCTTGAAGTATGGAAAGGACCTCTAGAATCGGATAAGGAGCTTGTTTCCGAGATGGGACTCTTAAATTTCTACTAATTTCATGAGACTACATGGATCTGGTATATCATGGAGATCTTATTTGCATTCTTCTCTCCGTTCAGGCACTCTTGGAATCAATGGGTGCAAATGCCTCTCCAGGACCCGAAGCAGTTGCTACCGCTGAGAGGAATGCAGCAGTGCTGACAGCTAGAGCTGGTAACAGAGATCCTTCCGCACTTCCTTCCATATGTCGCATTTCTGCTGCCCTACAGTATCCTGCTGGTGAGCTTTTTCATAGTGTAGTATTTCCAAATTTTCGGTTTGCCGGAAATCACTTTCTGGTGGCTTTTCTTCCTGAACATGCTCTTTAATTTCTTAATGCATCTTCTTTTGCGATATAACCTCTTTATGGAAACTCATGATGATTAACGTGACAAATGAAAACTCACTTCAATCCCCTATAATTAAATTTTCTGTTGTTTGCCGGAATCACTTTCTGGTGGCTTTTCTTCCTGAACATGCTCTTTAATTAATTAATGCATCTTCTTTTGCAATATAACCTCTTTATGGAAACTCATGATGATTAATGTGACTAATTCTTTGAGAAAACTCACTTCAATCCCTTTAATTAATATATGCAGCCACAGTTCTTGTGTCCAGGCCTGGATTTATTTGGACTATTATTTGTGTAGGTTTTGATGGTCTTGATGCTGGTTTGGCATCAGTTCTGGAGTCCATGGAGTTTTGTTTAAAGCTCCGCGGTTCTGAGGCTTGCGTGTTGGAGGATTTGGCAAAAGCAATTGATTTGGTTCATGTACGGCGGAATCTTGTAGAAAGCGGTCATGCTTTGTTAAATCATGCTCATCGTGCCCAGCAAGAGTATGATAGGTACATGGGTTCTATTTATGCTTTATTTTATATTTTGTTATCTTCGAAGTGTGAATGGGTGATTACTTCATAATTGCTAAAAGCTGGGATTCTATATCCCTATGAGAAGAACAAGTAGAAAATTATGATGCTCTGATTTGGTTCTCCTTGGTTGTAGATTGTACATGGTTTGAATTATTGATTTCATGAAACCTGTTTTGCAGGACAACAAATTACTGCTTGAATGTAGCAACTGATCAAGAGAAGACTGTTTCAGAAAAATGGTTACCTGAACTAACAAATGCAGTTTCAAATGCTCAAAAGTGTGTCGAGGACTGCACATATGTGAGAGGGTTGGTGAGTACTCTGCTGGTTTTCTGATACTCCATCCGTCCCATAAAAATAAGGACACTTCATTTTTCATTCGTCCCATAAAAATAGCATATTTCCATTTATGGAAAGTTCTCCCAAACTCATTACCCATATACATCAATTTATTTACAACTTATACCACTAGGGCCCACCATTAAACACTAATAATAATGTGGTCCCACTATCCACTAACACTATATATATATTTGTTCCATGTTTGTAATTTTTGCTAGATAATAATCAGCATGCCCATGAGACTGAAGTTTTTGCTTTTTAATGCTCTCCTGCAATAACTATCCAGATTAGCATGTCTAGTCTTGTAGTGGGCTTAGTTTATGAATAGTTTGTAAAACCTGATAACCACAGAAGTCACATCAAAACAATAAAAAAAGTCATCTCTCTTTTGTGCTGTTAGCTCCTATTATTACCCTTCATTCAAAGATCAAATGTGAGTATAGTATACTTCACCATCCATCTGACTGAAATCAGCAGAACTAGGGAAGAATTTCCCTAGCATAGAATGTGAATGCTTGCTATTTTCCCCTTTATGCTGTATCACTTCATTTGAGCAACCAGATAAAAGGGTGACCCAATCCAATGCGACACAAGTTGCCAAGGGTTGGGACCAATTAACAAGTAGTATTAATCATATGTAGGTACTAATCTGTAAAATATAAATTGATTACCCACCTCCCCAGGCTGGCCCAAATTAGACGACCACAGAAAAAAATGTTTACTCGGCTTGTGACGGTCTGCTTGTTCATGACCTATTGATGGTGTTCATTGTTTTTCTTTAGCTTGACGAATGGTGGGAACAACCAGCATCTACTGTTGTCGATTGGGTTGCTGTAGATGGAGAAAATGTTGCTGCATGGCAGAATCATGTGAAGCAGCTTCTGGCGTTTTATGACAAGTGAATGTCTCTCAATAGATATTGTTCAGCTGCTGAAATGTTATCATCCTATAGTTTATCTTAGTTCCCCTATTTCTTTCACACTAAGATGGATATCTTGGCCAAGAGTTTGATACCAAAACCAGTTGATCAAGAACATTGGTTGAAGTCCTAGTCGAATCCAGGCCGAAAATGGTATCTTGGTTCCTCTGTTAATGCTTTGATCAGCCATGAGAGTTGCAACTGATTGCTCAGAAATTATATGGAAGAAGGGAGAACAGCTATAGAGAAGGCTACTGGCTGTTTGTATCAGATTTATATATATATGTACTTACTGACTGATTTTACATTGATAAATTTATCTATAGTTCTTTGTATTTGTTTCTATAGTTTGGTTGATGTTATGTGGTGCGTTTATATTTCTGCTACAAATGAACAAATAATTTCATTATTGTACTGTAATTCATATAAGATGTTGATCTAAATTCAAAATCGTTTCAGAATTAGTAAATTTATTTGGTGACTAGTTCTTTATTTAATCTCTTACATATCTAAAAAAAAGCTAGGAAATGATGGGGGAATGCGGCCTAGCTGTCATTCTGAGTCGAAGAAATGTGTACATTTATCAGTAAAGAAAATCAGAAGCGTCTACATTTACAGTAAAGAAGCCTTTATTAATTTATTAAATAGTGAAACTTCTTCTTCTAGTAATTTTTTTTACTTGATTAGTAGCAATGCTTGATTAGAGCATCCACAAATGGCAGCTAGCGCACCGGCTAGCCGATTCGCGTCGCTAGCTGGTCGGCTAGTCGAATCATTGTAATCGGTCAGCGGCTTTTCGGCGAAAAAATTGGCGAGCGCTAGCCGATTTATCGGCGCTGGTCGATGCGCTCGCCGCCATTGCAGGCTGGCGATCGGCGAGCGATCGTCCAACGCTATTTTTTATTTTTTGAAATTTGTTGAAACACTAATATACGTGATTTTAGTTTCATTTTTATTTGCACCACTTGTTTTAACGAGTTTTCTCTCTCTCTAACTTTCTGTACAAGAGCAATATCGAGCAATGGACAACAACAACGAGTCCAGTCCGACGACGAGCGGGTCTCAGACTCCCACGGTACCCGTGGGGTTTGGATGGGGGCAGATGGGTGGTGGGCCGGTGGGCGGCGGGCAGATGGGTGGGGGGTACAACATGTACCCTTTGCAACAGTTAATGGGATTGAGGGCGAGCGGGCAGGCGATGCCGGGCGGGGGGCAGGGCAGCGGCGGGCAGGCAATGCCGGGGTGGGGAGGTATGACGCAGATGACGCCGCAGATGATACAACAGATGATGGGGATGATGCCGGTATGGCAGGAGGGGATGCAGCCAGGGGTGCAGGGGTCAACGGGGGGGGGGGGGGGGGGGGGATACGGTCTATCGTCCCACACTTGACTTTTTGACGGCTTCGTCTCACACATCGACCCCAGTGGAGACGCAGTTCACTGGGGATGACCGTTTCTCATTACATGAGCTGATGATCGATATTGGGGAGGCGGACACTGCCATTCCAGTAGGGGGGGTCGGGCCGCGCCGAAGAAGAAGAAGAGCAGGGGGAAGAGCAAGGTGGTCGGCGAGTCATCGCAACCGGCTGTTGACAACACCACCACACGAAGGAAGTGGACGGAAGAGGAGTACGTCGCCCTGACCAAGGCGTGGTTGTCGGTTTGCGACGATCCGCTGGTTGCGAACAACCAGCGGATTGTCAACATGTGGGTTAAGATTAGAGCAGCCTACAAGAGAAACTGCCCGCGCGGAAAGGACTACACCGGGGAGGAGTGCCGGAAGGGGTGGGAACGCATCAGGGCCGCAGTCGGCCGATTTTCGGGGTTGTGCGCCAACGCCTCCGCATGAGGAGTAGTGAGCAGACTCAGGAGGACTGCCGGAGGATAGCGGAGAGTCTGTTCCCCAAGCCGGGAGTTTAAGGAGTTTACCTACTGGAACTGCTATCTGGTGCTGAAGGACTCCGAGAAGTTCCGGGCGGGGGTCGACGCTGGGTGCCCGAAGAAGCAGAAGCTGAACTATTCCGGCGATCACAGCGGCAGCAGCGGCGGTTCCCACGACCTCCCCCCCGGATGCTGAGATGTTTCCGTCCCCTCCATAGTTTGCTCGCCGCACTCACCCGGTTGGCTAAAAGCGGGCGCAACGGGCAGCGAGGGGATCCTCCCCCCTATCGCCCCAGGAGGTCCAGTCGGCGCCCCTTCCCCCACCCGCGTACACCTTATTCTCGCGTCAAAAAACGCGGGAACAGATGTATAAGGTCTTCTAAGATTGGAGGGCCGCAACTGACCTCACGGAGAAGAGGTTTCTTCACTCGATGCTCGAGAGCATGTATGTCGATTTGGATGTCGCGAGGGCACAAATGGAGGGCTCAGACGCGGGCTCAGATGCCACCGATGTGGAGGTCCCGAGTGGCAGCGGCAACGGCGGCGACGGCGATGAGGAGTAGAGAGAGGCGGGGCTCGTGTGTGGATGCTCGGTTTTTTATTTATTATTATGTATTTTTTTTTATCTATGGACCTTTTTTTTATTCAAATGAAATGAATGAATTTTCCCGTATATGTCTCGTAAATTTAATTTCGTAATTTATCGTAAATTTAATTCTGTAAATGTAGTTGTTTTTGAATTATTTTTATTGCGGCTAGCCTATTTGCTTAAAATGATGATGTGTCAGGTGGAATTTTAGTGCTGATGATGTGGTAGGGAGGAAGAGTGGCTAGCCTGTAGTTAGTCGTGACTGGCCTAAAGCCTTGTGGACGCTCTTATGGACCTGTAACGAATAATGCTTATTTATTTTATTATATTTGCATATGTACGTACGTTTATAACGTTTATTCTTAATTGGTTATTATTGCCTTCTTTTGTTATCGGCAGCAGTCCCACTGTTCCTTGCATTTCTATGTATCTTTACAGCCGTTGATTTTATCGTTTTTCTATTACTCTTTATATTTTGACACTTGTTCTAATGCATGCTAGTTGGTAGTAGTATATCTTTTTTAAATGAACTTTTTTATAAGGCATAAAAAAGAGAATAAAATCGGGAAAGTATTTAAACAACACGTCAGGATAATGTTTTATAATAGCTAGCAGTAAGCATTGATGCTATTACGCTTCATGGAGTTCACGTGAGGACAAACTTTATCTTTCCAAAAAGACTGATTAAAAGAAAGTAAATTGACAGAAACTTTATCAATTAGAAGCTAGAAATCGATAGCACCCAAAGTACAGTCAGAGATTCGCAGGTCTCTTTCACGTAATATCACCAGTAAGTTACCGCATTATTTTCAAATTATAAAATTACAGTTTAATATTCCATTCGCCCCGAATATTGTCCTACTTTGATTCGGCACAAATTTTAAAAAATATAAAAAAATATAGATTGAAAAAGTTGATGGTACGTAGTTCTCACTTTTATATATCAATTTTATAATATAATATGAGTGTAAAATGAGATAGAGATCCATAAGGTTTAAAGCCAAAAAATAGTAAAATGAGACAATTAGTATTTCTGTCAACTTTCAATGCAAATTTTTTAAATTATATTCTTTTCGTTCCATAAATTAAACACAGTCAAAATTTTATACTTTAGTCTCTTTCAATATTTTGTAAGCAACTCTAATTAGGACAACCTCATTCTATATTGGCAATATTCTACTAATTAATTTTTCTTTCTATCTCTCATATTTAATTTTACCATTTTCGCATTAACACACGTATCATCCTCAAAGTCCATTTTTTAGAATAAGGGAGTAGAGTAGTACTAATACACAATTGCAATTAGTTCTTTCGCTCTACTAGTAGGAAAATTAATAAAAGTATTCCAAAATTTAATTTTCAGTCATGAAAATGTGTAGCTTATAAGCAAATACAAATGTTTTTTTAAAACTTTTACTATCAGAAAATTGTTGCTTTAATAATCTAGTATTTCTAGTTTCGTTAAATTTCATAGCGGCATCTCTCACAAGTCACAAGCCATGAAATCTTTTCATGACGATAAATTGAACCGTTGACATTTTCGTTCTCTCTATTTAATCCTTATATTATGTACGGCTAAGGACATTATTATTAGATATGATCAGGAGGTTGCGTCTGTGCTAACTAATTTACAGTAATAACTAATAACTTTCAATATTTTGTGTTAAAATTATCAACACAAAGACATAATTATATCAATACAACATGTAAATTCAAATATATATTTTCAATAAAATCTCAATAATGTAGGTATTAAAACTAAACAAATAGCACTAGTAATTACATGTGCTACAAACATGAGATTTTTTTTGTAGGAGAAGGTATAGAAATGTAGTACAGTACTAAGAATTTAAGAAAGCAAACACAAAAGTGAACACAACAATCTTATTATATTGTCCAAGACAAACAAACACAAAGACGTAAAATTAACATGAAAGTAAAAGTGATAAAATCAAATCCCATAGTGAAAACCAGAAGCATGAAACTTAAGTTTAGTAACATGATCAATCTTCCTTATCATATCATCTCCAAGGCAGCTCAAATGATCTCCAACTTCACCCCTCCTAAAGAACGAATTGTACGGCAACGGGAACCCGCTTTCGGGAAGCTCGCTGGACTTGTTAACCTCTTGGTTGCTCAAAATCTCAAAGCTGCAAAGCCTCACTATCTTCTCAACTTGCTCCTCTCCATTTTCTCCAACAAAAGGACACCCCAAAAACTCACCAATTCTTCTCACATGACTCCTCGTATCTTCCTTGAGCTCTTCATAAGTCACAAACAACACTTTCTGAGGCATGTTTATGCTCACTTCCCTGTAACCGAGCACATGATCGTAGTAGGGCCCGAACGGGACCACCCCATCGCAGAACTGATCCACGGCAGCCTCCAGTTCCCATGGATCATCCTCAAAATCCTTGGATTTCTGCAGAAAATGCCACAGAGAAACGAGGGTGTCTTTAGGGTTTCGAGTTACGTACACGATTTTACAGTCGCATGAATTTAGGAGGTGTTGAAGGATCTGATGGGGCGCGTGTGTGGCCAAGATTCTGCCTTGCTTGGCAGCATCGTCGTTGAGGGGGGCTTGTTTTCGGACGTAGAGATTTGTCTCGAGGGAGGGGATGAGCTCCTGCGGGTGGTTGAGGGTCAAAACGGCGTCGTCTTGAGGGGAGGATCGGTGGGTGATGGAGTAGAGAAGGGCCTTGAGCCATGTGGTTCCGGTTTTGGGGAAAGAGGCTAAGATGATATCTGTGGGGAGTGGTTTGAATGTTTCTACCACTTCTTTTGTCGCTTCGAGGTATGTTTTTGTGAACCAGAAGCCATGGAATTCATACAGGGATTCACGAATACACCATTTCTGTTTTTCAAGCTCATTGTGTTTGGTGTCAGGATTTGTGGCTTCCATTTTACTTTTGGAATCTCAAGTGTTATAAGTTGGGTAATATATAGAACCAGCATTTGTGACCCCATATTAATTAAATAAAGATAAATTGTTATTCTAACACGCATGCGACAACTTAATTACATCATTCCTGATATTTTTAATTGTACTTCTGTTAGGAATTTAAGTGTTTATACGTACAGTACTCCCTCCATTCCATAATAGTGAAAGTGTTTCGGCACGCAATTTAAGAAAAATTATGTTAAGTGAGCTATGTAAAGAAAAATTAAAGTAGAAAATGAAAAAGGTAGAAAGAAGAATAAAGTAAGAGATAATAAAGTAAGTTAGAAGATTGTGTATTTTTACAAAAGAGGAAATGACTCCAATACAAGATTATGGAATGTATTAAAATAGTCAAGTGACTCCACTACTACAAAACGGAGGAAGTCGTAACAGCAAGGTTTTGAGTTATACGTATTTATTATTTTGCTGTTGATGCCAGCTACAATGCCTTTCTTTTGGTCGACTTAAAGAGGCACACTGCATCAGCCCTGCCAAGGTCGCCGAGCAATGATGAAATATCAAATTTGAGGTGAACTTCCTTGTCAAATTGGGTGCGTGGTCGACGTCATCTTAATCACTTACTCCTATTACATTTAATTCTATGTATATGATTTTTAAAAAGTAATTTAGATCGAGAAAGTTATATAATATGTAATTTAAAGTTTGTTGAGCATATGTTATAGTAATAGATACATAGAGGAGTGATCAATTGCTAACTAATTAGCAATCTCAAACTAAGATTAAATCTTAGTCATTAAATTAGAAGATTTAGTGGTTGAAATAATGACACATGGATCATATTTTTAATTAAGGGTATTAATGTCAATTCCCTCTCATTAAAATCATCTTAAAACTTTAAATTTACGTAACTCTCTCGATTTAAATTATTTTTTCACAAAAACTATATCAAATTAAAGATAATTTTATAAGGATTCCAACGATATCTCAATTGCATATGTTCCGACGACGTTCGGATGATGAAATTTGATAATTTTTATTTTAGTTTTCGTAAATGTTGATAACCAGATTTTTATCAACAAATATATCAAAAAATCTCAATAAAACATGTAAAAATCTCAATAAAACCATGTAAAATCTCAATAAATATGTGTTGATATATTCTTGTACTAGTGTTGATATTCTTATGTCATATTGTTGATATTTGTAATACACTATGTTGATATAAAAAAACATTCACGAAAATTATCATATGATAACATAATGACAATATTACCCATTTGTTGATATTTTGTCTACTATTTATTGAGATTCGTAAGATTTAATCTCATCCACTCATTTTAAAATCTAGGTTGGAGATTTGGTCTTGATTTTGGATTAGGGTGCTATAAGCATTAGAATATGACCCACATACATATATCTACATCGTTATAAATTTATAACTGAATCTCACGAGAATCGGAACATTATGAGAGCTGAAATTTGTATTATAACATAATACTCCATCGGTTCCATAATACATGGCACACTTGGAAATTGACACGAGATTTTAGGTGATGTTGTTATGCGTGTTAGGTGGAAAGAGAAAATAGTATATTTATATTAATGTGAGAGGAGTTTTTTTCCAAAAAAGGAAATGTAACATCTTTTGCGGGATAAATTAAAAAAGAAAATGTGACATCTATTATGAGACGGAAGGAGTACTACAATTTCACTGTGACATCAAGCCTAGTCGTTCGATATTTTAAATTTTAATCATATGATTGATATTTAGTGTTAATTTGAATGTAAGATATTGTTCATTTTGATAATAACTCCATATATATGTGAAGATTTTTTTTGATGCTAAATGTCAAACCCTACTAAGATTCCAAGATTACATGAAAGGACTTGAATTGCATATTAAAATAATTAATATTGTTAGGTAAGGGGTGCGTTATATCGCTAAATTTTAAGTTGCTAAGAGCAACGTCCGACTGTGACTCTTCGATTTCAATTTGTACTTGCAAAATCTTTATGTACAATTATCTTTGCAATCTAGTAAAAATATGTAGTATATCGTCTCTATTTATCATAATTATATGGAAAGTTCACATACATATATAATAATGCAGAAATTGTAAAAATTAAAAATATGCATTTTTCTATAAGGCGCATCACATACATATTACTCCTATCATGACAAAAAAGAGAACAAGAGTTGATAAAAAGGCAGGAAAGAGATGGGAAAACCATGCAACTGACGCATCTCTGCAATTCAGTTTGTGGCACCTCTCTCTCGTGAACCAACTGCGACCTCAACTGCCCCTTCACCTAATTCTCACCCAGAATAATACCTCCACACACACACACACACAGAGACAAGACAGAGAGAGAATCTCTTATGCAGTTATAGTTAGTTCGATCTCTCTGTCTGTCTACTACCTAGGAAATAATGCTGCTAGTTTGCAGTTCACTTGTTTTTTCATGATTGACATTAAGAGTAGCCTTCTTCTTTCCTAGTATAAAAAGGTTCCACAAAACTCCCACTTCTCATCTCCAAACAAACCAACAACAAAAGGAAGGAAAACAGATTTTACATACCTTTTCAAGAATGTCTTGGTTTTGGACGATAATGTTTCTGAGTTTTGCAATCATCAACCATTCAGAGTCTAGACGTCACAAGCCATCTGCCGTTGTCGTTGGGACAGTCTACTGCGACACATGTTTCCAGCAGAATCTACCAAAAGCCAACCACTACTTCATTCCAGGTTTAGTTTCATCAAATGCTATTTCTAAGTTATGTTCAAAACTACTCCTATTACGTTACTTACAGATGAACCCGGTTCTAACATTTTCCGCCCCTCAGGTGCATCTGTCTCTGTAGAATGCAAGGACGCGAGATCAGGAAAGAGGTTCCGGAAACAAGTTAAAACAGACAGCCATGGAGAATTCAAAGTGCACCTCCCTTTCCCTGTCAGCAAACATACCACCAAAATCAGAGGATGTTCTGTGAGACTAATCAGCAGTAATAAACCATATTGTGCTGTAGCAGCTTCTGCAACTTCTTCAGAACTTCATTTCAAGTCAAGAAAAGATGGGACACATGTTTTCTCAGCAGGGTTCTTCACATTCAGGCCACTCAAACAACCACAAGTATGTAATGAGAAGCCAAGCATCACTAATTTCAATAAATTATCAAATCCTAGTGATCCAGCATTTGTACCACCAGTTCAAGATCAACCATCCTTTGGCAGCTTCCTCCCACCGCTGCCTCGACTACCACCACTGCCGCAGCTTCCCCGCCTACCACCACTGCCCGGAATCCCATTTCTGCCACCAGCACTACCTAGAAAGCAAGCAGCAACTAATGTACCAAATTTATCAGAAAATTTGCCAGGCACTCCTTTTCCACCAAATCCATTCAACCTACCAAATATACTTCCGCCAAGCCCTCTTCAGTTACCACCTATTACAATTCCTCCGATACTTCCTTCCCCTGTGCAATCAATTATCCCTCCTCTTTTACCTTCACCCAGTCCACCACCACCTTTGTTCAACCTGCCACCTATTCCTGGTTTAATTCCGTCTCCACCTCCACCACCACCTCCAGTCCAGCTGCCCTCATTTCCTTTCCAGCCAACCCCTGGTTTTCCTGGAGTGCCTCCTGCTAAGGTTGCTGCACTATCAGAAACAAGCTCTCCTTGATTTTAATTTAACATAGCTGCAATGTATGATAATCACATAGCCGTACACTCACCCTTGAACCTTCAACTTCACACATTTTATACTAGTGTACCGTTTCTTATCAAATGTGTCTTTACCACAGAATATTAGATTTTGACTTAGCAATGTCTGCATAACACAAGAAGAGAACGGAAAATCTGTACCTCACACGAGATGCTATCCAAGTGATACGTTTTAGCAGTAGCCAGAAATTGTTTGTTTCCATTGGTATTCCTGGTTACTAATGAATAATAATTCATGCTTTCTTGAAGTATTTGCTTAACAAGATACACAAGCATATGAACAATTTCTGTCATGATTCTATACTATAACAGCACAAAACAGATGCATTAAACCTAATATCTAGATTCTTTAAAATAGCTAAAACTGTCTTGAGTACTCAAAATTCAAGAGAGAGAAAAAAGGAAATTAATATTTCAAAACATCACTTTCTATCAATACATAAAACTAATAAGCGGTCGACTTCTTTTAAATTGAAACTGAGCGAGCCAAAACAACAAAATTCACTATAGCAAAGCATACAATACTTAGGAAATCAATGAGTTCCAAATGATTGGTAATATTGGGGTCTACACGGGCATATTTGCAGTATTTAGTTCATCGCATCATAGTCATCCAGTTTATCATTGTACTCCAAGACCTTCCTTCTTATCTTTGATGTATCTACCCATGTTATAAAGTCTTCCATATTTCTTGTTACAAGAAATGCTGGATCGGTGACGGTATCAGGTCCTACTCGAATATGTCCTTGTTCAATATAAGTAACTGATTCTTTCAAGTGCTCCGCAAACTTCAATCTGACCAAGACAGTGGCAAGCCTACGTCTGAAGAAAAAAGACACCAATAAAGCACTGTTAGCATTATCAATATTTCCTCTGCTTGTTGAGAGCTTTCTACTGGTAGTTTCACTATGTCAACATTTGTGGTACTCCAAAGCCATTGTTTGTTATTTTCTATAAGCATTAACCATCAGGAAAAAAGATTCAAAACCCAACAAGATTTTCATGAGGAAAACCTGTGGAGAATAATAATCTGCAGTAAGATTCTGATAGAATAATTGTGACAAAATGTATTTAGCTAATAAGCACTGGGACAGGTACTAAATACGAATATGATATGATACAGGCTAAAAATACGTCCATTTCTAAAAAACTATGATACAAATACATCCAAAATAAGTATATATATTGATAACACTTTAATACAATCCAGTGTCCTGGGCATCCCCTAAGCATTTGGGAAGGTTGTTATCTTCTTGCTATAAAAGTAGTAGTAGTAGTAGTAGTATAGAGTTTCTGTATAGCATTATTTGATTTCTTATGCCAATTAAAATTGTGGAGCATATTACACTAAAGGATTTATTGATACAGAACATCGCATAAATGTGTTGCATTTTCACCCTCACTTACCGACAAAATGATGACACAGAGAGGCGCTCACACAGAGCCAGACTTTTACGAGATGGTATAACACCCATGTTGTACCTATATCAAAAAAATATCGATAAATAAGACGCCAATAACATAAACTGAACCAATCTTTCTTCAGTGCTACTGTGCAATGTACTACAACGCAGAAGTTTAAAGAAACAGTGATAACAGATCAGAGCACTCTTCCAATAACAGCAGAATAAGTAGCCATATCATGCAAGATAATTTTTGATAAATCACTAAAATCATGCAAGTGAGCATGTCATAAGTACCCATAGGCAATTCACCTATAAAATATCAGCATCTTTACTTTACTCTGCAATTGGCTTTCAGCCTATCACATAGGGAGTATATGGCTTCTTATTCATATTATCAACATCCATGTGTAATCCTGTGTGATACATATCAAAATTCCTCAGCAAAGACAACTTCCTTAACCAAACCATAGGAAGAACATACGAAATGCCTGTTACTTCTACTTGTTTCACACTTCCACTAATATTAACCTGATACTGTTCAATAATTTTCGTTGTTTCCTCTAACTTTTCCTATAGCAGGGACCAAATAAGAATTTATCTTCCAGGCCAATAAACTGAGGCAAATTACTACAGAGTAAGTTGGCTGTCTTATAAGTATCGAAGAGGATCTAGGATTGCAAGGGATCTCAAAAAAAGATATATTTACTTTAAGATGTCTCCGAAAAGGCAGCGAAAGAATTTGTTAGTCCTAGCATTTTGAAGCAAATTTACGCATTCATATTGAACTGCAGCGTTGTTAAAAATCTTAAATAAAGACTGAATTACACAAACCAATATCTAAACAACACAATCAAATGCGGAGGTGGTCAAAAAACAAACTTCCATTTAAAATACTTACAGTTTTTCAAGAAGGTTATCAGTCATCTCAATTCGATAAGGATCTCGCGCATCCATCTGTTTAAGAATGCTGACCAGCTTCTGCACTGTTCTACACAAACGTGAATACCTGAAAGAAAGAAAAAGTTATCGACAAATTTCTTACCGATCCAAATACGTAAAATATGATAAATGATTTTACTTTTTGTAATCGTCTCTGCCAGTAACGTGGTAACGATGCATTACAAGGTTTTCCCTCTGCCCTCCTTCTCTCTTCCATTCTAAAAAGTTAACCTTTTTTAGCAATTTCTTCTCGTGAAACTTTAGCTTCCTCATCTTCTAGGGGAGAGACGAGTATGGGAGTAGAGATACACAAACGGAGATAAACCTGTGATAAAACCCTAGAAATTGGGAATCGATTTAGTTTCTATCGGTATTGGGCGACGCCCTACTAAGTTCAGGCCTCAGTACCGCTCAGGCCCATGTGTGAAGCAGCTCGGATTGAATCACACTTATTAATATTTCTGGGCCACTCCAACCCACTGATAACACAAATTCATTATCTAAAGCTGAAAAAATTAAGGCATAAACAAATCAATTTACAACAAAAACGGCTTCTTCATATTCTTCGACTAAAAAATTTTGAAAACCAAATTAGAAAATACTAGTACTAGAAACAATTGCAAACAACAACATTCCAAACCACCAAACAATATTTTTGTTTAGTTTCTCCTTCAAGTTTTCAAGCATGATTTGCCCGAAACACTAACGGCGCGTTTGATTAGTCAGTTAGGATTTCTTAAGAAATGGTGTTGGGCAAGAAATGGTAAATCATTTCTCTAGTTACAAAAACTAATATCCTTGTTTGGTTTCTCATTTAGCATTTCTTGATGATTTGGTAAATGATGTTTGGTTTCCCATATAGCAAAAGTGAGATATGGAAATACATTTTTGCCCATGAAATTTTTATGTGTTTACAATTTTATCCTCCAAAACCTAATTCATGATAATTAATTTTTCACTCCATCCGTTTTATGAGTCTATATTTGATATATCGGATAAACTAAAATCTAAAGTAATCCTATACATGTTGCTCAAAAAAATATTTGGTCAGATAAATCAAGTGTGTTTAACTTTTAATTCAAATATTTACAATTCTGTCAAAATTCATATTGAGAAATACGGTTGCTAAAGTTTTTTTTTCAACCTCAACTTAGTTATGAAACTATAAAATGGTTACAAAATATAGCTTATAATTTAAATTTATATTAAATGAACTTCAATAAAATATAATGATATATATTTAATACATGCTCATAGAAATATTTATTTATTACTCCCTCCGTCCGCGAATAAGAGTCCCGGTTGAGTTGGGTGCGGGTTTTAAGATAAGTCTGAGTGTAATAATTAAAGTGTGTGATAGTGAAATGTGGGACCTATTTATATTATTATTTGCTTTATTCTTTGGAATAATGAAATCTAACATTAAGAGAGAGAGTGAGAAATTGCAATCAAAGTGGATTAAAATTAATTGCACCTTCTAAATTAAGGGAACAATGGGGTCATTTTTTATACTCCCAAGATAAAATGTCTAACCGGGACTCCTAATGGCGGACGGATGAAAATGGCCAACCGGGACTCCTATTCGCGGACGGAGGGAGTATGTAAATTCATTCATTGTTTAAGACTTGAAGTAGCAAATGTGTCTAGCAATAAGTCTAATAATTATATTTATGAAAAACTATACTGAGAAGTGGAGTAATTAATTAATAATAAGCCGACTTGCCCTCTAGTTTACTCCCTCTGTCCGCGAATAAGAGTCCCGTTTTTCCATTTTAGTCCGTCCGCGAATAGGAGTCCCGGTTCACTTTTACCATAAATGGCAATAGGGCTCCACCTGAAGTATGATCAAATACAAACCCTCTATAATACAAACAATACAAACTTTAATCCTATACACTTTATACGATTAATCTACGGTTAATATATGAGACATTTCTAATGTCAACATTTCCTACAAATCTGTCAACAAAGGGTGTATATGGAATTTGATTTTTTCATCAGTTACAACACTCCCTAATTTCATGCCAATCTGCCATACTACAAATAATAATTGAATGTAACAGTTTAATCGATGAAAAGTCAATTATGCGTCCCTAATTTATCTCCAACCTCCCAAACTACCATTATTATCATTTTCGGAAAGAGATTAGCGTAATATAGTTGTCTACCAGATTATCATCATTATTATCTCCAACACATTCATTTTGCTTTACATATAATCTAGTTATCTACCAAATTTTTTTCCATTGTTGACATTTTAGACATTTTCTCACATGTCAACAACAAATCTCAATGTCTATAACAATATCTACATTATTCATTGATATCAATACCATGTCAACACGTCTACAACAACATCTACTCGGATGTTTTCACTGATTTCGCCAACATACAAACACGTCTACGGGTTGTTACTGTCTGCAAATTTTTCAAGTTTTTTACTGAAACGATTTTCTACAAATGTCTGCAAATTGATGCAGTTTCAATTTTTTTTCCAATTTTTTAAGCATCAAATGTCAAAATATTATTGACTTATGCTGTTTCACTAAATTTTTCTCACCAAGGTTTTTTTCCACAATCACACACTGAACAAAGAATCGACCTGAATATCAACACTGTCATAATTGAATAAATCAACACCATGTCATAATGAAACCTGTTCAAATGAAATACATTCAACGAAATCACAATGGAGAGAATACCAATACCAGGTTTCATAACTTGAAACAAATTCCTAATGTTGATAATTCATTTAACAAAATCGACAGGTTCTCCAGCCAAAAAATCCCAATATCAATATCCAAAAACTACCATTAACATTTAAAAAACATATAGTCAATTTCAAATCATCTCAGTTCAACTTGTTTTTCTTCCTTGCGGGCTCATTGTGTTGCTCGTTGCTGGGAGTTCAACATGTCATTCTCTGGCAATGTTGAACGGTGCAAGGAGCATGTCGTTGGAATAGAGGCCACGTCATACTCGAGAAGACCACCAAATCCAAGTTGCCGAACAACAGATTTCTGCTTTTCGTTGAGAGATTTAAGAAGGTGCAAAATGAACATTGTAGTTATCTTAATCCGTAGATGCGGTCTCTTGGCTTGTATCGGCACATCCACTACAGATTCCGATTGCTTACTAGATGCGCTAGATCGCGCCCCACTCCTATCACCATCTGCTACTGCTTTTCTCTTAGATTGACGTGTTGTTGATCAAATTAAAGCACCAAAAGTTGCAAAAGATCAATGAGAGCACCAAAAAAATTACTCCCTCCGTCCCCCAAAATTTGTCACCATTTGACCCGGCACGGATTTTAAGAAATGTAATACAAAGTGGGTTGAAAAAGTTAGTGGAATGAGGGTCCTATTTTTATATATTAGTTTTATAATAAAATGTGAGTGAGAATGAGTTAGTGGAATATACTACCAAAAATGGTAAAAGTGAAAGGTGACAAATTTTTAGGGACGGACGGAAATAGAAATAGGTGACAAATTTTCAGGGACGGAAGGAGTATTTCATTCCTATGTCAATATGTAGACCAAGTTAGAGGTTCAGGAACCGGCGGTTACGGTTCAGGAACCGCCGGTTCCGGTTTCGGAAATTCTTAAACCGGAACCGAACCGCGAGGGTGTTTCACGGTTACGGTTCTGGTTCCAAAACCGCGGGTTTCGGTTTCGGTTCTGAACCGACGGTTTTTTACAGTTTTTCACAGTTCCGAACCTCGGTTTTTTGCGGTTCCGGCTTGGTTTCACGGTTTTCCGGCAGTTTTTCGCGGTTCCGGTTTAGAACCGCCCGGAACCGGCTGTTCCAGCACGGTTTCGCTTAGAAATTTTTTGAATCTGAACCGAACCACGGTTCAAAAATTGACGGTTTTGGTTTGGGTAAATTCTCACGGTTTCGATTCAGAACCGTAACCGCCGGTTACGGTTTCGGTTTTAACCACCGGTTATGTAAACCTTGGGCAGGTCTAGACCAAGTTAAGCAATGTCAATGAGAGCAACAAGTGTCAACACAAATGTCAACATAAATGTCAACACGAATGTCAGTAGGTATTCATGTCGAATGATGTATCACAAACAATAAAAGCTTATTGTTGAAAGGAAAGCACTCAAACACTACAAAATTTATTTTGAATATAGTAGATTTAAGAGATCGAATGCACCAAATCATAAAAAAAATGAGTAATGAAAACATATACTGCAAAACAAGCAATGATGAAGTCAATATGATCAGCCAAACAACGAGAGAATACTATGTCAATTTCAATGTCACCAGGATCAAGTACAAATGTCAATGAAAACAGGATCAAAGACCAAATGTCAAGTACAAATGTCAACGAAAACAGACCAAAAGTGGTAATATCAATTTCACTTTTAATGTCAACGGGATCTTATCATAGTCACATCCAAGAACTCAGTAGGATCAAAGACAAAACATTGCTGATATCATTTTCAAATTTAATATCAACAAGATCTTATTACCAAAACACAACCAGCCAAAGCAATATCAATGTCAACCTAACCTGCCACCGTACAAACGAAACAGTGCACTACACATACGAGCAAATTACATTCGGCATTGACAAACAAAGCAACCAAAATTCACAAGAAATTTCAACAAAACTTTTCCAACACACAGCCAAAAGCTCATGTACACTCCAGAATGTCAGTAACACAACATCAACCAAAATTCAGAGTTCTACTATACGAATTTTGCTGAGAATTCAACCAAAATTCAGAGTTCTACTAAAATTCAGAGTTCAACCAAAATTCAACCAATTTTTCGAGTTCAACCAAAATTCAGAGTTCTACTAAACAAATTTTACTTGGTACAAAAAAAATGTGAGTTTCTCAACATGTTCTAGGTTTTTGGCCAATCATACGTAAAAAAAAAAGAAATTGGATGTCAATAAGGAGTGGAAAAATAGTTATTGTCACCAAAAAAACAAAAACCCATGACTTAAAAATGTCACCACTTTTGAAAACTAGGGTTTTCAGCCGGAAATCTCACCTTCGGATGACTCTGCTGCCGCTTGCCTACGTCGCTTCACAGAACTCATTTCGCCGCCGGAGAGGAGTCGCGTCAACAGCGACGAGGAATTGCTGAGTCCGCCACTTCAAATATTGCCGATTTATTGGAGAGAAAAGATGAAAAGTTGGAATGTAGTGAAAGAAGAGAAATGAGATGTGAATAATGGTCGGAGGTTGAAGAGACACAATTATTAGGATTGCATAATCTCAACAAATTTAATGATTTTGACTGATTAATTAATTCTCTATATTACCCTTTGTTGACAGATTTGTATGGAATGTTGACATTATTGATGTAAAGTATATTTACCGTTCATTAATTGTATTAAGTGGGTAGGATTAAAGTTTGTATAGTTTGTATTATAGAGGGTTTGTAGATTATCATGACCCGGGTCCCACCTTCCACTAACTCATTCCACTCATATTTCATTTAAAACTAATATATACAAGTGAGACCCTTATTCCACTAACTTTTTTCCACCCACTTTTCTTAACATTTCTTAAAACCCGTGCCACCCATAAATGGGGCTCCTAATGGCGGACGGAAGGAGTATTATATTTGTCCATTAATTTATTAGGCCCAACATATCCAGCCCACTCATATATCATCTTCTTCCCTTAGTTTCTGTGCGCAGAACTGCAAATCTCCATTTTCGGTGACAAACTCCATTGTCGTCATATTCCGATAACCTTCTTCCCTTGTCTTCTCCATCGCGAAGAATGAAGACGCTCAATTAGGTTTCAGATTGTGAATTGAAGGGAAAATAGGGAAGGTTGGGTTTATTTGAGATATTTCATCTCCAGATGCACGTAACTCACGGATGCAGAAACGGTAAATGAGGTGAACCCCTAAGTTTTGGTAACTCAAGAAACAATCTGTTTTTGCCGGGCCTTGGCCCAAAACTTGGGCTTTGGAGTTACCGAAACAGACGAACCAAACTTGGATAGCTTAAGAAATAGGTCAGTTAGCAGCCCTAACTGACCAACCAAACACACCCTAAACAAATCTAGTACAACAAGGAAAAGAAGATATTTTTCCCTTCATCCGTCATTAGGAGTCTAGATTTACCAATTTAGTTTGTATTAAGAGTCATGGTTCACTTTTCGGGCTTGTTTGATCGCCTTGTTGGCAATCTTTGGATATAGCAAGATAGTAATATATTGTGGTGTTTCTTGATTTCCTAGATATAGTTACGTATCATATTTTAGTGTGTGGATGTCCAGTTGATACTATCTCAATTAAATATATGTGTTTGATTAGGCAGGCCATACCAAAAGATAAGATTTTGAATTGACATCAATGACCCTGCTTTATAAAATAAAATTGCAATTTTATCCTATGAAACCCTTATTGGCACCAAATACCAAATAATTCATCTTCATTTGCCGCCACTTGACGTCCATTTTATACAAGCAATCCATCTCACTTTGAAACTTGCAATTAGCTCTTGCGGAAAATCGGAGGAAGTCGACTACATGTATAAATCCAAAATATTTGTATCTATTATTGAAACTCATCGTGCAATAAATATAGTGGTTCATATGGGTGTGTCATGCTTTCTTATTGATTGTGTAATGTGTTTGTTCTTTCAACTCAAAATTTAAGAACTGAATTTGCCAGCCTTTAATACGTTCATCTCCCAATTGCTTTATAGCTCTGTCTGCGTGATTTACGGCATCATGGGAGACCATATTCATGGCAATGATAGTGGTAGCCCACTTAGCGATGGTAAGTGTAGAATCAACCTTGTTGTTTTTCACATGAATAGAAATAAAAAAAAGTCATAGCATTTAAACCTTTTTTTTTTGTTGCTTTAGAACATCAGAATGCAGGCAGGGGCAGGTTGGAGAGAATCGATCGGTCGCATCGTTGCTGGTCTGATCGAGAAGAAGCCATTCTTATTGTTGACTTGAAGGATTTGGTGGCACATGGTTGGAAATCGAATAATGGTTTCCGAACAGGCTACTTAATGCGAATTGAAGAATGTCTGAAACGTGAATTTTCTACCACTGATATTAAAGTAGAACCACACATTAAGTCAAAAATCACAGCATGGAAGAAGAACTATTACTCTCTCTCAACTATCCTAGCTCGTAGTGGGGTGGGATTCAACGCACATAATGACTTTAAGAGCGACTGTGATGATGAACATGTTGGAACTGGCAGCGGAAGCGGGCGCATAAATAACAATCACATAATAATCAGATCTATTTAGCAGATTATTTAGACAAAACCTATTCGCGTAATTATCACATGTATCATGCTCATAACTTGAATTAATCATGCTTTAAGAATAATGAAACCTAAAACATGCTTTTCTACGGAGCAGAAAAATACCTAATTAATTCTCCAAAGAATTGAAGATGGCTAGCTTCTTCTCCACGTGATGCTTTGAGTATTAGACCACAAATCTTCTTTCTGGTTCCCGAACTGTATCCCAATATCAGTGTGGGCTGATCTTACTAGAATACTAGGACTTAAATAAAGAAGACATAAGAAATCCTTTTTGGAATAGGAGAGGAATTCGAAAATCTCCTCAGCTGGGGAGGGGAATTTTCGAAAATTACAATAATGAAAATTGTGTTATTTCCATCTCCTTTATTCTCCTATTTATATTAAGATCTATCGAAGGTTTTGGATATGGGCACATCCAATTTACTTTTTACTAATTAAATTGAACCCACAATTTAATATAAGTTATAATTGGAATATTACGAGCAGCCACTACAAAAGTAATATTGAACTCTCCCCATCCAAATCCGAAATTACAAGTAACCCGGGTTTCCGTTTAACTTTAATTTCCCGCGCTTAAGATTAAAATGTCCATTAATTAATTAATGTCTGTTATTGACTTAATTAATTAACTTCTTATTAATTCCAAGAGTGGACTTAGCATGAAACGCTTATTTATTATTCATAGAGTAATCACACTCCAACTAGCTAGGTTCCGAACAATAAAACCTTGTTTCGCGCTCCTCTTGAGGACATTATCAAACGAGACTCAGCTCGCGCAAGATTCAATATAATAGCAATCCTAGCACCACTAGATACTGATCACCACTACCCAATATATCAGGATAATTGGGTTACGAAAAACCCGCACCATTTGATAAGTCAAAGCAGTGCATAATCAATACTGTATGCTCAATGCTAACCTACATTGATTAAGAAATAAATATTTATCAAGACCTCGCCTTTCAGTAGATAGCCTAAGGCAAGTCTTGCTGTTAGATCCGTTCAGTGCTATACCACACCAATGTCATCTTATTTCAGTAAGGCTTAGAAATATGCGGACTGACATTGCAACCTTTCTCTTTGGATAGTCAAATTCCAACTAGGTTGTGATATTCATCTTTTTCTTTGTTTAGAACTGACCGTATTACCTTAAAGTGGACGACGCCCACAACCGGTCTACTAAAACAAAGACTTAGACTTTGTTAAGTTAACTTATACATTTAAACATGCATTAACATCTATTAAATGTAAAACATAACAACATTATGACAAAAAATAATCTGTTTTATTTATTGGAAAATAAAATAAGAGTTTTACAGTATTCAATCACTCGAAACGTGATTTCTAGTATACAAATTCTAACAATCTCCCACTTATACTCAAAATACTTTCGAGTATATAAAAAAAAATTGTGCTAACATCTAATTCTCCCACTTATACTGAAAGCGGATTGAGGTCTTGAATTAGTCGAACTCCCATTCCTTCAACATGGCTTTCATACGGCTTTACCGCTAATGCCTTCGTGAAAGGATCTGTCAGGTTGTTCTCTGACTCAATCTTGACCACTTGTATGTCTCCTCTCTGCACTATATCTCGAATGATATGATACTTCCTCTCTATGTGCTTGCTCGTCTTATGAGCCCGTGGTTCCCACGAATTTGCCACAACACCAGAATTATCGCAATAAATGGTGATACTCTTGGGCATATTCGCAACCACACCTAAGTCCAGAAGGAAGTTCTTAAGCCATACAACCTCTTTTGCAGCCTTCGAAGCGGCCACATACTCGGCTTCCATGGTAGAGTCTGCAATGCATTTCTGCTTTACACTCTTCCAAATTACAGCTCCACCTCCTAAGGTAAACACATATCTGGAAGTTGATTTTCTCAAATCTACATCAGATTGACAATCTGAATCTGTATATCCTAAAGGACAGAGCTCGGCTGCACTGTAAACTAGAACATAGTCCTTAGTCCGATTAAGGTACTTGAGTATGTTCTTTACGGCAGTCCAATGTCCTTGCCCGGGATTGGATTGATATCTTGCTACCATGCCAACAGCAAAGCAGATATCAGGTCTAGTACAAAACATAGCATACATGAGACTACCAACTGCCGAGGCATATGGTATTCTTCTCATCTCTGCTATCTCAGATGCTGTCTTAGGACACATCTCTTGAGATAACTGGATGCCATGTCTAAAAGGTAGAAAACCTTTCTTGGCATCTTGCATGCTAAAGCGTCTAAGTACTGTGCCGATGTAAGATTCTTGGGATAAACACAACATTCTCTTAGCTCGGTTCCTAAGAACCTTGATACCGAGAATGTGTCCCGCATCACCCATATCTTTCATCTCGAACTGGCTGGACAACCAAGTTCGCACTGATGACAACATCTTTTTATTGTTTCCAATTAGAAGAATGTCATTTACATATAAAACTAAGAACACAACATTTCCTTTTTCAACCTTCTTATACACACAGCTTTCATTGGGGCATTTTTCGAATCCAAACTTTTGAACTGTTTGATCGAAACACTGGTTCCATGATCTAGATGCTTGCTTGAGGCCATAAATGGCCTTCTTAAGCTTCCAAACCATGGGTTCCTTCCCCTTTACCACATAGCCTTCGGGTTGTTCCATGTAGATGGTCTCCTCAAGACTCCCGTTTAAAAACGCAGTCTTGACGTCCATCTGCCATACTTCCCAATCCATGTAAGCTGCTATAGACAAAAGTATACGGATCGATTTGAGCATGGCCACTGGGGAGAAGGTCTCATCGTAATCGATGCCTTCCTTTTGGGTATACCCCTTAGCCACTAGTCTTGCCTTAAAGACTTTAACTCGTCCATCGGGTCCACGTTTACGTTTGTATATCCACTTGCTCCCAATGGCAGTACAGCCTTCGGGTAGGACAGACAAATCGTAGACGTCCTTGTCTACCATTGATTGTAGTTCCGAATCCATTGCTTTCACCCATTCGCAATGATCGACATCTGTCTGCGCCTCTGCAAAATTCCTGGGATCAAGTTCATTGATGTCCGAGGAGTGATCCATGCACTCACCCAAACCAATGTATCTATCGGGCTCATGAGAGACCCTCCCACTGCGGCGCAGCACTACAATATCTGGAGTATTAGTTGAAATTTTTGGAATTGTTGGTACACTAGGTAATTGTTCTTGGTTAATGGAAGTTGTAACTTGAGTGAGCTCTTCAAGAGCTATCTCACTGCTGGGCTTATGATTCATTACATAGTCTTCCTCTAAGAATGTGGTATGAGTGCTCACAATCACTTTCTGATCTCTGAGACTATAGAATTCATAAGCTTTCGTTCCTCTAGGGTATCCTATAAACACACAAACCTCCGTCCTAGATTCCAACTTAGTTGGATCCTTTTCCAATACATGAGCCGGACACCCCCATACTCTGAGATGTTCCAGATTGGGCTTTCGCCCATTCCACAACTCATATGGGGTAGTAGGAACTGATTTAGAAGGTAAGTTGTCTAAGAGATAGTTTGCTGAAAGCAAAGCATGACCCCAAAACGAAACAGGTAACCGTGCATAACTCATCATCGACCGGACCATATTCAATAAGGTCCTATTCCTTCTTTCAGCCACGCCATTCTGCTGGGGTGTGCCCGGCGCAGTCGTTTGGGATTCAATTCCCGCCACTGATAAATAGTCCAAAAACTCGGCACTTATGTATTCGCCTCCGCGATCAGATCGCAGGCATTTGATACTCTTACCATGATGCGTCTCTACTTTAGACTTAAACTCCTTGAACTTGTCAAAAGTTTCAGACTTGTAGCGCATCAAATAGATGTATCCGATTTTCGAGTAGTCATCTGTAAAGGTGACGAAATATCAAAAACCGCCCCTTGCCTCGGTTGACATTGGTCCACACACATCAGTATGAATGAGCTCAAGTACTTCCTTGGCCCTATTCCCCTTTGACCTAAAAGGTCTCTTAGTCATCTTGCCTTCGAGACAGGACTCACACTTCGAAAACGGTTCCTTCTCAAGACCTTTAATAAGATCTTGATCAACCATCGCATGAATCCTTCTTTCGTTGGCATGACCAAGTCTAAGGTGCCATAAGTACGTTTCATTCATTGAAGTTGAAGGTTCTTTTCTTTTCTTAGAAATTTTCGACGTAGCATTGAGTTCTGATTTACGTTGATTAAATTGTGTAGAAGTGATTGTGTACAGATTGTTTTCCATGATACCACGACAGATATAAGAACCATCTTTCTTAATAACGCAATTGTCAATAAAAGAAATCGAATATCCATCAAAAGACAATTTAGAAACTGAAATTAAATTTCTTCTAAAAGAAGGTATCAACAAAACATTCTTCAAAATCAAAAATCTATCACTAGAAAAACGTAAATAAACGTCTCCCACTGCAACGGCCGCCACTTTCGTAGCGTCGCCCAGCTGGACTTCGATCTCACGATCATGTAACCGTCTTGTCACCTGCATTAAGTCAGGATCAAAACAAATATGATCAGTTGCTCCAATATCAATAACCCAAGTATAAGTAGATGTCGAAGCCAAACATGACTCGACTACTAGAGCATTGTGCATACCTGTAGCCTTGCCCTTCTTAGGACAATCTGGCTTCCAATGACCATTCTCTCCACATTTGAAGCACTTTCCAGTAGGCTTCTTGTCACCCCGCTGTTTCTTCTTTCCCTTAGCATTCTTAGCTGCCACTGGGTTCGGCGCCTTTTTCTTTCCTTTTCTAGGCTTAGAGCCAGAGGAATTAGGTGCCAAACTCATCATAGCTACCTTATCTTGAACCATAAGGTCCTCCACCGACTGAAGTTCAGTCAGCAGCTCTGCCAAAGTGTAATTCCGCTTGTTCATCTCGAAATTGAGCTTGAACTGTTGGAAGCTAGGGGGAAGACTTCGAAGGATTATAGTAACTTGGGACTCGGGATTGATTGTCCCTCCCAAAACCTCAATCTGATTGAGGTGACTCATCATCTCGAGGACGTGTTGCCTCACAGACGAGCCTTCCTTCATAGACTTCGTCATGATACTCCGAAAAGCTTGAGACTTAGCCGTTCGATTCTGAGTACCAAAAATATTTGCGAGATTCGTCATGATCTCGGCGGCAGTTTCTATGGCAGAATGCTGATGCTTGAGTACTGATGACATAGAAGCCAACATATAGCACTTAGCCATCTCATTCGCCTTATGCCACCGTCTATGCGAATCTCGCAGTGCTTGCGCGGCATTAGTTTCCGGCACAGCTGGGAGTGGAGTAGTGAGCACAAACTTGTACTCTTCGGCTGTGAGAACGATATCCAAGTTTTGTTTCCATTCTATGTAATTTTGGCCCTCGAGTTTGTTTTCTTTGAGAATGGCAGAAAGAGGATTAAAAAACATCTTGACGGATTTAATTGCACTGCAAACAGAAGATTTTACTAGTTGTCATAAACTTATGTAAGGAAATTGAGTAGATTAACCATAAAACTTTTCAAAATCTTACAACAGCCAAATTAATAAATTGTATCCTCATCTGGAGGTTAATACGCATTAAAATTCTGACACTTTACTGGTCACAACACCAACGCATCAATAGCTTCCTCCTCTGGAGGTTGACACGCCTAATGCTGCCTAAGCACGACCATCAGGTTTAGCATTACAGAATTTTATTTCTACAACACACTCCCATAACAATGTTCATGTGTTGATAACAAAACCAAGCTATCTCATAAATTCTGATTGAACCCTGAAACTAATAGTTCCTTAGGATTATTGTCCCTACTCTGTAGGTGGCGATAATATTAGGAACCACTTTCTAGTTCATTCTATTTATTATTTGAGAAGTCCGCCCTTATGAACTTACTGTTTTCGTAGGATTATTGTCCCTACTCTGTAGGTGGCGATAATATTAGAAAATCAGCTTCACAAAATTTGGCAGTCCAACCGATGGAGACCATATATAAACATTTAGTTCATAATTATCGCTTAGATATTTGTGTTATGGTTTTAATTAATTATCCTTTAGCCTTAAGGCAGATTAAGACTAATTAAATTATGTTGGTATTTAATTGACTGGATAATTAAATCTTTTATTATCTTTAATATCTTAGTTTAGGAATTATTATTCTAGAATTTAATTCTTATTCATGTCATACTATAAGATATATCTAAAATAAAGTACATTATTTATAATCTTAATTAGACATGAAAAATTAAATTCATATAATTTCCAAGTTCAAGATTAGGAAGAGAATTAAATTATATTATTTAATGTAATCTTATATACATCTATCTTATTATAGATTCTAGATATATTATATTTAGGAAACTATTAAATTATTCTTATCTATATCATGTAGGATATAAAATATTCATAGATATAGAAAATAATCCAATTATTCCTAAAATCTAGGGAAATCTTCCTAAAATATTTTATTTCATTAAATAATATTATTTTTAATGATTTCTATTAATTAATCAATTAAATAATCATTAAAATAATCTTTCGTCAATATCTTGCAATTCGAGGTTGGCACGAATCTACACGACGAAGATTTGAAGATATCCTCCGGAGACGCTTGCCGGGGCGGCAAATTCGCCGCCCGACCGCCGCCGGCAGGTGCGCCGATCGGCGCTTTGCTTCCTTCTCCGACTTTCGCGGCATTGTCACGCCGCGATTGACCCAGCCATCGCGTCGCTTGGACGCAGCTTCTCTGCGTCACTACGGCGATTTCCCTTGTCCGCCGTCGAGCTCGCACGGACCAGCGACAGCCGCCTGTGGCGGTGCAGCTCCGGTTCGGCGTCGATAGTTTAGGGTTTGACTAGGGTTTCGGTTTTTAGGGTTAGGGTTCTTGCGACTTTTTCCGGTGGCATCGCCACCTCGTCGTAACGTCGACGGACTTTGCACCGTCAGCTTCGAGGAGGACCTGCATCGCGGTCTCGACGGCGGCGTGGACGAGCGCACGCTCGTGTTCACGTCGCCGTGTGATCGCATCAATCCATTCTCGATCGGCGCATTTTCCAGGTTGCACCGGCACCGGCGGTGGTTCTCCGGCGGTGCGCACGAGACTTTTCTCGTCAGCGCATCGCCGGTCTATCGCCTGCCAAGCTCCCACTTAATCAACACGTTCGTCGAACTTGTTTGGGCGCTGCCTAGGGTTGCGATGGATTTTGGCCGGCGGCGCGCGCGAGCCCATGCTCGCCGGCGCGTCGCCCCATGTCCGTCAACCCTCGGCTCCCACTCGCTCGACAACCCTCTTCGATCGCTTGTAGTGCGATTCGTCCCGGCGCAAGCGCCGACGAATCGCACATCTTGTACGTTCAAATAATTCAAGTGCTATGATTCGAATGTTCTTGGGTTCATCATGCAAAAACATAAAATAACAAAAACACAAGAACATGCTTCGTAATCAAATAAGACATGCATACATGAATTTCGCGAAATTTAAATCCAAATAATCAGAGCCAAAGACTGGCTCTGATACCAATTGTTGGAACTGGCAGCGGAAGCGGACGCATAAATAACAATCACATAATAATCAGATCTATTTAGCAGATTATTTAGACAAAATCTATTCGCGTAATTATCACATGTATCATGCTCATAACTTGAATTAATCATGTTTTAAGAATAATGAAACCTAAAGCATGCTTTTCTACGGAGCAGAAAAATACCTAATTAATTCTCCAAAGAATTGAAGATGGCTAGCTTCTTCTCCACGTGATGCTTTGAGTACTAGACCACAAATCTTCTCTCTGGTTCCCGAACTGTATCCCAATATCAGTGTGGGCTAATCTTACTAGAATACTAGGACTTAAATAAAGAAGACATAAGAAATCCTTTTTGGAATAGGAGAGGAATTCGAAAATCTCCTCAGCTGGGGAGGGGAATTTTCAAAAATTACAATAAAATTGTGTTATTTCTGTCTCCTTTATTCTCCTATTTATATTAAGTTCCTTTTGGGCCCAAACAAGGATTTATGGAAGGTTTTGGATATGGGCTCATCCAATTTACTTTTTACTAATTAAATTGAACCCACAATTTAATATAAGTTATAATTGGAATATTACGAGCAGCCACTACAGAAGTAATATTGAACTCTCCCCATCCAAATCTGAAATTACAAGTAATCCGGGTTTCCATTTAACTTTCATTTCCCGCGCTTAAGATTAAAATGTCCATTAATTAATTAATGTCTGCTATTGACTTAATTAATTAACTTCTTATTAATTCCAAGAGTGGACTTAGCATGAAACGCTTATTTATTATTCATAGAGTAATCACACTCCAACTAGCTAGGTTCCGAATAATAAAACCTTGTTTCGCGCTCCTCTTGAGGATATTATCAAACGAGACTCAGCTTGCGCACGATTCAATATAATAGCAATCCTAGCACCGCTAGATACTGATCACCACTACCCAATATATCAGGATAATTGGGTTACGAAAAACCCGCACCATTTGATAAGTCAAAGCAGTGCATAATTAATACCGTATGCTCAATGCTAACCTACATTGATTAAGAAATAAATATTTATCAAGACCTCGTCTTTCAGTAGATAGCCTAAGGCAAGTCTTGCTGTTAGATCCGTTCAGTGCTGTACCACACCAATGTCATCTTATTTCAGTAAGGCTTAGAAATATGCGGACTGACATTGCAACCTTTCTCGTTGGATAGTCAAATTCCAACTAGGTTGTGAAATTCATCTTTTTCTTTGTTTAGAACTGACCGTATTACCTTAAAGTGGACGACGCCCACAACCGGTCTACTAAAACAAAGATTTAGACTTTGTTAAGTTAACTTATACATTTAAACATGCATTAACATCTATTAAATGTAAAACATAACAACATTATGACAAAAAAATAATCTGTTTTATTTATTGGAAAATAAAATAAGAGTTTTACAGTATTCAATCACTCGAAACGTGATTTCTAGTATACAAACTCTAACAGAACAATGGGCTAAAATCGTTCCGGTAATGCTTTACATATATGGTATATAAATCTCTGATTTTTTTTATGTACAAATAATCATATATGATAGTAGACATAGTTGCATTATTTCTGATTTACCTTGGTGTTTAGTTATGTTATAGAAGGATGGCAATGTGAAGTACATGCGGGATAAAGCTTGGCCACATTGGGACACCTGGAATGAGGTTTTCGGCAAGGAGTGCGCAGGTGGTGGAAAGGCACTCGATTCTGCCGAGACTGTGAAAATGTTGCCCTTTGTGCAACGCAATGAACAAGAGACCTTCACTGAATTTGTTGGGGCTAATTACCCTATGAGCTTTGAGGAGCTCTTTCCTGATGAAGTTCTCCCAGAAGGTATGAATCATGATGTCGATTCAGGAAGCAATACCAATGTCCCCAATGTTCCCAATGTCCCAAATGCCCCCAATGTCCATAATGTCCCAAATGTGTCTGATGTCCCCAATGTTCCCAACACCCCCAAGGCAGGAAGTAGGAAACGCAAAGGAATCGACCCGATGGATAAATTGGTTGACTTGATGAAGCAAATGCATGAAGACACTAATGAACATCTGAAGACATTGTCAACACGTATTGGTTATGAGTTTGATCTCAGCACCAAGCGGGCTGAGATTTTCAATCAACTTGGTGTTGTGTCGGGTCTCACTTTGAAGCACAAGTTCTTTGTTGGTCAGAAGCTGGTTAAGGAACCTGAGTTGATGGATCTCTTCAAGGGGGCTTCCTGAGATCGCACGCACAGAGAATGTGATGTTCCTCTTGGAGGAGGAAAGACTCATTGATTCTCTAGAAGTTAGTTCAAACTTTTTTGTGCAAGCAAGCCTTTTGTGTAATATATTTGGCAGATATTTCTTAACACATATTACATGCATTTTTGTTGTGGATCTTATATGCAGTGCTCACTTGAAGCTCTTGCATTTAGATCAATGCATGTAATATTTTGTGTAATAGATGTTGCATGTCTTTGTTAACACATATTACATGCATTTTTGTTGTGGATCTTATCTGCAATGCTCACTTGAAGCACTTGCATTTGGATCAATGCATGGTTTATGTGTTCTGGTACTAGCTTTTGGTATTGTAGTGACAATGGATTTCTGTAATTGAACTTTTAGTTACATAATTTGTAGCAATATTGGTGCTTTAATTGCTTTTTGAGGCTTCGTATAGGTCCTTCTTCTATAATTATATTCAAATCACATATCACAATTCACCTGCTACACAAGCTCATATGCATCATCTATATTGCGTGAATAATCAAAGCTAATTAAAGTTGTTCACATCAAAATCCCAAAGCAGATTATACATATTATAATTTCATAGATTTAGTGTCCCTTTCAAATAAGGCACCATGACAATTAAGACAAAGTTCGCATACTACATCTACGCATCAAGTACACACCTATTTAATAAACATAAGGGAAGTTTATGGATGTCATTTTCATATTCATCCATCCACTGACAATGAGAAAGGTAAAATGTAGTCAAGTGGTCATCAAAAAAGAAATTACTTACCAGAACTAAGGTGCAATTTTGCGGGCCCCTGGACACGTGATACGACCTCACTTGGTGGACCTATGACGAGAGCCATGACGAGGCGGCTTCGGGATGGACTCGCAACTTTCATTCAAAAGTCCAAGCGGGAGGAGCCTAGGAGGACGGATGAGCCAAAGTTGAGGATCGTGCTGAAGAACGAGGGCCGGCCGGAGATTTCAGAAGAAACGCCCGGGTCGGGCGTTTTCACATGTGAAAATCGCCCGACCGGGCGAATTGCCTGAGGACGCGAGAAGGACGCCCGGCCGAGCATTTCGCGCGCCCAGCTCAGTGTGGAAATTCGCCCGGGAACAGGGAAAACGCCCGGGCCGGGCGTTTTGGCCTGTGAAAAACGCCCGACCAGGCGATTATGCCGTTTTTAGATTTTGTGGGCCAACTTTCTATTTTTGGACCCTTAGTATAAAAACCTCTTGATGTTATTCCATTTCCTTAGATTTTTGCTGAATTAAAGTTTCTACCCTAGAGAGTTTCCTCTTTGAGGATTGTATCCAATTCCTTCCTTGAAGGTTACTTGTTTCCATCTTTGATTGATTCAAGTAGAGGTATGCATCAATGGAGTGTATCCATTGAGTAGTGGAGCCAAGGGGTGATAGAGCTAATGAAAGTTGCCTAGGGTTGTCTCCATCTTTTTGGTTAAGGTCCTATGGTTGTAGCTCTCTTATCTCATCTTTATACACATGCTTTGCATTCCTAATCTTCCATCCATTCTTGTTTAGATTCAATTTTTGTTGGTTGGATCTTTATTATCTTGTGTCTTGTGTTGATAAATTGAAAATCAATCTCACAAAAATAGTTAGATCAAGCATCATTAAATGGGTAATCCTTGGGAAATGGATCATAAAATACATGGATCCACATCAACACGGGCTGCATGATGCGATCGAACTCCCTCCTGGCGAGAACTTAGGCTGATTCATTTGAGCTCGATCCATACGGCGTGGTGGTTGATTATCCATATTCAGCTTCCATGGACACTCAAATGGGGTGCTAAGGTTGAGGGGTGGAGCAGCTGTGTAAGAATGTTTATCGCCAGTTTCTGATTCGTCGACAAACAGTTTGCGCTTAGTTTTTGGACCACGTTGAACACATGGTGAGTTCACCTCGTCAGGATCCACCGGAGATGCAGCATAGGGACCATGAAAATTGTCAACCAGCTCGGTAGTAGTGTCTGATGATATGATGATCGTTGTCTCGTCATCCATGTCAATGTCCAATAATCCCCAAATAGTGGCGAATAAGCTGTATTGTGGCTCGTCTCTGTAGTAGTAAACACCTGCTAAGGGGTTTTTCTGAAATAATCATAGTAAATATACACACAATGCATGCATTAGACCGTGAGTCTTCTATAATTTGATATTTCGCTCATCAAAATTGTAATATACTAAATTGTAGTGATTTAGCTTCAGTAGTTTCGACCAGACAAGCTCATCAGCTATCACCACGTTATCATGGACCATCCAACGCACACCATGGGTCATTGTAATCTCATTGAAGAGAGTATAGCGTGCTTTGAGTGCATCAAGCCTGAGCTTGACATCATTGAAACAAAGTTCAGTTGCTTGTCCTTCTTTGATAATCGATTCGAGGGCTAGGTTAATGACGGAGTTGGGGACCTCATTTCCAGTAGGGCTGGCAATTTTTGACACGACACGATAGCACGACACGAACCGGCACAAAATTAATGGGTTTGGGTCAGAGCATATTGGGTTTGTGTCCTTATCGGGTCGACCCATTAAGGACACGATAATTTCGTGTTGTGTTCGTGTCGGGTTCGTGTTATCCGTTAATAATGCGTGTTTGTGTCATGTTCGTGTCGTGTTCGTGTTATCCGTTAACAAATAATATTTTAATTTTATTAATTCTTATTATTTTTAATTTTCAATACTTATTAAATGACTCTTATAATCTCATTTTTCAATACGCGTTGTTATCGTGTCGTGTTGACCCGAAGTGGTTCGTGTCATTAATGGGTTCGCGTCGTGTCCGTGTCTGAGGGTAGCAGGTCGTGTTCGTGTTTGAGGTTTTCTTAACGGGTCGTTTTCGTGTTTGTTGTTATCGTGTTCGTGTCGTTATCGTATCGACACGATAACGACCCGACACGCACAATTTGCCAGCCCTAATTTCAAGCCCACTGTTGGCTACCCTGGTTGCGGAGAACATGCGATAAGAGCAGCCGATCGAGTTTTTGAGTCCAAATCCCACCTCTGTAGAAAAAAAAACTCTGAGTAGGAATAGTTGGATGCATCGAGTTTTGAAGATTGCAAATGGCTGGTACTTTGTTACAGGATGGGCCGAGTTTGTTCGTGACAATTGCATAGCACACTCAAATTTTCTGACATTCATTCTAGTGGGACCAGGGCTCTTTGAAGTCCAACGCTATGACTTTCATACCCGATGTCCATGTTTGGAAGATACTGATCGTAATATATAACCCATTTACTGAATTTGCACACAAATATTGCCCTCAAATATTGCCTAAACTGAAGTACTTTCTCCGTTGTGCAACTGAGCTTGCAGATCATATGACTGGTGCATTCTCCCCGGATTTGGAAAGCTCGGACGACTGTGAGCCATCCGAGACTGAGACCGAGACAGCGAGTGACTCTGTTTTGGATGAGAGCTATGAACCTCAACTCGGTGCAATTGACATCAACGATCACACAACCTTTGTTGTGGTTCTCACAAAAGCACACATCCAACACACATTGGTAATGACATTGTTGAATATGCAAAAATTCAGAATCATACATGATATTATATAACATCTTCGTTCATCAACAGGAGCTACCCAAGGGTTTTTGGAGGCAACATATTCGTATGGCGGCCGATGAATCTACAACTTACCTGACAACCGATGAGAATACGTTCGAGATAACTGTGGCTAAATCAAAATCTAAGATTTGGGTTGAACATGGATGACACTATTTTCGTGACCAGAATAAGCTCATGGAGGGTGTTCGATGTACCTTCCAATTGGTGGAAGTGGGCGAGGTTCAGTTCTATGTCACATTCGAACGTTAGGATGTTGGGATGAAGTCTTAAGTAGTCAATTGGATTAGCCTAATGTAGACTCGGTTATAATAGTTTCCAGAGATCCGTGCCCCATAAAGGGGCCAATTTTTCCCGAGATGATATTTTCGGTCATCTCTATTTTGTCCGTAATAGTTTGTGGTATCTTCATGTATGCCAAGAAGACTTGATGCACTGCCCTTTTTTTTAATGAATTTTAGGGATGTGGGTTGTGCAGATTCTATTAATCTATGCTTATGCTTTATTTTCCAATTACATTGATTTCCATTATGAATCCCATGAATTGTTTTTTGTATGCCTTCAATATCTCACATTTATGCAGATTGAAATAACATACTATACTCAAAGAGTTGAAATAAATCAACGGATCATCCAGAGCATAACAAATGAGCGAGAATATAACATCACACACAAAAGTTATTAAAAAGTTTAGAACAACAAAAAGTGCAGTTTTTATAAAACTATTCAACAACATATCTACTTATTAAAATCATCCCACATTGACTATGCCAAATCATCCCTTCACATATTCCATGCGTTGCTAGGCTCGACATACGAAATGTATTCCAGATCCGCTCCATTGTTGACACAATTGTCATTGTCATTATCACCACTAAGCTGATCTTCTATTGGATCCACTTCCATTTGGCTGCGAATGAAGTTATGTAACAGAAAACAGGCGTGGATGAGGAGGGTCTGAACATCTATTGGATAGAAACTCGAACTTCGAAGTATTCCCCACCGCATTTTGAGCACAGCAAACGCCCTCTCAATCACATTTCTTGCCTTCGTGTGCCTCATGTTAAAAAGCTCTACACGGGTTTGAGGAGCCGCTGAACCAGGGGCCCATTCTTTTAAATGGTATCTAACTCCCTTGTATGGCGTCAAGAATCCTTCGCTATTTGCATACCCGTTATCACAAAGGTAATAATAACCTATACAAGTGTAGATGATCATAACAAAAATATTATACAAGATTATATTTTAAAAAGATTTGTGAAAATATTTACCTAACATACACATAAGCTTGCCTTGGTTGATACTAACCTTTTGGTACTTTGAGGTCGTGTAGTCGACGATAAGGCCAATTTCATGCATCGGTTATGTGATAAGAAATCACCATTTACTGGGTCTAACACATTGTTTAAGCCAGGTGTGTGAAGGAATTCGCCAGGTCCAGGAAGAACTGAAGGCAGTGGACCAGCGAAAGAAAAAAAGGCGAAAAGTGAGCAGGATCAAGGAAGAAAAAGGTTAGACGAAGGGGAGTCCGAGGCTAAGGGCAAAAAATACTATTCACACAAAAGATCCCCAGCTGGACCCACTTCCACGCATATATAAGGAGGAGCATGCAGCACACATCATATAGACGATTTAGCTCTCAGCTCACACACACACACACACACTTGGGAAAAATGGGAATTCTGGGTTAGCGTAGTGGTTTCATCTTCTGAAAATTTGTGCAACACCGTACTCAAGGAGGGCGAAGATACACTCGTTTACGTTTTTGCACTTGTGTTTTGATTTCCGTCGAACTTCACCGTTTTCGAAGTCGATTGTCCGTTTTGCTACTTACTTTCTATCTATGAATTTTATTTTACGTCATGATGGTGTTGATTCTGTGTTGATTTATGTTGATTTTATGTTTTGAGGAGTTTTGTTTCGGAGGTTGATTGTTATTCTCTGTGTTGGATGTTTTATGTACTTGATCTGGGAAATATGAGTTGATCTGTGGTTGTTGTTGTTGATCTGTGGAGAATCGGCGAATCTGTAGTTATGGAGATGATTTTGATCGGAGTTTGTCTCGAATGCTTGGATCCGGAGTGGATTTAGCATCCGAAGTGTGGATCTGAACAGGGGAACTGAATTGTGCATGGATTCTGAATTTCTACTTTCGTTTTCGCTTTACTTCATCTAGGAGATAGAGATCTGAGTTTTTTTTGTTGGTTTTCTCGGCGTTTCTTCTGACGTTCAATTGTTGTCGCCGTTGAGTTGCGAGCGTTGTTCTGTTTTCATCATATTTCAGTTAAATTCCAATGATGCTTGCGTTTTGTAGGTAGTTAGGCTTAGAGTTGGTTATTTGCAGCTTTTTGGTCGTACGTTTCTATTTTTGGAAAAATGGTCCCCACTGCATGCATCGAGTCTGTCTAGCTAGATTAGGTAGCAATATTACTAGATCCAGGAAGTTGATTTGAGATAGTGATGATATGATGTCAAGTTGTGTTACGTGTTTGTTTACCGTTTCTTAGATCTAGATATAGTTAAATTTCTTTTCCTTTGTCTAGTATAAGTTCCTCAACCCCACGTTGCGTGGCAGCAGCCATACCACCCGAAAGCCCTTTAAATGCATGATTTCGCATCTGTGCTCGTGGGATCAGTCTCTACTTCCCTATACTAATTCTAGTATACGCGGGTTGAGGGTTTTGAAGTGATATTCTGTGTGTCCAACGACCGAGATCTTTCAGCGTTCCGTGAGTTTTTAGACCTTGTGATTCACTGGACCCGGGAAGATTGATATTCCTTATTGTGCACGCAGTTTAAAAATATCTCAGTATCAAATGGCGCCGTTGCCGGGGATGGATGGCGTTTGTTTCAATTGTGTTTAGATGGTTTTTGGTGTATATAGTTTAATTTCTTTTTGTTTCGTTGTTGTTGTTTCCAGTTTATGAACGCGGGCTCCCATTTCGGAAGTTGGGCTAGTTCATCTGGGTCACGCCTGATACAAGTGGCAGGTCAAGGAGTCTACATCCACTATCACCACCAGATCAGGGTTAAGGACAGTAGATCCATTTCCATTCGAATCAGAAAGTGAGAAGGAGTGGTACTCATCGGGAGGAGAGGACCCGAAGTCGTCTACGATAAACAGAGCATTTCGAGACTGAGGAAGAGGAAGACGTAGATATGGCACACTTGGAAGATCCCGATCCGGAGATAGGTTCACTCACCGCGCATCTGGACGGTGAGCCCGCCCATGCCATAGTCTCGAACCAGCGCCGAAGGTCTATTGATATCAAGACAAATGTGCTAGGAGTTTTACCCACATTCTCTGGACGAAGGAATGAATGTCCTTACGAATTCCTAAACGAGTTTAGTATGCTATGCAGCATCCAAAAGCGACCCAACGAGGCGACTGAGGAGGACTACGTTTGCGTGCAATCCCATTTGCCCTTAAGGGGGAGGCTAATACTTGGCTGCTGAGGTTCCCACCAGACTCGATCAACACATGGAAGGATTTCAAGCTGGAATTCTTGGATTATTTTTTTCCCGTCCAATAAGACGAACGCGCTGAAGAAGGAGATCCAGGAGTGCAAGCAAGAGTATGATGAGTCTCTGAGCTCTTACTGGTCCCGGTTCAAGGGACTGTTGGATGCTTGTCCGAACCACAGGATGATCGAGGCAGAGACTTACTATCTGTTTTACGAAGGTGCAAACCCTGAATCAAAAGATTTGATGAATTCCTTGAGCGGGGGAAATTTTACCAAGAATAAGGCAAGTGAAGCCAGAGAAACTTTGGGGAGATTGATCGAGGCGAAGAAGGCCTATGATAACCCGCAGAGCAATATGAGAAGGGGATCGGCCAATGCAGTGACAGAGCAAGATGATAAGAAAGTGGAGGCCGGGATAGATAAGTTGGAGAAAGCACTTTTGGATGCAATTGAGAAGTACAACCCTCATGCCCCACAAGAGAATGAGAAACCCCCAGGTCCAGAGGAAAGACAACTTCAACCTTATTACGGTCAACCCTGTGAAGGAGAGTATCAAGCCCAGGCGAATTCGATGGGGAGCTGGAATTCGGATGGAAGTTGGAATCAGGGAAGGCAAAAGGAGGCCCCATGGAGAACTCACCCTAATTTTAGATGGACTGACAACGATCCAAATCAACCACCTCCACTGCAGATCACAAATTATTCACACCCTCCAGAGAGGCAGTCCAACTGGTCAGGGAGAAATCAGGAGGAGCAGCAGCAATTGGGATACATGACTCAGGATCATACTAATTGGGGAAGCAGAAATCAGAACAATCCAGGGAGCTCCTATGTGCCACCACACCAGAGGAATAACCAAGGAAATTATCAGAATTCCCAACCTAACCATCAAGGGAATCAAGGATCTGGCAACCAGTACAATAACCACCAAGGGAATCAAGGGAATTATCGGCAAAACCAAGGGCAGAACCAAGGTCAAAGGTCAAATTCGAATCAATTCAACTCCTAACCACAAAGGAGTCTGGATGACATGGTCCACGACCTAGTGAATTCGCAGCAGTTCATGCAGAATAACATGCATTCCAACAATGACGTGGTGCACAAACTGCAAGATGCCCAGTTGGAACACAAAGCAGCCATGGATATGATGACAAAGCAACTGTCTCATATAGCGATTTCTTTGAATGAGATGTGGGAAAATGAAGGAAAACTTCCTGCCACAGTCAAGCCACCTGACCGAGCAAACATTAGTCAGATCACCTTGAGATCAGGGCGGGGTTATGAATGACCGACGCTGGAGAACGATGAAGACACACCCGCACAGGCAAGTAAGGGGAAGGAGAGCCAAGTGTTTCACAAGGACAGCTCTAGACCCAGAGAAGTTCATATTCAGGATGACCTCCAGAAGGGAGATTTAGAATGATCTTTACCTCGAGCAGCTGATCCATTTTTCCTAGATCCAGAGCCTGAGTTAGAAAGTAAGGGAGTGAGTAGGGAAACTGGCGAAACCCCAGCTGGGAGTTCCACAAATGCGGTGAAGCGAGCGAAGCCGTTTCCATACCGAGGGGAAGCCAAGAAAAATAAGGATGATATAGAGGACCTCATGGAAATTTTCAGCAAACTGGAAATCAACCTGCCTTTCTTGCAAGCCCTGAAGATGCCTGCCTTTAGCAAGTTCATCAAGGAATTCATAGCTGGGAAGACAAAGCCGGACGGAAAGATTGTGATCGGGGAGAATGTATCTGCTGTGATACAAAAGAGAAGGATGCCTTCAAAATGCACAGACTCAGGTATGTTCACATTACCCATTTCTCTAGGGGACATTAGAGTCGAGCATTCCATGTGTGTTCTAGGGGCGTCTATAAATGTTTTACCCCTTTCAATCTACAAGAAACTGATAGGAGTTAGGATGGTCGATACCAAGGTGGTAATCCAGTTAGCGGATAGGACTTGCATCTGTCCTGAAGGTGTGCTAGAAAATGTCATAGTTAAGGTGCATGATTTTCTATATCCTGCTGATTTCTATGTTAACAAGATGAATGATAATGAGTCTGCTGAGTCTAGTGGCGTGCTCTTAGGGAGACCGTTCTTACGTACCGCTAAGACCATTATCGACGTCTTTGATGGAACGATTTGTCTGGACTATAGTGGGGAAAAATATACATTTAGCATAGATGAGGGAATGAAAAGGAATTTGTATGCTATAGATGTTATTAACCCCTTGGTCCAAGAATATCTTGAGACTGAATTGATACAGGAACAAATTGACAACTCGGAGTTGAGCCATTTAATCGACCGAGAAGTTATAGGGTGGTGTGCAGCAATGAACACAATGGAATTGACAGATGAGGAACTAGCAGAAGCCATCATGGAGTTTTGCAAAAATCCCAAGTCAACTAGATCAAGGGGATCAGCCCATGTGGCCAGTTTGGAAAATTCTCCTGGGACTGGGAAGGAGACATTACCTGACCTTGCAGAAAAAAATCCCTTGCCCCAGGAGAACGCAATTGGATGGACCCTCTCCGATTTAGTAGGAATCAGCCCTGATCTCTGTATGCACCACATCCGGTTAGAGGAAGGTGTGAAGGCTCACCGAGACTCACAACGGAAGCTGAATCCGAACATGCGGGAGGAAGTTCTGAAGGAGGTGTTGAAATTGCTCTCTCTAGGGATCATCTACTCCATCCCGGATAGTGAGTGGGTCAGTCCAGTCCATATGGTGCCCAAAAAGTCAGGAATACAGGTTGTCAAGAATGAAAAGAACGAATTGGTGCCCACTAGGCTGGTGACTGGGTGGAGGATGTGCATTGACTATAGGAAGCTGAATGAAGCCACGAAGAAGGATCATTTTCCTTTACCCTTCATTTTCCTTCATCTACGTAGACCCAGAGGATCAGGGGAAGACCACATTCACGTGCCCTTTCGGTACGTATGCATACCAAAGAATGCCGTTTGGGTTGTGTAACGCACCAGGGACGTTCCAGCGGTGTATGATGAGTATCTTTTCGGATTTGCTTGAAGTATGCATTGAGATATTCATGGATGACTTTACCGTATATGGGAATTCATTCGACACTTGTTTGGCCAGCCTTAACCTAGTATTGAAAAGATGCCAGGAGAAGCACCTGGTCCTGAATTTCGAGAAATGCCACTTCATGGTGACTGAAGGTATTGTCCTGGGTCACGTGGTCTCTGAAAGAGGGATACAAGTAGATAAGGCAAAAGTGGATGTGATATCAAAGTTATCTTACCCTGCAAACCAAAAAGAAGTTAGAGGCTTCCTGGGTCACGTAGGATTTTATAGGAGGTTTATTAGGGATTTCGCAAGAATCGCGCAACCGCTCACCCATCTGTTGCACAATGATGTGGAATTCGTTTTGGATGAGGGATGCAAGAAGGCTTTTCAATTACTCAAGGACAAACTCGTGTCAGCACCAATAATCAGGGCGCCAGACTGGAATCACCCTTTTGAGATAATGTGTGACGCTAGTGATTTTGTTGTAAGAGCTGTCCTAGGTCAAAAGATAGATGGGAAAAGTTATGTGATCTTCTATGCATCCAAGACTCTAAATCAAGCTCAGAAGAATTATGATACCACGGAGAAGGAAATGTTGGTTGTCGTGTACTCATTCGAGAAGTTCCGACCCTATCTGCTTGGGTCGAGGGTTATTGTTTTCACAGATCACGCAGCGATAAAGTACTTACTGTCAAAGAAGGAGTCTAAGCCAAGGTTAATCCGTTGGGTGTTGCTTTTGCAAGAGTTTGATTGGGAAGTGAGATACAAAAAACGAACAGAGAATAGAGTAGCCGATCACTTGAGCAGAATTTTTCAAGGAGAAACGGAAGAGGCCATACCCGATGCTTTTCCTAAAGAGCATTTGTATTATCTAGGGGAATTACCTAGACCGATCAGTTGGGAGGCAGTTTTGGCATTAACCGGTCTAGGAGAATCCGACAAGGGAAAGCGAACACTAAACGCAGAACCATGGTTCGCTGATTTGGCAAATTACTTGGTCACGGGAGAGGTGCTGATAAGTCGTATTCTAAGCCTTGGTTATTGGTCAGTATGTCGTGAAATACATGTATTATCTGCAAAACAGTTGCTTAAGTGTGCAGGATTGAATGATCCAAGTCAGTAGGTGACGATTCGTGTGACGCAAGTGAAAAGGGCACTAGAAGGGTGCGATACTGACCAGAATGCATGCCAGAGAAAAGGCTCGAGATGGAGAAGGAGGATAGCTGGGATGATTATTTTACAAGGGCAAAAAGGTCAAAGTGCGGGAGAAGTCTACCCTAAAAGCAAGGGCAAACCTCCCTATAAAAGAAGCCATTTGGAGAGAGAGAAGGAGTTCGGTTAGGAGTTTGACAATCACACTTAGTAGAATTCTCTCTAGAAGATCCATCCTTCAGCATTATCTTACCTCTCGTTCCTCGCCACAGCTATGGTCACTTGACGTCCAAGAGTCTGCCGGAGAAGTCATCAGTTCGCCTTTCCAGCCAGTTATCGCAGTAGTATAGTAGTATCAGCGCCCGGAGTGGCACAAACAATCTTAATCGCTTTCTTAGTTTAAAGTTTACTTTTGTTCATTGCTAGTTATTTGCAAACACTCATCGTTGTTGCTCTTTTGAAGTACCTTGTTAATTTCCAGCCTTTACTTTATGAAGTTTCTATTTCGCATGTCACTTTGGTTTGAGTTTGCTTTATTCTGCCTAGGGAAGTTAGATTTAGTCATTGCTTTCAATTTCTAAGTTTCATTTCTTGTCGAGAGCTGTTGATTTGAAGTAGTAGCTAAGTTAGTCAAGTTTTCGTGCATGAGTTTCTTTTCTGCGCCGTGATTACCACCTTGCATGTCAGTCAGTAGAAGTAAAAGTTGCAGTTTACCGTTTAATTCAAGTTCAAGCATTTTAATCGATGGATCTCGAGTTTGAATTTGTGAATCTGAAGTTCAGTCATGGTGTTTGTGTTTATCTAAATTCTGTCAATACTTGGTGAAGAAGAAAACGTCAAAATCAACTTTAATTGGTCCACTTTTACTTTTAAGTTACTTTTACTTTTGTTCCCTACTTTTCAGATGTACTGCCCAGATCTGTCAGAAAGCCCCAGCCATCAGATACACCTTGTTACCTAATTTTCCCTTTTTAGTAACTGTCCACTTTCCATATGTCTCTGACACACCTTGTCCCCCATTCTAACGAACACTCCCCCATGTCTGTTATTTTTCTGCCTACTAGTCAGTAGAGTACTACCTTTGTTTCCGGTCTAGGTAAATCTCAACCCAAGCGCGGTAGCTAACCAAACACCCAGGAAAGTCACCACAGTTATCTAAACGTGTCCATCCTCGTGGGATTCGACCCTTACCTCCGCTATACTAATCAGTAAAAGTGGGTTGAGGAAATTTGTTTGAAGTCAGGTCTCGGTCGTCGTATCAACGACTCAGCTGGGTCGGGAATCTCTTCCTGATCAGTTGGAATACACTCTAATTTCACATACGAACCATCGAGGATAAACAACCTAGTGCACTTCAGGTGCCAAGTTCAGAAGAAATTTCCCGAGCCCAGAAGATGAAAATTAAAAGTGAAGCAAAATATTACTTTTGGGATGATCCTTACTTATGGAAGATGTGCTCAGATCAAGTGATCAGACATTGCATTCCCGAATGGGAACAAAGAGATGTGTTGAATCATTGCCACACCTTGGCGTGTGGAGGTCACTTTGGACCAAGGAAAACAGCGAGGAAAGTATTGGATAGTGGGTTCTATTGGCCGACGCTTAATAAGGATGCCTTCGAGTTTTGTCAGTGTTGCGAAAGGTGCCAACAGACAGGGGGAATTTCAAGGAGGGACGAGATGCCCCAGTTCCCGGTGATTGTCTGCGAAATCTTCGACGTGTGGGGGATGGACTTCATGGGACCATTTCCATCATCCTATGGGAACACATATATATTGGTCGCAGTGGACTATGTGTCTAAATGGATAGAAGCCAAGGCCACCACGACATGTGAATCGAAAGAGGTAGCAAAGTTTCTGAAGGCCAATATCTTCAATAGACACGGAGTTTCTCGAGCCATTGTCTCGGACCAGGGAACACATTTTTGTAATCGCACCATCGAGGCTCTGATGAGGAAATATGGTGTGCACCATAGGGTATCTACTCCCTACCACCCTCAGTCTAACGGCCAAGCAGAAATTTCTAATTGAGAGATCAAGGCAATACTGGAGAAGACAGTCAATCCCTCGAGGAAAGACTGGAGTAAGAGGCTCGGTAATGCATTATGGGCCTACAGAACTGCTTTCAAGACTCCTATCGGAATGTCGCCTTATAGGCTGGTTTTTGGCAAAATGTGCAACCTGCCCGTGGGTATAGAGCACAAGGCGTACTGGGCAGTCAAAGAGATGAGTATGAAGCCTTCAGCTTGTGAAGAGGAAAGGAAGTTACAGTTACAAGAACTGGAGCAACTAAGCCTGGAGTCTTATGAGTCTGCTATATGGTATAAGGAAAGGACAAAGTTATGGCATGACAAGAATCTCCGAGTCAAGGAACTCCATGTGGGACAGAAGGTGCTCCTTTTCCAATCCCAGCTCAAGCTTATGCCAGGAAAGTTGAAGTCTAAGTGGATCGGTCCATATACCATTGTCGGCCTCCGCGCGAATGGAGCAGTAGAGATCCAGGGAAGTGCCTCTAACTCTATCCCTTTCCTTGTTAATGGTCATAGAGTGAAAGTCTATAGGGATAATTCTGAGTTGTGTGTAGTGGAGGAAGTGCCACTACGTGCACTCCCTATTATCACCTAGTCAGACAAGGTAGTGTTCTCGATGAATCCCTGGGTCGGGTAAATTGGTTCACATTTTTAATATATACACTGAACCAGGGAATATCGGGAATACTCAAAAGTAGTGTGTAAATAGTTTAATTGCGTTGTGAAAATAAGTAAAAATCCAAAAAAAAGAGAAAATCTAAATCTTCCAAAAAATATTTTCGAAGCACCAGACTCCGTAGGAAAATCGTTTGTAATGAATTTTATCCTCGACCTAGGAGTCTGGCGTTTTCATTTTTTTTATAAATAAGTGTAAAGTCGTGGTCAGGGAAATTAGCTAGAGGAAGGAAGTCTAGAGAAGGAATTTTAAGGGGGGGGAGGGGGATGGAGAAAATTTGAATTTCAAAATTGGCCGATATTTATTGGAGGTGTACGGTTGCTTACATCACGCCTGCAACCGCACCATCCTTTCACCAAAAAGGCTAACCGCCAGTTTCTCTCTCCAATAATCTCAAACGACAAATGCCGATTCACTCCCTTCTCTCTACGTTGTTTCTCTCTCAAGAATTGCAAACCCTAACCCGATTTCTACCAAGTTTTCTTTTGATTTCAGATTACAGTGATGGATCCAACTCATACCACAAGGAGTTCAAGGCCGGAGGTGTCAGCCACGGGATTGGAAACCGTCCAGAGCCCATACGATGCGGTTCTTCTGGCGGAATTGACGCAGTAATTGGGAAGCATCGAGAAAGCGAAGGAGGTCTACGCCTTATTCTCGGCTAGCATAATGACATCCGCAGCTGCCGCACCACCGCCGACGATCCCTGTTGATTCGACGGCTCAAACCGCAGTTTCTCACGCCGAAAGGCCTCAAACTTCGACCAGAGTACCGGACTCTGGTTTTCAACAGGCGGAAACCGCTCCGAGCACAAGTCCACCGGAAGTGGACAAGGAGGGGGCGTCGGGTGAACTGACGGCAGACGGTAGGCCGAATGATGGTAATGAGAATGTGGAGTCCGAGGGACGAGAAAGTGAAAATCCTAACTCTGAGGGTGAGAAGAAGGGGGAAACCCCTGGTCTAGAGGAAGTTGTTGAGGGGGAAACCCCTATTCTGGAAGAAATTGTCGAGGGGGAAACCCCTGTTCTGGAGAAATTTACTGAGGGAGAAACCCCAATGGAGATCGGGGATGAGACCCCGAAGGATTTTAGGGGGACAACCCCTGAGCCAATGGAGGAGGGGGCCCGAGTGATGTTAGGGGGGAAACCCCTGTTTATATTGAGGGGGGGACCCCAATGGTGGATGATATGGGGGAAACCCCGAAGGAGCCTTTAGGGGAGACGAACCCCGACGATACTGGAGTACCAGAGCCCGTCGAAGAAGGGCAAGATCTGATTGTGGACCTGGTGGATGACCAGGATGAAGACGAACCAAGGATTGACGAAAGAGCGAAGAGGCGGAGGGCCAGGAGGAGTCTACTAGACGAGGTGGACGACTTGGTCTATTCTGAGAAAGAAGAGTTCCCTGCCCGAGGGACAGCAGTTGATGAGGCGGAAGATAGCCGCCTGGCCAAGGAAAGGACAAGCGACCCAGTCAAAGCGGTCAAGGGACACTCCCTTCGTCAAGGAGGTTGAGGAGCCACTTTCCCCACTGACCGAAGTTCCCTCCACCGAGGAACGAGTCGAGCATACTCCTAGGTCCGATTCCGAACCCGGAGAATCTGATGAGGAGTTTAACTATGAGCGCCCGGAGGTTTGGCTGACTAGGGAATTGCTGGAGTCAATGAGGCGTCAGAAAAGAGCCGTAACATACAAGGAGAGATGCAGCGCATGGAAGATGGCGAAATCAGGCAAGCAGTACAGCTCCAAGGAGCTTAAGATGATTGAATGCGATGAGGAGTTCCGCGCGTGTATCCACGCGATCGGATTTGAGTGGCTATTGAAGCACAGCCAGACAAAGGTGTCGGTAGACTTAGCTCGGGAGTTTTTCTCAACGTTCCGACTCAAGAACACTTCTGACCTCGACGCGGACTCCATCACATTCAAGCTTTTCAACGAAGAACATGATATGAGCATCAGGGAGTGGTCCTTGAGGATGTGGTTGTTTTCCAGGGCTGATGATGACGAAGGCATCTGGAATGAGAGAATGGTCGGCGTACCAAAGAACACACCAGGGTTCAAGATACAGCAGGATGGGAGCTGGTCACCCACTCTAATGCGGGGGCGTTCAAATCCAGCTACTCCAAAGCCTCCCACATTGAAGACCGCATCCTCCGATTCGCCCAGACATTTATTAGCTACAATCTGATGGGAACGGCGAACTCAGCTCTGACAACCACTGACCTCTACTTCACCTGGTGTATGGCGAAAGGTGTGAAGGTACATCTCGGCTACTGGTTGGCCCAAGCCTGCCATCAAATGACAAGCAATCCCGCGCGACATATGTACACATGTCATCTCCTCGGCGCTTATCTCCAACGGAACATCAACATGAAGATAGCCAAGACCGCTCCTCTAGTCGTGATGTGTGAGCCCCCAGAGACCTTCAGCGTTGAATATTTCTTCATCAAAGGGCTGTTCCAAGCACACGACAAGGAAACCTTCTTCTACGAGGTGGGAGATAAGGTGAAGACGGAGTCGGAGGCTGTGGAGGCTGTGCCCAGTGACGAGGTCGAGGAGTTGAAGAAGGAAGTGCAAGTGATGAGGAAGGAGATGATGAAGGAACTCGGTGGAATGCGGAAAGAATTAAGCGGGGCCCGGGAGGAGATAAAGGCGCTGCGGGGGAACATTGCAGACTTGGCAATGAAGTCCTCCAAGCAAAATGAGTGGTTAGCAGAAGCCATGGAGCTGATGATGACAATGTCAAAATGAGTGGAGAAGACACTCTCCCTGACCCAGCAGAAGGTGCTTCCTGGATCCAGCAGTGAGGTCAAGCAGCCCGGCCAGGGCAGTTCTACCATCCAGCGACCCCCAAACCCACTCAAGCCAGTGGTCACCCCATCCGCGTCCAAGCCAGTGTTAATCTCATCCAAATCAAAGTCCCTGACGTTAAAGAAACCAGTGTCCAGTCAGCAAGAGAAGGAGGAAGAAGAGCCGGAGCTTCCAGTGAAAAAGAAGGTGAAAATGACCCGACCCGGAATCCCACCCCAGTCTGGCTCTCGAGGGGACCAGACCCAGAAATGAATTGCCCCCCCCCCCCAATGACCAAGTAACTTTTATTTTCTGTATTAGTTTAATTTTTGTTTTTTTCATGTCTTTGTTATTGTCTGTGATTCTGTTGATATTTGTTGTATGTGTTTACCTTCTCCCACTTAGCCCAATGCTTGGTCTAAGTGTGAGAAGTTTGTGTTTTCTTTTAATATTGTCTTCTCCCACTTAGGCCGATGCTCGGTCTAAGTGTGAGAAGTTATTTTTTGTTTTAATGTTGTCTTCTCCCACTTAGCCTGATGCTCGGTCTAAGTGGGAGAAGTTTTATTTGGTTATATTGTTTGTTGTATGTTGGATTGACTGTCATGTTTCCCCCCTTCACGACGATGGCTTGGGGACAAGTTTGAGTGAAGTGGGAGGGGGAGGGGAGTCAATGCTTGTATGTGTTTAAAATGTTAAGAGTCGTTAAGTCTAGGTTTTGTTTGTGTCGCATGAGTTGGTGAATATAATACGGCATGATCTCCTTAGTGAGAGCAATTGAAGACAGGATGTATTTCAACTTAGAAGCTTTTTCCTTTAATAAGCCGAGGTCAGTCTGGATGAAGTAAGAACGATAGAAGATGTCTTAGCTGACTTAGTTGTGAAGCCCCACTATAAGAGCGAGTTATAAGCCTAAAAAAAATATTTTGAGCTAACATATGTAAAATGGGGCTGTCACTGAATGCTTAGGGAGAAGAGTCTTGAAGGAGAAAAAATAGGGGAAATTGAGTTATGAAGGTATAAGTTGGACGAAGACCAGGGGAAATATGTCTAAGGACAGGAAGCAATAGTAACCTGACCCAGGAATAAAAGGGGGAACGAAGTGTAGAAAGGAGAAAACTCTCATAACCCGACGCTTCGGTGTTTGGCAATAACTTATGAGAGATTCGGTCCTAACATCCCTGTGAGGAATGAGTGATCGAGTGAATCCAACAATTGGGGAAGTAAAAGGCTATCTTGACGAACTGACAGATTGATTAGGTGGAAGAAGGGAAGGGGCCAATTTGGAGAAGTGCAGCCTGTTGGATTGACCTTAATCTTGTGGGGACGGTTGCCTAAAAGTTGAACCTAGTTCATGCATATTTGTTTCGGAGGTTGATTGTTATTCTCTGTGTTGGATGTTTTATGTACTTGATCTGGGAAATATGAGTTGATCTGTGGTTGTTGTTGTTGATCTGTGGAGAATCGGCGAATCTGTAGTTATGGAGATGATTTTGATCGGAGTTTGTCTCGAATGCTTGGATCCGGAGTGGATTTAGCATCCGAAGTGTGGATCTGAACAGGGGAACTGAATTGTGCATGGATTCTGAATTTCTACTTTCGTTTTCGCTTTACTTCATCTAGGAGATAGAGATCTGAGTTTTTTTTGTTGGTTTTCTCGGCGTTTCTTCTGACGTTCAATTGTTGTCGCCGTTGAGTTGCGAGCGTTGTTCTGTTTTCATCATGTTTCAGTTAAATTCCAATGATGCTTGCGTTTTGTAGGTAGTTAGGCTTAGAGTTGGTTATTTGCAGCTTTTTGGTCGTACGTTTCTATTTTTGGAAAAATGGTCCCCACTGCATGCATCGAGTCTGTCTAGCTAGATTAGGTAGCAATATTACTAGATCCAGGAAGTTGATTTGAGATAGTGATGATATGATGTCAAGTTGTGTTACGTGTTTGTTTACCGTTTCTTAGATCTAGATATAGTTAAATTTCTTTTCCTTTGTCTAGTATAAGTTCCTCAACCCCACGTTGCGTGACAGCAGCCATACCACCCGAAAGCCCTTTAAATGCATGATTTCGCATCTGTGCTCGTGGGATCGATCCCTACTTCCCTATACTAATTCTAGTATACGCGGGTTGAGGGTTTTGAAGTGATATTCTGTGTGTCCAACGACCGAGATCTTTCAGCGTTCCGTGAGTTCTTAGACCTTGTGATCTAGTGGATTCACTGGACCCGGGAAGCTTGCTATTCCTTATTGTGCACGCAGTTTAAAAATATCTCAGTATCAGTCGACTGAGTGCATCACGCAAGATGCGCGAATCACTAGCCGAACCCTCCCATCCCGGAAGCACATATACAAATCTCAAATATCAGTCACACACAGCTAGAGTGTTCGTGGCTATATGGCCCTTTCTGGTACGGTACCTCGGTACGTCTACGAGTGGCACTCGAACATTTATGTAGGTGCCATCTAATGCACCAAGACAACCCTGTGTTCGAGAAAATATTGTAAAAAAAGACATCTACTTTCTAAAGCATTATTCTAATGTAATTACATATGAGCATTCAGTTCATTGAGCGAACCTGAAACCATTTCCACCTTTCTAAACCACATTTGTGTAGGTGTCATCTAATGCACCAAGACTTCACTAATAAGACTTCGTATAGTTGTAGCACACCATGCAAAACAATATGCATATAGTGGGAAACCGTCTGAGAAGACCGCATAAAGTTGAAGCCCACAATACGCGTTTTCTCGTGATGAGACAATATGTACAAAATCATAGCCACCTGTTCTTCCAACATCACAAATTTCTGGTCTATAAGGCCAATCCGATCTCGAAGGAGGCGACATAGTCGCCCAAAGGTGTTTTTGTCTATCCTTAAATAATCAATGCATGTCCTATCTGTGATACCAACCATTCTATTCATGTGTCGGACTTGTTCAGGAATTCTATCGAGCAACGCAAATGTTCCAGTAAGACGCCTTCTCTTATTTTTTTGCCTTTGACAGTTCATCATCGAGAGTACATGACGGAGCAGCATAATATTACGGTCATGAATTCTCATCAGTTCTTCAATAACTAACATGATATTTGTCATTTCTTGTGAAAGTGGTGATCCATGGTGCAAATCATTCAAATTTTATAACTCTAAAACCACAAGCTTAGCAAAATCAACTGTCTGGATAAGTCCATTTGAAAAAAAATTCCACATAATACAGATCCTAAAAAAAGTTTGATTAAAATTTTGGTTCAATTGAAGAAGTCCAAAATCGTGAAAAAAAATGCTTCAAAAAGTATGATATCTACATAATTTCACATAATACATCAACTAAAAATACATCAACTAAAAGGAGCTTGAGTAAAATTTTGATTCAATTGAATAAGTCCAAAATCTTGAAAATGTGCTTGTATATGAAAATTTCTACCTAAAAATTGGTGTATTATATGCTCAGATCCGCTCAAAAAAAGGGTAATGATAAAATACCTCTTTGTCAATTACTCCGTCAACCATGTCGATTTTCCAATGAAATGCCGGGTAGCTGCTGCAAAGCTTGAGTATGCCTGCTAGCTGCGGCAAAGCTTGAGTCTTCCGGGTAGCTGCCGCAAAGCTTGAGTCCGCCGGCAGGATGTAGATATCGGACTTAGAGAGGATTTGCACACAACAAAATTGGGCAAAACAACATGATTCGAAAGGGAACTAATGTATGTATACAGAAAAAAACGGGGTAAATCGGTCAGCGGCTCATCTTTTTGTATCGTGATTTTCATGGTTGGCCACAAACGCAGAGGAGGAGAGGTATAGGGTTTGCTCTGAAATTGGGTTAAGAAACTAGAAAAAAAGCGGGTCACAAATATTTTCCCGGATGTTGGGCTAGTACTAACGTGGCATTCAAACAATGAAAAAAGGCACTAAAATGGGCCTATCGTGGGTCTAACAAGGCATTCAAACAGGCCCTTACTATAAATGATAGTTATGTCTCACATGATCATATTCCCCTAATTCATTTCACTATTAAAATATATTTTTCACATTCCACTGTATTTTCTTAGCAACTTTTTTTATACTCATGCCAAATATGCCAAATTCAAGTGGAACTCTTAAAGCAAAATGAAGGAGCATTAAAGATGCTTCACAATTTTTTTCAAAAATTTAAGCAGCCACAACGACAGCTAAAATAAATATTTAAACCCATAAAATGTGTAGTACTAGACTAAATATATTCCTAAACAACCCCAACAATCTTAACTAAGAAGCTAAGATGTTGGAAGAAAGTATCACACAAAGTTAATAACACGATAGAACAATGAATACTTCAAATTCCTACAACTACTTCACCACATGGTGTTAATGTCTTGGCTGTCTTAAAAATGAAATTTCTTTTCAAAGAAGAGGGAAAATATGTTCGAGAGAAATAATACTAAAAGGTAATAGTTGAATAGTTAGAAGTGCTTTTTAAAGAGTTAATTTCGTAAATGGTGAGTACTAAATTATAGTGTTGTGATGCAATCTATGATAACCCACATTAATAATAATAACCGTAAACTTAATCTGGACCATATAATCTTGAGATCTAGTGGCTACAATTCATCCCTCATTTTCATTAATTTTTAAATGAAAATGGTAATAATGCTCAATTATCAAAAATAAAAAAAAAATAATCCTAAGCTTATACGATTTTCTTCGATAAAATCAACATACTCGTCGGTCCCTTTGCAGGAAAGGAAGATTTCACCACTTCCATAGCTCACTGTCGCTGATATTCTCTTCCATTAGCTATTAAACTCAAAGAGATACAAAAGCTTATACTCTCTCTACATACAATGCGATACATACAAACACAAACACAAACTAATGCAGCATTGTATATACCTCTCATCACCTCCATTCTATAGATATGATCTACTTCTTCAACAAGACAACAACCGCAGCAGATTGTATTCTTTGACAAAACCTGAACCCAATTCATCAATTAAATAGGAAAGGAAACTAGCAACCTATATGCACAGGTTCTCCCAACATCAGTCAACAATAAAATCTATTTCTGTTTACTGTACCTTTCTCGTCTGTGTCGCTAGATTTATCAAGTTCCTCTTAAGCAAGTTTGCAGATCATATCAAGGACCTTGCGGATGTGTTTTATCTTAATCATTTTCAAGATGTTGTGGTGTTGTAACGTTTCTCTTAATACATTAAGCGGCAAGGTGTCAGAAATCAGAATCAACAAGATCCTGGTCACATGCACAACTACTGGTCAGGACAGGTCCCACTGCGCGATTGCAACTTATTAGAACAGAATTTAAGGAGACAAAGTTACCAGCAGTTCAGATGCTTAGGCAGAAGTTATCGAAATTATCTGAGATAAAGACCCGTCTCACATAACCTGCATGGCATTTCCAAATCTAATACTCACGCTCAACTGAATTGAGATGAATGGTCATTTCTTCTGAGTACTCTTCTGAACAAATTAGAAACTAGAATTCGCCATGTGACAATCTCTGGTGTCAACCCACGGGCAACTCCTAGATCTAAGAGAGCACAGGCGTCCCAAAACAAGCCTTCTTTACAGTAAGAACCTATCAAGATATTATAAGTGACGGCATCCGGGCAGACACCCTTACTTTCCAAATTTTCAAACAACTTATAAGCTTCTTTAATCCGACGCATCTTGCACAAACCACTTATCAGAGTGTTATAGGTGACTATGTCTGGTTTCAGTCCACTGTAAACCATCTCTCTAAGGACGTCGAATGCATTCTGTATCTTACCAGCTCTGCATAAACTACTTATCAGAATATTGCAAGATAAGCTACTTGCAGCGACTCCCTTTCTCAACATTTCTTCAAAGAGGCCCATAGCTTTATCAACAGCCCCATCTTCACAAAGTGCTTTAATGAGGCTAGAATACGTGAACTCATCTAGAGCACATCCTCGGAACAACATATCATTTACAAGCTTAAACGCTTCTTGCAGAGCCCTCTTCCTCAAGAAAGCATGAATCAGTATATTGTAGGTTACGGTATTAGCTATGACGCCATCTAGGAACATATCCCTATACACACATAGAGCCTCTTCCATCTTGTTAATCTTAGTTAGCCCGTTTATTAAAGAATTGAATGTAAAAATATCAGCTTTACATCCTCTGCTCAGCATGCCATGGTACAGCTCAAACGCCTCTTCTACTCGTCCGTCCCTACATAACGCAGAGATTAGACAATTATATCCAACTGTGTTTAGGGAAAGACCCTTACGTGACATCTCGTCCATAATATCTTCAGCTTCCCTCAAGAGACCTTTCTTGCAGAAACCATCAATTAGAGTGGTATAAGTTATCAAATTTGGCTCAAAACCCTTGAGCGACATCTCTTCGACTAATTGATGAGCGGAGAATAATAAACCCTTCTTGGAAAGCCCTTGAATAAGAATATTGTAAGTATAGATATCTGGATGTAAACCAGCGGCAACCATATTCTCGTCCAATAAAGCTTTTGCTTCTTCAAAACGATCATTCATGACATACCCATTAATCAACGTATTGTATAGGATAACATTAGGATTTGGCACTTTCTTCAACAGCGCCCTGGCTTCATCCACTCGACCTGTTTTGCACAACCCTTGCAATAAAACACCACATGTTATTTTATCAGGGGAAAACCCCCGGATAAGCATCCGATCAACTAGTTTAGCAGCCTCGTGAACACGGAGAGCACGGCAAAGGGCAATTATGACATCATTAAATGTATTTACATCAGGTGTACAGCCCATAAGAAACATCTCTTCCAACAACTTCAAAGCATCATCAATTCTATTATTAACAGACGACGCATGTATCAATGTCTGATACACTACTGAGTTTGGTACACACCCATGCTTTGTCATGTCCCTGAGAAGGGAGCATGCAGAGTCAACTTCATTCACCATACAAAGCGCTTGCATCACTCTGCCAAACGTAAACACAGTAGGAGAGATACCCCTGCTCAGCATATCATAAATGACGTTGGGGGCAATTTTGGGACAATTACCTGCCAACAGAACATCCAAGACGACGTTATAAGATTTGAATGTAGGTTCATAACAGAACAAATTCCTCATATCAAAGAGCAACCTGGTCGATTGACCGGGCAGACCAGCTCTTCCATAATGTCTCATGATCATAATGAAAATGGACTCTTGAAATGACACCTCTTCTTTCTTCATCTGCAATAACAATCTATCAACGGTCTTAAAGTCATTCACGGTCCCAATTTTATCAACGAGAGTATAGTACACGTCAAAGGTATGACGATAGCCCTTCTGGCTACCAGCCCACTGAAACAACTCCATTGACGTGGGCACATCCAACGGGAGCTGCAGCAATTTATTCAGCTGAAATGGAGTAATGCTTGTGAACGACTTCCGGAGCTCCTCCAGGTCAAAAGGTTTAAGCAATCTCTCCCATTCATTCTCAGATTCCATCTCAGGAGGATCAATAGCATTATTGTGAATACTTCCATAAACACCACTCGGATAACACGAAGCTATATAAACTTTGGGGAATATGTGAAGCTTCTGAAAATCACATAAACTTGTTTTTAATCTCAACATGACTCTAGAGAGCGGCTTCGGAACTCTTAATTCGACTATTTATTGGACCAGTGTAGCAGAATGGCAATAATTCTCAATTTCCGGTTGCAGCAATAAATACCTTAATATAAGATGGGAATAAATCAAGCTTAATAGATAAAACCCCATTTAAACAGAGCACGAGCCTGACCAATTTACCTCTAATGGCTGAATTTCTACACGATTACAATGACGGAACCGGGAGGAGTAGGCCCGCAGCCGCTGTCGTGTGGCAGGGGGCGAAATCGCGGTGGCGCGGGAGGCCGGAGTGTTGTAGGGCGGCGGGAAGAGGGGCAATTACAAATTTGCGATTTGGGATTCGGGATTTCTGAGAACGTTGGCATCTCCCTCCATTTGTGTTCCTTTTTCGACTCAAGCTGTTTGTAATTTTTGGTGACACATAATTTAATAAATTGATATTTAGTTTTTTTTTTATATTTAATTTAAAATTTTGATATTTGAATTTTTAATATAGAAAGAATAAAGTCATAGAAAAAAAAAAGTAAATTAAACGAGAATAAAATTTTGACTACATATTTGTGTTTTATGATTACGTTTGGTATTCTGTGTCCTAACTTAAGAAATTGGACCAATTTTTGACATGTTTTTACGCAATCATAAAAAACTTACTCTCAAATACTATAATTATGTCATTTTTTAATCCAATAAATATAATAATCCATTTTTGGTATGTATGTAATGTTTGGAACTAATTCGGTGAATCTGTACTTATTAGAATAATTTGATTTGCTTTAATTGCATTTGTGAAAGAAATAGTACTGTGGGAACTGGGAAGGAGTATTTGAATGGCCTTGTGGAATACACACAAATTTGGAATACAAATCTAATTTGGATAGAAATAAATGGGACAACAAATCTTAACCGAACCAAGAGGATCATCGTCAATAGAACAAATATCAATAGCTACTACCACCAACCAGTCTAGTTTCTCCCTTGCTGGAAGAAATCATATATCTGCGCACACTAAATTTCACAGCTACTTCGTTACCATATTAAATTCAAAAGCCACCTTTAGCTTGCTAGGATGAAGTCTCTCAACAGAAATACTAAATGAAGCTGCGGAGATGCCTAGCAAAGCATAGTCGAGTGCAATGGTACATGCTTTTGGATGGATGTAAGAACATCTTGCCCCTCACAAACGAAAACTGAAACGGGATCTGGGGAACATGGAACAAAAATTGTAGTATCTCAAAGTTACTCTAGGTGTCGTCACCTCTCAACCTTTTTGGAGGGTGCTCATAATGCTTCCCAGCATTTATAGAAGATCGGTAGCAGAGACTGGAGGCATTTTCTTGACCCTGTATTGAATTGAGAAGTCATTATGCATCAGGATAGGTCATGAATACAGGGGAGGATTACCCCTACGGTGAACACAGAAAAGGGAAAAAACAAGCAACTCGAGATTGCACCATTCAGATATAAAAAACGGCTGTATCACAGAAACATGATAAATATAATTATGTTCTACTCATTTATACTGTAATAGTTGATTTGTACGTTAGAGGATAGTCGCAAGGCTTATGTATGATAAAACTGCAAGAGCATGCAGAAAAGAACAAGGGAGCATAATCCAATTGTAAATGAGAAGAATAAAGAGGGAGGAACCTTGATAGAGAATACGGGATTGGTATTATTGCTGGTAGTTTGTTTTCCAACGTCCAGCTGCACGGAAATGTTGGTTTGGGACAAATCAACTCCTGACGACTGTAGTGAACATTTTAAGCAATTCAACAACCTGTTAAACACCACAAGTTCCACATTAGTTTGATAAACTTGTGCAGTGGGAGATCTTCTAACCAAATTGAAGATGTGTTCGGTGGAGAGAGAGACAGCTTTTTTTTTGTTCGGTGGAGAGAGAGACAGCTAACAATGAAGGCAATGCAAATTAAGTGTTGAAGTTCAAGTTCATGTTTAGAAGGCATTATTAATAATTAAGCTTGGCAGCACAGTAAAAATGAAACAGGCAATATACAAGTACTACATATAACTTCTCAAACATCAAAATCTCACTTCCACTTAGTTATTATGGTTCAATTACGGAGATATAAAATTACAGAATACTAATACTAACTCTTCTAAGAGCATCTTTGTGTTTGTAACTCAAACATCTTATCAATGCTTATTGCTTAATGAAATGACAATATCATTGTAATATGATCAGCACAGCATAACTAATGATTTTCCACGACATGCTAGTTTCTGTTCAATTTTGAGTCCAGGTCCATCAAATCCTCTATAAACAAATACAATGTGCATGTATAATATATCATCTACCATCAACAAACTAGACAAGTGGAGTAGGGACTACCAAATTCAAACAGGCCCTATTCTCACCAAGATACAACAAGAAATAGACATTTGTCAGATACTGTAAATGATCAGAGTAGGGTTCTATCACAGTGTTTGCCCTTGAGAGAGACACTTGACAAACTACCAATATACCCACTCACTCAAGAAGTGTTGGATTATATCACAGAGTTCAAATCATGATAGATCAAATCAACCATATTACAATTCACATACCAAGATGCTACCCATATCAAATGCAGAGAAGGGTGCATCATGATTGACAGAAAGACATAATGTGTGTATCAAACCAAATAGACATGTTACATATCAATTGGTAATTTCTTATTGCTACCTTAGCCAATGCTTACCCTTGAGAGTAGACATTTGAGATACTAGCTTCATCACTCTCACTCTTCAGTTCTTCCCCATTTGAGGAGTATACAGGAACCGAACAATCATCTGCACATGACCTACCCTGCCAAAAGTTTAATTGGTCTGCTTCAGTAAAAGATCCTTGGGGCTGGCCAGGCAAACTCTCAAATATAGCTGCTGGAAGTGGCATGGCCATAGTAGGGGCTTGTGTTGCCATGGGTGGGTTATCTGTTGATTTATATAAGGTAGCTCCAGTTAAGTCAGATTCCACTGGGTTCTGCACATTACTTAGCAGGGCAGGATGAACATCGTCTTCGTGACCATAAAAGTTTCTTTCAAATTGAGTCTGATCGACAAAGCTTGCATCTGGCCCAGAATTAATTCTCTGTCATAAATATGAGAAGTCACCACCAATAAAATATAAACCTTGATCCTACAACAGATTGAAGTTGGCACCTTGTCCATAGTTTGACTTTGGTAGCCAAGAAGATAATAATATAATAATAGTGTGTAATATAATCTGTAACCCACTTTTTCAACCCATTAAAGAAATTGTGTTACTGACAAAATTGGAATTAGCATCAGAAATAAAAAGCCAAATCTTAAATCTAACTCTATCAAATAGCAATACGCTGCTATTAACCAGAAAATGTTACAAACCCTGTGCTTTTGCTTTTATATGGATTGAACATATCACAAGGATATCATAAAAAAAAAGTAGACAAAACCAGAAATATATATCAGTTAAACTACAAGAAAACCTGAGGCATGTAAGAAAGTTTTGTTGGACAGCCAACCTGCTACATGTCCATTTTTTAAAACTCGTGAGCCTATGAGGAAGGGAGTAGATTTGGAAAGCATATAATTGTATGGAAAAAAATACATAAAAGCATGTAAATTTTACCATAGGCAAACACTTTGTGGACTCCAAGCTCCAACCTTGACAAGAGCCCTCGTAGACCTGCAACTTCTCCTGTAAAAACTGGATATACTGTATAACCTGCATGAGAATAGACATCAGAATTGCTACACAAACTGTGCAACTTAGGCAAACAGAGTACAACCTACTAATGACAAGAAAAGGAGGGAGAATATGACAAAACTAACCTCCAATAGAAACGAAGCTTTATCTCTTTTTTGATCATTTTCAGGTATCAGGTCCCTCAAAATTTGAAATCTGCAACATATAAACTTTATTCATCATTCCAAGCCTCAAGCATCTTAATCTAAGTTTGCTCTTGCATAGTTTATCTGCTCAACTCAATGGGCATACGAATTTCGATTTCCCAGAAAACTTTATGAACTACATTATCCCACTAACAATTCATGAACATAATAAAAACTCAAGAAATAGGGCAAAAACATGCTGCACTTAGAATTCCAGTTGGTACCCGAATAAGACATGAAATGTCGGAAAAACACAAACAAAAACAATCCCAACAACCCTAGCTGCTGCGGCAAATATGAAAAGGAAAAGAAGGGGAAAGATAGAGTTGAACTCCTGCCTTTGATTGATTTTACTCCTCCTGCGTTGCTCCGTCTCTGAATGTTTGGAACGTAGCTTCTGATCAGCTATTTTATAGTCTGCTGAAATTAGAAATTAGAGAGAGCAGAGATACAAAATTAGAATAAACAGACGGGAGAGGCAGAGATGCCTGTTGGAGAAGAGCTATCGTTAGTTTCATCGTCATCTAGGTGGCTCGCACTTCTTCCCATTTCCAAAATTCTTCTTCGTGAGTGAGGAGAGATTAAGAAGCTAACGCCGCCGGTGGTCGGTGAAGCTTTCGTTAAACGGCGCCACTCATTTATTTGTCTCCTCTTTTGCGGGCTCTCGCGCTTTGGGCTTTCTATTATTGGGCTTTCTTCTTTTCCTGATTCGACCCAAATTCCCGATTATCATATTTCCTCTGTTACTATAAAATTACAATTGAACCTTTTCGTGATAATTAGCCACCTCAAAAAAAAATTGTAAGCACCAAATTTTCATGCCATGTACTAGGACCATAATTATACAATCGTACAATTGCAATTTTCCGCAAAAAATAAAAATGCAAGTAAACAATTAAAATTGTAACGGGCCGGGTCGGGTCAGTTGGGCCAATTGGAGCACCTAATAGAGTACCACAAGGTTTTAGAAGGGTTTAAAATGCTACTACCAGTCTACCATTACAACCACTCTCTCACACTTCTGCAAAACTTCTCATTCTTCACACCTGATCAATCTCAATCTCTCGCTACCAACGTTTGCCGAATCTCCACTTTCTTTTTCTAATATTTTTCCTGCCGCAATTTGATGTACACCAATAAAACCCCAATTTCTACCCCCTTCAACACAAACATTTCTTCAAGAGGATCATTGCCTAACCCAGTATTCTGTGTCGGCGTCCACAAAACAAGTCCCACAGATATGTGGAGAAACATCGCCAAACAAATTAGCTCAAGAGGCCCGCCCAACTACCGCCGCAATTCCTCGCTCTCCTCCACTCAAAGCTTTCTAGCCTTCACCCAAGCTTCAGTTTTCCCCAATTCCAGACGCATATGCCAGCTTAATTCGCTCTCCCCCGATGCTCTTCCGGTGGAGGGATTTCAGAGAAACAGTGATATCAACTTCCATGATATTAAAATTCCGTCATTTTCTGGAAGAAATCAATTGAATTGTTACGGGTTGTGCGGGAGGACCTATGCTAGCATAGCTGAGGCGGTGGAGGCGGAGGTGGCAGCGTCGCAGACAGACATAGATGAGGATAGTAGGGATAGTAGTGCTGATGTGCCTGTACCTAATGAAGTTGAAGAATTGTTGAATGTGATGAGGAAAGAGGAGAGGAGAGTGTATGCGAAGAAATGGAGGAACCAGAGAAATATGCGAATGGGGAATTTGAAGTACTATGCCCTAAAGAAAAGGCAAGCGAAGATTGAAACCGAGGCGTGGCAGCAGGCGGCGAAAGAATATGTGGAGCTCTTGAATGATATGTGCAAGCAGAAATTGGCTCCGAATTTGCCTTATATGAAGTCTTTGTTTTTGGGATGGTTTGAGCCTTTAAGGGATAAGATTGCGGAGGAGCAGGAGGTGATTAGGAATGGGAAGAGTAAGGCTGGCTATGGGAAGTACTTCGTTCTCTTGCCTGCAGATATGATGGCCGTTGTCACAATGCATAAGCTGATGGGGTTGCTGATGACTGGTGGAGACCATGGCTGTGCACGAGTGGTGCAGGCTGCGTGTGCTATAGGTGATGCCATTGAACAGGAGGTTGGTTGGCCAGGGCTCTTCTGATTTTGATGTTGCTATGATAGTTACATTTGGAATATTTGATTATTAGGTGTGACATTCTAGTTTAGCTAACTGAAGAAAGATCATGTTGTCTTCAGTGTTAAAATGCTGATTCATGGAAATTCTTCAAGTAAATATTGCAGATAATTTTAAATTTGCTTCTGTTATCATTTCATGCCCGTTACTTGGTTCTTGAAAACTAGAGGTGCCCTATGCAATTGCCTCACGGAATATTAATATTAACACTAATAAATAAGAAGTTGTTGGGCTTGGAAAGTATTTGCTAGAGCAACTACTCAAAGATAAAACACTGAAAAAGATTAGAAGAAGATAAGTCTGCTCCTTCTATATCAAAACATAATAAGTTGTAAGATTTGGATGGTTATGTCTACATAGCTAGTCGAAGAAAAACTGCAAAAGGTTGGAACTTCATTTGTTTGATTTTTAATATGCAATGAAGCTATTCCTTTATTCTACTTTTGTGCAACTTTGCTACTTTATGATTTTATTTTCAATGTTTCATCGAAATAGTTCCATGTATATGCCATGCCATTGTTAACGGATGATTGATGGGATTGTTTTTTTATGTTTTTTGGTTCTTTTCATGCTCACTTTGTTTTTTTTATACAATTATACACATATTTGCAACATTGTGTTGTCAATTCATTATCTTTAACATCTTAAAAATCAATTCAATCTTGTATGCAATTTAGTGTTTTATCAATCCAATATCCTATTTGGCTTTTGCAGATCATAATTAGTTATTTTTTTGTTAGATTGCCTGATCTTGCTCTAGTACGGATTGTTAATATGGCTTTGTTGGTATTGTTAACAAACCTATGTTGGACTGCATGCCCTGCGAATACAGCTTTGTTGGTATTGTTAACAAAACTATGTTGCACATGTATAGCTTAACTTATGAATTTCCTGGTGAAATTAATTCTCATCTAATCTCTGCTTCCTCATACTCAAGGTGATACACAATAGGACTGACTTTTTACAATTTCATGATGGATCAGGTGAGGATAAACTATTTCCTTGAGAAAACAAAGAAGAGAAAGGCTGACAAGGCTGCAGCGAAGGCAGGAGATGTATCTTGTGCAAATTCACCAGAAGAAGAAAAATTACGGAAAAAAGTCACGACCTTGGTGAAAAAACAAAATCTCCGAGCTGTGAGGCAAATAGTGAATAGACAAATTGAGTCTCAGCCATGGGGACAGGATGCTAGAGCAAAGGTCTAAGATCATTTGTTATGATTGAATTAAGTTTCCAGATCTTGAAATCTATATACTTCCCAATTTCAGGTGGGGAGCCGGCTCATTGAATTGATAATACAGACTGCGTATATTCAAGCCCCTGCCAATCAGTTAGCAGAGGGTCCACCTGATATTCGACCTGCATTTGTACATACTAATAGAACTGTAACAAAAGAAAATACGTAAGGGTTAAAGCATTTTTCATATTGACCTCTTATTTACTTTCATGTATGGGTTTTCTCAAGCTTCTCTTCTAACAGGAACTATAGCAGAAGATATGGTGTTATCGAATGCGATCCTATTATTCGTAAAGGTCTTGAAAGAACAGTAAGTCATTTATGTTTTCCCAGTTTTTCTAATTTTATTAAAACCAGGCAACATCAATCCAAAAGAGAATGCTTCTCAGAGAAATGACAAGAAATTCTTTTACATTGCTTTATGAGTTTTTAATCTGAGATCCATGAAGGTGTGGTTGTAGCTTCAATTTTAAAAGCTCTATGTTCATAAATCTGTTAAAAGTTTATATCTTTTACTTACAGGCTAAGCACATGGTTATCCCATATATGCCGATGCTAGTGCGTCCAGTCAAGTGGACAAGGTATGATAACTTGGTTCTTCCTTATCCCAGTCCAAATTTTCAGATGCCATCATGTTTCTTTTCTCCCATTTATAGCTCTTGCATGATTTCCGTGGTTGATTTTCTGTGACAAGTTTTTAGTTGTTGTCATTACTTTGAATTAGATAATCAGAATCACTTATAATATAGTACAACAGATCTTCTCTGTATACTCTGCCTTCACTTTTTCTTGTCTTCTCTTTTTGCGTTTGGACTGTACTTACCGCATAAGCTGAAGTAATAAAATAAGGAAACTAATAATTAAGAATCTGGCTACTAGTTGTGTTCCCTGGGGCAAATATAATTTGATCTACAATATTTAATCTTATTTGGTTGCTGAACTTGGGAGGATATATTTTATCAGAGCAATAGTGTCCACTAAAATATCAGTCTGCCCTGCATAGAATGTTTGTCTTGGCTGTGTTTATTCATTGGATTCGGACCAAGTGAAACTCAGTTGACAAAAAATAAACTGAAATTGGCAGTTTAGGCTAGCAGAACTTTTCCAGTTTTCATTGGTTAACCGAGGTGTTTTTAGGAAGTAAGGGTGAGAAATGAATAGGTCTGAATCAAAACTCTGTAAATCTGATCATTGTTATCCATATGGTTGTTGTTATCCATTACCTAGAGGTTGAACTGTGTAGAAATTCAATATGGTAATGACGCCTAGTTGTATTTCCCATATTTTTCAGTTTAGACTTTTTGGTTGATATATTATTTATGGCATCTGTTGAGGTATTATTTTCATAATTTAATATTTGGGTTCCTGAATGATGGTATCTGCTACAGTGTTAATTTATAATGTCTTTCCTCAAATGAATGCCCATTCTCAAGTAGTGGTGCCCTGAATATGAAGCTTAAAATTTGCCAATGTAGCCAAATAAATTTTTGGAACCCCCCACATGATTTGATGAATCAATGGTTTGCATTTCAAACTTCCTTTGTTTGGTTATTTTCTTTGAGTCTATCTGTACTTCTCATTACCTATTTTCACGGTTCTTAATTTGATAGGCATGACAAAGGTGCATATTTATATCTGCCATCATATGTGATGCGCACTCATGGATCACGTCAGCAACGTGAAACAGTTAAGAGAGCTCCTACAAAACAATTGAAACCAATATTCGAGGTTAGCAAGTTCAGGATCCTGTCCTACTGACAGGGAGTTAGTGGAATTAATTGTGTTTTATGTGAAAAATGTGTCATGTTTGTTCTCAGGCATTGGATACTCTTGGAAACACCAAATGGAGAGTGAACAAGAGAATTCTCAATGTTATTGATAGAATATGGGCGAGTGGAGGTCGCCTTGCAGACTTAGTTGATCGCAACGATGTATGTTAAATTACATTGTCTTTTCCTGTCAATGTTTTAAAGAGTTTCTACACCCCTTATTTCAGTAACGTCATTTGTCAATTGTCATTCTATTTTTGTCAAAATAGTTGTTCTAAACTTTCCGTTTTTTAGGACTTTTCTGCTGGGGCGAGTTTTAGGCACCCCTTTTTATATTAACTTCATTTTCCATTCTTACTTTGTCAAAATAATTGGTTCTAATCTTTTTTTTTTCAGACTCCTCTGCCAGAGGAGCCAGATACAGAAGATGAAACATTAATTAAGAAGTGGAAATGGAAAGTTAAAGCTATCAAGAAAGAGAACAGTGAGAGACACTCACAGCGTTGTGATACAGAGCTTAAACTCGCCGTAAGATTCATCTTTGTATCCTCATCTTATGTTATTTCTGTTGGGCTGAAGGCGTCTGATACTTGCATATTGGTCAGGTTGCAAGAAAATTGAAAGAGGAAGAAGGCTTCTTTTACCCCCACAACCTTGATTTTCGTGGTCGTGCATACCCCATGCACCCACACTTGAATCATTTGGGTTCCGATATTTGTAGGGGAATCCTAGAGTTTGCAGACGGTCGACCTCTTGGAAAGTCAGGCTTGCGATGGCTTAAGATACACTTGGCAAATTTGTTTGCCAATGGTGTGGACAAAATGTCTCATGATGGTCGAATAGCTTTTACTGAGAACCATTTGGACGACATATTTGATTCTGCAGATAGGCCACTTGAAGGAGAGCGTTGGTGGCTCAAAGCAGAAGATCCCTTTCAATGTTTAGCAGCGTGCATTAATCTTGCTGAGGCCCTTAGAAGTCCATCTCCTGAAACAATAATATCTCATATTCCAATCCACCAAGTACTGTTTTCCTAGCATTTTCCTAGCATGCAATAATCTAAATCCTCAGTATATCATATTACAACTTTTGAATTGAATTAATGAATCTCTGCTATGTAGAATTTGTGTTTTATAATTAATATTCTAATGTTTTGTGTAGATTCTTCTACAATTTCAAGCTTATAACCTATTTCTCTGCAAAATTACTATGCATCCAACTAGAATATTTCACTTGAATCTCTTCTTTTCTATTGATTGTATTAGGATCTAAAGTCATTTAGTTATGCATTGTCTATTTCCTTTCTGGTTTGTCGATTTGATGATTTCATCTGATATTTGCAAAGTTTTTCACTTTGATATATAGATTCATGTCAATTTTCTCTTGAAGTACTTGATGAACATCATCGTAGTGCATTCATAGATAGCTTATCTAAAGCACCACTGATATAACCTTCACTGCTCTTCTCATATTTTTTCAATTTTTGTTTATCTAGGATGGTTCTTGCAATGGTTTACAGCATTATGCTGCCCTTGGAAGGGATAAGGTGGGCTTCTTTCTTTTCTCAATTATCATCTCTCCTTAAGTACAGCTATTGGTTTTGAGGTTCTAAAGTCCAGGCCTTGTCTCATTTTGAAAGTGGACTTTATGAATATCTTGGTTTTTTGGTAGGCATGTTGATGGCATAGATATTAATACGTGGCTTAATAAATTTGAATAATCTCATCAGTTGCACACTGTGAGAATAGTTAGATGAGACACACCATGCATGCCATTTATACACTCACTTGAATTATATGTTTTCTGTATTTTTCTCACAAAACCACTCATGTCACTTCTAAATACATGGAGTACTTCTTTTTTCATATCTTATCTATTTATTTTTTATATAGTGACCCACATTTATAGGAGATGGTTTCCAATGATGATGATGAGGCTTAATGCTTTATTTCAACACTGACTGATTTTTTCGTTATAATGTATTCAGCTAGGGGCAGCTGCTGTTAACTTGGTTAATGGAGAAAAGCCCGCAGATGTTTACTCAGGAATTGCTTCCAGGTAGCCTCTGTCTCCTCTTTCCACATCAGGCCTTCTTTGCTGTTGATTTGTAATTTCATATGCGTTCCCAGTAGCCTCTTCGTATCTGTTGTAAAATGGACACACACATATATACATAGGGTTGCTTTTCCGGGTTTCAGATTTAGATCTGGTTATAACTGTAAAATAGGACTGAAATCTTGTTGTAACTATGAAATCTTGAGGTCTAACTTCATCACATTCCTCGACTGTATAATGTGCATGAAGAATATTATTGAAAAGCTTTTTCCATGATAATGCACTCATGCAGGGTCCTTGATATCATGAAGGAAGATGCAAAGAAGGATCCTGCTAAATATCCTGAAGCTTTGCATGCAAGATTACTGGTCAATCAGGTCGGTGCTATTGCTTGAAGCTTTTAGGTCTATGCTGAGTAGAACTTGGTATTTTTTGTTCTACTGTTTATATTATTGATCAGTAAATTTATTCACTATTTAATTCTATCATTTTGTCTTCCCCCCTTCCTTACCTCATGGTCTTGTATAAACGTTTGAATGAGGTTTAGGTGGATAGGAAGCTGGTCAAACAGACCGTGATGACATCAGTGTATGGTGTAACTTACATTGGTGCCCGAGATCAAATTAAGAGAAGATTAAAGGAACGCGATCCCATTGGGGACGATGCAGAAATATTTGGTGCAGCTTGTTATGCAGCAAAGGTATGGCATTGTCTGCTTATGCTCCTGCAATGTGAAGTTTACGGCCAATGTTCATTCCCATGAGCTTTATATTATTTGTTTGTCCTTTATATGTGTTATTTTACAGTTTATATCAGTGAATTTGTTCTCATGACTTCAGCAAATGCTTATTCAATTAAATTGATTTTCATTCTTATCCATCTTGTGCTTGCATATTAATTTCCACATTGATCTGAAATTCTATTTACATCTTGTAAGTGAGCATGTTCTCTAGGTTCAGTCAGGCAGCCCATGAATCTACATGTTCACATTATCTACAGATGTTTTCAAGAACATGAAACTATTATGCCGCGAAGAGCAAACACAATTGTCTTTGTGGCATGGATGTGCAACTCAAAGCATATAATTTGGTGGAAAGTCGGAAAAACAATTAGCTAATAATATATACAGTAGTATATGCCTTTAGTTACTGGACAGATTGGCTTATATTCTTCATGATATGTACCTTCTGCTTGTTTTTGCTGGATAGGTTACATTAACTGCATTAGGTCAGATGTTTGAAGCTGCGAGGAGCATCATGAGCTGGCTAGGAGAATGTGCAAAGGTCAGTGCTGAAAATAAACCCGAACTCTTTTTTTTTGCAAAAAATTACTCTGTTTCTGTTCTATTGCTTACCTACTAGAGCAGCTATGCTAAAGCACCATTTATCGTTCATTTGTTTGTTTGTGTTTCGGTGTGTGATTTTTTAATTTTTATCTTCCTCTACCACTATATCATATATCTGCAATAGATTGGCTGGAATTTATATGCTAGTCTAAATTTTTCATGTATAACTACAAGGCTTATCACATATATATTCACCCCCTATTAAATCTCATTTACTATAAACATAGCATGATTCTTATTATTTTGAGAAAACATATAACTAACTGTGCTTAACACTTCAATTGAGTAAAATTGGAAAGCATCTGCACTGTTTTGCTACAGTCAGGGAGCCTTGATACAATTTGACAGCCTTAACTGGAAATGTTCAGGTTATCGCATCAGAAAACGAGTCTGTCCGTTGGACAACTCCACTTGGACTCCCTGTGGTTCAGCCTTACCGTAAAGTAGGGAGGCATTTTGTAAGTGCTGGAATTCAAGCAAACATAAATTCTCTACCATTTTCCGAGTTAAAACAGTTGTGTTGTATTTTGAGCATCTTTTTTTAATCTTTATTGCAGATTAAAACTTCTCTGCAGGTTTTGACTCTCCAGCGTGAGACAGAAAAGGTTAGCTTTTTTTTTATAAATAGTCATCTATGAATAGAAAAAACTTATGTGCAATGGTGCATCCGCTCTAATTAAATCTAGTTTGGGTTTATTTTCCCTTGCTAAGGTTTATCAATCCCAATTAGAAATTAATCAGGGTGGATGCACCATTCATTTGGATGTACTGGAGTGTGCCTCTCTATGAATTAGGGTTAGGAATCTTTGGATCATTGTCTAGGACAGCATTGCTGTGGCAGGAATTAGCCTGACATCTTTGAGATAGTTTCCATACTCTGATATAGTAGGCATACCTAGAGGGACACGTTATCTTTCGAGTTAATGAAAGAGGAGATGATGCTATGTTGTAGTATAGATTTGGACATCATGATTAGTCATATGTTTGCTTTTGGAAGCATCGATCCTATACCTTGATCTGAAAAGGCTCAAGTCCTTATTATGGCTTTATCTTATGCTTTGCTCTCTTCATCTTGGTGATTCTTTTGGCTTCATGAAGATGGGTTTACTATGGATAATATTGACTTGTGATCCCAAACCTGTTGCAGGTGATGGTTAAGAGGCAGAGAACAGCTTTTCCTCCAAACTTCGTTCATTCCCTAGATGGATCCCACATGATGATGACTGCTATTGCATGCAGGAAAGCAGGATTGGATTTTGCAGGTGTTTTATCTTTCTGCACATATCTAAAGCATCCCGAACTAAAAATTATCGACCTTTGAATCACCTTGTATGTTGTCTGATTGCAGGTGTTCACGATTCATATTGGACGCATGCATGTGATGTTGATGTGATGAACAGAATATTAAGAGAGAAATTCGTTGAGCTATATGAAACCCAAGTCCTCGAGAATGTAAAGCATCTAGATTCCATGCAATCAACCACTATTCAACATTCTTTTTACTATCTTGGGCTAACAAATTCCTATTTGAACAGTTGTTGGAGAGCTTTGAACAGTCCTTCCCTTCATTGACTTTCCCTCCATTGCCTGAGCGGGGTGACTTTGATCTCCGAGAAGTGTTGGATTCCGAGTATTTCTTCAACTAAATCGAGCAATTCTGGTTGTCGGAGCAGCATCCATGATGAACGGGCTTTCGTTGTGCGTTTGTAGCAGTTGATAGCTTGAGTTTAGTAGGGACAGAGGCCAGCGACTCTATGCACTTACAAGCACAAGAAGGTTTCCTTGATGCATCTTAAGTGACCACATTTTTGTTCTTTCGGAGTTTCAAGAATTCATGTACAGTTCGCAGAGAGAATTCTACAAAGCGAAGAGGTGGTACAAGGGCTGAGATAGCTTCTCCACTTAAGATTATTGTAGCAGAATCCATAATCTTAATTTTTCTTTGGAAGGAGCTGACAAAACATGCTGATATTATCTGGTCCACTGTCCCTAAAGGGATACTTGTAGATTGTACATATGATTAGATTTTAAAGGAATGTAGTTGTATATATGTTACTGATTTGTGGGTAAATATTAATTTGAATTTCAAACTATTTGTCAAGATAAAAAAAAAATTATATCTATTAATAATATCAATCAAAAGGTCTGAAGTAATAATATTAATAATGTTTGGATAATGTCTTTTGTGTTGTGCGTTTTGGATTTTCTAATAAATAACGACAGCAAAAATGATGTCATTTTTCAGAAAAACTCTCTTTTTAGGAGAGAAATGTTTTCTCGAATGGGAGCTTGTTTCTTTTAATTTCTATAAATGGGAAATGGGCAATGCTATTGGAGTAATTAAAAAAAATATAACTCATTTGTATTGGCAAGGTCACTTAAAATTGAAAAACATAAATAGGAAAACCAAGTGTAAATTTAATTCATCATATTTTAAAATTCATCTTTTCCAATACTATTGAGTTTTTCAATTTTAGTATAACTCATCATATTTATATTGGCAAGGTCACTTAAAATTGAAAAACATCAATAGAAAAATATGAATTTAGTTCCGGTAGTAAATTTACATCCATTTGGTTTTTCTATTCGTAAAACTACAAGAACTGAATTCATATTTTTTGGAATAAATTTTGGTAAAAAAATTGTGATTTTAGACACCAGTGGCCCTTTTATAGATTTATGAAAATAGAAAATAATTTTTAAACTACTCTCAAAATTGAATCAGTATATGTTAATGAGCTGAAAAGAGTTTAGCAAAAATCATATTTTGATGCCTTCTCATATGTACAAAGTTCTAGCTAGAGCTTTCTCCAACCTGTATTATAACATCATATCGATCTTTTTAAATTTATTTTCCATGTCAGAATCATTGTTAGATACATTATGTATTACAGTGAAGAGTTGATTTGTTCAATGAAACCAGCCTAGCTTATTTTAGCGCAGCAGGAGGAATTTGGTAAACATGCTGCATCTTTGACTCCAGTAAGGAAACATATCTGTCAAGCATAGCGATTACAGCTTCGAACTCCATCACTTGTTCCTCTATCGTATCAAGCTGCTGAATGCAGTCGTCGAATGTGCTGCTTTTCGACTTCAATTGTTCCACAAAAACTCTTAATCCTGAGGCCACATCACCAAAGCCTTTGTATTCTTCCCCCACTCTTACATTCATTTTCTCCAAAAGCTCTAGCACATTATTTGTTCCCTATCACATTAGATAATTGAATATCATAATTCAGCCAGAAGAAGAAAATGGATCAAACAGTTAGGCAAACTCATCAACCAAACCTATCACTAGAGTTAAAGTCTGAACAAGACTACGGGTTATACAATCATGCAGACAATTTCTTCAAACCAAACATATCACAAGATAGAAGATAGTACTCCATATCTCAAGATGCAAAACAGTTTTCAATAATAGAACAAAGAAAACCATGGCATAGTAGTCAGATGGTCTATTCAGTTCACGCTCATTCTTACCAGCAACATACAGTAAAAGTTGGAAACCAACAACAGCCATGTAACAAAGGGTTAGACATCCTATGCAAAGATGTGTCACTAAAGTCAGATTGTCTAGTACACATTCAATTACCAACATCATCGCAAAATTGTTTCTACTTGATTAAATTCAGGACAACCATGTTTAGATTTGGCATGGCCTCACCAGTATCTGTTCTTTCAAATTTAACCATTCAAATAAAGCCAGATTAATGTCTCCAATTACCTGGAGCTCGCCTTTAATCATATCGGAAACATTGGTGAAAAGATCATTTAGAGAAGCAGCGAGTTGGTCTTTCTCTGTATCCTTTCCAGAAGCCATTCTAGATCAGAGCCAATTTGCCTGTCAACCAGGAGCAGACACTTAGCAGCTTTGCTCAATGCTGTTTGTAATTTCAATTTTTTAACACAACTTCATCTTCTTGAATATAAGGAAAAATGACCAACTCCTGAATTACATGCCATGACAGAATTTCTCACACATAGCATATTTCAACCATACAAATCTACTTTTTCACAATAAAGCCACCTCAAACAAAACAACCTATTCTCATGTTCACATAATGCATTATTTAATCAGTAGTGAGAAAAAAACAAGTGCTGGAATGATAAAAAAAAAAGTCGAATTAATAATGCATAATTTATGCATTTTATAATTTTCTTTTTCTCCCCTCCCTGGGTTTCCCTGTCGGTGAGCTTAATCTCATTCATCCTAATCTTCTTCTCGGCCTAGTCTCCCTTTCCATTTTATTCTCTCTTGTAACAACATTACCTCTAAATATTTTGGAGAAGTGTTGTGTGTTGCGAGTGGAGTGACAAATAAATTATTGATTAAGTAACAAATGTTTGTTGCAAGGTGTCCCTAATCACCGAATTTACCACAAATACCATACTTTCAATAGCTACTTTAGGATTTATGAGATTGAGGTTCAGTCAAATGAATCAAAAGACTTGTAAAAATATGATCAAATTATTTATTTATGAAAGGAGAATTTTCTCACAATTTCTCAAAAACCTTGTTGAGTTGCGGGAATCAATTGAGAAAGAGAGTGGCGAGTGACGACATCTTTGGCTTTACAAGAGAAAGCTCACTCACCGGCGGTGGGGGTGAGGAGAGACGAGCGTTGTTACGGCGGACGGTGAAGTGGTGGGGAAGACGAGCTGTGAGGCAAGAGGTCCGATGAATTGCAGCCGTGTGACGTGAACACATAAAATTAGGGATTTGGCGTTTTGCTATTGTTCTTAATCTTGATCTTCTTTTCATAACTTTGCCTAGTAAAATCTTTTCTGTACATGAAAAAATAGTTTTATTTATGGACTAAATATATTTTATTGAGAAAAAAATAAGAAATAAAATTAGTAAAAAATTACTTTATTAAATAAATTTTATTGAGGAAAAAATAAGAAATAAAATAAGTAAAAAAATTACTTAATAGAAAATAGAGAGAGGAAATTGAAAAAATATAAGAGAATGTTTCCATTTTGAAATGTGATTATTTTTAGTTAACACCTTAAAATGATAAAAATAAGACTATTTTTTATAGGCACTACAAGTATTAAAATACTTTCCTTTTTTTAAAAAAAGGACTGCACTTGTTAGAATATGCATTATTGGTTAGACATGAGTTTTAATGTACAATTGATAAAGTAAGAAAATTAAAAGAAAAATTAATTGAAGAGCCGTAAGTAGAGAATGAGTCTCACATCGTTAGAGAGAAAACGAATGTCTTAAATTATAAAGTTTATAGTCTTGTGGGACGGACTAAAAAGAATGTATGCTCTTGTAGTATTGTGTAACGAAGGTAGTATTATTTCTAAACTCTCTATTTAGTAATCCTTCGGTCCAGGGACGGAGATACCGGCGGCCAAGCCACCGCTCCAGCGGGGGCTTGGCCGGAACCGGACCCCTACCCCCCCCCCCCTATGCAGCCGCGCCCCGCCGGATTTCCGCCCCGGCTTCGGATAGCCTGAATTTTTATGTATACTGCGTCTGTGAGTTTCTGGAAGAGGCGAAGAGGTTGAGAGACCCCCAATTTGAAGAAGACGACACATGGTGAAATTGGGCTTCTAAATTGGGTCATTAATTATATTGGATTGGAGTATTAGACTTGGGCCTTTAATATATAATGATAATAATAATAATAATAGATAAACTAAAATAGCCTTTATTGAATATAGAAGCCCAAATTTATACTACAAGTAACGTTTCTTCTTCTCCAATTAAAATCATATCGGAGGCGCACGCAAATTACAGCAGCCGCAAAATCATATCAGAAATCAGAGGTCAAGGGTCTCCTATACTTGTAGAAAAATTAAAAGGTTTGATTCTAATTGTGATTTTAACTTTTTACTTTGATTTAATGGCATGAAACCTAAAATTATTTATTATGATTTTAATTCTGTTGCTTGAATAGGAAAAACATAATTAACCTTTGAGAATTGTGATAACACAAGTTTTTGAATCATTACAATTTGATATATAAAAATATGCAGTTGTGGCATGAATTTAACATAAATGTTTTTCTAATGCAGTATCTTACTTTCTTATTAGTAGATTACACGTTGCAATAATTTAAAATGTACGAATGCAAATTATCTAATTAATCTTGTTTATTCTTGGCTACAGTTATGCATCGATATTTTAAAAAATCAAGGAATGATTCAACTTCTAGTTTGAGTATTGCAACCCCGAATTCGACTGTGAACCAGGATGGAATCAATGTTGCAAGTTTTGAAGCTAATTCTGAAAACATAGTTAGTGACCCGAATGCGATTTTGAATCAAGAAAGAATCAATATTGAAGTTAATCCGGAAAACATAGTTAGTGACCCGGGGCTACGGAGTCCTATTGCTAGTTATGATGTTCAAATAAGGGATCGCATTCGAAGAGAATATGTCTCTAAGGGGCCTTGTCAACCGAAAGGTCATGTCTTTAGGAAAACTTCGTATGGTAAAGAGAAAAGGAGCTTCCAAGCTAAATGGTTTGAAAAACATATATGGTTGGAATATAGTGTTGAAAAAGAAGCGGCATTTTGTTTTTGGTGTTATCTTTTCAAGCCTATTAATGCCAATCGTTTTGGAGATGATGTATTCGTGAGTACGGGCTTTAAAAATTGGAAAAAGGCGCTTGCTATTTTTAGAGAACATGAAGGTTCAGCAAATAGCACACATGATCAGGCCAGAATACTTTTTGAAGGGTTTAAAAATCAAAGACAAAGTGTTGATTACAATTTGAGGAAATATGATAAGGAAGACGAAGTCAACTACCGCATTCGCTTGACTGCTTCTTTAGATGTGATTCGATTATTGTTAAGACAGGGATTGCCATTTCGTGGGAATGATGAATCATTTGCGTCTACAAACAAGGGAAACTTTCTAGAGATACTTAAATGGTATTGTGAGCATAAAGAAGAGGTAGCTGCAGTTACATTGGAGAACGCTCCACGTAATAATCAGATGACTAGTCCTTTGATTCAAAAGGAATTATCAAATTGTTGTGCTGTTGAGACTACGAAAGTTATTTTAGAAGATATTGAAAATCGCAAATTCTCTCTATTGGTTGATGAAGCGCGAGATTCATCGATAAAAGAGCAAATGGCTTTGGTTATTAGATACGTGAACAATAATGGAGAGATTATAGAAAGATTCTTAGCCTTGGTACATGTCACTGATACTACAGCAAAGTCATTGAAGGAAGGGATTGACTCAGTGTTTGCTAAGCATGCTTTATCTTTATCACGGTTAAGAGGTCAAGGCTATGATGGTGCATCAAATATGCGGGGTGAGTACAATGGTCTGAAAACCCTTATACTGAATGAAAATAGATCTGCGAAGTACATCCATTGTTTTGCTCATCAGCTCCAACTAGTCGTGGTAAATGTTACAAAACAACATGGTGCTATAAGTGACTTTTTCACCATTGTCACTATGATTGTAAATACATGTGGAACATCTTGTAAAAGGAGAGACAAACTACGACAAGCTGAGCATGAGAAAATTGTCAAATCTCTAGAAAGGGAAGAGATTAAAAGTGGAAGAGGTTTAAATCAAGAGATGAGTTTAAGGCGGCCGGGTGACACTCGATGGGGATCACACTTCACTACTTTGCTTCGTCTAAAAGGTATGTGGTCATCGGTAATTGAAGTACTTGAAAATGTATATGAAGATGGTACTAATCCAGATAATAAAGGTATATCAAAAACATTGAGTATGAGGCTTGGAAGCTATGACTTTGTTTTTATTTTACACTTGATGATTGAGTTGCTTGGGTCAACAAATGATTTGTCAAAAGTTTTGCAACTTCGGGATCAAAATATAGTTCAAGCTATATCTTTGATTGATACAACTAAAAGGACTTTGCAAGACTTTCGGGAGAATGGATGGAACTAATTCGTGAGACAGGTTGAAGAGTTTTGTGTGACTAATTCCATTGATGTCATCAATATGGATGATGCCGTCAAGTTTGGTGTGCGAATGAAACGAGGGGAACGCGTTACAAATTATCATCATTACAAGGTGGAGGTTTACTGTCAGGTACGATTTCTATTTTATTTCTTAGTTATGATTATTATTAAATATTTCTTTGTATTCTAATTTCATACTACTTATAATTATTAGGTTCTTGATTTAGTTATTCAAGAGATGGAAAATCGTTTCCCAGAAACAAATACAGAATTGCTTATTTGCATGAATTGCCTTAGTCCAAGAAACTCCTTTGCTAGCTTCAATATCGACAAGTTGGTCCGTCTCGCAGAACTTTATCCGGATGACTTCTCGTGCACTGAATGTATGGCTCTCCAATATCAACTTAAAACTTATATCAGTGATATAGTTGATAAAGTCGAGTTCTCCAATATTGAAGATTTGGGAAATCTTGCAAAGATTTTGGTCGCTACCACAAGAGATAAGGCTTTTCCCTTGGTATACCGTTTGATTGAATTGACTCTGATCCTTCCTGTTGCGACCGCCTCTGTTGAGAGAGTATTTTCTTCGATGAAATTTATCAAGACTGATTTGCGAAACAGAATGGGAGACGGTTGGATGAATGATATCTTAGTTGTATACATTGAGAAGGATATTTTTAACAAAATTGAAAATGAGACCATTCTTCGACGATTTCAAGAAATGGCGACACGTCGGAAACAATTATCATCTAGAGCCTCGTAAAAATTGTAAAGACGTTATATTTGAATTGAAATTTTTGGTATTATTGTTATTATTATTATATTATTATTGTTATTATTATTTTTAAGGATTTCAGCACCGGCTTATTTGAAAGTCTAGTTCCGTCCCTGCTTCGGTCTCACTTTTAGAAGTACCCCTCCGTCCCATAAGAGTATGCACTTGTTCATTTTTAATCTCTTTCACAAGAATATGTGTTTTCTAATTTAGAAAACTATTTTGTCTCTAATAAACTGAGACTCATTCTTCACTAGTATAATTACTATTTTATCAATTGTGCATTAAAATTATTGTCGAACCAAAAGTGCATACACTTATAGGACATGGAGAGTATCACTTTAAAGGGAGTACACATTTTACCTTTAAATGTACTATAACTCTAATTGATACATTTTTTAAAAAGAAACATGGTTATTTCTACTTTTTATTCTCTTACCATCTAACTGCCAATATACAAAATAAAATTGCATAGAATCTTAACCGAATAAGAATGTTTCATTTAGAGTGGAGCGAAGAGAGTTCTTAAGGGATGAAAAAGTACGAATGGATTGTGAACTACATAAATAATTTATAAATTTTAAAATTCACATATTCAAGATCCTTAAAAAATATATTCTAAAAAGTTTCTAGACTACGCGGGTTAAAGTGCTTTTGCACTTTTTTTATCATTTACAAATCGCTTATAAAAAATTTAATTTCCTCACTAATTTGTATTTTTCAATAATTTAATATAATGAGTCTGTGTCATTAACTTTGCGAAGCCTGAAAACTATTGCAACATAAGAACAATGACCACGATTATAGCCACTTGGCTCATTGCAATATATAAGGACAACGACAACGACGAAGACAATAACTAGCATTGAAGATGAGTGATCATGCTAAAAGTAGGAGAGATTCAAAAACCTATTTTAATCATTTTTCCCAAAAATTCAATTTATCATTAGACAAGCATCAAAACAATGTTCTGTCGCTTAGGTAGAAAAAATTCCATGTAAAATTCAACAGAGATGTTGATGAGGTGAGCCAACTTTCGAATGATAGGGAGTAGATAATGAAATAAATAATATCCGATGATGATGTGGAGAAGATAGTGGAATAAATGCATTTTTTTCAAAGTCCAAGATTTACAAAATAAAAATATAAATCGATGATAATTTTTGAAATATTGTGAAATTGGAAGTGCAAATATACGAATCCCTTTTATTACTATTTGCACATGAGATAAAATATTCGATTTATTGATACGAATGAAACAAGTCATTTAACTAGTGCATTGACCATTTGAACGGAAAGCAATTGAATGAAATACCATACTGACTACCCCAATTCCGTGTATTACCACATTTCATACCTGGCAACAGCAACACCCATTTCCTGAGCTCCCAAATTTCCTCGTATTCTCGTCCCTGCTCACTCACTATTTAGCGCAGCTTCACACGCACACATATCGAGCTCCAGAGAGAGAGAAATTCAGGGCGACGGGAAGGTTCGGGTCCCGGTTGAGGGAAGGAGAGCTCAAAAATGGGGGTTAGGTCCGCTGATTTGGGTGCTGATGGGTTGATTTCCGGCGAGAAGAACGCGGTTTCAGACGGATGAATTCCGATAGAGGTTCGGAAATTAGACTTCTTCTTCTTGTTATTATTTTGTTGATGTTGTTGGATACATCCTATTCGAGAGCCGACTATTGGGTCGATAAATTTACCCGGTAATGGATTGAGATTGGGATTTTGGGGAATTGGGGCGTCGGTCAATCTGTCACCAGAATGAGTTGCTGTAAAAGATGATACTATGAAGTTTTGTTTTTTAGTCTATTGTCGACACAGACTGGAGCATAACTGGGCCTTGAAGTATTGAGTTACCCGAATTCTCAATTTTCCTTGTTTCCAATAGTGACTACTAAATTACTGGTTGTAAATATTTTGAATGTGAGTTTAAGTATACTGGAATTAAGATAGTCGACTTTAGTAGCGGTGAGAGAGGTGGTTTTTTTTATGTGAGATGAGAGGGGGAGATCTTCTTGGAAACATCTTTATTGACATTTATGATAATAACTGTTTTGTATATTAATTTTATTTCAGTTAACACATGTTTTATTTGTATGCTAAGGTCTTCATCTTGATTTGTAGTTTAATCTCAATTTCATTTGCTATTAGGAGAATATCTTTACCGAGATTTGCATGAATCTGGCATTGTTGTTTAACGTGGAATTTGGTGGAAACACATTATTATCATGATAAGTTTTGTCACCACTGCTACTGGGCTTAAGAACTGGTTTAGGCTTTATGGAATACTTTTTTTTGGCTTAGACGACTTAAATGGACTTGTAAAACGATTATCAAATTCAACATTTGGACCTTATAATATTTCCCCATTCATGAAATTATTCAAACGTTTACTATACTCTGCTAGATGTCACTCTAAAACTTCTATATTAACAAGACTTGGGTACTGCGGCTTCTAGCTATGAGAGTAAATTATTTCCTAAATTGTGAAATGCGTTCATATAATCAGTGTAATGTAGGAGCAGTATTTGAATCATAAAATTTTCCTTTTTAGCTACTGTAGCTGAATCTTGCTTTAATATTTTATCGGTGATTTCTGACCTGTTGCATGTGATCAGGATCGCTGATGGGGATGAACACAATGAATATAGTTAAGATGAATTTGTGAAGTTGGGAGCTGTTTATATTTTGCATTCTAGTCAGGGAAGAAATGAAGGCAGGGAGTGCGGCAAAGCTGATTGTCGATGCGCTGCTGCAGCGGTTCCTTCCTCTTGCCAGGCGACGCATTGAAACCGCTCAAGTTCAGGTAAGGTTCTTTGTGTCTGTTTATGATACTATGATAATATAGTGATTGAGCTCTTCAATTTCCCGCATGGCTCCGTAGTTCGTTATGTCAAGTTATAAGGTTTATTTTGGATTATGAGGCACAATACCATTTAAAACCCGTTAGGTTCTAGCTAACGGGTTTTAAATGGTATACTTACTATGTATATGGAGGCTTATATTTGTTTGGCTAAATACATGAGAGCAAGGGATGAGGCTGACCTATGTTTACATAAGGAAAATTTGTTGGGAAATCCTAGAGAAAAAGACATAATTAGCTAAATGGCTATTGGCTGTCTGGTTATGAAATTAATGTTAGTTGAGTAATCCATGAAATTACTATTGCGGGGGGCTTTTATGTGCATAGCACCGGTTCTTGACTCTATATAGTTCTCATGATTATGTCTCATCAATTTTGCAGGATGGACAGTATCTTCGTCCATCAGATCCAGCTTATGAACAAGTATTGGATTCTTTAGCGATGGTGGCTCGACATACCCCTGTACCTTTACTCGAGGCTCTTTTAAGATGGAGAGAAAGGTTTTTCTTTTTCCGAAAAATTGGTTCTTGTTAATCGCCAGCCAACTTCAACATATAACATTCCTTTTATGAATTTATTGGTAAACGTAGTCCTAAGCTATCTTATCTCTTGAATAAATAATCCAAATAAACTCCACAAACAATCAATAAGATATAGGAATATGCCAATCAATAAGTAGCTGATTTGCTGGTTAGCATACCTTTTTCCTTTCCGGGCTAACTCATTAGAAAGCTCCAACTTTGGGGTTTGGACTTACTTAAAATATGTTGTAATATTGTCCTTGATGTTCTGAATTGTATCAATCTGGCAAACGGAGCCCTTGAACAATGTTGGGCTATGACAAGAGTATGCTTGCAAATATATGAGCCCTTGACTATAAGTACCCCTGCTTTAGAGTTTAGATAAGTGATCTTGTACTTTAGCTAAGGTTTTATTATTATTTGAATTTTTGAATGTCTGTCGAATTACTATAGCTGATATGAAGTGTTCAAGTACTGCCTAATTTATACTATCCAGCTAAGTAATAAGATATTCTTAGCTCAATGTTAGATAGCTACCCAAAGTAACTGATTTGTGCACCAAAAGGCTTCTTTGGGGTGGCGTTTTGGATGGTCAATCCTGAAAATTGACTCTTCCAAATATCCTTCCGCAGTTTGATTTGAATCAAGATTTATATGTTTTGTGAATATGGAAAGTACCAACGCTATAGGTTTCAAATACCAGAGAGAGATGCACACCTCTAGAAAATAGTGATTTAACAAACACAAACATAATGATGTTTGATAGTTTGCTCAATGTAATAAACGAACTGATTTGTCCTTGTGAATTACTCCCTCTGAGTCTGTCCCATAAAAAAATAGAGAATTTGGGAATGACATAGGTTTTAACGCGAAATTGGCTAAGGAGGAGAGTGATAGAAAGAAAAAGTGATTGGAGTATTGTTAGTGGAAAAAAGGGCCCACCTCATTAGAAAGAAAAAGTTGCTAAAAATAGAAACAGTCTAATTTTAGGAGACAGACTAAAATGGCAAAAGTAGACTATTTTTTTGGATGGAGGGAGAAGAAGACTGGCATAAGGAATCACAGTCATAGCCTCGAAGGATGTAAAGCTATTGCAATGGGAGAAGGATATCAATTAGGTTGAAAAACTAGATAAGCCATTGCCGCTTTTGTTTTTTTCTTTATTGAGTTGGATGAAGCTCTTAATTGCTTGATTGATGAAACTTTCCCTCGTACCCACTCTACATTACTTTCTAGCTTTCTCTCCAGACAATATTCCAAATCCTAACTTCCCTAAGGTTACCAAAAATGTTTTAATCTTCCTTTAGATAATCTAAGCTATTCAGCATAATTATAGGATAGATATTCACTTTTTCTGATGATCAAATCTCAATTTCAATTTGATATGAAATCATAGGGGCTTGATTACATTTTCAGATATTAACACGCAAGCTTGACTTAAAAGGTGTACATATGATAATAATCCCATCTTATATAGTGGCTTTGAATGGTTATTGTTTGATTGTCTAAGGTAGTAGGGCTATGTAGTAGGGATATATGTTATATATGTATGACCTTAATATATGTTCATTTGTATTTAAGAAGGGCTTTTGGGTTAACTATGCAGTGAATCTCCAAAAGGTGCTAATGATGCTTCAACATTTCAAAGGAAGGTTAGTCTCTCTTCATTCTTATGAATGATTACTTTCACATTCTTACACACCCTGTTAGGGCAGTTTTTGTATCTTGTTTATGTTTGTTTGTTAGTTTTTGTTTGCTTGTCCTTTTTCCTTTCATTTGTAGCTTGTATAGAAGAGTTGTGCTAATACCAGGGTGCTGTTCTAGGAAATGGTAAGATGATTCTGTGTGGAAGGCAGGATTTGAAAAATAATTAGACCCTGAATAACAAAAGAATGATTCAATGTGAGAAAGCATATCGATTGCATAGTGATGCGCTTGAAACAGAACAAACAATTTCAACCAGAACATGCATCTGATTCTTAATAGCCTAGCCTGAGAGTATCTAGCTATATCATCACACCAATTTTCTTAGTGAAGGATGTGGCATTAAACTTCTCAAGCTCTAGTCTTTTTAGGCTTCTATATCTTAGTTGCTTCTCAACAAAATCTTGATAAGGCATCTAAAATAACATAATCTAGAGAAGAACTTGGAGCTCTTCAGAAAGCATCAGAGTATATATTTTTCCTTTAACTGCATATTGTAAAACTTGTGTGCTGGGCATGATGTTGATTATGAAAATGCTGGTTTCATGTGAAACCTTTTATTGTTGTAACAACTAACAAATTATATTGTTGGTTTGATGCATCTTAAAGAAAGAAATAAATCATGCAGGGGTCCATTAAAAGATGCGAACAAATTGACTAATGGTTAAATATTAGTACTATCATTCTATGACAGTAATATGGATTGGACGTGACAGTTTTGATGCTTAAGTGGGATTGGCTTAAATGATATACTGGTCCCAGGAGAACCAATTTAGTTTTACCTTCTTTTTTTTTCAAGTGTTCTATAATACACTCAATTCTTAATAACTTTCGTTTGCTTATGATGTTTAATCATACAGCTTGCAGTGGAATGTATTTTTTGCTCTGCATGCATTCGCTTTGTTGAATGCTGTCCACAGGAAGGACTTACAGGTTTGTTTGTGCAGTTATGGTCCCTTGAATCTTTAGCTACCCATTAAAAAAATTCCTGATTTATGTTTGTAATCTATTTCCACTGGCTGGGACTCCTCTCCCCTCCATGCCCTTAAACGAGGAAAGAAGAATCAAAATTTCTAATGAGCTTCCTCTTTTGACAGAAAAACTTTGGATTGGGCTTGAAAACTTTGTCTTTGACTGGTTGATTAATGCAGACAGGTAACCATGGCTTAATCTAGAAAATGATGAATGATTGCAAATTCCAATCTGACTATCCACCTCCGCACCTGACTTCTACTACATTTATGGCATCTTTGTGTGGTGTATCTTCGGTCGTTGATGTGTATGACACCTATAAAGTTACATAATTGGATTGAGTTTTCTGTTGGCTAAAGCTAAAGTGGTTTTCACGCCATACAGAGTGGACATATATAAGTGTTTTAGAGCATAAACAATTAAACATGCCATCATTATTGTGGTTGTAGTTATGTTTATCTATAATTGTCTTGTTGGTTAATAGTAAAGTTGTTTTAGGGCATAAAAATGTCCTCACTTATTTTATTTTTAATTTTCTCTGGGTTCATTGCAATACAGGGTTGTCAGCCAAGTAGAATATCCTTCTCTTGTTGACTTAAGGGGACTTCTGCTTGACCTAGTCGCTCAGCTCCTGGGTGCTTTATCACGTATCAGGTAAGAATATGGTAGTATATTGATAACATTCATGTGCACAGCCCGTTAGCATAACGTAACAAAGGGAAAAGCTTAGCATAATATATCTGCTGAACGTTTTCTGAAAGATGTTAATTTATGTATCCTGATCCTCAAGTTGGTTTCCTTGTGTTTACTCGTTTAACACTCAGGTTAAGTTATAATTATGTTTGGAAAATAGGAAAATGAGCTTGAAGTAGTGAACAAAGTTGCTACTGTTGTTTGTTGTTACATAATTTTATGTGTATGATATGAACTGCAGCACTTTTACATGTTGGATATGTCAATATACTTGTCAAACAATACAGATTGGAGTTATGGCATTCCTAATTATTAAAAGTGGATGATGCGACTCCAAGTTTATATAACTTTGTTTCTTATATATGAGGACTCAATTAATGCCATGATCAACACAGATTTAAGGAAAATTGTTTCTTTTGGATGAACACTTTTTACAAAAACATTTATAAGCTCCATGTATAATGACCAAGCTGTAATACCTTTTATATTTAGGAGATACCTCAGTAAAATATACTGTATTTTTGTGTCAGTTAGACTTGAGAGTGATAGTCTGTATCATTTCTGCTATTTCTTGGAAATTTGGAACTTGTCGCTAGACTATTAACATTTCTTCAGTTATATCATCTGTCAATAACTTTTATTATTGTTTATGTGCTTTGGAAGCCTTTATGTTGCCCTAAAACCTGATTCAGTATTTGCATGCTTTTATTGTTCTCTACAGATTTAGTTCCGTGACTGAACGCTTCTTCATGGAACTTAATACTCGCCGAATCGATACTAGTGTTGCAAGGAGTGAAACACTGAGTATTATCAATGGGATGCGTTACCTCAAACTTGGGGTATGCCTAAATTATTCTCACTGATCTTAAGCTGTTACAAAACATTTTTGACGAAGAAATGGTATTCAGGTTAAAACAGAGGGAGGTCTGAATGCATCTGCCTCCTTTGTAGCAAAAGCCAACCCTCTAAATCGCGCTCCTCACAAGCGTAAAAGCGAACTTCACCATGCACTTTGCAACATGCTTTCAAATATACTAGCACCACTTGCTGACGGTGGAAAAAGTCAGTGGCCTCCTACTGGCGTTGAACCTGCTTTGACCTTATGGTATGATGCTGTTGCACGAATACGAGTGCAGTTGATGCACTGGATGGACAAACAAAGTAAACATATAGCTGTAAGTTTCAGCTTTTCAAATTTCCAGTCGCTTTTACAATTAATTAATTTAGTTTTGATGATTATTTACGTATTATAATTTGGGGGGTTGAAACATAATGCTTGTCCAATACACTCTTAACGCGTTACCTTATTTTGTATGCTAAAGAAGTTATCTGTTTTAAAATTTTAAAATGTACCTTTAACGTTTTGACTCATGTGAGTTTTTTCTTTGTTTAGGTTGGTTACCCTTTGGTAACCCTTCTCCTATGTCTTGGTGACCCTAATGTTTTCCTCGGCAATATTGGTTCGCACATGGAACAACTATACAAGCATCTAAGGGTAAGTTTAGAAATATAGTCTACATTGTTAGGATTTGTTACCCACATAAATAATTTTGTGCCACCTATTTGTGTGTTTCTTTATAATTTTATGCTTTCTTCTAGGATTTTTTAGTATTTTATTGATTTTATGTTTCAGGATAAGAACCACCGTTTCATGGCATTAGATTGTCTGCATCGTCTTCTGAGGTTTTACTTGAGTGTCCATGGGGATAAACAGCCTCCTAATCGTGTATGGGATTACCTAGACAGTGTTACCTCTCAACTTTTGACGATCCTCAGAAAAGGAATGCTCACACAGGATGTCCAACATGACAAACTTGTGGAATTCTGTGTAACTATAGCAGAACATAATCTTGATTTTGCAATGAATCACACGATTCTGGAATTGCTGAAGCAAGATAGTCCGGAGGCAAAGGTGATTGGTCTTCGTGCATTGCTTGCCATTGTTATGTCTCCTACTAGCCAGCATGTTGGGTTGGAAATTCTTCACGGTAGTCTTAATTCTTTATCTATCGAGTATGCCATGTCTTTTTCTTTTAGAAAATCAGATCTTATCTTACAATTTGTGCTGCATTTGCAGTTCATAATATTGGTCACTACATCCCTAAAGTTAAGGCTGCAATTGAAGCCATTTTAAGATCTTGCCATAGAACCTATAGTCAGGCTCTTCTTACTTCCTCAAGGACCACAATAGGTATATTCTAAAGCTCTTGCAAGTCTTTATGCCCAATGATGGGAAACTATCTGGGCATGTTTATCTTCACATCGCATGAAGCATTATAAAGTTGGCAAATATATATTTTGATTTATTGTTATTCATCATTTAAGCTCAGTGTTTCTAAAACTCTCTCAAGAAAGAGGAAGGTCTGGAAATCGAACTGCTATAAATTAATCTTTCCTGAACTTGTACAGGTTGATTTCTAGAAACATGTATTGAAAGGAAATTGGTATATCACATGTTGGGCCGCTCATATGCCTAACCTCTCATGTTGCTCATACCTTTCTTACAACTTAAGTGCATTCAGTGAGCAAGATGTCATTTGAATCTTCTAGTGCCACTTTAGTTCAACCTCATTCATTGTTACCATTCCAAGGGTTTATTAGGTTATTATCCAACCCCTTGTACTATCACGACCTCGTTTCTTGGGATTAATCCAAATGTTTATATTATTTGAGCATGATTTTGGCATGTATAAGTAGTCAATAGCACCAACCTTTTATATTATGTGTTTCCCGAACTGCCTCCTGTTGTATGTTCTGCACCACATGGACATAAAACTGATAAATAGTTTTCAGATGCTGTCACGAAAGAGAAATCCCAAGGGTATCTTTTTCGCTCGGTGCTAAAGTGCATACCCTATCTCATAGAGGAAGTCGGAAGAAGTGATAAAATCACGGAAATAATACCTCAGCATGGCATTAGCATTGATCCTGGAGTTCGTGAGGAAGCTGTGCAGGTCCTGAACAGAATTGTGAGGTACCTCCCTCATCGCCGCTTTGCAGTTATGAGAGGGATGGCAAATTTCATCCTACATCTTCCAGATGAGTTCCCCCTTCTTATTCAGACATCATTGGGACGCCTTCTTGAACTCATGCGTTTTTGGAGAGCTTGCCTATTAGATGATAAGATGGAAAATGATGCACTTGATGCAAAACGTATACACAGAAATGAGGGATTGAAGAGGTCCTCATTCAATTCTCAAGAGGCTCTTGAGTTCCGTGCTTCAGAGATAGATGCAGTTGGTCTTATATTCCTAAGTTCTGTAGATAGTCAGATAAGGCATACTGCTTTGGAGTTGTTGCGTTGTGTCCGTGCGTTACGACATGATATTCGGGAACTCTGCATGCAAGAACGTCCAGATCATATCTTGAAAACTGAGGCTGAACCAATATTCATAATCGACGTTCTAGAAGAGAATGGGGTAAGTGAAAGATTCGGCTCCAGCTGGTTCTGTTCTTAGAGTCTGTTTCATTTTCATGTTCTCAATATTAAACGTTTCATACCATGTTTTCAAGTATGAGTTGAATTTATTACAGGATGATATTGTTCAGAGCTGCTACTGGGATTCTGGTCGTCCTTTTGATCTGAAACGTGAGTCGGATGCTGTATCTCCTGATGTAACTCTCCAGTCTATAATGTTTGAGAGTCCTGATAAGTATAGATGGGCTCGATGCCTTAGTGAAATTGTCAAGTATGCTGCTGAACTCTGTCCTAGTTCTGTTCGGGAGGCAAAGTAAGTATTGTCTTTATGATCAGTTTTTCCCAGATATGCTACCTAAGGTTTTCTCTGAATATATGTGAAGTCTTTCTATAAAGCAGCAAGCTTGAGGAAATCATTACCCTAACAATACAATAAGCTGTGCAATTAATTAACAAAGCTGTCGTGGTTTATACATAATCAGTTATTCAGGTTCTCTATAACTGTATTCAAACAGTTAAGTTTATCATATATTGCAGATTAGAGATTATTCAGCGTCTTGCTCATATCACACCAACGGAATTGGGGGGAAAGGCTTATCAATCGCAGGATACTGACAATAAGCTGGATCAGTGGCTCATGTATGCAATGTTTGCATGCTCATGTCCCCTTGATAGTCGAGAAGGTGGTGGTTCAGTAGCGACAAAAGAACTATTCCATCTGATTTTACCTTCCCTCAAATCTGGTTCTGAACTACATATAGTAAGTGGTTGCTACTGCCAACAATCTTTTAAAATGTTTCCGTAGATCTATGTTCTGATATCATTTTTCCATTCAGTTTATGCAAATGATGAAGCCAGCCTGTAGGAAATCTCTGTTGTATAATTTATTGATTGATTTCTATAAAAGATCATTTTATGGATTCAATTCCAATGAAATTGGCATCAGTCTGAAAGGACCCTCTGAAGCTGCTAGGGAAATATTCCACTCCAAGGAAAACTTGTAGGATTTAGACAACATAAATTTGCATATAAGTAATTTAGTGCTAAGCAGATTGAGATCGAATATCTCAATTGTGATGTGTTCTCCTTTTAGAACTGGTTAAAAAGGTCCCTATAAAAGTCAAAATTCAATGTGAAAATGTTTTCTGCTTTTCCCTCGTTTTAGGATGGGGGAACGTGTATAGAGTTACAAAACCAGCACATTTCATGTTGTACAGATAAATTAGTATAGTTTTGAGAAGTAAAGGATAATATCTTAACATGCGGGATACACATTCTAACTGTTTGACGATGTGTCTTAAAGTTAAAAAAAAACATTTTGGTAAAATTCTATGAATTGATGTAGATGTATTGCTGCACAAGACCCTAATGTGCATAGCAAAGCCATATCTGATGATAATGCTGGTGAGTTTTCTAGAGCACAAGAGGCTAGTGCGAATAGCCAAATAATCATAAAGGATTGCTTTTGCACTAGGGGAAACGTTAAATTGATAACAAATGATGGATCTTTCCTCTGCTAGTATGATACTATTCTATTTGCATATGTATAGGGATTCTCGGGTGATGTAAACTGCTGACACTTTGTCTTTGTATTGTGAGTTACTCCACTTCCTCAAGAGAAAGAACATCACTCTCACACTAAATTTGCAATTGACTGGTTCTATGCTTTGTTAACTTGGCATCTCATCGCATAGCACAAATTATTTCCTCACCTGGAGTGTTTTAGCTAGTTAATAGTGTCAAATATGCTGAATTTTATGGTTGCACCCCATTATAAGATATAGGTGGTTTCATGATATTTTGGCATTGTGCATGGAGATTGGCATGGTATTAAACTGCAAAGCATGCTGAGTATTGCTAGCTAAATCATGACGTTTAGCTTGTTTTGTGAATTTGACTTGAATTTTAAAACACTAAGTAAAACTTTCTATCGATTTTATAGCAATTTCAACACGTCTATGATTTCCAGTGATGATATGTCGCCATTTCATTGGTACGTCAACCCCATTTCTGGGAAAAGGTTGTTTGTTGAAAAAATTAGGTGTGTTAAATTTAATGAAAATCAAAGGTGGTGGTATTGTGAACGTTTTAAAAGTCGTGTTAAATTTGTAAGATAGGATAAAAGTTTGATTTAGTAAGCAACCCAGTCATCCCTTCTATTTATGTTAAAGTCACGGGGAAACAATTATATTCTAATTAATATTTACTATCTCTGCACTTGCAGCATGGAGCCACCATGGCACTTGGTCACTCACATCTGGATATTTGCGAGATAATGTTCAGTGAGCTTGCATCATTTATAGATGAGGTGTCTATGGAAACAGAGGGAAAACCAAAGTGGAAGGTATATTTCCAATGGAACACTACAGACTGTTCGAGTTTCCCAGTCTTTTGTTCCGTCTTTCTCTGTCCTTCTAAATATTTTGTATTGTGTGCTACATACATCCCTTGGTTCATGATCTTTCTCAATAAAGAATTGCATAATTGCACCTACTCATTTTGTAAAGATAGTGTATTGTGATTGCTGGTCTATTACATGAACATGTCGATGAGGATTTTTTTGACATCTTGCAAAGTCTTTCCTCAAAAAAAAGTCAGCAAAATACACCCACAGGTTGTTAGGTCATGCATTTTTGCAAGGCTCATCCTCATATGGTCTTAGTTTAGGGAAGTAGAGATTTTAACAGAGTGATACATAATCAAACTAAGATCAGTCTGTATCAATACTCAATATAGCACATACCTGGCATTTTTCATTCTTGTTTCTCTCTGTCTCTAGCCTTAATTGTTGCTGTTGATTTGACTTATAAACTGGTATTTACACAGAGTCAAAAGTCCCGCCGAGAAGAACTTCGTATCCATATCTCAAATATATACCGCACAGTTGCTGAAAAAGTATGGCCTGGCATGTTAGGCCGCAAACCAGTTTTTCGCCTTCATTACTTGAAGTTCATTGAAGAAACAACCAGGCAGATTTTGACATCGCCTCCTGAGAACTTTCAAGAGATACAACCTCTCCGATATGCACTAGCTTCCGTTCTGAGATTTTTGGCTCCTGAATTTGTTGATTCAAAGTCTGAGAAATTTGATATTAGAACAAGAAAGAGACTTTTTGATCTCCTCATTACCTGGGGTGATGATACAGGCAGTACCTGGAATCAGGATGGTGTTGGTGATTATCGACGTGAAGTTGAACGTTACAAGTCAAGTCAGCATTCAAGGTCAAAGGACTCAATTGACAAGCTTTCATTTGATAAAGAACTGGGTGAACAAGTTGAAGCAATACAGTGGGCCTCCATGAATGCAATGGCCTCTCTGTTGTATGGACCATGCTTTGATGACAATGCACGGAAAATGAGTGGCCGTGTTATTTCGTGGATCAATAGCCTATTTATTGAGCCTGCACCCAGAGCACCATTTGGATTTTCACCAGCTGATCCAAGAACTCCATCTTTACCAAAATATACTGGAGATGTTGGGCGGGCAGCAACCAGCCGTGATAGGCATAGAGGAGGTCACCATCGAGTGTCTCTGGCAAAATTGGCCCTGAAGAACCTTCTCCTCACCAACTTAGACCTATTTCCTGCCTGCATTGACCAGGTAAACCATGAAGTCCGGTACTTTACTAAACTATCAGTTTTCATGTTTGCCATGGGCATTCTCACAAGAGGCTATTTCATTTTACCTAATTGTGGACAACACAAACATGTTTTTTTTTATTAAGTGGAGTAACTGATGTTCCGTGACTCCGTCTTGAACTTAATGTTTGAATTAGCTGTGCTTTTAATCATTGTATCCTCTATTAGTTTTATTTTTGATGTCCAAATCTTGCATATACCACTGGTTAGTAGTGGCTGCCTAAGTGCATCTCATATCATCATTATGGTAGTAAATTTGATGTGGCAAAGACTTCTTAATCAGGCATATTTATACACATATTAAAGCTCCATGTGTACATGTATCTTGTATGCTTCTCAGACCGGGGTATTCTCTCAGCATTCACATTACCTAATACTCCCTCCGTCCCGCTTTAGCAGTCCCATTGACTTTTCTGCACTCGTTTTGTAAAAATGATAATAAATAGTTAAAGTGGAGAAATAATAAAGTAAAAAAGAGAATAATGTAGATAAGACTCTTCTCTATATTATTCTCTTTTTTACTTTATTATTTCTCCACTTTAACTATTTATTATCATTTTTACAAAACGAGTGCAGAAAAGTCAATGGGACTGCTAAAGCGGGACGGAGGGAGTAATTTATTATTTTACCTGACACTACTGATTAGATTTAATATTTGGTGCAGTGCTACTATTCTGATGCTGCAATAGCTGATGGATACTTCAGTGTCTTGGCTGAAGTCTACATGCGTCAAGAGATTCCAAAATGTGAAATTCAGAGGCTATTAAGCTTGATCCTTTACAAAGTGGTGGATCCATCAAGGCAAATTCGTGATGATGCTCTTCAAATGCTTGAGACGCTCTCTGTTCGTGAATGGGCTGAGGATGGTGTTGAGGGTGCAGGTAGCTATCGAGCTGCTGTTGTTGGCAACCTTCCTGACTCTTATCAACAGTTCCAATACAAACTCTCTTGTAAACTTGCTAAAGATCATCCAGAATTGAGCCAACTCCTTTGTGAAGAGATAATGCAAAGGCAACTTGACGCAGTGGACATAATTGCACAACATCAAGTTTTGACGTGCATGGCTCCGTGGATCGAGAACCTCAACTTTTGGAAATTGAAGGACTCTGGTTGGAGTGATAGATTGTTAAAGAGTCTTTATTATGTAACATGGCGCCATGGGGATCAATTCCCTGATGAAATTGAGAAGCTATGGAGCACAATAGCTAGTAAACCTAGGAATATAAGTCCTGTTCTGGATTTCTTGATCACAAAAGGGATTGAGGATTGTGATTCAAACGCATCAGCTGAAATAAGTGGAGCATTTGCCACTTATTTCTCAGTTGCCAAGAGGGTTAGTTTATACCTAGCTCGAATTTGCCCACAGCGTACTATTGATCACTTGGTTTACCAATTGGCTCAGCGGATGCTTGAAGATACTGTGGAGCCTCTGAGACTTGGTGCAAATAAAGGTGATGCTGGAGGAATTGTCCTAGAGTTCTCTCAGGCACCTGCTGTGGCCCAAATAACTTCCACCGTGGACAGCCAGCCTCACATGTCACCTTTACTCGTTCGTGGATCTCTTGACGGACCGTTAAGGAACACCAGCGGAAGCTTGAGCTGGCGAACAGCAGCTGTTGGTGGCAGAAGTGCTTCAGGTCCATTAACTCCTTTGCCCCCAGAGCTTGGTGTTGTTCCTGTAACCGCTGGTCGCTCGGGGCAACTTCTACCTGCACTGGTCAACATGTCCGGGCCACTAATTGGGGTTCGGAGTTCAACAGGAAGTTTACGAAGTCGTCATGTATCTCGAGACAGTGGAGATTACCTCATTGATACCCCAAATTCTGGGGAAGATGTATTGCACCCAGGAACTGGCGCTCATGGCGTGAATGCTAAAGAACTTCTGTCAGCATTGCAAGGCCATCAGCAACATACATTGACTCAGGCGGACATCGCATTGATTCTTTTAGCTGAAATTGCCTATGAGAATGATGAGGATTTTAGAGAGCATTTGCCACTTCTCTTTCATGTTACATTCGTCTCAATGGACAGTTCAGAGGATATTGTGTTGGAGCATTGCCAACATCTCCTTGTTAATCTGCTGTATTCACTTGCTGGTCGGCACTTAGAACTGTATGATGTTGAGCATAGTGATGGAGAGAACAAGCAACAGGTTGTCAGCCTGATCAAATATGTCCAATCGAAGAGAGGTAGCATGATGTGGGAGAATGAGGACCCCACACTAGTCAGGACTGAGCTGCCAAGTGCAGCACTCTTATCTGCTCTTGTGCAGAGTATGGTTGATGCAATTTTTTTCCAAGGAGATCTTAGAGAAACTTGGGGGGCAGAAGCACTAAAATGGGCTATGGAATGCACATCAAGGCACCTTGCTTGCCGGTCCCACCAAATATACCGTGCATTACGGCCACGTGTCACAAATGATGCATGTGTCTCTCTCCTTCGCTGCTTGCACAGATGCCTGGGAAATCCAGTACCATCAGTTTTGGGATTTGTTATGGAAATTTTGTTAACGTTGCAGGTGATGGTGGAAAATATGGAACCTGAGAAAGTAATACTCTATCCACAACTCTTCTGGGGCTGCGTTGCCATGATGCACACAGACTTTATTCATGTATACTGCCAGGTGCTTGAGCTTTTCTCTCGGGTAATTTATCGTCTGTCGTTCAGGGACACGACAACAGAAAATGTGCTGCTCTCAAGCATGCCTCGTGATGAGCTCGATACAAGCATATCAGATGGTCCTGATTTTCAGCGTATGGAGTCCAGGATTGTATCAGAAGTATCACCGTCAACTTCAAAAGTTCCTGCATTTGATGGAGTGCAGCCTCTTGTCCTTAAAGGTCTGATGTCCACTGTCAGCCATGGTGTTTCCATTGAAGTTCTCTCTCAAATAACAGTGCCTTCCTGTGACTCAATATTCGGTGATACAGAAACCCGCCTCTTGATGCATATCACAGGCTTACTTCCATGGCTGTGCTTACAGCTGAGTCAGGATGCAGTGGTGGGACCAACTTCGCCACTGCAACAACACTATCATAAGGCTTGTACTGTTGCAACCAACATTGCAATATGGTGCCGGGCCAAATCATTGGATGAGTTAGCAACTGTGTTCATGGCTTATGCCTCGGGAGAGTTTAAGGGTATAGAAAATCTCCTTGCTTGTGTCTCACCATTACTGTGCAACGAGTGGTTTCCCAAGCACTCTGCTCTGGCTTTTGGGCATCTTCTCCGGCTGCTAGAGAAAGGACCAGTCGAGTATCAACGTGTAATACTTCTTATGCTGAAGGCACTACTCCAACATACTCCTGTAGATGCTGCACAGAGTCCTCACATGTATGCGATTGTATCCCAGCTGGTCGAGAGTACTCTGTGCTGGGAAGCTCTCAGTGTTCTCGAAGCACTCTTACAAAGCTGTAGCTCTATACCAGGGTCCCATCCACATGAGCTGGGTTCTTTCGAGAATGGATTTACGGGAATGGATGAGAAGATCCTCGTCCCTCAGACATCTTTCAAAGCTCGAAGTGGGCCTCTGCAGTTTGCCGGGGGGCTCGGATTTGGGACAGGCTTGACTCCGTCTGGGCAGGCTAATGCCATTGAATCTAGTGCGTCACAAAAAGAATTAGCGCTGCAAAATACCCGTTTGATGCTAGGACGAGTCCTTGACAGTTGTGCTCTTGGTCGACGGAGGGACTACAGAAGGCTGGTCCCCTTTGTAACTACCATTGGGAACTTGTAGATCGATCGACACCATGCTTCTTCGTCCTGCCTGTGGTTTATTACAGTCCATGGTTGGGAGGGGAGGAGTCTGGTTAATGTAAATAATTATTTACCTAATTAGATATAGTTGTTGTTCCATGATGTGAGGTTGATAGGTTTTGTTCATTGGTAGGAGGTAATATCTCTTGCATAAGTTTTGTGAAAACTTTGTTAGTTTATACATTTTATGATCTCAATTGTTGGTACATACATTCAGCTGTGTGGAATGAGATGTACATATAGATATTTTTGTCATGGATTACTGGGTAGCTAGATATCATCTAGGCTTTGAAGCATTTTTTAGCACTGTGTCGGACAATTTTATGTTCGTGATACTTTTTCCATTATTTATAACTGAATGTAAATTCAAACTTTGGTGTTAATTTCTAATTGTATTTTGCAGAATTAATTGATTGTATTAAGGTCAATGATTCATTGGATGTGTGAGGTCTACATATGGAGGATTTCCAATTTGTTTTCCAAGATCTCGATTGAAACTCATGTGAGACGGCATTTTTATAAAAATTTAGTATATATTCATTTGCGAATATTGTAACATCAAAAGTGATATCAATCGGGTCAAAGTCCAATAGATTTTGAGTTTCACACTAATTAAGTTGAAATTTAACTAAGTTATAAAAGTTGAACCCAATCTTAAATGTTTGGGTTTCAAGCCAGCTTAATGGGAGCTAATTGCACCATATATACAAAAAGTTTCACCAATATTTTAAATTAGTTCAAAAAGTTTAAAATCTACGTGTATCATACAAAAATTTAATTAGCGTTCCAAATTGATATATTCCGTCTAAAATTACTCTAAATTATTTAACACCGTTACTTTTTATCTGCTTTGCATTAATGCAAATCATCCTCTTACTTTTCTTAGTAGCGGTCGAAGACTAAAGTTTGCAGAGGAGGAGAATAGGCTGTCACAATAGAAGTTCAAAAAATGATAATCATCGTGCTTCAGCTTCTGGATCTCAAACCTTCTCGAACAGGGATTTTCCATAAGTCTTCGTCCATGGCCTCAGTGGTGGTCCCTTTAAAACTTGGCATGTATCTGAAGACAAGTCATCAACAAAGTCTGGCCTTGTTGAGAAGATTGACGAAGAAGCTGGAAAACAAGGATTTCCTGGCCTGGTAATGGTTTGCAGCTGACTTTCCTCATGACCGATTTTTCAGCCTCAAATACAAGGTTACTTTGATTCAAGATTCCATCCACCATCAGTAGTCAAATTTTAATAAATTAAAACAACAAAGAAGGAAATTAGGAAAACTTGAAGATGATTAATGAACAACAACTCAGAAGAGCACAATTTGGAAGCATATGACAGCAATCATTTTTTCTTTAAGCGAATTTTAGTTTTTGGCAACAACTCAGAAACGCGTAATGGATGTTTTTCATTAATGCAAAGCAGATAAAAAGTAATGGTGTTAAAGAATTTAGACGGAATGTATCAATTTGAAACACTATTTAAACTTTTTGTATGATACGAGAGTGATCAATTGCTAACTCATCATTTAATTGCTAACTACAACTATTTAAGGCCATAGGATTTTAGAAAACGTGTGGTCTACAATTTGCCATGTGTAATTTTTATTTTTATTAATAAAATAAAAAAAGATAAAAAAAAGTCCAAATTAGAGTTTTGGATGAAAATGTTAATATAGTGTTTCGAAAATATCAACACAATGCTTTGAGAATGTCAACACAATGCTTTAAGAATGTTAACTCATTGCTTATATTGATATTCTACATGTATTATATTGACATTTTTTTTAAAAAATGTTGACATTTCTGTTTGGACGAAAAAATTAAAAAAATTCGATTTTTTTTTTCAAATTTTGGCGTCGGAACATATGCATGTAGGATATCGTTGGAATCCCTATAAAATTATCTTTAATTTGATATATGTTATATGAATTTAAAGTTTTGGGATTTCTTTTAAAAGTTAGTTATAACTAAACATATAGTTACTTGACATTAATACCCCTATTGACATTTTTTGTAATTAATCCTATGACTTTATTGACGTTTTTTGTTGATCGTATTGACATTTAGGGATTAATGATCTAAGCCCTTAATTTGAATATATAATGGCTATTATTTAGTTGTAGTTAGCAATTAATTTATGAGTTAGCAATATAACACTCTCCTTGTATGATATATGTAAACTTAAAATTTTTTGTACTAATTTGAAATATTGATGAAACCTCTTGAATGTATGATGTAATTACCCCGCTTAATGGCTAATCATGTTAAACGCTAACTTGAAAAATTTACTTGTAACCTCTTTAATGCATATAATAAATAAAACAGGAATATAAACTTAATAGCTAGTAATATAAAAATAAAAATGACACTGAATAAAAATGATATGAAATATTTAATGGAGGAGTAGTGATATATGGCAAGTGCTCATTAAGTACATAACTAGAGAACAAATCACAGCCACAAGATCAAAAAAATCAAGGGCTAGATTAGGTAATCAATGGTTATTTTTCGCAGTTCATTGCATACACAATTTATTTCAATACGGGGTCCAGAGCCTTTGTCATAGCGGCAAGGAGCTTAGACATCAATGTATGAGGTGCTGAGTTCGAGCCCCCTTGAAATCAGTTGTAATTTCCTCATTTCTTAGGAGTTATTAAAAAAAATTACTTCAACACGGGGGTATTTACTTCATTTCATAATTAGGGTAAAAAATTAGAGTTCACAGATTACAAAAAATCAACTCATTCACATTCCGCCTCTCCGCCTCTTCTTCTCTCAAAACCTCTCTGAAAACGCAATGATTCTTCATCTTCATCCATCATCTCCTATCAATTAAACTGAAATCGACGATAACCATCTCCGTTTCAACATCTCCATTGATCGATTCAACATCTAAATCTGTCGATTCAACATCTTTGTCTTCGCGGTACAGACGTCGTCGCCGGCGTGAGGCGGCATGTGCTGCTGCCAGACTCTCACGGCTGTCGCACCCCTTCAGCGTCATCACCTCACCATAGCCGCTGTCGGTGTGCCATTGTTGCAGATTTGCCGCCGCGACCACCGTCGGTTTGTGCTCGGAGTTTTCTAACTCCACCGCTGCCTATGTCAGCTCGAAGCTACATCATCTTCATCTCCTTCGCGCTGCCTCTGCTCACCGTCTTTGTTTCTGCTGCCGAGTCACCATCTTGGACAAATGCGCCTTGTCGTTGTTGCTGAGTACAATTAACTCTTGAATACTGAATTGAAGGCAATACTTGGTTAAAAAATGCGATGAACAAATGCATTTTGTTTGATTACTCAATCCATTTTGTTCAATAATTGGGGGTAGTTATGATTTTCTGAAGCTGAAGGCTCTTCCGTGGACACTGAAGAAGTGAAGTACTATGTTAGAAGCATTTGAAATCCTACTGAAATGAAGTAAAAACATAGTCCAATAAAGTAATAATATTTTTAAATGAAGTAATTAACTACTGGAATAAATTGAATTTTTACACTAAATAAAGTAAAAACCTTGTTCAGTGAATTTGAATAAAGCATGTGTTGAATTAATTTGAAAACCTATTGGAATGAACTAAAAATATTGAATGAAGTAACGACCCATTTGAATGAAGTAATAAACCAACTTGAATGAAGTAATACCTACTAGAATGAAGTAAAAATATATTTATTCGATAATTGATATATTGGAATGAAGTAACGACCCATTTGAATAAAATCTAATTTGGTATCTAGTTTGGTCTTTAAAATTGGTTCGAGATTGATCAAAACTCCCATTATATACAAATCTACCCCTTGGTGCAGAACTAGAGACCAAATTAGGGCCCTTAGATCTAATTTTTTATGGATGAAATGAGAAAATTGAGTGAAAATTTTCGTCCTTCATCAGATAGCCACATTACTTCAACGAGGGTCTTTTTTTGTCAAATTACATTAATAGTTTATTATTTCATTCTAGTAGGCTTATTACTTCATTACAGTAGTTAATTACTTCATTTTAGTATTTTAGTACTTCATTTTAGTAATATACCCTACTGTATAAACATAGCATTTATATTACTTCATTATCATAATTTATTAATTCATCTTATCAATTTACTACTTCATTAAAAAGAATATGTAGTTCATTTTAATGTTGAAAGAACACAACAGTTAATATAATGAGAGTTTATGAATTAAACCCATTAGTTTCTATGTGGGGGTAATATTCTGCACTAGAGCCTTCAGTTTCTTGTCCTCTGCATATAACACAGTTTGTATGTTCATTCATGTGTGCAATGACATGAATGAAGTAATAAAGTGTATGAATGAAGTACTTGCCTAAGTAATTTGAGAGGATTTCCAAAGAAATACTCGCATTCATCTTCTTTTTAGAGGAATTTTCACCTATAAATAAGAATACAGAATAAATTTACAACATATCATATATAATTATAGATAGTTCACTTGGAATATTATGTTACTTCATTTAATGTGATTTTCACTTTATATTACTTCATAAAAGACACAATTAACTTCATTATATCAATTTACTACTTCAGCAAAAAGAATATGTAGTTTATTTTAATGTGCAAACAACACATCAATTAAAGATATTACTTCATTATAATGTATTATTACTTCATTTTTAGAGTCATTTATTTCATTATAATGTTTTATTACTTCATTTTAGTAATAAAACCTACTGTATAAACAAATCATTTATATTACTTCATTATCATAACTTATTACTTCATTATATGAATTCAATATTTCACAACAACTCTATTATAGTTAATAGGAAAACAGATCAGTTGCATTACCTCATCACATAAAATATGTAGTTCATTTGAATATGCAAACAATACAACAGTTAATTTTAATTCTAAAATCCTAATCTCATACAAAACAGTAAACATATAGTTCATATTTATAGACTATTACTTCATTATCATTTTTATTAATAAAACTTACTGTATAAACAGATCATTTATATTATTTCATTATCATAATTTATTACTTCATCATATCAATTACTACTTAATTAAAAAGAATATATAGTTCATTTTAATGTGCAAACTTCACATCAGTTAAAGATGTTACTTCATTATAATGTATTATTACCTCATTTTTAGAGTCATTTACTTCATTATAATGTTTTATTACTTCATTTTAGTAATAAAACCTACTTTATAAACAAATCATTTATATTACTTCATTATCATAACTTATTACTTCATTATATGAATTCAATACTTCACAACAACTATATTATAGTTGATAGGAAAACAAATTAGTTGCATTACTTCATCACATAAAATATGTACTCCCTCCGTCCCGCTTAAGATGATACGTTTTCCTTTTTAGTTTGTCCCAACTAAGATGATACATTTCCTTTTTTGGTAACTTTCTCTCTCCAATTAATACACTCAACCACTTTTTCTCACTCCTATTAAAATATCCATCTTTCTTTATCTCTCTACTTTAATACTTACATCCATCTTCTCTCTCTCTAATTAAACACTTTAACCAATAACTCCTAAAACCCCGTGCCGGCTAAGCAATGTGTCATCTTAGCCGGGACGGAGGGAGTAGTTCATTTGAATATGCAAACAATACAACAGTTAATTTTAATTCTAAAATCCTAAACTCATACAAAACAGTAAACATATAGTTCATATTTATAGACTATTACTTCATTATCATTTTTATTACTTCATTTCGAAATAAAACTTACTGTATAAACAGATCATTTATATTACTTCATTATCATAATTTACTACTTCATCTTATCAATTTACTACTTCATTAAAAAGAATATATAGTTCATTTTAATGTGCAAACAACACATCAGTTAAAGATGTTACTTCATTATAATGTATTATTACTTCATTTTTAGAGTCATTTACTTCATTATAATGTTTTATTACTTCATTTTAGTAATAAAACATACTGTATAAACAAATCATTTATATTACTTCATTATCATAACTTATTACTTCATTATATGAATTCAATACTTTACAACAACTAGATTATAGTTAATAGGAAAACAGATTAGTTGCATTCTCATCACATAAAATATATAGTTCATTTGAATAAAACAGTTAAATAATTCGCACCTATAGTGTACCCAAAATAAGTATGCTGAACGAAAAAAAAATTCAACGAAACAAAACTCATTAACAATGAACTAAAACCATTGGAAAGTGAACTAAATACATGTAAGAAGTGAACTAAAACCACCACCTAGGCCTATCCATTTTCTCCTGCATTTTCTTCAAGAGGAGCAGTCCTCACTTCGCCTCGTTACCCCAGCAAACCTTTTGGAAGCCGTACAATGAAGACTTCAGGCCACTCTTTCACCTTGACACCAAAATTAATCATAATTATCGACGATGATGAAGACGACGACAAGCCAGAACTGCACCATCATAGCAAAGAGAAGGTTGGCGAACCTAACGTGGAACTCAACTCAGATATCCAAGGACCTCAATAGATGGGATCATCATCTTCCAATTGTGTCTATGTAATATTACATACACGGGTACAGGGTGAAGACAAAATTCACCCCTCAGCTCAGAATCAAAATAATCCTCCGACGATCGTATCGAAATTGAATCCATGTGATCAGGGAATTCGGATGTCGCTGATCAATCACGCTGGAGGAATGAATCATGGCTGATCAATTGCAATGGAGGAATGAATCGTGATTAATGAATAAGAAAATATCGCACTGGAGGAACAAATTGTGGATGATCAATCGCGTTGGACGATTTACGATGAAGACGATCAGAAATCTGAAATAACGTGAGATGAATAATTTAGGAATCATGCAATTTACGATGAAGAACAAATCTGGACGAATCATAATGAAGAACAAATTTTGAATTTCATATTTTTGGAAGAAATCGTAAGCTGAATTTGTTTCAGATTGTACAAATTGCGCAGAAGACAATTCACGTTGATACATCTGAGATATCGATTTCCCAAAATGCACTTGAACAAGTGTTTTTTCATAAAAATATGAAAATTTGTTTAAGCCATAGGATTAATTTGGAGTACCAAGATGTATAACTGCGATTTGTTCTCTAGTTATATACTTAAAATTAGTTAGACTTTGATCACTTCTCTTTAATGGAGTAACATTGGTAGAGCAAGTGAAGAGTCTTCGTAAACAATTTTTAATGAGAAAAAGTGAAGAATATATTAATTAATCTAAAATCAAATGAAGTAAGTATGTAAAACTATTTTATTTTATTTATTCATTTTGACATTAATTAAAAAATAAAATATAAAAAACAATACATCAAAATTGGTTGATGAAACATTTTTATGCATATTTTTGTGAGAGGGGGGAGTAGACTATCATAACCATTCTTGCAAGTTGCACCTTATTAATAGCAATACTCCATCGGGCCAATTAAGTTGAGTCAAAAAATTTGGACACTGAAATTAAGAAAATGTGTTAAAAAGTTGGAGAGAAGAATAAAGTGGAAAAGATAAAAAAAGGATGAAATAAAGTAAGAGTGATTTGATATTTTGTTTTTTGTCAAAAAAAAAGGGAAATTACTCAACTTAGTTGGGACATTCCAAAAAGAAATACAACTCAACTTATTTGGGATGGATCATGGAGGCAATAGTATTTAGGAAGTATTGCTATTTTCTACTCCCTAAGTACTCATTATGTTCCTTATTAACTGAGATATTTCTTTTCAGTATAGAGATTAAGAATAATGTGTTAAGTGGACGATGAGATGATAAATAAAGTAAGAAAAAATAAAATAAGAGAGATATAAAATAAGCAAGACGGTTATTTTTTGTCCAAAATAAAAATGATTTAATTAATTTGAAATTTTTAAATAAAATGACTCTATTAGTATGGACTAATTTGATAAATGAATTCGAGTTGGGCACGGTACATTTAGGTGTATAGGCATAATTATACATCCGTACTGATTAAATTATACTTGTAATTCTAATTAAGAATGAACTATTCTGACTGAAGTTTGATGAATCTTAATAGGTGAAGTTGTGATTACAGTTCCGTATTTTAGATGTGAAACGAAGACGATGAAGTGCGATATATTAATCGAATATAGCAAAGTATTCACCGACGCCGAACTTCTTCAACTCCTCACAGCTAACTCACAGATCTTTTACTCCTCAATTCTCTCTCTCACTCACCCACAACAGCACACAGAACATAGATTCGCGTGTATCTATATCCGAGCTCACATTCCAATCCACCACTAAGAACTAAGTAGTCTACTGTTTCGATAAGCAACCACCGAGTTGGGGATTGGCCGGATTCGCGTGGTAATTCCTCTGGCGGTCCGGGCCACTCGTGTCGGATCGGCCAGCGGATCCCTCCTCCGCAGCCTTTTCAGCTACCGGGTCTTCGTTTCCGCCATGCTCACGCTTCTTTTCCTAGCTACTCTCTCCGTCCTCCTCGCATCTCACCCATCGCACAACGACTCAGTTAGTACTCACAATTCATGACACACTCGGTTTTCTTTTTCTCTATTTAGTGCGCGATTTCCTACATTTTGACCTCAATGATTCCTGATTTAATGCATATGATGAACTTATATCACGCTCAATTAGTTTGTTGGATATGGTTCCTGTTTTGTTGATATTGAACCTAATCAGATGCTTCTTTGCTAAAAATTGTTGTGAGCAGCTTGTGGATGTTACAGGGAATGCACATGTAAGACGACCCTAAGTTTTCTAGCGTGGCAGTCAGATCCGGTGAAGACTAGGTTAGATTTGATCTATAACCAGGCAAACAATCATGTTGCATTAGTAAATGCATATGCTACCTACGCCAGAAAACTCAAGCTTGAGATATCCAAGCAGCTTAAGATGTTTGATGATTTGTCTCATAATTTCTCTGACCTCCAACTGAAGCAGGCTTATCGCGCCGCACTGCTTGAATCTGATGGTCCGGTTGATGAGGATGTCTTGAGGCAGTTCGAGAAAGAGGTCAAAGATAAAGTTAAGATTGCTAGGCTTATGATAGCTGAGAACAAGGAATCATACGACAATCAGTTAAAGATTCAGAAATTGAAGGATACGATATTTGCTGTGAATGAGTTGCTGTTAAAGGCCAAGAAAAATGGGGTCTTTGCTAGCGTTATCGCGGCAAAATCAACTCCCAAGAGTTTGCATTGTTTAGCAATGCGGCTTATGGAGGAGAGAATCGCTCATCCTGAAAAGTATGTGGATGATGAGCCGGGACCAGAGCTTGAGGATCCTAACCTATACCACTATGCTTTGTTCTCTGACAACGTGATTGCAATCTCTGTGGTGGTAATCTCTGTCGTTAAAAATGCAAAGGAGCCATGGAAACATGTATTCCATGTTGTTACCGATAGAATGAATTATGCAGCTACAAAGGTTTGGTTTAAGATGAGGCCATTGGAAGGGGGTGCCCATATTGAGATCAAGGCAGTGGATGATTTCAAGTTCTTAAATCCTTCATATGCACCTGTGCTTAAGCAGCTTCAATCTGTTAGGTTAAGGAAGTATTACTTTGAGACCAGAGCTGAGAACACCTCTACAGATGTAAACAACATGAAGTATAGTATTTATCGATGCTCAATCACCTTCGGTTCTACTTGCCTGAACTCTACCCGAAGCTGCACAAGATTCTATTTCTGGATGATGATGTTGTAGTTCAGAAGGATTTGACTGCCTTGTGGACAATTGATTTGGAAGGGAAGGTTAATGGTGCTGTTAGCACTTGCTTTGGATCGTTCCATCGTTTCTCTGAATATTTAAACTTTTCTCATCCTCTCATCAAGCAGAAGTTTAGTCCTAGGGCGTGTGCTTGGGCTTTTGGCATGAATATTTTTGACCTCAATGCTTGGAGACAGGAGAAATGCACTGAGCAATATCATTATTGGCAGGATTTGGTAAGTCACTACACACACTTCTGCAATTTACTTACCTAGATATGTTGTTGGGAATTTACTTTTCCATTATTTGGTCATTAATTCATATGGTTAATAAATTTCAGAATGAGGATCGTTCATTATGGAAGATGGGGACTCTACCAGCTGGGCTTGTTACGTTTTACTCAACAACCAAGCCATTGGACAAAGCTTGGCACGTGCAGGGGCTCGGTATCAATCCTAGTATCAGTATGGAGGAAATTGAGAAGGCTGCCGTTATCCATTTCAGTGGAGACATGAAGCCATGGCTGGATATTGCCATGAACCTTTACAAGCATCTATGGACAAAGTATGTTGATAACCAAATGGAATTTGTGCAAATGTGCAATTTTGGTATGTAGAGAGAAGCACGTTTATGACCGGAGCAAGCACAAGGTACCAGATACATATATACAAGTCATGGCTTTGAAGAACGTAGGTTCCACGTAACTTTCGCCACAAAAAATTTCTGGTAGCTGCTATTTATCTTAGTTAACGTGGATGGGCCTGGGAAACTTTTGTGTTTTGTATACTCATAAACCTATTCTTTGTAGAAGATAGGCATAATGATTTGGATATAGAGAAGACTAGCATCCTTTCACCACCAAGCTTCTTAAGCCAAAGCTATTCTCTAGTTTGGTACCACTTGTGAAAATCTGCTCATTGTCTGTGGTGTTGTTTAACGTTCTTACAGATTGGATTCCACCAAACCAAAAATGACTCTGTTTATGTATTATAAGATTATACATCAATTATATTCTAAGATTTGGCAGTGTGCATATGTGCAAAATGGGGATATGTTGTGTTTCTTCTATGTGCATTTATAAAATCTGCAGTGCACTTTTGAAACATGAAATGGAATTAAATTCTAATTTAATTAAAAATCATTTGTTTGGTAATATAATGTATAATTGATATGTAATATTTAATTTAAAGAAATTGCATACATTATACATACTAAATACATTCATTGCACACACTCTCGGAATACACACTGCACACACATAACACACATCATATCCATGACAATGATGACATGCCACACAATACATGCAACAAACACACAACATGCAACCAAATATACAACACATACTGCACCACATATACACACTCGCGAAAACACACAGTACACGCACAATATGCACACAAAACAATACTTCTGTGATATACGTGGAAGATATATTATAATTTTAATAAATATCCTCTTGATTTGATTTTCAATAATCATTTCTTGATTCTTACCTTCATTCTTTTCTTTGATTTCGATTTATTTCCAACAAAATGTATGAGTTCGCAAAGCAGTAAATACAATAGCAACTGAGTTTTTCAGAGAAAAACATGCGTTGTTAAATAGGATTCAATATTTGTTAAAGAGATTTAAATATACTCGTATGAATTTTGGTGGGAAAACGCCTTATACTAGATTGTGTTATATCATTGTCAAATTTGGTCCCTTTATTCTCGTAATAAAAAGTGGGCAAATAAAACACCTAACATATCATGAAACAATCCTGCTTAAACCCAACAATGAATTTTTTAGGACATGGACATGATGGAATCTTCCAATAAAATTATAAGCAAATAACAAATCGGCTGCAAAATTTGTTATTGACTAGATCATCTCGAGGAACATTAACAAACAATCAACCTACATATGTAAATTAACTCTAATTTTACCTAATGGAAAAAATGTTGTTGAAAGAAATGCAAGGCCTCAAAGTTGTTGATGGGGCCGGGCGGGGATGGGTTTAGCGAGGTAGGTGGGGTTAGTTTCTCCGGCCATGATGACAACTATTCTGGGCTCCATCTCCGGCTGCAAAGCCGGTGCCTCCTTCACCGACTTTTGGGTTGAAGATTCCTCCCCCGACGATGAACGCTTATATGAGCAAGCCAGAACTAGTAATGCCAGAGCCACCACTCCCATCACAAGAGCTATAGCGCCGAAGAGGTACGGAATCGGCGAGTTCCATCTCTGGAAACCGGCGTCAGCAGCCGCAGCTGTCGTGGTTGTAGGGTGTTGGATATTTGCTTCCATCTTTCTCTCTCTATTTTCTTGGGTCACTTTCTGTTTCTCCGTGTGTGTATTTATATATGAAGATCTTTGTCTTGTGACAGGTTGTACTTGAATTTGATTTTCTATACTATATATATAGTGTGTGGAAGAGAGTGTGAATAAAGGGAAATGAGGTGGAAAAGGGTTGAGGAAGAGTGCATGGGAATGGGATTAGGATGGTGATTTGTGTGTGACAGAAGCGACTCAGAACTGAGCAAATTAAAGTTAATTATTCTTGGCTATTGCTTTGCTGTATGATGATTCACATTTCTCAATGGCTTACTTGCTACCAAAGTTTCTCTTTCTTTTATTGCTTTTCCAATTTTAGCCCTGTTATTACAATGCACCTATGTGACGCATTATGTTTTCTTTCTTTCTATATAGATTGATCTGGAAAACTAATATGGTCATTTCGATTCTACTAAAGTCACAAATAAGAAAATATAGGTAAACTTGACTACAAATTTTCTAACTTCTTAAGCAATAGAAATACTCTTTAGTTTATTGCACTCTTTACATGAATTTCATGTGTATATGTCAGGTTGAAGCGTGCATACAGATTTCATATACTCCAGAGTATAAATTTGGGATCGATGCACTAAAAAATGGGATCAAAACACCGTCCTTTTTTTTCTTTTTTTTTTTATCGCAAAGGGTCATTATAAATGTTAATCTACCTTGTAATAGCTAGTTACATTTGTGCTGCATAATATCATATATGAACTCATAAAAACAGAAATGACTGTAAATTAAATTAATTTCGAATTTTTCCAAGATTTATTTTACCAGCCAAAATCTTGCAGACTTAGATTGGTATTGCTTCCACATTCATGTAGATCTATAAACAATAAATAGTAACCAAAACCAAAATTACATATTAATGTGGAATTAATGAGATGTAGACATATGACATTTATGAAAATTGAAAAACAAAAAAGGAACACCACAATAAGCAAGGTAGAAGAATGAGTGTATTTTCTTACATTGTGGGCCTTCACTCGCATTAACAGGGCCCACAAAACTTGTGTTTTGGGATCAGGTATCCACCAAATTCCACTACTTTTCATATATTTCTTCTTGTTCTTGACTACAAAAATATGTTCCACACTTTAAGTATTTGCTTTCGCCTTTCTGTTTGTCAAAAGATTTTGAATTTTTATGTTTTATACAATAGAAATAGAATCTACAAGCTTTGAGTGTGCAATAATCAAATTAAATAATGATATTGAGTTCTACACCTCTCTCTAAGTTATCATTTACGTGTACGCATATGTCCACATTGGAAAGAAAAGGGAAAGTAAAGAAGAACAAGATAGAAGGAAAGGAATGAATGAATTCATTGCTTGTCACATAGAGTCTGTGAATGAAAAGGGAATAATTTCATAGTGTGAATAAAAAGGGAGTTTAAATAATTTTATCCAGTATTATTTGTTACTACTACTTTTTCATTTTTTTGGGGAACCATCTTTTGATGGATTAGTTGGGAGCTAAATACCAATAACTGAGTTCAATTTTTTTTTAAGTGTTTGTGACCTAATTAATAGCGACGATTTATAATGGGTTAGTTGAGATAAAAGTAGGTACTTATTGAGGTAATCGGAAGTCTCTCTCAACTATTAACAAATTGAATGCGTTAATTAACATTATTGTATAAATTTTGATATAGAATGAATAGGATACCAATTGATCATTTTATTTTTGTGTATTCATCGTCTAACATTAGTGTAACTCATTATTTTATCATATAAATATATCAATACATAATGCTCCATCAGCTAGCATCTATCTATCGTCATGCACGTTCGATTGCGTGCATGGCCACAACCCACAACGAACATATGATCATTACTAAATATAGTATGGTAACCAAATATTTGGGACTAAATATAATATAGTTACGTACGTTCACAATATTCAATAGAGATAGAGAGTTTATTAATAAAGATTAATGGTCAATAGTAAAAAATCGTCAATTTCTCGAGTTTTTGTGCAAATGCATTTGTCATCATCAAACGGTGACGTGTGATCATTAATAGTAGTATTACATATTTCTCGACCAACGGCGAATCTATGGCAACCAACGAATTACGAACGTATACATGATCTTTAGCAACTATATTCATATCAATGACCCGGCATGAGTTTTAAGAAATCTAATGAAAAGTGAGTTGAAAAAGTTGATGGGATGTAGGTCCTATTTTTAAAGTATTAATTTTATAATAAAATGTGAGTATGAATGAGTTAGTGGAATATGAGGTCCACTACCAAAAATGGTAAAAGTAAAGTGGGACAAATTATGTGGGACGGTCCGAAATGGAATACTGGGTCGAATTATCTGGGACGGAGGGAGTACTATGTTTAAGTGTCTGTTTGATTTGATAGACAAAACAATCATAAGATGTAGGGGGTGTTCGGTTTGCATGATTGTATCCGGGATTAAATTTGTTGTGTGTTCGGTCATGAGATTCAACCCCACAACTCAATCCTAGATGGATAATCATGGGATAATTAGTCATAGCTAACCCCCTATGACTAAAATAATCTCACGACTCAATCCTAGATTGTATCATGGTACTATTTTATCGTGCAAACCGAACACCACCGTAATCTACGATTGAGTTGTGAGATTATTTTAGTTGGGAGGGTGACTGACTAATTATCATATGATTATCCATCTAGGATTGAGCTGTGGATTCAATCTCATGAACCAAACACAATACATATTTAATCCCGAGATATAATCTTGCAAACCGAACAACCCCTTATAGTACCGAATAGAGATGGTGCAATTAATTATTACAAACATAAATTCTTGATTTTTTTGTTCAAATAAAATTATCATCAAATATTATTTTCTAAGAATCTCATATTAAAAAGTTAAAAAAGTACTTACAACTATAAAAAAAATAAAACTGCACCCGCTCCTATTAATAATGTACGGTACCCGGCCTTTGATTGTGTTATGCATTGCAATCTCAGTCTCCTTATTTAGAGGTTTTACTAAGTTGGGCCAACCAAAAGAAAAGAGGAGTTCACGAACCTTCCAACCAAGGGTGGGAAGATGGGCCAACTATTAAGCCCAATAGAGGCGATTACCAAATCAATTTTAAAAAGAGAAAACTAAAAAGAAAACTAGTCTTATTAGTAATATGCTGGTGGAGTACTTGTCTATTTGCGGTCCTACTTTAAAAGTAGCAACATACATGTATTTCAATTTTGATAGAAAGACTTTTTCAGTATTTCATCGAACTCTGTGATCTGAACAAAAAAATAATAAACAGAAGTGAAAAGTCACTTGACAAAAACATACATGTATATATATACACAAGGCAAGTGACAAAGGAAGCAAGTAGATATATATAGGCTATTGCAAAGAAGAGAATGAGAGATCAAAAGGAGGGAACGACGCCGTATGCATTATCCGGTTGCGAAGAGAAGATCTGATCAACTTGGCCTTGCGAAGTTTTCCTCTTGGCAAAGCGGCCTTTGATTCTCGGCCTTGTTTCGGCATACGCCTTCCTTGATGCGTACCTTATCGTCTTTTCGAACTTGCGCGTCTTCTTCTTCTCCTTGTACCTCAGCACCCTCGCTTCTCGATCCATCGGGCTCAACTGAGTCGGGGCTTCGATCAAGGGGCTCGTGAATAGTTCGATAGTGCCTCGTTTGTCGCAGTGGGAGACCGACGCTTCGCATTTCATCGATGATGCTTCACTTGTGGATTCCGGGACTATCCCAATGTCCGTTGATACCTATTCTCAATAATCAACGTTTTCACTTAGCATTTCTTTTGATCAAAGTTCAATATTTTACATGCTATCATCCTAATAAATTTTGTTGTTTACATGCTCAAATGAAATGCAAGATCAGACAAAAAAAAGTGATTCGTCAACAAATATACCAATTTTCAAAAATCTTTATCGTTTAAATTTAATTTTGAGATTTTCTATTTCGACCAAAGGTGGATTACATACCATCTTCGTGGCAAAACGTGTCAAGACAATATGAGGAGTTATTTAGCTATAATTTCACAAACTTAAAATATTTTTGATTTTCCCCGAACATGAACTTTGAGATTTCTTATTTTTTCTCTCAATATATAATTTCAATCAATTTAAATTTATTTTATATATTCATTATTTTGACATAATTATGGCATCAAATTTCATTAGATATATATACACTTATGATTAATTATTTATTATTGAATCTCAAAATCCAAATTAATAAAGTAGATCTAGTAATACTTAGTAGGAATATATCATAAAGAGCATTGCAAAATGATATTTGGAGTAGAAAAGAAAAGGTAAAAAGTTAAAAATAGCAGAGGTGAAGAACTCACAGTATGAGTGAGTGATGCAGGATAAGTATATCCAGCTTCGTATCCCTTGTTGTGATAATCAACGGGAACGATGCTGTCGTCATAGCTGCTCCCTGCAGCAACACCGCAATGCCCCTGCTGATGCTGCTCATTGTTGTATGAATATCCCTCACTCAACTCATTGTAGTCCTCAAGTTCCAAATCCAAATACTCATCCAGAAACGACGGCGGCGGCCTCGCATCGCCATTCCTGATTGTATTCATCAGCAGCCACGATCCCGCCTCGTCTTCCTCGTCGCTGTAACCGTAAGGCATGGGCTGGACCGGGACGCGGTGGTGGCGGCACGCCAGCGGATTGGCCGAGTGGATTTCTGCGTCGCAGGCCTCGCACAGGGACGCCGAGTCGGCCTTGCACACCAAGGCCGCCGGGGCCCTCTCGCAGGCCTCGCACACCCCTACGCGGTCGTGCTGCGAGGCCGCCTCGTGGATGCGGGCGTCGCAGCTGCCGCAGAGGTACGCCTGGTCCGCGCGGCAGTAGACGGCCGACGCGGCCGAGCGGCAGGCGTCGCAGCTGCGGGCCCACTTGTTCACTGTTTCAGACTTCAGCATCGCACTTTTTTTTTTGAAATTTGATTGCTTTGTGTTTAGTTTTTTGATTATGTTGTGAGAGTTTGGGAGTTGAGGATTCCATTCATGTAAAGAGCTGGGAGACTACACGTGGCAGGTATTTAGTGGGTTGGAAAAACTGTTTAGTAATTTCGTGGCTATTATAAGTCGAGGTAGGACCTACGCCAGACTAAGATGTTTGCTGATGTGGCATAACAGACTGGAAGTGTTCAGTTTATTGATATAGTGCATCTAAAATAATTTTTCTAGGCTCATAAATGATTAGGAATAACATCGCTTTCTCTCTCTTTTATTTGAAAAATTGGAACATTAAGGCAATGCATGTGAACGTAAAGAAGTAGTGGGTGGTGTTACATATTTCAAATCACTTGGTCAAGAATAAAAAGTGTGGGAAAGCTATCCTGTTACAGTAGGAGCATGATGAGTCGGATAATAAGGTCAGCCAATGGGAAGATACCATATTGTGTAAGAAAAGAATTTAGAGTTAGCTGAATATAAATCTCAACCACGAGTTGAGACCTCTATACTATTTGTAACAATCTAAGCCACGTGAACTATTGGAGCCATCAATTGTCTCTCCACCGCACACTAAAATTCAAGTTTATCAAACACATATCTACTAGTATAACTGTATAATCATATACTATTATATTGTTTTATTCGCTTATTCAAGATTGAATAAAAGAGTAAAGAAAACGTTTCTCTCTAGTATTTTCACAGACTCTCAAATCAAAATTGCGTCCAAATCACGATTGATCTTACAATTAATATTTAATCTGTTATACATTACTTTAGTATTTGGTACATTAAATTATACTATTAGTCAAAGGGACGTGATCAAATGAAAACTCTAAATATTGTACAAACTTAAAACTATGATCTGGACCATTGAAAAATGTCAACAGATCACAAAAAAATATCAACAGGAAAATGTCAACAGAATTTCAATGGTAGTCAATGATTGATGTTGTATTGATATTGTATTGATACTGTGTTGACATTAAAATCTTGAAATTTTACACTGTGTTGATATTGTATTGAAATTGTGTTGAAGCTGTGTTAAAGAGTTTTGAGTTTGTACAATATATAAGTTTTCATTATATCACTGCCTACTAATTATACGCAAAAAAGTTAGATATATGACTTTTGAGCATCACCATATTTCGCTTGAGCTCTGGAACTACTTTTGAGTCTATCTGTTAAACTAGGAGTAGTATTTTTTTTACTCTGTTTCTTAAAATAATGAACTTTCTAATGTAAAAAAAAAAAATCTTTTCTAAAATGAGATGTATTCTCCAATAACAATATTTCAATCACATTTTCTTTTTATCTCTCTTACTTCATCAATTATATATTAAAATTTGCGCCCTTTCAAATCATATTTTCAAGAGACGGAGAAAGTACATGTCAATTCTGAGAATTAATTTACCATATAGACCTACACCGGGTCAAATTGAGAAGTGAGACCATTATTTTTTTTATAATTTTAGTAAAATATATATCCTATTTTTGAATTATTCAACTCTAATCAATAATCATTTTTATTAATAAATTAATAATAACTTTATAAAACCAATTATATACTTCCCCGTCTCATTTAAGATGTCCAATTTTTTTTTTTAGTTTGTTCAAGATGTCCACTCTCTGTATTTGGAAATAAATATCGCTTTACTCTTTCCTCATTAAAATAATCAATTTTTCCCTTTATTTATTCGACCAAACTTCTCAACAACATCTTAAGTGGGACGGATGAAGTACATGGTATGTAAGTAATAAATTCACAAAAGACAACAAAAGTTGAAGGCATCGGAAAATGTTAAAATAGAAAAAAAGCTAGATGTAGTACACCACTCTCTTCTAAAGTGAGACACCTTTGATATAAAATTATAATCATAACTTGTTTGATTAATTAATCTCCCGTTCGCATTGGCTACGATTGAATCGAATTAATGAGGATAATATAGACGGTAGTACTCCATATCCCTGACACGCAGTTAAAAAATGATAAAATGCTTTAAAATCTCCAACTCTTTCGAGCTCCCAAAAAAGGAGTAGATTATATTGTTTTCGATAACATTAAAAAAATGGAAATGTTTATGAAAATTTTCTGCAGGTAGAGTGAGTTTTAATATTTTTCCATCGCACCGTTTTATAAGATGATAAATCGATCGATTGGACACTATATATAGTAATTCATACTACTATTTTTTAATCAACTGCATCTTCAGAGCATATATGCTTGAAAAAATGAAATGCCTTAAAATAATAAAATATTATTATTTATTACTGTATTATTTATTTAATAGTATCCATAAAACTTCATGCCGGACTGTGTACCATGTCAAACGACCGAAGCGAAAAAACAAAAAATAAAACTATAGGGATTGTCTACAATTAAAGACATAATTATGGAGGGGGTATATATGTTGATCACTAAAATGGGTCAATTTTTGTTGACCGCATCCCTGACAGCATCCACTGCACCTTGTGCCTTGGCCTGTGCTTGATTTCCAGCCTGAAACACAATTTTAATTATTAAAAAATAATAGTAGTAGTACTAATTTATGGTAATAATTATAAATAAGGCAAGGAAATATTAATACTTCCTGGAGTGATTCCTTAGCGGATTGAGCAGCATTGCCGGCCTTCTCCAGGAGTTGGTTGCCCTTTTCCTGGGCTTGGCCCTTGGCCTCGCCGGCTTTGTAGCTTGCGCTCTCTGTGTTATTCATATTTTCTTGATTGAGAAGTTGTAGGAACAAAAGAATATGTTAATGTTGGTGGTTTGATTGAGGGGTGTGTGCAAACTAGTATTTATAGGTCGTGAGATTAGCGTCAAACTCGTGGCACCACATGTTAATATGCCAAATGCAATAATCTCAACCCTACTTCTCATTTTTGCTATAGATACTTTGTTTTGAAAAGTCATTTTAAGATGATCCGTGTTTATATGCCAAAATTGGGGAAGAAGGTTTTCGTTAGAAATAAAGGCCATAAAAATTGAGAAAATTTCCCAATAGCAGATATATTTAGGCTCCATAGATTATTGATTAAAAAAACTCATAGTTGGGCATACTTGCAATTATATGTTGGTACAATTATATATGTCACGTTAGGAGCAGTCAACCGAGCCACTATGGGTTCCTGGTATTTTGATTTTGGGATAGTGGCACCGATAGAATTTATATATGTCACGTTAGGAGGAGTCAACAGAGCCACTATGGGTTCCTAGTGTTTTGACTTTGGGATATTGACACCTAATATTATAGAACTTTCAAAAAATTGTATTTTTCTCATGAACTTTGAAATTGACAAATAATATCATGAACTTTACCATTAGTTTGTTACCCACAAATGAAAATTTCTGGCTATATTAATAGATTGAAAAACAAATTTTGAGGGTGTGCTTCAAGAAAACTTATTCTCAAATATTGAAAATTTTGAAAATCTCGAAGTTGTTGTCGAGAAATTATGAAAAAAATCTGTATCATGATATTATTTGCCGGAATTTTTTATTGGTGGTAAATAACACTCGGGGTAAAGTTCGTGATATTATTTGTCAATTTCAAAATTAATGGGAAAAAACCAACTTTTTGAAAGTTCCATGATATTAGATGTCAATATATCTCTTTGGCTTTTGAATACAAATCGATATACTATGTACTAGTAATGCTATCTTCGGCACATAATTTAAGAATACTATGTTAAATGGATGGTGAATAAAGTAAGATAGAATAAAGTAAGAGAGATAAAGAGATAGAATAAAGTAAGAGAGATAAAGAGAGTTACATTTTGCCAAAAATAGAAATGACACAATTATTTTGGAACTTTCCAAAATAGAAAAATGACTCAATTAATATGAAAAAAAAAAAGTATTAAACATTGATACTACAGATCGTGTAATAAATTATGGAAGTAGTGCACTGTGCACTTGATTAGGCCATTGGGCTCATTCACTTTTACACCAATTTAAGCTTTCTATTTTGATATATAATACTAAGGAATGTTATATTGCTAACTCAATATTTAATGGCTAACTACAATTAAATAATAGTTATTAGATATTCAAATTAAAGGCCTAGATCATCAACCCTGAAATGTCAATACGATCAATAAAAAACGTCAATAAGGCCATAAGATTAATTCAAAAAAATATCAATAGGGGTATTAATGTCAATTAACTACATGTTTAGTTATAACTAACTTTTAAAAGAAATCCCAAAACTTTAAATTCATATAACATATACTCCCTCCGTCCCACTTTAGGAGTCCCGGTTTACTCTTTTGGGTGTCCCACTTTAGGAGTCCCGGTTGAAATATTCCATAAATGGTATTAGGCCACACATTCCACTAACTCTTTTCCACTCACATTTTATAGGAGTATAAAACTAATATAAAAAATAAGACTCGCATTCCACTATACCATAAATGGGATGGAGGGAGTATCAAATTAAAGATAATTTTATAAGGATTCCAACGATATCCTGCGTGCATATGTTCTGACGTCAAAATTTGAAAAAAATTTCAAAATTTTTTAATTTTTTCGTACAGCAGAAATGTCAACATACTATATAAAATATGTCAATATAATACATGTAGAATGTCAATATAAGCAATGAGTTAACATTCTTAAAGCATTGTGTTGATATTTTCGAAACACTATATTGACATTTTCATCCAAAATCCTAATTTGGAGTTTTTTTTAATCTTTTTTTATTTTATTAATAAAAACGAAAATTACATGTGGCAAATTGTAGACCACGCGTTTTCTAAAATCCTATGGCCTTAAATTAGTTGTAGTTAGCAATTAAATGATGAGTTAACAATTGATCACTCCCCTATTAACAATTTATGTTTTTTTGTTTTAATATATTATAGGAGTATTAAATAAAGGGAGTGTTATATTACTAACTCAATACTTAATTGCTAACTGCAACTAAATAAAAGCCATTAGATATTCAAATTAAAGGCCTAGATCATCAACCCGAAAATGTCAATACGATCAACAAAAAAGTCAATAAGGTCATATGATTAATTCCAAAAAATATCAATAAGAGTATTAATATCAATTAACTACAAAATTAGTTATAACTAACTTTTAAAAGAAATCCCAAAACTTTAAATTCATATAACATACTCCCTTCGTCCCAAGATAAGTGACTTGTATTCCTTTCAGGGGTGTCCCACTATAAGTGACCTATTTCCATTTTTAGCAAAAAGTCATCTCTCTTACTTTATTCTCCACCTACTTTATTCTCTCTTCTCTCCTCTACTTTTCCCTCTCTCATATTTTACTCTCTCCACTTTAACTTATTTAAATACCATTCCTTAAATCCCGTGCCCAAAAGAAGTAGGTCACTTATCTTGGGACGGAGGGAGTATATCAAATTAAAAAGATAATTTTATAAGGATTCCAACGATATCCTACATACATATGTTCCGATGTCAAAATTTGAAAAAAAATTCAAAATTTTTTAATTTTTTCGTACAGCAAAAATGTCAACATACTACTCCCTCCGTCCGCGAATAGGAGTCCCGGTTGGCCATTTTCATCCGTCCGCCATTAGGAGTCCCGGTTAGACATTTTATCTTGGGAGTATAAAAAATGACCTCACTTTTCCCTTAATTTAGAAGCTGCAATTAATTTTAATCCCACTTTGATTGCAAATAATAATATAAATGGGTCTCACATTCCACTATCACACACTTAAATTATTAAACTCAAACTTTTCTTAAAACCCGCACCCAACTCAACTGGGACTCCTATTCGCGGACGGAGGGAGTATATAAAGTATGTTAATATAATACATGTAGAATGTCAATATAAGCAATGGGTTAACATTCTTAAAGCATTGTGTTGACATTCTTAAAGCATTGTATTGATATTTTCGAAACACTATATTGACATTTTCATCCAAAACCCTAATTTGGAGTTTTTTTTTATCTTTTTCGATTTAATTAATAAAAACGAAAATTACACATGACAAATTGTAGACTACACGTTTTCTAAAATCCTATGACATTAAATTAGTTGTAGTTAACAATTAAATGATCAGTTAGCAATTGATCACTCCGCAAATAAAATGTACTAATGAATTGCATTAAATTTAAATTTTAATTGAAATTTGATTATATAAGTTTCATTATTTTCATAAAATTAATATTGTAGTAATTTATAGGAGGATTAAATTACACTAGTAAAATGTAGTATAGGAGCATCTCATCTACAATAGAAGACTAACGCACTTCCTAGCCACTGACTAGTGGCTTGGGTGTGGCGTTAGTCCACTATTGTGTAGGCTAACGCGGCGGACGAGCGGGTGAAGAATGAAAGGTCAGGCACGGACTAGCACGGGTAGCCGATCGCTAGTCCACTATTGTGTGGACGAGCGATCGACTAGTTGATTTATTAATTTTTTAAATTTATTTTGTTAATTTTTTCTAAAATAGTCTATTCAATTTTATTTTATTTTTTATGTTTTTTTTTCTAATTCATTTCGTTGTTGTTTTTGGTATTTCCTCCGTCCCATAAAAGTTGAGACAAAACTTTTAGGCACGGAGGTTAAGAATTTATATTAAATAAATAGGAGAGATGAAAAAAATAGGAAAGATAAGAGAGAGTAAAGTAAATGATGAAATAAAAAAAAGAGTGATTAGATGTTTTGTCTTTTATTAAAAAAAATGACTTTAACTTTGTTAAGACGGACTAAAAAGAAATATTATAATTCAACTCTTTGGGATGAAGTGAGTATCTTTTATTTCGAGATATTTAGGAAATGACTAGGCTATTGCCTATTGGTAACTACTATACTCTTGCTAGTATATTTAGGAGTATTGCGTAAAACAGTTGTTTCAAATTTGAATTAGAGCACTCCCAATGGCGACGGCGAAAATCCGGCGATTTTTCGCCGGATATCGCCGACTTATCGCCGGCCATTGGGAGGAGTTCGGCGATTTTTCGGCGAAATTCCTACCGATTTTACGCCAAGCGGCGTTTTAACGCCGGGCTATCGCCGGATCATCACCGGCCACTGTGGGGAGCTGTTCGGCGATTTTTCGGCGATGATCAATTTTTTTTTTTTTTTTTTTCCTCAACGGTCATATTCTAATTTCCACCCCTATAAATATTTCATCCTCTTCCTCCATTCATCACCCACAAACTTCATTCACACAAATTTTCAATCTTTTTTCTCTCCATCTTTATTAAATGAGTTCTGATTCATCGTCTCGTGCTCAGTCCGACGAGGAAATATCACATTCTTCTTCCGAAGAAGAGGTACCTCCCGCTCCCACCGGATGGGATGTAGCGGGTTTCGCCAACAACCCAATCAACAACTATATCTCCCGCTACATACAAAGCGAGATCGCTCGAATGCAGCAGCCACCCCCCCAACGGCCAATCCGCCGGCGGCGCCGATACATCCCTCGCAACCACACTGGTGCGCACGATCGGCTGTTCGCCGATTATTTCGCGGAGGAACCACGTTATCCGGCAGATGTATTTCGTCGCCGGTTCAGAATGCGCCGCTCCCTCTTCCTGCGCATTGTTAATGCGTTGTCCGCGCGTTACCCCGAGTTCCGGCTCCAGCGAGACGCAGCAGGGAAGCCCGGACTATCGCTCCTACAGAAATGCACTGTTGCCATCCGGCAGTTGGCATACGGAGGGTCCACCGACATGTTCGATGAGTATCTGCAATGCGGCGAGACGACTGGCAACGAGTGCCTGAAGAATTTCTGTCAGGGCGTGCGAGAGATATTTGGGGAGCACTACCTTCGCTCGCCGGACGCAGCTGACTGCCAGTTCCTACTGGATTGGCACTGGAGGACCCACGGCTTTCCGGGGATGCTCGGCAGCATCGACTGTATGCACTGGCAGTGGAAGAACTGCCCAACCGCGTGGCGAGGCCAGTTCACTACCGGCTACAAAGGTACGCATCCCACCATCATTCTTGAAGCCGTTGCCGACCAACGGCTTTGGATTTGGCATGCTTATTTTGGTATAGCGGGGTCGAACAACGACCTAAATGTTCTCAATTCCTCGCCCCTTTTCAACGAGCGGATCAACGGGTTAGGCCCCTCCATCGAATTCACGGCCAATGGCAATGTGCATAACATGGGGTACTACCTGGCTGACGGCATCTATCCGCAATGGCCCGTGTTTCTGAAGACGATCAGATGCCCACTCGGAGATAGAAGAAGGTATTTTGCCCGAGCGCAAGAGTCTGCGCGCAAGGATGTGGAGAGGGCATTTGGGGTGCTCCAATCGCGATTTGCACTGGTAAAGGGCCCGACGCGCTTTTTCTACCAGGGGGATATTGCCGATATCATGTATGCGTGCATCATCATGCATAACATGATCATCGATGATGAACACGAAGGCGTCCTCGACGTCACCAACGACCCAAGTGTTGCATCATCGAGTCACGGTGTCTCAACCGGGTCCGCCCGCCAGGGTGTACCGCACGACGAACATGAACGGTTCCAGGCGTTCATGGACATACACCAGAAGGAGGCCCATCAAGCACTACAACACGATATCATCGAAGAATTGTGGGCAAATAGAAACCGCGCCCACCGCCCTTGAATTTTTTTTTTGATTTTTTTTTTTCCATTCGTGTACTTTTTTTTTTTTTTTAATTTTCTTCGTTGTAATGTGTACCCGTGTTTAATACAACGAACTTTATTACTATTATTTGTTTTATCTTATAAATTAAATAAGCTAGCTTTATTATATATAAAAATAAAACAATTAAATTAGTGATGATGTAAAAATGAAATGTTGAGTTAGGGAGAAATAATGGAGAAATAAGGGAGAAACCATTGCAAAGATTGGCTAAAAGTTGGCTAAAAATTGGGGATAAATTTTGGTGCTGATGTGGCGCTGATGTGGCAGGAGTTAGGGAGAAATAAGGGAGTTTATCCCCAAACCATTGAGAGTGCTCTTAAACGTTGTTCTTAAACCTCGCCACAACCTTAAACCCTAGTAAAATCAACACGCCACAGTCGGTCGGAGGCGCAGGCATATAATATCTGATTCACTGAATTTGCGGCGGCGCCGATAATTGACTCCGCTGTGCGGCTCGCGTGAGTATGAATCATGAACCCTAGAAAATCTTACTTTGTAACGATTTTGCACTGTGATTGTAAAAATATTGAATTTGGTTTTCTACCTTTGAAGAATTTGATGTTTCCCTTTCCTGAACCCGTGTTTCATCATTTAGGGGAAAGTATTTGTGGAGCTGGCAATGAACAATAGCGACAAGAAGAAGAAGAAGGTGAAGGTAAGAAAAGCTTCAACTGACGTCAAAGTTGTTGCTGCGATGGTTGAAACTCGGCCGGTGAAAGGTAATCTAACTGCTTCAATTGATCATACTCGTGATGGGAGAGGAGTCACTGAGATATGGTATTGGCAGATGCAACACCTGCAGGAAAGAAAATGAGTCAGAAATTGAGTGATAAAAAAAGAAAGAAGAGCCGGCCAGCCAGAAGAGATGCTGAGCCTGAGAGCATTGTTCCCAGCCTTACCAATGAAATTGAAGATACAATTCCTAATAAACCAAGTAAGGCAAATTTGCTAAAACAAAGTAAAAAGAAGAGGAAGAATGTTGAGAGTATCAGCCACTTTGATAAATCCAACGACAAAAAAGATGCATCTGAAGAGTGTAATGGTAAGAAAAATTATAGAATTCCCATTGCTTTATATCTCAACTTTTAAGTATTGCAATCATGTGTTCCATCTGTGATGCTTTGTTCTAGCAGTAGTTTTTACCTTGACCCTGTTTCTTATGCCTTTGGTCTATAGCCTTCTTCAGAAGGACGTAAATCATTCGATAGTCAATGAATGGGAACTGATGTCTGAGTATCTTGTTGGTGTGTGATAATGTGTGAAAATGGAACTGTCAAAAAATTTCATACGAAACTAGGCTGAGTAATCTCATCACCTCAGTATAAGAGGTTGTTATTTGTTGAGACTTATTTGGATAGTGTTTGGATTCTGGATTAAATTACTTCTTAATAGTTATTGGATGACAGATTCTATACCTGGAGAACAATTTTCAATTTCTGGAAGAATTAGTGAGGGTGATGCTGAAGCCGCAAGGAACACCAGAAAAGGTAAAAAAAAAAAAAAGTTAATGTTTTGCTGCAAATTTTTCAGTTATCTTTGCTTCCTTTTATGTTTCAAATAACTGAATCCTTTTGTTGTTAGGTAAGTCAAAACATCCCGAAAGAAAGAAAAAGAAAAGGCAGCTAGTGTCAAATCATATACCCTCTGACAATTTGCTGGAAACAAGAGAAGAGAACGTAGAAGATGAAGTTTATCAGATGTCTTCTGGGGATGAAGATTACTCGAAAGGAATGAAAAGTATGATCTTATATTAAAAAGTTTCTTTTTATGTGGGATGATCTTTTGCAAATTTCTGTTGTTGTGCATAGATTCATAAAACATGATCATTCTAGATGGACAGAGGTTTATGTAGAACTTCCAATAGTGATACTATTTCCTTTTTCCTCATCATACACATGATATTGCATACAGATTTGTGAAACATGATCATTCTAAATGCACGGGGTTTATATAGAACTTCCAATAGTGATGCTATTTCCTTTTTCCTCTTCATACATGTGATAACAAATGCCTTTACACATGTTAGCTAGGGTTTAGGGTGGATTAGAATCGCATTTTTATGGTTAAGTGGCTTTTTTCATCATACGTTTGTATGATTAGCAAAATGAAGCCTATTGGATGTAATAGTATTTATTTGTCTATTTAAGATCTGTGGGTTGATGTTAATGTTGATGTGTCCTCTATTTCAACCTGTTGAAATATATTGGTTGATTTAGCCTGTTTAAACAATATAGTTTGTTTATGTGTAAATTTATTTTTCGTCATAAATTAACACCAACTGGGCATGCTTTAGCTCGCTCGAGTGAAGAGAAATGGTCACATAGGACTCTCTCTGTCTCTACGACAACGCATATTCGAGTTCTAGCCTAAGTGGAATTATAATTTTCATAATTGTTCCATTTTCGACATTAATGAAGGTTCTCTGTTTGTTCAGAATGGATCACACACTATCATCAGAGTAGACCTGGGCTGGAGGTTTTGCAAGAGAGGATTGATGACTTCATAATGGCTCATGAGGCAAGAGAGGAGCAGGTAATGGTTTTATTCTGCAGCATACCACATTACAACATATGATGAAAGGTAGCACTGTGAAATCATTGCTGATAGTGTGCTAAAATCTTTGGCTAAACAAGAAATACTGGTTGTAGGACTGGGTTTGTTCTTGTAAAGGATATACTGTATAATTTTTTTTATATAAATTAGTATATGCTGCTCTTTCTCATTCATTTGTATCACGACCTCTATGATCTGCTTTCTTCTTCGTCAGACTTCTGTTGACCTTTTGATTCATGCAGGCTAAAGCAGAGCGGCTGGCCCAAGCTGCAGAAGGTGGATGGACTGTTGTTGTGCATCAGAAAGGTCGTAAGAAGAGTACTGAAGCTGAAAGTGGAATTGCTGTTGGTTCTGTGGCCCAAGCTGCAGTCCTTGACAAGATGGGAAAGAAGAAAAAGAAGGAAGTTGGCCTAGATTTCTACCAGTTCAACAGAAGGGAAGCACATAGAAATGGTACGTTCTTCGAAATCTCTTGTGCTAACTTTCATAGTGTAATGCATTCTATGTTAAATAGCCCGTACATTTAATTTGTTCTATATGTTTTAAAGAGGCTGGTGAAAGGATTATGTTTATGGTAGTCTGATTCTTGCAAGCATCAGAGTCCCTTTCTGTTTTTCATTCTCTGATATGCTTCTCCTCTCATCTGCAATGTTAAATTTTCCAAAGTTGATTTAACTTGCCAAATAATTCCTCGTGCCAATTAATGTTGTTTTAGAACACCTCCTTTTTTATACATTATTAACTTGTTAAGTTTTGAGAATAAGGTGATGCTACTCGCTTTCTCATACTGAAATGTGTGTTGGTTGTGAATGCAGAGATCATGATGCTGCAAAGCAAATTTGAGCAGGATAAAAAACGCATACAACAGATGCGAGCTGCAAGGAAATTCCATCCCTACTAACTTGCTTACCTGGCCCTGATAAGAGTCGAATCTCCTCCCACCGTCATTCACTGCTTTTCCTTGATGGTCGTTGGATCTTAAGTTTTTCGCTCATCTTTTGTAGATTCAAGGTTGAGTCGTGTTCTTGAGAGAGATCTAGGTTCACTCTGACGAGCATTGTTGTATCTGCTTTACCTCTACCAATTGGCTTTGTCGGATTGTATTTGGATATATACTGCGGCTACAGAGCAATTTTTTGAAGTAGAAATCCATATAGCGAAATTATTGATGGCTAGTGGACTTGAAACTGTCAGTCCCATTTTTACATAAATTTGCGAGATTCAAATTGAGCTTTCGATAATAATAGACCTCTTCATTGTTTCTGTAATGAAATATTTTAGTTCAAGAAAAACATAGCTACTTTAAATGATAGAATAAATACTTATAACCTAAAAACTTATATATTAAAGTTTCAAACATATTCAATAATCTCATACTTAAAATACATATCAAAGCATACGTAGATAAAGCAAAAATGATAAGTTCGATATAAAGCGGTGATATATAGGTCAGATGAAACCAACATACTAAAATTTACTACTTCACTTGTTAATTGGTATCATGAGAAAATACCACTGATCATTTGTCACAAAAATAAACTTATTAATGGTTTTATTTATCGATCTTTTGAATTATGCAACATTTTATAATAGAAAGTGAGTCCTCCAAAGTCCAAACAATCGTTTGGATAAAAATTTACATCTCATATATGCAGCTAAAAATTCATTGATAAAAAAATAAAGCGTATGAAATGTGATTGCATTAATAAAGCGAAATCTTGAAAAGTAGCAAGAAAAGATAATACAAAAAAAATCTTGAAAACATCGTAGTCCAATAATTTACAAGAAAGTTTTGTACATTTATTGAATCCAAAAGGTCGTAGCTGGTTTAGGCGAATATACAGTTCCACTATTTAACCTGCTTGTCAATCTCTACCAATCTATCTTCTATTTCTCCAAAGTGGTTAATCTCCTCAGCAACTCCTTCCTGCACAAAACCATAAAAGCTACATCTATCAATATACATATCTTAATTAATGACAATAATCTGAAGTGATACAATGTGTATAGTTTGTTCACCTCATTAGTTGTCTGTCTAATGCTGCAGTGGAAACAAATCCCCGATTCTCCTCAGCCCGTCGGAGAAGATAGGGAACGATGTGCTCCACCGGCCCATACGGCAAATACTTGCTCACTTTGAATCCGGCATTCCTTAACCCGAAAGAATACGCCTCCGCCATCCCATATAGCTGCGCAAAATGCAGATTATCAATGTAATTCTTCGTTCCCATACTAACGACTTTAGCAGCTGCCAGTTTCCCTGATTCGATATTATGGGTGGCGAGGATGAGGGAGCCGGGGCCGTTGGCGATCTCCTCGAGCATAAAAGCAGCACAGGCATTGTAGCAGGCGTGAGTATCCTGAATAGAGCCATGAATGGGTGAGTTGGCCCCGAGAGACAAGGCAAGCTGTCTCTCAGTGGACATGTATGCGCCTCTCACCAGTTTAATCCCTAGGGGAACACCAGCTTTATCTGCGGCTTTCTTGGCCATGACGAGCCTCTCCTCGGAATCCTTGAGGTAGGCTTGGATGGTGTTGAAGATCAAGGGTGTGTTGCCTATGTGGTGGTACGTTATAGCCGCGTGGAATGTGAAGTAGTCGATCGCAGGCTGGATGGCGGTATCCTCTGCGTCGATCAGTAGAGGCACATTGGCCTCTAAGCTGCTCTCGCATATCTTCATCAGCCTCACAATCCCGAGCTCCAGATCCCGCTCTTCGTCTAGGGTTAGGGCTTCCGGCATATGTGGTGTGTGGTACAGAGCGCTTGAATTTGAGAGAAGAGGGAAGCTTTGGAGCTTCCATGGGAGATGCAAGGAGTTATCCTTGAATTCCCATCTCAATAGATCACTCACTCTCTTAAGCAATTGGGGACGGAAAATCGCCGTCATCTTCACCACCACCGAGCTCACCTGTGGAATCACATTGGCTTATTATTCAGTGAAAATAATTAAGAAATGTGGAAAATCCTTACAGGAGAAGAGGGGAGTGAAAGTGTAGAAGAAATGGTCTGAATGATCTCGTGCACATTGTGATCACAGGAGGCGTTGTCGTGGGCGTGCTCCATGCCGTAATCGAGCATGGACTGGAGGCCGGATTCCCAGAGTTTCCGGGCGGCGCGGTCGGCCTCTTTGAGGGTTTTGCCCCCACAGAAATGGTGGTAGAGCGTGTGCTCGATGGAGCCCAATAAAAGCTCTCTGGAGATGGGGGTGTCCATTAGCCTGGAATTCATGACTTTGGAGCCGAAATGGATCATGGCTTCATTCATCACCACATGAAGAGTGAATGCGGTTGAGATCAGCTTCGACGTTGGCACGGATGAGAAGAGCTCCTTGGAGTCATCCAGATTGATGTAGGCCGTCGAGTTGAGGCGGCGCTGGCAATAATGCAACTTGCTTACTAGTTTTGGGATACTTCTGTAGCGGCTTGCCATGAACAAAATGCAGTTATTGTTGGCACTTAAAGTGTGAATGGATCGATGCAGTTTTGCATTTTGCTAATTCTTTGGTACTTAAACTGTTTGGATATATAAGCGGATGTTATCTCCGTGAGTGTAGGAGAATATGTGGTTAAGGAAATTACTTACCGGGAAATAAGGGTATTAAGCGGCTCAAGACTTCTTTCAAAATACCTAACTAAATGGATCTATTATCTGTTTCACAGAATCTTATCGGAATGAATCAAATGCTGAAATGGATATGAGCTGGTGTTGATTGTTTTTTTCCCAAAATTCTCGTTGCTTATTTTATTTTTATTTTGTTTTCTATTTTCAAGTTTTGGAATTCTGGAATGATTATTTCTTTGGATTAGGAGTGGGTAGGTATATCATATACCGTATACCTAATCAAAACTATCATATTGTATACTTTTCCGAAAATTCAGTATGAGAAAAAATCATATCTGTACGTTACCAAAATTTTCGATGTATCGAACTTCAGTATACCTTATTTTCGTTATGACAAATTTCAATACTGATACCGTAACTCATTTTCGATATATTATACCAAAATTCGGTATACCTAACTTTCAACATCAATAAAAATTAGAGTATTTGAGTTTAGAATATTATTCACTACTATAGTTAATAATTTAAAAAATATTTTAAATATATTTTATATATAATTATATTTATATTAAATATATTTCATAATAGATTTTATAATTTATAAATATATAAAATACTATTATATGGGGTGTATAATTACATTTATATTTTACGCTATATACCGAATTTTGGTATATTACTGTACATGAAAATTCATACCGTTACCTTATTCCGAATTTTTGGTATTTTTTCGATACGATAAAACCGGTATTTCAATATTTTTTTTCCTAGACCTAATTTGGATTGGGGTTTAGTTAACGGTTACTCCCTCCATTCGTCACAAGTGAGATACTTCTTTTTAGCACGAGAATTAAAATAGTTATTTAGTAAATTACGTTGATAGAAAATAAAATAAAGTATAAAAGTGAAGAAATAATTAACATGAGAGAATAAATATTCTCCTTTTTTTGCTATAAAATGAATGACACACTTTATGGTGCGAGCAACTAAAAGAACCCCACTTGTAATAGGATATAGGTAATTTAAACTACTCCATTATACTACTTGATTCAAATCATTAGTATGAAATTTTAATTCATTATTAAAATTATGTTTTATGCTTTATTGTCTCATCTAGGGGTGCAAATTTAGTTCTCGGGTTTCGGGTATATCCCATGCCGACCCAATATTCGGTGGGTTTTTTGGATACTCGAAACCCAAAATTATGGATTCGGGTATGAGTTTGGGTAGTTAATGTTAGAAATTTTCATGTTTAGGTTATCCGAAACCCGTATTAGGTTATCCGACTAATACCCGGTTAAACCCGATTAATTATGGGTTTAAGATAAATATTTTGATTTAGTATAACATTTATGACTCGTAGGGTAAATTTATTTAATCACATTTAGATTTTTGAATGTTTTTAGTATAATGCAACCCTATTTAGGGCTGCTTTGACATTTTATTGTTCTATTATCTAGATTTTAATATTCCTCTTCTTTACATTTGTGTTCTATTTTATTTAAATATCATGTTGCGTTATTTATGTTCTTACTTATTATTTTCTCAATATATAGTTATGCTTTCTCCGTTTTATTTGCATATTTATTTAAAATCTAAAACAAATTATTTTAATCTCTTTTGAGTTCAATTTATACCAAAAATTTATTTATTTTAAAACTAAGTAGTGTCTATTTATAAAATGTCATATAATCATAATCTAGAGAAAGCTAAAGCAATAAATTAAACTTTTAATAATAGTTAATAAATAATAGTATTGTGTTATTTTTAATAATTTCCATTCTCATCAAAATATAATTTATATAAATAGAATAAAATTGAAATATAATAATTTCGGGTTTATGGGTACCCGATTAGTTGGGTTCGGGTACCTAAATTTGCAGACCTAGTTCATCGCAGGCCGCAACCAGAATTCATTCATTTTTTGGCGGTCACTTTTTTACTTTATTCTTTTTAATAGATTCATTCCTTCCATTATTCAAACATTTTAGTTTTAAATATTTTATTTCTTACTTACTCTATATTCTATTTAAATAAAATCATAATATAATTAAAATTTAAAATTTATACTATTTAAATTTTAAAACTAAAAATACATAATATAAACTTTACATAAAATTTGTTATCAATTAAGTTTAATTAAACTTAATAAGAATGAAAACTTTCTAAATTACTATTCAAATTAAATTTATAAAGAAAAAAAAATTAATATGATAAAAAAGTAAAATCAACAAAAAAATATTGAAAACACATAATTTTTTTTGAAATTTACAACCATACACAGAGAATATAGTTCCACGTGTTTGCAACGCTCACTTCACTACCTCGCTTTCTTCCATCTCCTCTACTTGTCTCTCTCTCCTTGTTGCCGCCCGATCACGTCGCCGCCGCCCTCCTGCCCCCCCCGTCCGATCACGACGCGACCGTGTCTCTCTTCCCGTCTGCCCTAATTTCTTTTGGATGGAATCAGAGCTAAAAGAATTCGCTTTTGATACCATGTACATTTTTTTTTAACTTTCTTTTTTACTCTTTTGAATCGTTTAAATTCTCAGATATTGTCATTTTGGGAATCTGATTAGTTTACTTCGCATATTATGTTTTTTTGTTTTACTTTTATTTTTAAATCCCGTTAAAGCAAAAAAAAAAGGATAAAAGATGAGAAGAAGGTTGGGATTTTTACGGTTGGATGAAGATGTGGATTTCCTTGTATTAATCTACTGCTCTTGTAAAATGAGTTCTTTCGTGGTTTATGGCAATGTGGTTTAGATAGAAAACATTGTTACTTTGTCGTTTAAGTGAGCTTTTTTTTTTCTCTGTTTTCCACCGTCACTTATTAAAATTGGTTATAATTATAATATTATTTTATTGCATTGTGAGGGGTGGATGAGGAGTGGTGTAGGAAAAGTGGATGAGGAGATCCTTACCGCTTTCTTATTGATGTGATTAATGTTTGTTTGAATCGTTGCAATTTGTTTTCTTCAATGTGATATGTTTTTTTTTTCTGAATTCAAGAAGCAATGTGTTGTATCTGATTGCTTATTCTTGAAGGTTCTAATTATTTGATGTTTGTTTCCTGTGTGATGGAATGCTTGAATGGATTTTTAGCTTCTGCATTTAATTGAACACTTAATGATGTTTGAGTGTCTAATCATTTCATGTTTATTAATTACATGCATAGATATATTTTTGCTATAGTATTTTGGCTCGAAAAGTGGTTAGACCAGTTAAACCATGGACCGATAGCTTCTCCAGTTTGCTTATCAGTTCGGTTTTTAAATCATTGGTTTGAACTTTGAACAAACATAGTTTCGCTAATTCATTTTTCCGGAGACTAGTGAAATACTAATATCAGTTTCTGAGTTTTAAGATTTAAAGATTGCTCAATGGTATTTGCAATAATGGTGATTCATCAATTTGTTCCTTGTTCTTTTCAATGTATTGAGGTTGTTTTTCTAATGTATTTTTAGGCTGGATACAATTTCTTCATTGATGGATTTCGTTCGTAACAATGTAAAAGAAAGAATGTCATTGCTTCTATCTGACTTTGGCTGAAGTTCAGTAGTTTTTAACAATAAGTTGCTACATGTTTGCTTGGCGATAGATTTATTTATTTTTGGTATTGCTTGAGAGGTTTCTAATCGTGTTTTTTTTTTTCGTCGGTTTCTATTTTTCATATTTGTGATCAAGATTTTAAATCAAGTTTATGATACCATAATTATATGACGATACCAGAAAGTGGTATATTACGATAGAATTTCTTTGTTATTCTCCTAGTTGATTGTTGAAAGATGTTCATACTAAAATTAACATGGGTGTCTTGATTGCAGATAACCTTTTGCATAGGTAAAAATAAGTGTTATAGCTGTAGGAAATGGTTAACTCAAAAGAGCCAAAGAGAAGGGTTGCTTCTATTCTTGTTGATGGGGTTGGAGATGTATCACTGCCAAGATTTGGTTATAAGACTCCCTTGCAAGTTGCTAATGTCCCTAATTTGGATGCAATTGCATCGGCTGGCATCAACGGTCTAATGGACCCTGTTGAAGTAGGCTTAGGTTGTGGAAGTGAAACTGCACATCTCTCTCTACTGGGCTATGATCCTAGGATCTATTATCGAGGCCGAGGTGCATTTGAGTCAATGGGCTCAGGTTTGGCAATGTCACCTGGGGATATCGCTTTTAAAGTACGCACCATCTTTTCCGCTGTTACTATGCTTATGGTCTTATTAGTTGATGCAATTTTAGATTTAAAAAATTATCATGATTTCTTTAGACTACAGTTAATGAATATTATTGTGTCTTAAGATATTCAAACCTTTTCTACTTCAACTCAAAAGGAATGCACAATCTCATAATGAGCAGCATTTATAGCTGCTTCTTATTGATCTCCACAATAGTTTGTCTTATACCAACTGGATACAATCTTAACTATTCTGAATTAATAATTGAAAACAATATGGCTGATTCTCATTTCACCCTTCATCTTTTTCTCTCAGTCCAACTTTGCAACTCTTGATGAAAGTACTGGAGTAGTTACCAGCAGGAGGGCAGACAGGCATTTTGAAGAAGAAGGACCTGTTCTTTGTGCAGCAATGGATGGACTCAAGCTGCCTTCTTTTCCTCAATATGAAGTTAGAGTCAGGTGCATGTCATTCTAGATTTTACATGTTTAGAAAACACCCTTGGTTGAATAGTACTCCAAGTGGAGCTGTGAATTCTAACCAGTTAGGCTTTTTCTATGATATGCTAATGCCACTGTTCATTGAGTATACCTCATGTGCATTATCATCTTTATAGGTATGCCACAGAGCATAGGTGTTGTTAAAGGCCCAAAATTAAGTGGAAACATATCAGGAACTGATCCATTGAAGGATAATCGCCTACTTTTACAAGCTCAACCTCTTGATGATTCTGATGAAGCAAAGAACACGGCTGCAGTTATTAACGATTTATCGAAAGAAATATCCCGCATCTTGGTTGGGCATCCTGTGAATGCTAGAAGAGTTGCCGAAGGAAAGAATATAGCTAATGTTGTCCTTTTACGAGGTTGTGGGATTCGAATCGAGGTAATCTTTGATAAATTGGGTATATGCTTCTACCTCTCTCATGTAATAAATTAAAAAAGTATGGGCTGCTGCCTGTTTGTTTGATTGGAAATTCCATTTTTTGATTAATGCTTCTGAACAAAAAATGACAAATCCAGGTCCCTCCTTTTGAAAAAATACATGGTTTGCAGCCTTGTATGGTTGCTCCTACCAAGATTATTGCTGGTTTGGGTTTATCCCTCGGTATTGATATTTTAGAAGCTCCAGGAGCAACAGGAGACTACAGAACCCTGCTAACCTCAAAAGCAGATGCAATAGCCAGAGCACTCTCAGCTCCTTCTAAATCATGCCCCAATGTCTTTGTGCCTGGGGAAGATGAACATAAACCCGGCAGACCTGGTGGCTATGACTTCGGTTTCCTTCACATTAAGGTCACCTTTTACTAATTTATGTCCATTCAGTTTGTCACTGATATAAATGTTCTTAGCATACATATTTTCTGGAGTGGGATACTATGCTAGTAGTACTACTTTTTCTTGCATATGTCGTACAAGAAAACATGTCATTATGCAGATTCAGTATTTGTGTGCGGAAATATGTTACTTTGGCAGCTGCTTTGAGCTCCTGCTAGAAAGTTGGATCTCAATCTTTATTTATCTGATTCAGTTCTGCCTACTCGGCTCTGTTCAATTTGGATATAAATATCTGAATTGTTTGGTTCTGTTGTGTTCTGAGTATTTCCAAACATGTCAAAATTGCAGGCAATAGATGATGCTGGTCATGATAAAGCAAGTGTATTCAAAGCCAAAGGCTTAGAAGCTGTTGATAGAGCTATAGGGCAACTAACTAAGCTCCTATGGCAAGCAGAGTCAGCAGGGGAGTTCCAATATTACATTTGTGTCACTGGGGACCATTCTACTCCAGTTGAATATGGTGATCACAGCTTCGAACCAGTCCCATTTACACTGTGTCGTTTGAAAGACTTCATTGGTGCTGTGGGTGGACATTCAAATCTTTCTAATATCCCTCTCGATCCTTTTCCTCTTCCAACCGTTGAACCCGGTGAGGATTTAGCACATGCTGACAGAAGTCAAGAAGAGAAACAGGGCCGGGCTTTTAAAGGTGACAGAGTTTTCGAGTTCAATGAGATAGCAGCAGCCAGAGGAATTCTCGGACGATTTACTGGTAGTGAAATGATGGGAATCATAAAGGCATATCACAAGCTTTCATAATAGCTCTTCCATCCACTTTTTCATCGGCATTCCTTTTTTACCTTGTGACAAGACCGACTGTGCTGAAAAGTACGAAGCAGTAATTGCGTTGGAGTTTTTTTTGTTGCGTGTCCCTGCAACTACATGTGTATTTCGCTTTCCGTTAGTTGAAAGAGAGACTCTAGTAGTTCGTTTCACTCACTTTGGAGACATGTCTTAGTACCTTTCTTGGTACAGTTAATCAGAAAGTGAAATAAAAACTTGTGCTGGAATCCTTCTTAGCTCGAGAGCAGTGTTATGAAAATTGCCCCTGGGCTGCGGGATCCACGTTCCTACACCAGAAATTGTCCCGAGGTAGGTGGGCTGAGCGAGATGCCGGGGTGAGGGCAGGCGATGTATCATATATTCTCTAGGTGACATATCTTTTTATATCTTATTATGTAACTTTATATCTCTTATTTTGATTTTAAATTTGTAATTTGAAAATTCATTTTTATTTTTAAATTTTAAATTTTAGTAATGTTAACTGTTCGAGACAATAATGTTTTGTAATAATCTCTGGCTTAACAATGCTTTGCACAATTGTACTACTACTCTGTTTTCAGTTGATGAGAATATAATCGAAGAGGCCAAATCTTTTTCTGTGTCTCTCTCCCCTGTATTATGCAGAAATTTCCCATGGTATTAGGTAGAGCCGTAGAGAATGATGAAGTGATTTAGTCACATGTAGTAATAGGAAAGAGTAAAATTAAAGCTATCCAAAATTGAGAATATTAGTCTCTAGAGGCGTGCAGCATCCACAAACCTGTCTGTTTTTCCCCAAACAGTATCCTACAAAAATGAAGACATGTCTCAACCTGTTTAGACATATAGAGCATCATAAAAAGCGAGAAGAATGCAAGGATTTTTTTTGTAAGAAATGGCGAGTGAAATTCCAGTGATCGATCTGCAAGACTTCCCCGGCGAGACAGGGAAGCTTGTGGCTGCGTGTGAGGAGTGGGGATGCTTCCGGATCGTGAATTACGAGGGGATTCTGCCAGATTCTCTGCTCTACGAAATGAGGCAAGTGGTGGGATCGCTGCTGGATCTGCCGGCCGAGGTCAAGGCCAGAAACCGCGACGTATTGCCGGGAAGCGGATACATGGCGCCGTCTCCGGTCAATCCGCTCTACGAGGCGCTCGGCCTCTACGACCCCTCTTCTCCCCAAGCTGTCGATGCTTTCTGCTCCGACTTGGAAGCAACTCCTCAGCAAAGGTTCAATTCTCTCACTAGTTAATCATGATTGATATCTTTTGATGAGAAAAAAGTGATGATTGTGAGCTATGAATTGATCAGGGATGTTATCTCCAAGTATGCAAGAGCAGTGAATGACTTGGCGGTGGATATTGGGGGTAAAATTGTGGTAGGGTTAGGTGTGAGAGGCTTCTCCTTTGATGATTGGTGTTGCCAGTTCAGGATCAACAAGTACACGTTTGCCCCTCACACTGTCAACTCCCCTGGAGTGCAGCTGCACACTGATTCTAGCTTCCTCACCCTTCTGCACGACGATAAAGATATCGGTGGCCTCGAGGTTATGAAGCCCTCCGGCGAATTCCAGCCTGTCGACCCCTCCCATGGAACCCTTGTTGTCAATCTTGGTGATCTTGCAGCTGTAAGTCTGATCTTACACCATAACTTTTCCTAATAATACACTGTTCTAACTTTTTTGGGGGGTTTAAAGATGTGGAGCAATGGGAGATTCTTGAACGTGAAGCACCGTGTGATGTGTAAGGAAGCGGGCACGAGGCTGTCGATTGCTACCTTCTTGTTGGGGCCCAAGGCGGGGATGGTGGAGGTGCCACCGGAGTTGGTGGATGCGGAACATCCGCGTCTCTTTTCGGCCTTCACTTATCATGATTATAGGAAGCTCCGAGTGTCCAATAGGCTGCAGACTGGTGAAATTGTGGATTGCTTCCGCATTAATAAAGATTAAGGCAAACTTGTAAATCAAATCAAATCTATTGTAATGGGATGTTCAACCAATTAATTAAGGAATAAATAAAGCTATGTATCTTTGGACAGAATTGAATTTATTGTGAAGCTATAACTTTGTATGTAGTATGTGTTTGAGAAACAAACTCACTAAAACGTAAAACATGGAATACTACAAGATAAGTAGTGAATTAAGGTTGCTTGGATGAGCATTGTGGGCAGGAAAAGCAGCCTCTTCCAGCACAGTAGGTGCAAGAAAGTGAAGTGGATTTCTGAGAAACAATAGGAGTTAAAGGGAAAGGGCCTCCTTGTCTGATGAGTCCAGAGCCTTTGCATTTCCGACAAGCGATACGATTCACATCACCGCATCTCTTACACAGGCCTAAAGAACTGCTTGAAAATGGATAGATTCTTTGTGAACATTATAAAAAAAAAAAGCAAAGTGAGAAAACAAAGTGAATGAGTGTATGTACAAAATGACCTGCGCTGAGAAGAGGAGATGAAGGAGTCGATCTTGGGGGCTGAAATGGTGGCGGAGAGGAGCAGAGCTCCGACGGCGTAGCCTGCTACTTCGCTTGCTGTTATCTGTTCAAACATGCTTTCATCTCCACAAGTTTTCTCCACTGGACTATTCTTATCTTCATCATCATTATCGAAATAAAATCAGAATACATAATTATATTGACTCGGTTAAATTTCAACAAGGCCTATTAGCTCAGTTGGTTAGAGCGTCGTGCTAATAACGCGAAGGTCGCAGGTTCGAAACCTGCATGGGCCATTTTTTAAGATTTTGTTGAGAACAAAATACGCAATTAATCCATTTTTTAAGATTTTGTTGAGAACAAAATACGCAAATTGCATCTAATAAAGGCCATTCCTTTTCGTTTATTCAAAATATATTTCAATTCACAACTAAAGAGTTACAAAATCCGAATTCGAATTGGGTAAACATGAAATGGAAGTTGAAACTCTATGAATTACTAACAAGTAAATGGTCATCTCTTCTTGAGCTAAGTTTCCTTAAAGTAGAAAATAATCAACTGCATCGCCTTCAAAAGGATGATAATTTTGAGTCGGTATATTTGGAAGATGATCATTTTCAGCATCCAAGTTCCACAATCCACCCCATAAGTAACAATCCAATGGCACGAAATCAGACGACGATGCACTTTCCTCCATCAATAACTGATCGATGATGCTCGCCATCTCTTCATCTTTCATCTCGTGAGTCGAGGATTCACTACCACTACTATTGGCATGAATATGCTCACTTTGCTGTTGCTTGATAATTTTGCGCTTCTGTTGTTTCGCAGTCGATGGGTTTCTTGTCTTGAAATGAGTCCTCCAGTAGTTCTTGATCTCATTGTCCGTTCGTCCAGGTAAGTATCTTGCTATAGTAGACCATCTGCATACATATAAATCATCAAATTAATATTAGTACTATATGGAGTATATTACAATGTAGGGAGGAAGATGAATTACTTGTTTCCCCATAGGGCATGAAGTTCAATAATAATCCCTTCTTCCTGTGGTGTTAAGTGTCCCTTTTTAAGGCCAGGCCTCAAGTAATTCACCCACCTCAGCCTGCAGCTCTTCCCACTCCTCCTCAAACCTGATCACCATAAATAAGAGTAAATAACAATCACAATCACAATCACAATCACAATCACAACATGCATTCTTTCTTTACATACCTGTGCACTTAGAGACAGAGCTCCATCTGCCTTCACCATACTGAGAGACATACTGAAAGAGCAGCTGGTCTTCTTGAGGAGTCCAAGGCCCTTTTCTCCACCAACCTGCTGCAGCTTGCTCCATTGAATCACTATGCACTATATTTGTATCGTATTAATTTTCAACTATTTGTCGGAAGTTTCTATGGCACATAACTGCTACACAATATTCTCTTATATATATAGACACACACACGCCTACATGCATGTACATGAGAGAGAAAGAGAGTTGGGGTCATCTTCATTCTGCTTTTTGGAGCCACTATAAGCTGAGGTAATTAGCACTAAACATGATTAACCATTAAATCTTGATTATTTTATTACAAAATCAGCAGCGAATCTGCCAGGTGTCCCTGAATCTTTCCATCTGCTACACTATGCCAATTAACATGGGCCAAATGTCGCTGCCAAATCTTAGCCACGGTACGATATTTTCTTATGTCGCGATGATGCCGTATTCTTTTATACCTTTTCTGCTTTAATTGTGTTATTGAGTCTATTGTCTTTTCAATTTTACTGTCAGATACTAGCACTTTACATCTCATAGATATATATAGTTTTGATTTTAAGTCATTCAATATACAGATCATTTACCTTAATCGATATGTATTTTATCTTTTCTTTATCTATGTAATACTCCTATAAGAATTGTATATTGTGTTACTGGGAATATAAATTATAAGACGGTAATAAGATTAAGTATTTAAGTGTGTTGTATTTTGTAAAAAAAGAAGAAGAAAGAAATGACACTAACTTTAATAGAACGGCCCATAAAAGAATAAGTAGGAGTATTATTTAAAACTAAGAGCATCCACAATGGGGCGGACGATCGTCCGTCGCATCGTTCGCTACTGTGGCATCACGGACGATGGCTTAACCATCGTCCGTCGCATCGTCTGCCATGTGGCATAGCGGACGATGCGAACGCGTTTTTTTTTTTTTTTTTTTTTCCAAATATTTTTCTTATTTAAACACCACAATTCTCTACCATTTCACACACTACTATTTCACATCTCTTCAATTATTCTCTCTCATCTTCTCAAAAATGAATCTCGGCGACTACGATTTGAGTACATCGGATGCCTGCAGACGGGCCTTGACTCGAGCCTTGTTCGATGTCGTTAATGAAGCCGCGGCGGAGTGCTTGGCACAAATGCAGCGGGAGGCAGCGGCGGCGGTGGCGCGGGTTCCTCGGCCGATACGACGTCGACGTATGTCCCGCGCGAGCACGACGTAGCTCACGAACGTCTGTTCGAAGATTATTTTTTCGAGCAACCACGGTGGGGCCCGAATGTTTTCCACCGTCGTATTAGAATGAGTCGAGATATTTTTGTCCGCATTGTGCACACGTTGGAGGGACGTGATGAATACTTTCAGTATCGGGAAGACGGCATCGGCAGACCCGGACTTACGCCATTGCAGAAGTGCACGGTTGCGATCCGGCAGTTGGCCTACGACACCACAACGGATATGTTCGACGAGTACCTTCACGTCGGGGATACAACTGGTCGCGAATATCTCAAGAATTTTTGTAAGATAATTGTGGAGGCTTTTGGCGACACATATTTGCAACGCCCGACTGCGGATGATTGCCAGAGCCTGATGAGGATGCACGAGACGGTGCACGGCTTCCCTGGGATGCTAGGGAGCATAGTCTGTATGCATTGGCAGTGGAAGAACTGCCCGGCGGCGTGGAGATGCCAATTTACTAGCGGCTACAAGGGCAACCACCCGACGATGATCCTGGAAGCCGTCGCTGACCACCGCCTCTGGATCTGGCATGCCTACTTTGGTGTAGCCGGGTCGAACAACGACATCAACGTCCCTAACTCGTCCACCCTCTTCGCCGATTAGTGCAGGGGTCGCGGCCCGGCCATCGAGTTCACTGCCAACGGCCGCAGACATCATATGGGATACTACTTGGCCGATGGCATATACCCAAGGTGGCCTGTTTTTTTGAAGACGATCAGCTGCCCAATTGGTGAGAGGAGAGTCTTGTTTGTGGCAAAGCAGGAGTCAGCGCGAAAGGATGTGGAGCGGGCTTTTGGGGTGCTCCAATCACGGTGGGCAATCGTGAAAGGTCCGGCGCGTTTGCAGTTCAAGGAAGTCATCGTCGACGTCATGTATGCGTGCATCATCATGCATAACATGATAGTCGAACAAGAAGTTGGATCTGTCACCGATTGGGTGGATGATGAAGCCAGACCTAGCTCCAGCACGGCGACCCCGCCTGTCGCTCAAGGATTACCGATGGGCTTCGGTGATGTTCTACAGCGACAGACCTCAATGCGCAGCCAACAAGACCATACTCAGCTCATGACCGACATGATTGAAGAAGTTTGGAACCGCAACCGCCGTTGAGAATTTGTAGTTTTTTCACATTCGTAGTGTAATGATTTAATTTTAATGTAACAAAGTTTTTTTTTTCCAAATTTTGAAGTATTTAAATATTCAAATAATAGATAAAATGCTTAGGGCGTGGCTTAGGGCGGGCTATAGTCCGCCACATTGCAGGTGGAAGTGGCGGAGGATAAAAATGCTGACATGGTGGTGCATAGGGCGTCGCTCATGGCGTCCCACTGTAGACGCAACTAATGGGACATAAAGAGTAGTAACATTTTATTCTGAGAGTTCATATGTTAATGTACATTTCCAACATTGTTTCTAATTCAAATTTTGTTTTCAGTTTTTGATCGTTTATATCATCATGTTACTAATGAATGCAATCGCTTATAAGGATGTTTTTCACTTTTTCTAATGATGTCGAATTTATGATTCATTTTATACTATATATTATAGAGTATAGACTGTAATTCCTCCACAAACTTTGCCAAGTCCAGTCAGATTCTATATCTTTCACGATCACGTCGGTTTTTATTCTAAATCTCAATCTTCCCCAAAATATATCAATTTTATCAATCATTCTCACAATATTGTATCTGAAAGAGTAAAAATTAAGTGACATCCTTGTACGTCAAAATACTATGCTAATAAAACAACACACAAGTCAAACTACTTTGACTATCAAGTCAGTTATTGACTGTTTTTTCACCAATTTTGACCGGTCCAATAACTACTTTCTGGCTATTTGACTCAAGCACGATGTGGTCAATTTTTTCCCATTAAACGAATAGATTAGATCTGACGCGTTTATCGTTTGAGTTTAAGCTCTCCAAAATTTATATTTTAGATTATGTAGATGCTGCATCAATATTAAATATCCCAACCCAGATTAAATCATATCTTGTCACGATACAAGACAATATTGTTTATATTAATACGTTCAGGTCTTAATTTTTTACCGTATCTATAGGAGTAATATGCATATATCTATCTATCTATTGGCCATGGGAAGCATTAGAAGATTCTTGAAACCCAAAATAGTAATAGGAGGTATATAATAAAATAAAAACAGTAAAGTTTAGCAAAAAGAGGATAGCAATGACTCATATGATGGACGCGTGGAGTATCATGTGTTATTTTTAGAATGTGACGGCACATAATTACTGGTTAAATAAGAGTAATTAAATGGCATAATGCTATATATAGGTAGTGAGGGTAGCATAATTACAATTAATTATGTTGAGAGGTTTTATTAATCGGATGCTAACATCCTATAGCATGAGCAATTGTCAAAAGTTGTCAAATTTGGTGGCTGCTACGTACAGTTACACTTCTCTTGAATCGTCACCATCTTAGTTGTTGTCCTAACATAGAATTAACTAATGAAAAATTCTTACTCATTGTTTTGCAAGATTTATAAATTATTGTTGTGCCTCGTTTCTCATATTTGGCATCTCTCATATTCGGCATTTTAGATACTCCATAACGGAAATTAGAGCTTTAACAATGAGAGCATTACAATATTGCAACAATTATCTTGTGGGATATCATTGAGAGTTACTCCCACCGTCCTATAAAAGATATCACACTTTTCCTTTTTGTTTGTCCCACTAAAAATGTCACATTTTCATTTTTAGAAAAAGTTTCCTCTCACAATAATATAAATATTATATTTTTTCTTTTCACTTAAAATATAAAACAAAATCTCTTAAAATCTCTTGACATCCCACAAGTATAATATTTTTTGTGGGACAAAGAAAGTAAGAATCAGCGTTATCAGATGATTTCCTGCAATGAATCTTATGGATATATGTTCTTGAGACTTAACAAAATGAATTTGTCCACTTTTCGAGATTTAAGAACTCTTGAATGAAAATGAGATAGAACTACAACATTTAAAAAAGAAAGTGTTCCTACGTTGAGGATAAATTATCGTAATCTCTTGCATTTTAAGGATGCTTCTCTTTGTATCTTCTAATTTTAGTTGGAACACCAACACTTAAAGATACTTTATGACACATAGGTGGTATAATTAGACACAAATATCAGTGCCCTTAATAATAGCTTTAAAATTACACTTAGCCATTCTTTTTGTTGTATTGCAATTTGTTGTAGTGGCTATAATTAAATGGTTTCGCCTAAAAGGTTTGGGTCAAATAAATTGCGTCTAGATAAGGTCGGCCCTAACTTCTTTTTTAATTTGCAGGTTTCATTTACTTTTCTTTTAATTACTCCTTAACAGTCGTAATCTTGAACATAAAAATGTTCATTCTCTCATATTACTATTTGTCGCACCATGCATGCATTGTCCATAGCCGCAGCTAAATCCCTAAACACACTTTGGTTCCTATTAAGTACTCCTACCATTTTTTATTTTTGTCTGATACTTTTTAACTGTATTTGATTTCATTTTTATTATTTTTGATAAGTTGACCGTATATTTTAGTAACACATTCCACACACAGTCACAAAAAAACTAAGTATATATATAAAAATTGAATAAATATTCTACTAACTTTTCCATCTCACTTTTTTTAATAAATACCGATTAATTATGAGACAATTAAAGGGGACTAGATGAAGTATTATCTAATTACCACAATATCTTAGCCCTTGGAAAGCGCTTGACCATTATTAATAAACTAAATACTATGAGTAATAAAATCTCATAGATCTATGCAACATTAAACTCGGAGCATTTTACTATTACTATCAAATACTCATGCATAGAAATGTTTACGAACTTAACAATTTACTTAACAAAGAAATATTGGATACTACTAAATATGACATTCAATCAATTGTTAGTGTTTTACAATATTGATAATTCTAAACCATTGTTTCTTCTACAACCTCACTGCACCATACATCTTCAACCTCTTTTCCTTCAAACCTCTCTCATTTCATGAAATTCACCTTACATTTCCCCAAAAATAAAATTAGAAAAAAAGAGATTTTTTTTTTTTCTTCTGTTTTTGAAAACGCTCATGGCGTCAAAATCTTGTAATGGTAATTTGCAATGAAATCCCAGGTTTCAGAGCTTCCCGTTGGGAAGGCTCAGCCACGAAGAAAAACATCGAGGCTTGCTCCATTGATCGCTCTAATCATTCTTCTAACAATCCCTTTATATTACCCTGCATTAAGAGATTCGTCGAAAAAGTTGTACGAAACTACGTTGCCGCGGTTGGAGGATTTGGAGGATCCAATCTCCCTGACTTCCCTTGTTGAAGAAGCCCCTCCAACTGAAAACCCTTGCTCCATCAACTGCCACGACGACGACAACAAGGCCAGCGTGGACACGGCTGTTGTTGTCGACCGCCAACCCGCCCCCGAGGACACGACTGTTGTTGTCGACCGCCAACCTGCCCCCGTGATAAAAAAAAATGATAAGGTGCTTCCATCACTCAAATATAAAAAACTTATCTTTTAAGGACACAAAAATTGAGACGCAACTACTTGGGTCGGAAACTTTAAAAAATATAACAATAGTTTAAGACGCACAAGAAAGCGTTTTAAACTAAGGACAAATTAACTTAATCTTTTGCTTTTTTTTTGGACGCTTCCATTTGCGTCCTCTAATTTTAGTTGAGACACCAACAATAATGACGTTTTTTGAAGCGTTGGTAGTATATTTAGAAGCACAAATTATCGTCCTTAATTGCATTAAAAATAGTGTGCCGTGCATGATCAATTAGTAAATTAATCTCAATAGTAAATGGTTGTTTTTGGAACAAAGGGAAGAAGAAAGAGGATGAAATCTGGCAAAGGGCAGAGAGAAGATGAAAAGGTGCAGGCGATGATGAGAGGGAGGAGTAGCCATCGGGGGAAGATAAGAAGCCGACTCTTCGAAGGGGATGAGTGCGACTTGTTTTCGGGCGAATGGGTACCGGATCCGGATGGCCCGTATTACACGAATGAGACGTGCTATGCAATTCAGGAGCACCAGAATTGTCTCAAGTTCGGGCGGCCAGATCGGGGGTATTTGAAATGGAGGTGGAAGCCCGACGAGTGCGAGCTGCCCCTTTTCGACCCGCAGCAGTTTCTGCAGCTCGTTAGGGGGCTTTCCTTAGCTTTTGTTGGCGATTCTGTTGGCAGGAATCATATGCAGTCTTTGATTTGTCTCTTGTCCAGTGTAAGTTGGTTAACATGTTTACATAGTCTCATTTTACTATTTTGGGGCGCAATGACCATTTATCACGTATCCAGGTTGCAAGTCCAGTGGACATGTCGGAGCCAGGGGACCAAAACAAACGGTACGAGTACAGAGAGCACGACTTCAACATTACCATGTTCTGGTCTCCCTACTTGGTGAAAACCGCAAAAACCGACCCGAACGACGAGAGGCGTCCGTACGAGCTTTTCCTGGACGAGCCTGACCCCCACTGGACCTCCCAGGTGGCCCTCTTCGACTACGTGATCATCTCGGCCGGCCATTGGTTCTTCCGCCCCACCTACTTCAGCCTCCACGGCCGCCGCATGGGGTGCCTCTACTGCGCGGAGCCCGAGGTCACCCACCTCACCTCCTACTTCAGCTACCGCCGCGCCTTCCGCACGGCCTTCCGGGCGATCAACGAGGCGGGGTTCGGGGGCGTGGCGTTCCTGAGGACGTACGCGCCGTCGCACTTCGAGGGGGCGGCGTGGGACAAGGGCGGGGACTGCGTGAGGACGCGGCCGTACAGGAGGAGCGAGGTGGTGCTGGAGGATTACAGCCTGGAGATGTATCTGATACAGCTGGAGGAGCTGAGGATAGCGCAGAAGGCGGCCGGGAGGAGAAGAGGAGGGAAGTTCAAGCTGTTTGATGCGACGGTGGCGATGCTGCTGCGGCCGGATGGACATCCCAGTAAATATGGGCATTGGCCGCTCATCAATAGCACATTGGCTAATGACTGCGTGCATTGGTGCTTGCCTGGACCCATTGATGCTTGGAATGATTTTTTGCTCCAGTTGTTCAAGACAGAATTAGAGTAGAATTATAGTACATTTTATTTTACTGTGTTTCACCAAAATGTTTCTCATGTGTATATTACAGTGGCTATGTCTACGTTGTTAAAATGGCCACACAAGAAAATAGTAATTCAATAATAGACAATCACGACACCACGATAGAACTGTTGATAGAGAGATTGCAAAATGGATTAGTGAAACATCATTATCACCTACCTACCCCTAGTTATGGCAGCTAATAAGGGTTAAATAGATAGCCTATTGCATTCCAAGGCCCAGCATAAAACTCTCAATGGCTCGGCCCGTTAACGATCACAGATAACAGCATTGAGCCCAAATCTTCTCTTTAATTTAAGAAAAATAAACACTAGTAAAGTAGAATATGTTAAATACACAAAAAATAATAATAATAATAATAATAATTCATCTTGATCATTTGGGAGTATTATACATTTTGCCTGTTTACTTATGTTTGGACTCTATTTCAAGCTATCCCAAATTTTGATTCATTGTTACAGAGTATGATATCTATTTTTACCGGCTTTGTTTATTTTTGTAGTACTATTTAATCCCATTTAATATACTAATTGTTTATGGGTAAATAAAAAAAGGAAAGTAAAGGCGAAAGGCGGCCGAGGATTTGGTTAGCGTCGAGTGTATTCTCCAAAAGATCTAAATATTTGCAGACTGCAGTTCTTGCTTTAGCTTGAAGGAGGAGCAACTAACCAGACAAGATGGGTGGTGGAGAAGGAGAGGATCCCCAGAAGTTGAAGCGAATTGCGGCTGCGGCCTACGATTACGACAACGACTCCCGCTGGGCTGATTATTGGTCCAATATTCTCATTCCGCCGCACTTGGCATCCCGCAACGATGTCGTTGACCACTACAAGCGCAAGTTCTACCAGCGTTACATCGTGCGATCTCTCTCTCTCTCTCTTCGATGTCATTTCGGGATTTAATTGCTTTTTCCCCAATTCATCCTTGTTTATAATCCTTACTGAAGACTAATCAGGATTTTCTATCGGGCTTTATTTTCGTAGCTTTTTCCCCCTTTATATTCTTACTTTTAGCGGAGTATTGGAGAAGATCCGTGCGTAGTTCAATTCAAGTAGGAATGTATTTTGTTATGCTGTTTTTGTTTTCTTTTATCGTTGAATGTGGCCTGGACTCAATTCCGATGCAGTTTTTTTCGAACGGTATTACTTGTGAGCTTCCGATTTTTATCATTTTCGAGCTTCAGATTTGCATCCTCGATTTCCTTCATTGTTTTCATGGATGTGGAGATGGCCATTGAGTGCAGCTCAAAGCTCTTCTTGTCACTAGATTTTAGACATATTTGATGCTAGAATTGCTTGGTGTATTTCTATCGTATATGTAAGGCATTGGGTTTAGTATTTGAAGGACAAGATAAGATACTCAAACTAGTTCAAATATAATTAATCCGTCAAAGTAATGGTAGATTGGGGTTTAGCTTCGGTTATTTTTTTCTTTCCATCCTATCATGAAAAGTAAACCCCCCGTGGGAGTGTAATTTCCCTATGATCATCATATGTGGAGGCCACATTTAGTGGCTTGTTGATTCTATTTGATATTTTAAAACCGCATCATGGTTTTAATTTTTCAGGACCCTGATCTAGTTGTCGAGGCAATGGCGACCAGTAGCTCATCCCAGTCGACAACAACATCAATCCCACCGCAACAATCCTCGTCATCAACTGCTAACCCCAGCGATGCTCGCCAAAGGAGTTCAGGTCTCAGTCATAATTTCCACGTTTTACCTTGAACGAGATTGAAATTTCAGTAGTTGTCAGTCTTATTTTTTCTGTAGAAGCTAGCTATTCTTTGATGTAAAACCTATGGAAAATCACTTGTAGGGTCCTCTGGTAGATCATCGGGGGCGTCAAATACTCCACCAACCAATTCTACATCATTGCGTTGGGATCAGCATACAATCCAATTTTCTGTCAATGCTTGGGTAAGTTAGATTTCTTGGTATTAAGATGAGAAGGTCTTCATCATCTCCAAGCTGATGGGGTTTGCTGCTAGCTTCGAGGTGGAGTATTGTTTTAGTATTTGCTGTTGATTTATATGTTTTTCTGGCAGGTTTTTGTCGTGGCAGTCCTTGCAATATTTCCACTTGTTCCAAGGAACCTCTCCAATCGGGCATACCGCCTTTCCTTTTTTGGGACTGCATGTTCTTCCTTGTATTCATTGTATTCACTATATGGGGTAACGTTCTAGATTAGCCTATTTGCAAAATATATCATATATGTCTGTAATGCCTAGATTGTTGATAATTTATCAGAGCACCATTTAATTTTTAGTATAACTAATCAATGTCTGCAGAAACCTAGAGCATGGAACTTGCAGGCTGTACAAGTGTGGTTCCAGTCGGTGGTAGTCACCAAAGATTTTATGTACTCAATCTACTGCGTTACCTTTGTCAGCTCACATCTGGTTCTCAAATGTTAGTCCAACCTGTCTGTTCTCTGTCTTGTGTTACTAGATATATGATGCTTCTCTTCGATGATAATAAGTTCCCTCCTTAATTCTGTGCAGTTGCTTTACTTCCTATCATGTGCCGGGCCCTTGAGCATGTTGCAAAGTTCCTGAGGCATAACTTTAGTAGATCAACCATATACAGGTAATTAAGAAAGCCGTATTTCTCTTTCAGTTGCTCAAAATACACTTTTTTAGCCATAAAAGTCATGTGTTCTGCTTTGCAATGCAAACTTTGAAATATGATTTACTAATTTTTATCCATTTTTTTCAAAATACCATAGTCCACCAAATGGTTTCTTTGCTTGCATTTACCTCTCTACATGTATTCCATAGTTGATTCCAAGCATGCTTTTTAGGTTTTAGGTTAATTCTGACACCCCCATATTTTGTAATGAGTCATAAATGTAATTACAATGGGGTTATTGATTGTATAGTAATTTACTCTTTGATATAGTTGCAATAAACATATTAGTGGATGTTTGATTGTCTTGTGGATTGTCAAGTACAGGGAGAGGAAATAAGGAAAATGTAGGAAAAACTAAGGTGAATCATATCACATGTTATTTGTTCCTTGGCTTATAGCTTTTCTAAGCTGGGATAATGGGGATTTTACTCGCAAGATTTTAATAATGCCGTCGAGAGTCCTTGCATTCTAAGTCTCTTGGGTAGCTGTATCCGTAGGGTGTGCCAGTATATTCTTTTGTTCTTCATATTTTTATTGCTTACCACCTAAAACTTTTCTTAAATATTTTATGCATGGGTCACACCTTGTCATTTTGGAAGGCCTGTCTCTGTAATATGTTTGTGATTTATTGGTGGTACTTTTACAGGAAATACTTGGAAGATGCTTGCATTTGGGTAGAATCAAATGCGACTACCCTTAGCATTCTCTCCTCACAGGCTGAAATCGGACTTGGGTTCCTTCTGATTATATCTCTGTTATCGTCAGTACTTTTAGTTTCCTTTCATTATACATTTACATCAATTCATGTATTTTGTCATAGTTTCTCTAAAAAGACTTCCATTACTTGCTGTGATACTTTCTTGCTCACTGCAAATTTTATCTGCAGGTGGCAGCGCAACATTATACAAACATTTATGTACTGGCAGGTGATAACTCTTATTTTATTTCTTATATTTTATCCACTTTTGGGTTTAAAATTTTTTTAGCTACTGGTCAACTGCAGCTAACAACTGCAATAATTTGTAGTATTAATTTTTCTCCTCTCGAGTCCATGGGTCCTTTGTAGTATGTGTGGAAGAGATACATAAGCTAGTTCTTATGGATTCGAGTTTCCACAGTAGTATAATGGTTTAATCCTCTCCAGAAGTAACTGTCTCCTATAATGAGCTATTGCTGTTACTAGGATAGACGTTTTTATATACTCACTCCACACCGTCCACTACCAATAGTCTTGGTAGGGATGGTATGAGTTTTAATGCGAAATTGGTGAAGTGGGAGAGAGATCAAGAGAGAAAGTGACTGGAGTATATTATTAGTGGAGAATGAGACTCACCTCATTAGAGAGAAAAAATTACCATAAATGGAAGGTGATTAATTTTTGTGGACGGACCTAAATGGAAAAAACATGACTATGACAGAGGGGGTGTATGATTCTCTAATGCTACTTCGTTATATCAAAATTGTAGAGGTCTTACAATATTTTTGGATATCTTTCTTTGGCAGCTACTGAAGCTTATGTACCATGCTCCTGCCACTGCTAGTTATCACCGAAGTGCATGGTCTAACGTTGGGCGAATAGCGAATCCATTAATCCAGCGTTATGCCCCATTTTTGAACACTCCAATGGCAACCGTTCAGAAATGGTGGTTGAGATGAAGTCTCGAGAGGAAGAGATTAATGACAAAGAAGTAAAATCTGGAGTAGGCTGATTGTTATAACAGTCACTTAGACACTCCACGTCGATTCGAAAACGTTCAGAATTCTGTATTTTCGATTCAAAGCAGTTGGGACTAAATCAATGGCAACTAATAATCAGTTAAGACCTGGCTTCATCTAGGTCCCGGTTAAATGACTAGAAGGGATTCCCAGTTCAGTCTGTAGCTTTATTTTATACAATCAATCTGTGTTTTATAATTATAGCTTTTTCCTCACAGACCACAGGTGGTTATATCTGTGAAACTTTATTTGAGACACCTTGTAGCCTACAGACGTTATGGGAAAAGTTATGGATTGCTTTAGCATTCTAATTTCTCAAAAATAGATCCCATTTTTAGTTTTCTTGTTAATATATGCGAGAACTAATTTTCGACGTTTCTTACGTTTCTTTCAATCAGAACTGCTAATCTGTCCACCTCCTGATGTGAAACTTCTACATGCACAAGAAACTCAAGCCATATTTTACTCCAATTAAAATAGTCATTAATACTATTTTCGTTATATAGAATTATATTTGTTTCACTTCCATAATACTGAGATCTAACTTAAATTTAATATATAAGTTCTATCTTAACAAAATGCCGTCAATTTTTATCTAATTCAAGAATATAGGAAAAACAATAGTAGTATTAATCTCCTCTCTAGTTCAAGTTTCAGTCTGCCATTAATCTAGGAGCACAAACTCATTTTCTTTAGAAAAAATCAATAAAGTTAATTAATACTCTATTAAACTTTGATTGATATTTAGTGCTATTAGTTAATGAAAATTTGTTAGATATGAATGGTATGATTGCTATAATATGGTGTGTTTTCTAAAACATGAATATCGTGGTTTTACATAGAGAAGCATGTAATTAAAAGCAATATATTCTCAATAAGCGGGGTGCGTTATATGACTAACTATTTAAGCTGCTAACTCATCAATACAGTATATTAAAAATGTCAATACGATGACATCAAAATGTCAACACATTATATTGAAGTTCAACAAAATTATGTGTTACATTTTATTGTCATCGTATTGATATTTTTATTACACTACATTGATGAGTTAGCAAGTTAGCAACTTAAAAAAGTTAGCAATTGATCACAACCCTTCCTTGATTAAGCAATATGCATATCAATTATCATAATCATAAATAATTTGTGTACTAAATATCATATTAAACATATATTCGTATAAAACAATGGGAACTAAACGCAGTTAATTTCACTCAAAACGCATCTTCTTTATCACTGTTGCAGCTTACAAGACAACATCCAACTTAATAGTATCTGTATTTTTCTTAATATAATACTCCCTCCGTTCCATAGTAATGAAGGCGTTTCTTTTCGGCACGAAGATTAAGAAAAATTATGTTAGGTGAGTTAAGTAAATGGAGAATAAAGTGGAAAATGAAAAAAGTAGAGAGATGAAGAGAGAAAAAAGTAAGAGAGAGTAAAGTAGGTGTGAAAAAATGTGTTGACTTTTACTAAAAAGAGAAATAACTATTACGATGGAACGTATCAAAATGGCAAAATGACTTTATTACTATGGAACGGAGGGAGTATTGGTGTGTATTGGTATTGAATATAAAAATATTATCATAATAATTGAAAAAAGTGCTGCTGTGCGGGGTCACAAGACGGCACCTAAATTAATGGTCTATATATATTAGGATTTTTTAGTAATAACTGGAGTAGTATAATAATTTATCACTATTCTAGAAGGGAAGTTGCGTTTTGAATGAAATTGGCTGCATTTAGTTCCATAACAGCCCCTGCTGTGATTTTAACACGGGATCCATTCTCATTGTTTTGTGAGTTAATAAAGAGACAGTAAAGTAAGAGAGGTGAAAAAGTAGAAAAAGAAAATTATTTTATTTTTAATAGGATAGAGGGAGTATATAACAAGATATTATATATCACGCGCATGTTATAAAAAACAAGTTTATACACACTTCATTAGGAATAAATAATCTAACTAGCACCTAATTCTGCTTTCCAATTAACATCAATCAATCTTTGCTAGCCTATCTTTTCCTCTTCACTTGTAATATCTATATTAATAATGTGCAAGTATGTAAGCCAATAATATCATCTAAAAAAATGGTTAATCTATAAGCTTGGGGGTGGGTCAGTTCGTCGAGGCCTTTCCAGATTCTAGCACGACATCACTTGGATTTCTCTATACACATAGCTCTATCTCAACCAGTATTCTCTGTCATTTTCTCGGACTATAACTGCTACCTTTTTAGCTGGTATCTAAAACACAACATACAATGTCAGTCGACACACCAACTCATGAATGCAGATTTATATGCAGACTCAAAATGAACATATGCTCCACTTTTTTTTTGAACTTACCATTCCATACCCATAGTCTGTTATGATCACTGATACATAATCGGACGGTGTTGCATCATAACTGTTAGCAAAAAATAAAAATTAACTATCAAAACTGCTTTCTATAAAATGATCATTCAATATTAAATCCATACTTACAGCAGGTTCAAGGGTTGTAGATTCTCATTACTAGCCCAACCATCCAAAGAATTGATATCCTCTCTACCGGAAACCCTTGAAATCGTTTCAGCATCACCTGAAAGAGTATGCGTATTAGGTGCATAATTCGATACAAATTAAACTACCTTCTCTAATATGGACAACCTGATCTTACCAAGCTCATTACAGCAAATGGAATCAAGTTGAACTTTCTCGTGAAACTTGTAAGCTTCACAACATATCAGGACTGGGACACGGAACTGATGGGCAACCATAGCAATACATGCTGTGCCAACTCCTGAGTAAACAGTTCCATTTGACAACACCGAAGATGCACCCAGAAAAACTTTTGTTACTTCATGGATGACATAAGAAACAGCATTTATATGAGTGTATGTACAACTAATTCCTTTCCCCACAAGCCTGCGAAGCAGCTTTTTTCCTTCAAGCTTGGGACGTGAATCAACTATCACCACTCGAAACTGTTTTCCAACCTCATGGGCATGTAGCAGTAGCATTTCAACAGCAGAAGACGATGCATATGTCAGAAGAACATCACCATCCCTAATTTTAGACACAGCATGCTGCGCAATAACCTTATCTGCTAGAATTATCTTGTCGTTTATAAAATGATCAATATCAGAGAGAAGACTGGTAATTGCTTCTGAATCAGAGATGTTTAAGGGAAAGGTGGCAATTCGTCTCTTAAGAAACCTAATTGCATTGCTCATGCTGATTGAAAGGGGTCTACATTCTATCAGAAAAGAAACATAAGAGTTTATTTTAGAAGTCAAGTCCCTAATAAGGTATGTTTCAGGTGGTGTAGAATAATCCTTGATTGATTCTTGAAATGCTTGCAACATCGCAATGCACCGGGCATTGCCACCAGATATATCCCCAGCTAGATATTGGAAACCAACCTGTCGAGTTAAAAGTTCATGTTACCACAAGCATTACGCAAAGAGAATAAATACTAATTTTACGTACGGGAGATCTCATAAATTCAGTATTGATGACCCTTTGAACCAAGATTATTCAACAGTGTTCGGACTAAATACCTTGTATACAGCAGGATGGATGGGGCCTAATCCAAAGAAGTTCGATTCCAGGTCATGATCATATTGAGGTAGATGCCTAAAGAATTCAACTATGTTCCTGGCTTCTGCTTGTTTTACTACAGACCACTTCTTTGGCTTGTCAAATCTGTTTTCATCACCAAACTGCATCCGTGGATTAGGGACATCTTTCTTCCTACCTTTATCTGTTTGACTGTCACTCCTTTTTATCTCAGAAGCAGCAACTGAAGAGCTGTGTTTCCTTTGTGGAGCTGATTTTACAGTCTTCCCTGCATTGGCTGAATCGACTCCTGCAGTCCTGCTTCCTTCACCTGGAAGATGCAACATTAACCAAGTGAAATGTGTTTATGTTCCAAGAGAAGAGAAATTAGAGCCACAACACAACAAAAGATTGGAGTTGAGATGCACAAAACATGCGAAGAACTTAAATAGGGCAACAAAAATAACATAATGGTAAGGAATAAATGGAAAAAGTGGGCAGCATAAATGTGATATGCCGAATTGTAATCTAAAAGCTGATTAGAAAATAGTTTACCTTTGATAGCAGCCTTGGCAGCACGCTGTGCCTCTTGAATCGCCCGTCGTTGAGCTTTGGTAGTCTTCTGTTTCAAAGGCACATTTGCCCCTCCATCTGATCCACAATCGGATGCATTGCTCATCAAAATCGTTGAACCTGAATGAGCGTCATTACTCGGAGACCTGGTGGAGAAGTTGGAAGTATTGTGGGAGTGGGCGGTGGAGACGTGTGGGATCATGAATCCGACGTTGGGGTAGGGTTTAGATGCAGAGGATTCCGGTTGCCGCAGAGATGAAGCTTCAAAACTCGCCGCTAACTTTATAGTAATAATAATAGTACGGAGTATTCAATTTTTAACCTAATTTTCCGTATTTAGATTGACACAATTTTATGCATGACATTCTATTACAAATCCGTTATTCATAGCGCTGGGATTCGGTCGGTTCGGTTACTAACCGAACCGACAAGTCGGTTAACCGACAATATTTCGGTACCCAACCAAAAACCGAAACCGGCACCGACATGTAGTCGGTTAGTTCGGTTAGAACCGAACGGTTAACCATTAACCGATGGAACCGAAAATTACTGAAAATTTTTACTTAATTATGCTGTTCCATGAGATTTGAAGTAGGATACAGCCAATCAATGCATTGACGAATTATTGGTAAATCCTTGTTCTATTTTCTTCTTTTTATAATAGTCTATTCTCTCCTTTCTCTGTTGATAGAACGATGTGGGACAATCAACATATTTTTTTTTATCTTTTATCCTTATCATTCTCTATACTTATTTACAAATTTATTGCATATAATCTAATTATTTCTTATGTACAATGTAGTCCACGAAACTTTACTCATAGTTGTAAATATGTTGGCTAAATTATTTATTATATATTATTTATTATATATACTAGTTATTTAATAGCTACTCCATATAGAAACTTCTAAAAATATTTAATAATTGTAATCTCTTAATCTCGGCTTATATTTATAGAATCTAGGATTAAGGATTTTGTGGAAATATTATTCTAAGAAAATAGAAAAGGAAATTCAAAAATGAAAAAGAAATTAACAAGCAAGGCTGAAACTATTTGCCAACATCTCATAAAATTAAATAAAAATCAATTTATAAACTATAAAACAATCATGTTAATCTATTTGTATTATTTAAATTTAAATTTAAATTATGCCTCACCTTCTGTCCACCTTCATTAAAAACATGCATTTAAGAAAATTGCATAAACCCACAAAATCACTTATGTATCTTAAAATATCCCACATCGACTTTGACAATATAATAAGAATACAAAACATTGTTATATAAAATAAGCCTCTTCCTTTGTGAAATTTTTCATCTGGGCCTTTGGGCTTTGGTATATACATATGTGGCTCATAGCCCATATAAATATGAGTCTACAATTTAGGTGGACTTAAATTAATCGGTTTTCGGTTCGGTTAATCTCGGTTTGAACCGATAACCGACATCAATGCGGGGCTCCTGACCGGACCTGAACCGTAATTGTTATTTTCGGTTCTCGGTTAACCGAAAACCGACATTTTCGGTTCGGTTCTCGGTTAACCGAGAACCGACAAACCGAATACCCAGCCCTAGTTATTCACCCATGCCATTATCAAATCGGATTGACTTGAATAATTGAATTCACCCCATGCTCAACTACAATCTCAAAATCGGATTGACTGAATGTCTTAATTTGTAATTATTTGGACTTCATAATATGTTTTAGATTTTTTTATATAATTATGTATTGTCAAATTTTGATACATGGTGGCAAAATATCAGTCAGACTTGTTCCACTTCAAAATAAGCCCAAAGCTTCTTGTAGGACCGCCGGGACGTCACATGTTGTATGACTAATGTCTCTCTAGCAAAGAGCCTTCCTCTTTTGGTTGTTTCCGACAATCGGATCCATAGGCAACACGACATCGGCTCGGCCATCAATGCTATGGATTTTGCAAAACAATTGGGTCTAGGCCTTGGACATATAGGGACAACTGCTCTCTGTCCCTTGGCTTCGATAGAAGATGGGGACGGGACACTTTCAACGTGTAATGCATGTGTCTCGTCCCTCCAAAATAGAACCCAATCGATGCATTGTGGATTCCCTAATTGTGGAAAAAAGCATGCATGCTCCATTTTAGGCATTAAACATGCCTAAACACGTTTCACCATTTTTTTTCAATATTTTCATTCTATATACCCTTCCATCCCAAGATAGTTGAGTCGTATACTTTTCTGGGTTGTCCCAATGTAGTTGAGTCATTTCTATTTATGACATAAACTTTATCTTCTCTCATAGTAGTTTACTTTCTCTTACTTTATTTTCTCTCTTACTTTACTCTCTTCGCTTTAACCTTTAATACATTAATTTCTTAAATCTCATACCCAATAGAAAAATGCTTCATATCTCTCATTGAAAGAGAAGTGTTTCTTTTTTAACATAAAATTTTATGTACTATTTTTTTTAGTATGATTAGTTTATAGAAAATAAAACAAGATGCAAAATAATGTAAAGAGAATAGTATTTCCACTTTTATAACGAGATTATTTTTTGTGTTTGGATTTTGTAATGGTATTTCAATGCCGAAAACTATTTTTAAATAAAAAAAGGTGCTAAGTAAAATGAAAAGAAAGATTTTATTACATTGTTGTTTGTACATTTGCAGTTATACTTTTTAAAACTTTTTTGTGGATGCATAAGAGCACTCCCAATTGTGCCGGCTAAAAATCGGCGTTTTTTCGCCGTCTATCGCCGAGTTATCGCCGACTAATGGGAGAGGTCGGCGATAATTCGGCGATTTTTCCTCCCGTTTTATCGCCAACCGGCGAAAAATCGCCGGATTATCGCCGACCACTGTGACTGATAATTCGGCGATAAATATATTTTTTGTTTTTTTTGTTTTTAATTTCCCCCCTATAAATACACACCTTCTCTTCATCGAGTCACGGTGTCTCAACCGAGTCCGAGTCCGCCTGCCGGGGTGTAACGAACATGAACGGTTCAAGGCGTTCATGGACATACACCAGAAGGAGGCCCATCGAGCACTACAACACGATATGATCGAAGAATTGTGGGCAAATAGAAACCGCGCCCACCGCCCTTGAATTTTTTTACTTTGAATTTTTTTTTCCATTCCTGTACTATTTTTTTTTATTAATTTTCGTCGTTGTAATGTTTACCCGTGTTTAATACAACGAACTTTATTACTTATTTATTTTGTCTTATAAATTAAATTAGCTAGCTTTATTATATACAAAAATAAAACAATTAAATTAGTGATGATGTAAAAATGAAATGTTGAATTAGGGAGAAATAAGGGAGAAACCATTGGAGCAGTTGGCTAAACGTTAGCTAAAAACTGGAGATAAATTATGGTGTTGATGTGGCACTGATGTGGCAGGAGTTAGGGAGAAATAAGGGAAATTTTAGGGAAACTGTTGGAAATGCTCTAATAACCTTTCGGTTATGAAGTGCAATAGCAGAGTTACATATACCCAATATGGGGGTTCAGCCCTTGGTCAATTAAAATATTTACTTATTTTTATTTGTATATTATCACCAAATTTGTTAGTATTTTGTTCAATTAAAATATTTATTTTTAAGTTTTATATTATCACTAAATTTTTAGTATTTTGTGTTAATCGTTGTTCAAAAGCTCCTATTATAATAAAACATAGAATAATTATTTTTTCAAATTTTAAAATTGAATTTTACAACATAAATTTATACGTCCGCCCCGTGATGGAGGGTAATTTCTTTTACATATGAAGTCTCATTTCTTACCATTCTCTTGGTTCTTCTAGATGGGGCCAACCTGAAAAGTGTGAACCATTGAGAAATGAATTTGATTACCCCAAGGTCAAAGCTGATCTCGAATCATCCACAGCCAGCCAAGAAAAGTAAAAACACTACATACAGGGTAGCCAGGAAATCATAATGGGTAGGGCAAAATTTTACATAAGAGTGATTTTGAGAGGGAGGCAGATTTAGAGGGTGAAAGAAGAGCTCTCTGTAGCGATTTTGAGAAGAAGAAATATGGAGGCATGTTCATGTTTTGTTTAGGGTGAGAAAAATTGATGGGTAAAAATGTGTTTAGCTAAAATTAACTAGATATACCAAATACTCCCTCCGTCCGCCATTAGGAGTCCCGGTCACTTTTGGGCACTCGTTTTATAAAAATGATAATAAATAGTTAAAGTGGAGAAATGGTAGAGTAAGAGAGAGAATAATGTTAAAAAGACTCTTCACAACATTATTCTCTATCTTACTTTATCATTTCTCCACTTTAACTACTCTCTCTGTCCCATTAGAAATGAAACGTTTTCCTTTTTGGCCTGTCCATTAAAAATGAAACGTTTCTAAAAATGGAAACAATACTCTCTCTACTTTTTCTTCTCTCTTACTTTACTCTCTCTTCATTTACTCACGAAACAACACTACATAAAATCCTATGCCGTAAATCAAATGTTGCATATCTAATGGGACGAATGGAGTATTTATTATCATTTTTATAAAACGAGTGAGCATAATTGACCGGGACTCCTAACGGCAGACGGAGGGAGTATGTAACATGGACAATGGATAGTTACAAATATGATTGAAACATAAGCTTTTCAGTAGACTTTGTGCAGGCCAGATACTAAACACGGGCTACGCCGATTGGTAAGATAGCTACCAAACATACAAACAAACCCAAATTACTCCCTTTATCTAGCTGTAACATAGCTACCAAACGGTCCCTTAATGTACATTGTTATATATACACCCTCTATCCCACTGAAGATGATTCACTAATCTTTTCAGTTTGTCTCACCCATGATGATCCATTACTAAAAGTAGACACTCTCTTATCTCTACTTTATTATTTCCACCTATCACACAAAATTAAACTACACAAAATCTCACAACCCATTGAAGTGGTCATCTTCCTCGGGACAGAGGAAGTATTTGAAAATATCTATATAAATATATGAGGGTGAGAAGAGGTGAGAAGGATGTTCGGGTTTGCACTTGATTTGGCATACACATTCACAAGAAAAGCAGTAAACAAAAATGGAAAGAACATATGATACTCATAGCCAATGACGAATTCCGATAGTAGGAAATTAAGTCATAAAGAAAGCAAGCTCCAGGTATACAAGTACGATGACTCGCATCAGAAGAAAATGAGAGCCTATTTTGAGCCTTTTTAAGGGGACAAAGTTTATGTTAGAATCAATACACCTGAAAAAAAAAAGGCCCTCAAATCGATTCGACTGGTACTTTACATGAAACTGGGGCATGGTGGTCCTTTAGACAGACCAAGACGAACTTCCATACCATGATGCATGTCAACTGGACGGAATGATTCAGATTCCCTGGGATCTGAAACGATACATAAAAGTTGAGCAAGGATCCGGAAAGACAATCAGAACCATAACACAAACATTTTTCAGGTAGCATCATGAACAAATCAATTAAACCATGATTATCTCAAGACTCGACTGACAGAGTGACAGTTCAGAAATCTGTTTTGTACTTAAACTGCAAAGTACCAGTAAGTGTATGAATTGAAACACAGAGACAGCAGGAAACATAAAAAATACAGCAGACATAACTTCAGCAATAGGTATTGACTTGCCATTCATGAGAATGAACTTCAAACTCAGAACTTTAACCTTATGGTTAAGGACTACATGTATTGGTTACTATATTCAAACAATTATATGGTTCACTATAGTGCTTTTCATTGCTAGTTGCCAACTGAAATAATCCCAGCAGCAAGTTTTTATAGTTTTTAAGATTTTCAAATAATGCTATAAGATCAAAGGTATTACCTTTGTTTATTTATAGTCCTTGGGACCCAATGTCAAATTGATGAAAAGTTAAATGGGAAACGTTCAGTAATTTGAATAGAAAATTCTCTCAGCACTTCCTTACCATTAAGATAATCTTCAAAACCAAACTCTTCCATCGTTCCAGTGAAGGCCTCTAGACCTACAAACGATGAAGGTACTGCACCAGGAGGCCTTTGAAATCTGTGCAGAAAAAATTGATTGCATTAGTAATAAATTGCGGAGAATTCGTGCAAGGCTAAATTGTAACAATAACATCCCGAGAGATCTTTATCTCATCATATGAGGGATATTAAACATTTATGAATTTCAAACTATCTTCTTCCAAGATTCAGCACATGGAACGGATTTCAACAACACTATTAGTAAAAGGAAACAAACATACACAAAATTTCACATAAAGGAAAAGAAAACGAAATTGTACATGAACAAACAGAAGAATCTTTATGTAGGAGTATATTATTTGAGGACCCAGGATATCATAAGTCATGGCAAGAAACAATATCACTCCCTAAAACAAAATGCACCATTGAGTACTATTTCTTCTAACTTTCAACCTAATGTTACAACCCGCATATGGTATTGGTAGCAATATCACCAGCGTCATTATAGGTTATTATCATAGCTTGTCAATCAGCTCCAGGACACATTACCACATTCCATGAATCTATATACGTATATGAAAGAAGATATACTCAGCAAATTTTATTTACAAAGGCAGGTGCATAATTGAAGAAATGAAAACTTCAGTAGCACATATAACTAGCTGAAGACCAAAAGTAAATAATCATCAAATCAGTATATGACAGTTATGACTAACTCTTTTAACCAGTCTTCAAACAAATAGTATCAGAATAAGGTCATTCATACAAATATTAGAGAATCTAGTTCTGCATACCATTTATGCAGAATATTGCACTTTCAGACATTTTAGCAATAGAAAAGGACCAGGAACAAATGAACGGAAACATTATAGCAGAATCAAACAAGTTACTATTTGAAAGAAGACATCACTTGAAATTTAGTATGGAAAGAAACTTTGACATTACTAGATTCAAACGTATAAAAAGCTGCGAAATTAAAAACCAATTTTCTGCCAAACTAAAAACCCTAGCCCCTAAAGTTCCTTATACTACAATACAAGCAAAATTAAGAGGGGGAGAGAGAGAACAAGTGTGCAGTGAGAGAAAGAGTAGAGAGCTAGAGAAGCACAAACTTGGAGAGAATCTGACGATCCATCTCCATCTTCATCGGAAATGCTGCTCCGTAAGTATTCGACAGGATTTTCTTCTTCATCTCATCTTGCGTTTGCTTCGCCTGTTCAATACCAAACATAAATTCAACAGCAAAGTCACAAATCAAGAGACAAATAGAGAGAGTGTTTGTAAATTGTTGAAACATTACAGAGCGACGGGCAGACTGAAGAGGATGTGGTTCGATGATATCGCTCTTGACGCCGTGGATCCCAAATCGCAGCAAATCATCGGTGCGGCCTTCCAATGGTATAGTCCTCGCAGGATCCATTATTATTGTTGTAGTTTGTGAATTTTTTCCTTCTGCTATTTTTTTGCACAAGAAAGAGGAAAATGGCAGCGGAGGAGAAAATATGAAATATTAAGAAAAAGAAAAAAAAAAAAAAGAATTTGAGTTATCTTTCAGCGCAAGAAAATATAATATTGACGGTAGGACTGCGGTCACCAAAGGCCCAAAGAGATTCTACAAGAACATAAAAAAATATTGGTGGGCCTTTGTAGCCCGATGGGCTTATTAGGTGGATTTTTAGTGTTGTTTTCGAGTCCAAGTCCTAATTATATTTAAGCTTACTAAAAACAAGATTATTTTCCTAAAATCTGTCGCAAGTATCACTTACATTAGAGAATTCAAACATGGAAATTCCCGTTTTGTCATTTTGGGATGTACATAAAAAATAATCTTGTTTTGCCATTTTGGAATATCCACAAAAAATAATCTCATTTCTATAAATGGAAACTCTCTCTTTCGTACTTTACCAACTTTTTCAACTCTTTCCTATACTTTACCCACTTTTTCTCCTCTTTTTCATACTTTACCTACTTTTTCTCCATACCTTTCTTACTTTACTTACTTTTTCTCCTTCTCTTTTACTTTATAAAATTTCTCATTAAGAGCATTAGCAATGGTTGGCCGATAGAGAGGCCCTCCCTATCGGCCCCATCGGCCAACCATTGCAGGAAGATGGCTGATCAACCGCCCTATCCCAAGGGTCGATACATCGGCCATAGCCGATGAAGTGAGGCGATGATCGGTCATCCATTGTGGAGGATGGGCCGATCATCGGCCTATTCCCTTTTGTTGTACTCCCTTCGTCCCATTCAAAATGGTCACCTTTCCTTTTTTGTTTGTCTCAATCAAGATGACCACTTTCCAGTTTTAGAAATAACCTCCTCTCTCCTCATTAAAATATTCAACTACCTTTTTCCTCTCTACTTTATTCCACCTAACAACACTTCCTAAAATCCCGTGCCACTCAAGAATGTGGCCATCTTGAGTGGGACGAAGGGAATATTTTTTTTGTTTATTACATTTTTTCTAGTATAAATACCATATCATATTCTTTACATTTCCCACACCAACATCTTATCTTCTCTCATTTTACTTCAATATACTTTCTCTCTCTAGTACAATATCAATGTCTTCCGGTAGCGATTCCGGCGACGAAGTCATAAATCGAGTGGTGCAACGCGTGCTTGCAAGGGCGGCACGAAGTCGTGAAGAAGTGAACCAGGAGGCGGTTCCAAGGCCAATCCGGCGCCGTCAATCAGACGACCGTGATCACACTAAGGCTCACAACAGCTTGTACGCGGATTACTTTGTCGAGGACCCAAGATGGGGCCCGACGGTTTTCCGTCGGCGTTTCCAAATGCGAAAAGAGTTATTCTTGCGCATCGTTAACGGGTTGTCAGTGCGTTACCCAGACTTCCAGCAGCGTTGGGACACTACCAACAAACCTGGACTGTCACCACTGCAGAAGTGCACAACTGCAATTAGGCAGTTGGCATACGGAGGAATAGGATGTGTCGACATGTTCGACGAATATCTTCACGTCGCCGGCATTACTGGTCGCGATTGTATGACGAAGTTTTGTAAAGGTGTGATTCAAACTTTCGGTCCCACCTATCTGCGGAAGCCGACTGCACAAGATTGCCAGTTCCTGCTCAATTTGCACGGGAGGGTGAACGGCTTCCCGGATATGCTGGGAAGCGTAGATTGTATGCATTGGCTTGGAAGGACTGTCCGACCGCTTGGAGAGGCCAATTTACGACCGGGTTCAAGGGCACATAGCCAACCATCATTCTGGAAGCTGTTGCCGACCAGCGGCTATGGATTTGGCATGCGTACTTCGGTGTGGCCGGGTCGAATAACGACCTAAATGTCCTACAGTCCTCGTCTCTGTTCAATGACCAATGCCAGGGAATAGGCCCCTTGGTTGACTTCACCGCCAACGGCACCAGTATCATATGGGGTATTACTTGGCGGACGGCATATACCCAATTTGGCCCATTTTCGTGAAGACGATCAGTTTTCCAACTAAGCAGAAAAGGACTTAATTTGCCCAACGGCAAGAGGCGGCAAGAAAGGATGTGGAGCGGGCATCGCGTTGGGCATTGGTCAAAGGTCCGACGCGGTTTTTCTACGAAGATGATATCACTGGTATCATCTACGCTGCTATCGTATTGCATAGCATGATAATGGAGAATAAAGGTGAAGACGCCATCAACGTCCCCATTGAACACATTGCAGGACCAAGCCACGGTGTCGCTAGCGAGTCCCACCGTCAGGGTGTCCCCCACGGATACGCCGGGCTTCTTTTGGCATTTGTTGATATGCGCCAAAAAGAAGCCCACAATCGTCTACAGCACGATGTGATTGAAGAAATTTAGGCACAAATGCATAGGCATTAATGATTTATTTTTAATTTTATGTAAAACTGCATGTCATTGTATTCTTTTTTCCAATGTTGCAATACAAAGAAAATTTGCGTATTAATATTTTTTGCATTTAAATCTATTTAATTTGACAATACACTAAAAATAGAAGTGCTATAAAATTAAAACAAAATAGTGATTGCGTGGAAATGAAATGAAATGAAATGGGAGGGCAATATGGGAGGGCCCTTCCATTCCAGGGAGATAGACCCTTAAGTCAAATGCTGATGTGGAATGAAAGGGCCCTATGGGGGGACCCTTCCATTATGAGTGCTCTAAAACCTGTGTCGTCCACGAATGAGACTATATTTTATGAACGATGGATTATTAAATAAAATTTATTTTAGTATTTATACAATTTCTACACCCATGGAAATATACATTAACATGGTTCCCAACAACAAGATCTACCTATAAAATTTTGATGTTTATGCTAAACATGTACTCTCAATATTCCATGTTAATAGATACATTTCTATTCGGCGCAGAGAAATACTCCCTCCATCCGCGAATAGAATTCCCATTTTTCCATTTTGGGCCGTCTGCGAATAGGAGTCCCAGTTCATAACTACTCCCTCCGTCCCGGCTAAGATGACACATTTCTTAGCCGGCATGAGGTTTTAGGAGTTATTGGTTAATGTATTTAATTGGAGAGAGAAAATGTGGGTGTAAGCATTAAAATAGAGAGAGAAAGAAAGATGAGTATTTAAATAGGAGTGAGAAAAGGTGGTTGGATGTATTAATTGGAGAGAGAAAGTTATCAAAAACGGAAATGTGTCATCTTAGTTAGGACAAACTAAAAAGAAAAAGTGTCATCTTAAGTGGGACAGATGGAGTACTATAAATGACAAAGAGGCCCACGTTCCACTAACTTAATCCACTCACATTTCATTTAAAACTAATATATTAATGAGACACATATTCCACACACTTTTCGTAACATTTCTTAAAACTAATATCAAAAGAAATGGGACTCCTATTCGCGTACGGAGGGAGTAGATATTAATAAGTGAAGTGGAAGGAATAAAGTAAGATTGAAAATAAAGTAAGAGAGATAAAGAGAGAAAAGAGTAAGAGAAATGAAGAGAGAATGAGAGAGAGTGTAGTGTTTTTTGCCAAATATAGAAATGACTTTGTTATGTTAGAATGTCCCAAAAAAGCGTATGACTCTATTAACGTGGAACGGAGGGCGTAACTATTTTACTAAAGTATGTCGGGATAATAGTAATAGTTTACTTCTCAAACAACTAAAGCAATGATTGATATCCATTGTACAAAAGAGAAGAATGCTGATAGAGCAAGGAATAGTCATTGAGCCCGCCAATGGATATCCTTGGTAATTACCAAAAAAAGAGAAGGACATTGACTCAATTTTCATTGTTCACTCTCTCACCAAACCTAAGGGTGTCTCCGGTGGCGCCCCTCCCACTCGCCCTTCCCATGCCACGTCAGCACTAGCCCTTCCCATTCCACTGCCACATCACTAGCCCTTCCATTAGCCCTTCCCACAATTAAATTAATTCACAATTAAAATTTTAAATTCACGGAATTAAAATTCGACACGAATACAAACGGGAAATACGAAAATTACATTAAAAAAAATTACATAATTTTAAAAATTACATAATTTAAAAAAAAAACATAGTTTGAAAATAAAATTACATAATACCCTTGGCTTTCACTCCTCCTCCTCGTCCTCGTCCCCGTCGCCCGTGCCGCTGCCACCTCCGATGTCCCCGCCCCCGATCTCGACGCCGTCATCATCAATGGGTGGCATCCTTAAATCGCGCCGACATCGGTCGACCATCTCCTTGCACAGCCTTCTCAAGACTGGATCGTGCGTGTTATACCACTTCAAAGTGATCTGCATCAGAGTCTTATTTTGCTGCGCGCGGGCGAGGCTGTCGTCCTCTTCTCCTCCTGGGACCTCCGATTCGACCTCGTAGGACCCGCTGCCGCTGCCGCTTCCCCTCGCCATCCGCTGCGCAGCCTGTTGCCCCATCGGGCGACGACGACGGCAAGAGTCTGTTCGTGGTAGCGGGGCCACTTCCTCGGCTTCGGGAGCTCGTGCGAACCAGCACTGCTGCTGTACTCACCGGAAGAGTTGATCTTCGTCCGCTTCCAGCCCGATTCGACACCAATCGCAAACTTTTGCGAATCCTTGACCACGAGAAAGGCCTCCCACTGGTCAAACTCTTTGATCCCCAACTCTTTGCTGGGGTACTGGGAGAAGGTTTGTCTCCGCACATCATCCTCAGACATGCCGCTGCTTACCATGCGCATGTAGTTTTGGTAGAGGGCAGCAAAACGTCTGAGCTTAGGCCTCAACCGGAGCCACTGTTTCCGGCATTGCTCGGGGATGCGAGGCTTCGCCCCAGGCGGTTTGATGGCGGAGTAGGCGGCACTGATACGATGCCGCATTCGGTCAACATAGTGGTTCGCTCCGATGTAGGGATCCTCTACAACACCGATCCATGTCTTCGCAAGCGCGGCATTTTCCCACAGGGTCCAGATCGTCCTCCTCTCAGTCTCATCCTCACCCTCCTCCTCTGCCCCCGTGTGTGAGGAAGAGCTCGGGACTTTGCCCTTGCCCCTACCCCCGCTCCTGGCCGTGGCCTTGCCTTTTCTCCTGCCCCTTGCAGGCCCCGCCTCTTGGGGAGTCTCACAGATCGACGATAACCCCAGATCCTCAAAAGAGAAAGTCTCGATGCCGGCGTACTGAGTCTCCGGAACAGAAGTAGGGGAGTCATCGGCCAAAAAATCTATATATGGCCGATAGACAGATTCCCTAGGCGTCCTCGGGCTCCTGTGCTGCAACGACCCACTCACCGACATATTTGGCGGCGTACCGCCCATCCCCACTGCCCCGGGCATCATCCCTCCCACCCCGCCATATTTGGCGGCATACCGCCCATCCCCGCTGCCCCTGGCATAGTCCCACCCATCCCCGCCATATTTGGCGGCATACCGCCCATCCCCGCAGTCCCACCCATCCCCGACATATTTGCCGGCATACCCGCTGCCCCCGGCATCATCTAACCCATTTGACTCATCCAAATGTACATATTGTAGAACATTTGGGGAGTCATCGCCGGCATACCGCTCATCCCCGCCATCTGGGGATTCATCCCCGCAAAATTTCCCTCCGATCCGATAGGAATCGAGGTTGTGTTCCCTCCGCTCGTTGTGGGGGAGTTTCTGTTGTACTCCATGGTAGTAGAAATGAAATTTGTAGAGAGAGAGAAACTTGTCAACACAAGTGGTGTGAATGAAATGAAGTTGGGGGAGCCCTATATATATAGTTTATTTAAAATAAAAAAATAAAAATAAAAATTAAAATGTCGGACGTCCGACCGGGACGTCCGACATTCGCCACAGTGGCGGCCGTCCGGGCCACTATGGCGCCCGTCGGGTCGCCCGTCCGCGACGGGCGAGTGGGAAGGGCACCGGTGGAGACACCCTAACAAAAAAGACTCTATTTCATTTCATTTATACTCCCCCAGTCCAATTATAAGTAAACAAATTTCGATTTTGGGTTGTCCCATCATAAATGATTGATTTCTTTTTTTAAGCAAAAAATAACACTTTTATCTTTCTAACTTTATTCTCTCATATTTTATTCTTTTTTTATCTCTCCTATTTTTTCCTCTCTCATGCTGCATTCTCTCCACGTAACTCAATAAGTATCATTTTCTTAAAACCTGTGCCCAATTTTTTTTTTATCATGATAAAATGAAGAGAGTATTTTCGAAAGTGGAGTGGATATTTTAGGAATAAAAAATTTACGTCCGTGTAAGTTGTAATAACAATTGCAAAAATCAATTAATCACATAATTTGAAACTATGTTTTTTTTAGCAAATCCTACTAAATTAGGCATAACTCATGGAATTCATAATTTAAATTTATTTTAGCAAACTCTCCTATAAGTTAGATGCAGTTCAGGTAACTAGCACTCATGATGGTTATAAAAATACAATCAACAATCATAAATACCATGATAAACATGTTCTTCAATGTGTTGTGTTGTGTTTAGGGTTTTTTTTGCATATGTTGTGTTGTGTTGTGTAGGGGTGCAATGTGGTTTTTTTTTGCATATGTGTGTGTATTATGCTCTCTTTGCCGCTGAAGAAATTGAACATATTGAGTTGCGGAGTTATTAAAATTAGAGAAAGAGATAAGTAGATCAAGGTCATGCAAGAGGAGATTAACTCACTATTGAAAAAATAAAACATAATTTTAGTAATGCAAGAGGATTTATGAAAAGAAGGTAGAGGCATCAGAGAATAACAAAATGTCACTCCGTCCCGGACTCAACTTTATTTTACTCAAATAATACCCGCAAGTGTACGGGGTTATCGTAGCAAACAACAAACAAGAGTATATCGTATCCCACAGAGACAATTAAGTGTAAACCTAAGTACCACGAACAAATTTCAATTACTATCCAGACGATCAAGAGTTTTGGGGTTTTTTTCTAACAACTACTAAAAGCATATAAATTCAGAGATTGAAATAAACACTTACACAAGAGAACAAAGAAGCAAGTTGTAGAAAATGATAGAGAAATATGCAGAATTCAAGGATCTGATGCACAACTCATAGCCTAAGAGCATCCACAATGGCTTTAGGCCAGTCAAGGCTAGCCACTCTCTCTCCCTGCCACGTCATCAGCACTAAAAATCCACCTGCCACATCATCATTTTAATCAAATAGGCTAGCCTAAGGCTAGCCACAGGCTAGCCGCAATAAAAATAATTCAAAAACAACTACATTTACGGAATTAAATTTATGATAAATTACGAAATTAAATTTACGAGACATATACGGGAAAATTCATTAATTTCATTTAAAAAAAGGTACATTCATTAAAAAAAATTACATAATAAAGAAAAAAACTATCGCCGTGCAGTTTTCCGTGCCCACAACTCTTCAATTAAATCCTTTTGGAGTTGAATATGAGCATCAACTTGACGCATGTCGGCATGTGCCTGGAAACGGTCGGCTTCATCGTGAGGTACCCCCCTTCGTACGTTGGGGGTGGCCACGTCGTGGCTTGGACCGGCTGCATCAGTATCGTCATTGGCCCAATTAGTCAGTTGTACGCCTTCGTCTTCGACGATCATGTTGTGCATGATAATGCAGGCGTACATTATATCAGCAATGCATTTGACATCCCACAAACGCGTTGGACCCTTAATTGCCGCCCATCAAGACTGGAGCACACCAAATGCGCGCTCCACGTCCTTGCGAGCCGACTCCTGCCGTTCCGCAAAGTAGGCCTTCCTGTCATCATTTGCGTGCCTAATCGTCTTCACAAAGACAGGCTACCTAGGGTATATCCCATCCGCCAAGTAGTAGCCCATATCATGCCGGTTGCCGTTGGCCACAAATGAGACAGCCGGACCGATGCCCTGACACTTCTCGTTGAAGAGGGGCGACGAGTTGAGTACGTTGAGGTTGTTGTTCGACCCGGCTACCCCAAAATACGCAGGCCAGATCCATAGCCGGTAATCAGCTACGGCCTCGAGGATCATCGTGGGATTCTTTCCCTTGTAGCCAGTCGTGTAGGCCCCCTTCCAGGCAGTTGGACAGTTCTTCCACTCCCAATGCATACAAGCTATGCTGCCTAACATCCCGGGGAACCCATGCTGCTCCTCGTGCATCTGCATCAGATCCTGGCAATCTTGGGGAGTAAGGCTTTGAAGGTACTGATCACGGAAAATTGTAATCACGCCCTGATAGAAAAACTTCAGACATTCCAGAGCAGTCGTCTCACCGATGTGGAGGTACTCATCCCACATGTTTGTCGCGCCTCCGTAGGCCAACTGCCTGATTGTTGCCGTGCACTTTTGAATAGGGGTGTGGTCGGGTCTGCCAGCCGCATCGTGCCTGAAGCGGAAGCACATATATCGACGCTCCAAAGCGTCAACAATACGTATAAACAACTCCCTGCACATTCTAAAATGCCGCCTGAACATGTTTGCGTTAAACCGCGGGTCCGGAGCGAAGTAGTCGTCATATAGCCGCTGATGTGCAGCTACGTGATCCCGATCAATCACTGTTCGTCGTTGGACAACGGGTCGAGGGCGAGGTACCGCCTGCTGTTCGACCCTTTGCATGTAACGCTCTATCTCGCGGTTCATGTAGGCCTCCATAGCCTCGTTCATCCGCCGTTCGTACTCCTCAACATCCCCACCACTACCACCACTGCTACCACCCGCGTTACTCATCGCTCGATGTTGCTCTTGTACAGAAATTTAGAGAGAGAGAAAACTCGTTAAAACAAGTGGTGCAAATGAAAATGAAACTAAAATCGCGTATATATAGTGTTTCAAAAAAATTTAAAAAAAAAAAATTGCGCTGGCCGATCGCTCGCCGATCGCCACGCCACAATGGCGGCCAGCGACTGGAAATCGGCGTGCGCTCGCTTGTTTTTTCACCGAAATGCCGCTGGCCGGTTCCAATGGTTCGGTTAGCGACGCGAATCGGCTAGCCGGTGCGCTAGCCGCCATTGTGGATGCTCTAACCCAATTAAAACTGATTTACCATTTAAAGTCTCTAGAATTGTTGAATCAATACAAATATAGATTAAACCCCCTTCTGAGGTGAGAAATGTCACGACCACATTTTGCAAATGATAGCGAAAACGGGTAAACCGCGACTAATAAGAGGGATTAAAGAAGCGGGGAAAGAAAAAGGGCTCGAACTTGAGAATTTGCACAAAGGCCAAGTCAATTTATATCAAAGAAGCCAAGTATTTCATTACATGGTCTTGAAAATAGAATAAACATCTCCTCAAATAAATCAGAGTTGATGGTGAGGTTCTACAATTCTCACTTCAAAAAGCACAGCGGAATAAGTCCTTACTAAACGACTTCGTGTATGAAGACACGAATCGTTGGGAGATCAACTTGATAACATCGACTCCGATCATCACTCCATCCTCTTGACGTTCAACCTGCACATTTATAAATACATGCAGGGCTGAGTACAAGAGTACTCAGTGGACACGTGCCGAAAACAAAACATACATTATATAGTTGTCAAGCCATCACAGTAACACACGTGGGTTTTCTTAAAAGGCCCGAGCTTACTAAGTTCTTTTGGGAGCTAAAAGTTCGACTACAGACTAGGTTCTTTCATCATTCATCATTCATTCATAAATCCATTTCCATTATAAATTCATTCCATGCATTCATCAATCCATTCCATTCATTCATAAATCCATTCCATTCGTGAATCCATTCCATCTATAAATCCATTCCATTCGTGAATCCATTCCATCTATAAATCCATTCCATTCGTGAATCCATTCCATCCGTAAATCCATGACAATCCATGACATTCATCAAAACAAAACATTTATGGCATGACAACAATTTGAAAAGAATCATAGCTCCATTTTGAGAAAAGATGATTTTTCATAACTTCAAATGTATTTGCTTTATATCCACACTAGTGTGCTGGATATTAAAAGAAAGCCCACCTGATATGCTTATTCTTCAATTCGATTATTCGCTTTGACCTCACTTGCCCTCGAGCAATTTATCCTTTGAAAATAAATAGTGTGACACACTAATTAGTACTTGAACTATTTCTCCTTAGATGAATGCATGCACCCTATGGCATAGCACCTATATCCTTAGTCTTGTCTCATAGGATCTCTAGTCCTTTCTCGGGCTTCACTAAGTCGTAGGATTTATTCATTCACTTTACTAAGTTCGGAGAAATTCCATTATCTTTAAAATAATTACTTGAGCATTTAATAAGGATTCTTGGAAAATCCCTTCTTAAATCTTTTCTTTGAATTTTCTTAAGGCCGCCCATGGCGTCGCGGGGCGACGCCGGTCGGCTTTCGCGTCTCAAACTTTAATATTTCCAATCATCGGTCCATTCATTTTAATTAACCAAATGGGACTTGGCCCAATTTCTATTTAATTCACAGGCCCAGCTCAACTCTATTTTATTTACTCCCTTCTGGCCCAAAGCTTAAACACAATCAGCCCCAAATAGCATTAAATCAAGAGTAATGGAATAGGCCCAACAAAGACCCAATATACTCCTCCTCCACCATCGGTTTCTCTCCCCCAAATCTCATTTCTTTTTAAACTCCTTAATCAAAAGAGTAGAGAAGCAGCGGCGGCTTCTTCACTCCCATAAGTTTCTCGGCGAATTCGCCGCTCCTATGCGTCGCCGGAGCGTCGCCGGCTACGCCTCCCTTTTCAATCATCCCTTCTTTACCTCACCTCTCCAATTTTCCCCAAATTAGAAATCCCTAAATTCGAAATCGGAGAAGTAGCGGCGGCTTCAACCATTCCCGTTTCTTCTCTCTCTCTGCGAAAATCGTCGTCGTCTCCGAAGGAAACGGTCATCGCCGTGGTTGTACTCCGGGGTTGGAGGTGTTACCGTGCGAGGCAGCCCCTTTCTCGGTCTCTGCAGGCTCGCCGATCGCTGCCCGTCTCGCCCTCCGGCTCTCCGTCAAGCTGCAGCTTCGCCTGCGGCAAAACTCCGCTGCTACTCATCGCCTTCCATCGACGTCACGGAGGAACTCTCGGCCTCCCGTCGCACCACCGCCAGACAATCTCTCTATAAGCTAAGTTTTCCGCCTTCTATTGCTTAGTTCAATTCGTGGGTTTATTTAGCAAAACTATGTAAAATCGATTCTTGACTATTGGTGATGTTCAAGCTTTGATCTTGCATAAGGATATCCCAAATCCTATCATCTAATTCTTTGAGAGCCTACTGGAATCGTTCTTTGGTTATGGTAACTGATTATTCGTTGATCCTATCGCTATGATTTGTCCTACGTGAGCATGCTGCCTATGATTCTAAGTTCTGGAAATTTCGTGGCGTTCTAACGTGATGCCGAGAATGGTGTCGAGGGGATTACCTCACTCGGTGAATCCTCTCGGTTCGCGGTTGTTCCTCCGCTTCGCCGCTGCCTCTCCTCGCCTTCTTGCTCCTCTCATTTCCTTGCTGCACTCCTTGATTTTGAGTGAATTTGTGGTGTCTAAAGGAGTGGGGAGGGGAAGGGAGATGGAGCTGTTTATATAGGCCTCTTGTGTTGGAGACTTGGGGACAAAGACTCCCATATTTGGTTGCCAGCTCCATCTCTTTCTTGGCACCATGCTTCTTTACTTAATTGAGCAAATCTTGGGGGCAAAGACTCCTACATTTGGGGCTGCCAGCTTATCTCTTCCTTGTGTTTATCCAATTGTATACCATTTTGGTGTAAGTTGGGTCATACTTGCTATTTTGGAGAAGTCTCCAACCTTGAGTCTTTGTGAAGCCTATTTCTAATAATCCTTTTGGTGTTAGATTCTTGCAAGATCCTTGGTGTTATTGGCTGCCAATTTTGGAGTCTTATGAGATGCCAAATTCGAGAAGGATGGGGAAGAAAAGAGAAAGAGTAGAAGATCTTGTACTATAGAAATGTATCTTTGAAAGAAATCTCACTTATAGCTCCATGTATCCAATTCGTATAGCTTGTGTTGTACTTTGTACTAATTTATTCTCTTTTCCTCATTCCAATAATTTTAATTTACAAACTTAAATTTCCTTGCACTTTAATTCCAATCGTCCTTTTGTCAATTTTTTTTATACTCTAAAACTAGCGCACGAAAACACGGGATGTTACAAGAAATCCGTAGATTAGGTGTAATAATTGAAGTCCCCTTCTAATTCTTAGACCTAACTCCTAACAGTTCGATTAGATTAAAGATCCCACCAAAAACCTCAACTCTCTCGAGTTTTATTGAATTAAGGTGTGAATTATTCTTCTTTCAAGATTAAATATTTCATCTCCCGATTACTCTAAGAAACCCTACACTCCCAATTGGTGATCAAACAATTGTTAGGAAAAAGCATAAGAATAATTCAAACAATTGCAAAAGCAAGATAAAAATGAAGTCAATAGGATTAAATCTATGAAACAATGCATCTTCACCAAGAATTCTACATGAAAAGTTTAGCTACTCATGTTCATGGTAGAAAACAAAAAGAAACTAAGCAAAAACATTGGAAATCATGATCTGAATTGCAATTGGCGGAGGAATTGAAGCTTGAATCTTCAATCTTCTTCAAAGAGTTCTTCCAAGAGAGAGAGTGGGTGTTTGGCGGCTTGTAGAGAATGCCTAGAATTGATCTAATTCTTCCATCTTATTTTTCTCCTCAAAAGATTGCGTTTCTACTTAGAAAAATGTCAGATTGTCGGATCCGGCCGGGTGGAATTAATCCACTGGAAATTCACCTGGCCGGGTGAAAGTTTCTGGAATTTCGCCAGCTTTAGCAGGCCACCCGGCCGGGTGGAATTATAGGGTCATAATTCACCCGGCCGCGTTAGATTTTCTGGACAGCGCAATGTTCGTAAAACGGCCATAACTTCTTCTATGGGACTCCGATTGAGGCGTTTAAGATACCCACGTGAATCTCATTTAAAGACAAAGAGAATGATATGCATTAGAGGCTGATTGGACTTCAAATTCTCCAGTAAAATTGTCTCAAACCAAGGCTGCTGCACATCAACTTATTTTGTACCTTTTTTACACATTTTTAACAAAATGGTCAACATACCAACATAAAAGAGAAGTAGATATAAACACACCTAATAATAGACAGAATATGATCAAATTCATACAAAACCACCCTCTAAAACCATGTAAAATCCAAGTATGTCAGTCCCCAAAGAGTATGAACTTTGGTTTCGGCACGAGTTTTAATGCATTATTGGTAAAGTAAGAGAGAGATAGATAGAGAAAGTTTTTTTAAGTATTGTTAGTGGAGAATGGGTCCCACCTCATTAGAGAGAAGAGAATTTCCAAAGTTGAAAGTTCATACTCTTTGGGGACGGACGAAAAAGGAAATAGTGCATACTTTTTAGGGACGAAGGAAGTAAAATATAAAGTCATGTTGTTAGCTAAATGATATAAAAGACAATGGATAGACTACAATGTAGCTCAAAATGATTGAGAGCTTTAACAATAAGATGTGAAGACTGATTTCTTACTTGGTGATATTGAAGAAAAGATATTCATAGAGCAATCTTAGGGATTCATCAAACCTTTTATTAAAGAGAGGTCTATATGGGCTAAAACAATTCAACAGAAAATGGGACAAGCAGTTTGATTATTATATGTTAAATATTGTGTTTGAGAGATCAAAGTGTGATATATGTGTATTGATAAGGCTCATTTCATGCATTGGTTATGGGGTAAATTTATGTGTTTTCGGGGAGCTAACATGTATTTCTAAGTTTAGGTGCGTAAGAAATCTGCAGACCTAGGGATTTGTGCAAATTGACCTAGCAGATGCAATCGAGTAGGATTTAAAGTGAAGTACCAGAAGTCGCCGCACGGACCTATGAGAATTAGAAAGATGGCGACAGGAGCAGAATGGGAGCAAAAGAGCAAATTTTAAAGATTCTTTTCAGGGGTACAATTGTCAAATCAGCAAGAAGACGCCCTTGGGATTAGAGCCTCACCTATATAAAGGGATGGATATCCAAACAAGAGGTAACTTCACTCTTAGCTCAATTCTCCCAAGAGCTCAAAATCACTTCAAAATCTAGTTTTTGTCTGCACACTTGGTTATGGGGTGAAGTCCTGGCTGCTGTGGTGGTCTCTTGTTCGTTTTTAGCTGTGTAATACCGTCCCAAGTGAGCGAAGATGCAATCTCTTTAATTTCTGTTGGATAATCTTTTGTTTTCAAGGATTTTTCCAGTCGTGAACTTCGTAGTTGTGAAGCTCAGCGTTGAATCTTTGTGTTTTGAACTTGTCTCCGATGCTATGGATGTTTTCTGTTGATTTTCCTCTATTCTCATGCTATGGATGTTTGGATTTTACTATTTTGGATGCTTTTAGCAATTGAGTGGATGTTGGGTGTTAGAATCGATTGGAATCAAGTTAGTTTTGTGGATCTGAGTTGATGAGGATGGATATGAACGTTGTGATACTGAGATCTGGAGGATTTGGGTTGAATCTTAATTTGAGTTGGCGGATCTGATCTTCTCTGTTTTTAATTCTCCATGATTATGGCTTGTTACTTTTCATTCTCAATGCTGCTTGGTCAAGTAGCTTAGATCCGGTAGTTTCATGCTTGAATTTCATGTATATGTCTTGATATGAGGTTTGCTCTATTTAAATGGTGTTTAATGTTCTGTTTCTTTTGATGGATTCATGAAGAAGATGAAGTAGTTAGTGTTGGGATCAGATCTACACCTTGTTTTGTTTTTTTTTTTTCTAGTTTTCACAGCTTTTCGGTCACTAGGTTAGTTAGGGAAGTTGGTCCCCACTTGCTTTTACATATTGTTTGGCTATTTCGGGAAAGGTTCATCATGATCGTTGTTATGGCAGGTGTTTTTCAGTTGCTTGGTTTAGATTAAAGTGTTTGCTCACGTCTGATATTCATGCATACGTTTGTACTGTTCTTGTCCGCTAGGTCAGTTAAATAGAATAGTCTTTCAAATTTCTGCTGAGACTAGGAGATTTAACTTAATCCACAGAGTTGTGTGGCAGCAGCCGAAAATCCTTTCCAAAACATCCAAAACGCATTTTGTAACACATCAATCCTCATGGGATCGATCCTTACTTTCATGTACTAGCCAATAGTATTGTGGGTTAAGGTTTTTATAGTAGTTCTGAAAGTGCACCCAACGACACCCGAATAGGTTCGGGATCTGCTAGACCTGTCGGATTAGTAAATCTACTAGACCCGTTTACTTGCTACTTGTTTTAATCTCAGTGTGTGCACGTCTGCCAGAAGGAACAAACTCGCTCATCATGTTTGCATGAAAAAAAGAAATGAGAAGCAAGTAGCATCTCTTACTATACGTGGATGACATGTTGGTTGCTTATGGATGAAATCAGCATGGTTTTAAGTCCAGATTTGAGATAAAAGACTAAAGTTGACATAAAGAGAATTCTGAGAATGGATATTATAGCTCTCTTGGTGATTCGATCAATAAAACATCCAATCTATTTCTCCAGTGGATGTAGGCACTTGCCAAACCATGAAAAATTGTTGGTTCATTTGTTATTTCATGTTTTTTGCGATTGTTCTTCTTATAATCGACGATGTGGATCGATTATCATTACAGAACTGATTGACATAATTCAGTTTCCCACCTATATAGCCATTGTTGTGAAATATGGCACCATGTCGAGTACAAGAGATATGTGGAAGGATAAATATAGTTTGGGTGAGAGGACAATGGTATCGATTTGGGAGATTTGGTAATTTTGGCAAACTAAGATACACTTCACTTTTTAACTTTTCAACTTAAGCAAAATGATACTAACACACCTATATATATAAGCATTCTTTCTATATTCTATAATTTTCTACTCTATTCTTTTATATTCTATTTAGGGCTGTCAAAATAGATATCGGATATTGGATATCCGCTATCCAAACCCGAAAAATTGGGTAATTGGATATCAGATACCCGATTTTTCGAGTATCGGGATCGGGCTCGGGTATTAGATTTTTAGGATTTTCGGGTATCGGCTATTAAATTAATTGTATTTTAAAAATTAAAATGCCTACTCCTAATTCTAATTGAGTTAGCGTTCCAATTTCAAACCCAAACTCCACACATACCCACACAATATGTTGCCTCTTCTCCTCGCAAGATTTTCTTCCAGCTTTTGATTCTGTGTTTGGTGAGTTTTGCACAAAAATATTTATGTGGAAAGATAAGCTTTCTTTGATAGTTGATGTCAGAAGGTGAGATTATGTGTGTGGCACCATATTCTCAATTGCAGAAATCAAGCAAAGAGTTTTAGGATATTGCTCACAGAGAACCTACTGGTTTTGAAGGGCTCTCGGAGATTCGTAGGAGGTTACACACAATTACACTGATCAAAAGGTTCCAATTTTTGACGATCCAACTTTTTTTTTAATCTGGACTGGATACCCGATTTTTTGGGACTGGATACCCGAGTCGGATATCCGGGTATCCGATTGGAATTTCGGATCGGGTATCGAATAACTGTTTTTGGGTTTTTTGGGTTCGGGTACCTGAAATTTTCGGGTCGGGTATCCACGGATACCCGATTTGACAACCCTAATCCAGATTTTTATATATATAAATCTGAATATTTTATTACATAATATCTATATCGTGACAAGTCTGTATCTAGATAATTCTATTACAAATTATTTAGATTTTCTATACACAATTCCTGAGAATACTATATAACATCAAGATACTTTTACTAAAATATTAAATTTATTTTCTTTTATTTCAACACCATGATGCATTGCAATACATAATAATAATCCAAGCCTGCTTCCTGTATCATACGAAATAACAAATTGTGACTTTTATTGTGGAACGGATTTAGTAATAAATAAAAATAAACACAAAGCTACTCCACTTTTCCCAAATATAATATCCTAGAGTTCCAAACGAAATAGACCCACAGATACCATCGCATTTGCAAAACGAAACTTTTAGCTACACCATTTAAGATTAACACTAACTATATGTGTAAAAAATATTTCATTATAATACAAGGTTTGGTTCGAACTGAGTGACATTTGGTGGACATAATTTCCATTTGTCGTCATCTGCAAAAGTTGTTTCCGAAACACTTGATGAAGATGATTGTCCATGCTTCTTGCTTTCCTTCCGAGGCCCTATTCTATGCTTTGGTATTTTATTATTTTATAATTTTCAGACAAATTTGTACAAATAACAAAAAAGAAGAAAGTACGAAAAATGTGTGAATGAAAGAAATTATATTAGGGAGGGAAATACTCTGCAACTTAATTACTAATCTTTATATAAAGATATCTTTATACACTTATTAATCGCAAGCAGCTCTATACCATGTGATGTAGATCTTTTCAAATTTGTAACTGCGATGAGTTTAGATCTGAGTTCGAGAATTCATAACTTTCTTTTTGATGATATTGATGCATGATCAGGACTAAGTTTATTATTAAAATTCAATTTCCATTGTAGTGATCGATTGAATTATATGATGCACAAAAAATACTTCTTCATAAGTAATTAATCAAACGTCCCAAATAGTTTAATTTTGGTGTGTGTTTATTAGCATTTTTTCTGTTGTAGGATCGACTCAAAGAAACTAATTACTATGAAATTGTACTTCGTAAAGGACATTTTGGATCGAAGTTGTTTGGAACCATTGTGGTGAATTTGATGGGAAAAAAAAAGAGAAGTTGAACGAAACAAAACGAAACGAAAGACAATTATGTGATGTAATGAAATGGGTGTATGTAAATATTTATAGATAAATATAATTAAAAATAATAATTATTCCCTTCATTCTATCATAGCTGATTGATTCATTGTTTTCGGAACCTAAATTAAGAAGATTTTATTTTCTAAGTAAAATAATACTGAGAGAACCAAAAATACAACACAAATATTTATAAGTGGAAGGGAGTATTACTTACTGGGTATAACTTTACATATTTAAGATAATTTTATCATTTTTATAATGTCAAAAAAAATAACTGAATCTTTCCATTGCAATTGAATTTTCAGTTAATTAATCACCCTTCATACACCCTCCGTCCCATAAAAATATGGACAATTAATATGATACGGAAATTAAGACAAAATTGATAAATTAAGATATGTGAGGAGAAATGTAGTTAGAGTAGTGTTAGTGAATAGTGAGACTCATATTATTAGTAGTGTTTAATAGTAGTATATATAAGTTGTAAATAAGTTATGTAGAGGGGAAATAAATCGGGATAACTTTACAAAAATGGAATGCTCATATTTTTGTGGGACGGATGAAAATAGAATGTGCATATATTTTTATGGGACGGATGGAATATTAATCAAGGAATAGATATTGCTTAATAGAGCATATTTTTATTATAAAAATACTCATCTTCAGAAGTAAATTAAAATATAATAGAAAAATGAAAAGATAACACAAAAAATACTTATCATTATAACTATACAATTTTATTATATAATTTCAATTTCTATAAGGAATATGCTTATTTTTTAAAATATATTTTTTCATATTTTTTATAATTTAATTAAGTAGTATGTCAATTAATGCGTATTCCAAATCAATGGTTTTAGTGTTAAAAAATACTCAAAACTATATACTCGTATCACTAAAAATAGAACCTAACTAAAGAGCATTATGTATGTACTTAGTACAATTTATATAAATTTATCTTTCACTCTCCACCGCAACCTTCACAAGTTAAAACCTCTAGATATCAAAATAAACTTATTAAAGTACACAAAAAGTATTCTCGCATATAACTAATGCTCCATTTCTTACAGAGTCACACAGTATTTGGTAAAATGGACATGATTTAATTACGATTTTATGGTGTAAACTTAATAAACATGAATTTCAAAATAACAGAAGGCTTAGCAAACGGAGTAACTCCCTTCCAAATAAAGTAGTCAGATTCATGAATGACTGCAGAAACTTGGCTGAATAGTTAAATTTGGCGTAATTATAAAAGATTTTAGTGAGTTGAAACAGTAATAATTTTATTTAGAAGCAATATACCACTTCAAAGCAAAGTAATTTAATTCATAATATTGGTTGAACATTTCGATTCCCTTAAAAGTTTCGGACTTCAATCATACTAACTTTTTTTTCTAAATAAGATCATTATCTTTTTTAATTTTTTTTTCTTAATGGGATACGCTATAGCTAAATAAACCTATATATATATTTATAATTGAGCTTGTGCATTCATATACGTATACACATTTTAAGAGCAATAAGCTTGATTCAAACATTTTCTGCTCTAATATCCTGAAAATTTTCTCAACTGTATTTGCAAATAAGTGGGCATGAGATTGAGAAATATATTATCCGATATGTTTTGTTATAGACCATTAGGTATAAACCTAACTACATATATATATGTAATCAAAAGAAGGAGCTAGGTAACAACATTTATCAATCCAATAGTAGATTAAATTGTTTTATAAAGCCCTGACAACCATATTACATCAATGGGAGAAATTCAAGAAAAATAAGGTAGCAAAAACTTACATATATGCCTCAAGCCACAAGGTGAAAACATCTTCAACAATCCTGAGCTCAACTGCTAGTGTTGCTTCTCAATATTATCTTCTTCTTTCTTTCCTAGTTGTTTAAATTGCTGCAAAACAAAAACAAAAACAACCACAATCTCAAAAATAAATTAAAAAAAAAAAAGAGTTCCAAAATGATTCTTGGAAATTGATTTTTGTCCCCACTTATTGATGAACTTGTGCTGATCCAAAATGGCACAGATGCTGTCCCAATTCTCAGCGGCGGCGGCGGCATTGTAAGGCGCAGGAACGCCGTAGTTGGAGCTGGAGATGATCAAATTCTGCTGAAATCCCATCGGATTCTTCACTTTCCTATTGATCACAATGGATTCTTGAATTAGGTCGTGATGATTTGCAGCTGCGACTTCGTAGGTTGGGTGGCAATGGAATCCGAGATTGATGTTGCCGCCGCCGCCGCCGCTGGTGGAAGCTATCTTGTTGATGAAGTTGAAGTCCCCATTAATGTTGATGTTTCTGGTCTCGTTTAGCTTCTTGATGCACATCTTCTCCCTCGTCCTCTCCCTCGCTCTCGCCCTCGCCTTGTCCCTCGACTCCCTGGTCGAAGAAACCGCTTTCAGTTTGTTTGATGACACTTTCAAATTCTCGCCGGAATCAACCTCGCATTCGGAGGAGCCGGCGGCTGCTGCTGCGGCGGCTCTCTCCCTCGTCTCCTCGAGATCTTCGATGGCAGTCTTGGACTTGGTGAGGAGCCAATCAAGGGTTTTGCTCGGCTTGTCGAAACCTAGATTTTCTTGAAGGTCGAAGAACTTTCTAGCCACTCCGATCGAGAGGCGAACCCTCCGATCCCTCGGCCCTTGGGCCGTGTCGATTTTGCTGTGGCGGTCCTTCTTCCAGGCTTTGGCTGCGGCCAAGGGGTCGCTGCTGAGGCCGTAGAGCTCTTGATTGGCGGCCAAGAGCATGTCGTGGTGGTGGTGGTGGTGGAGCAAGACGTCGTTGCCATTGAGGCCGACAAGGGAGGCGGCGGAGGTACGAGGATTGGAGAGGTATGGGTAATTGTATGCATTATTCTTGGTGAACATTGTTCTTTTTTGGTGGGATTAGAAAAGCAAGATGTTACATTGGATTTTATCGACAAAGATATGGAAATTGGAAACCCTTATAGTTGCGAATTGAATTAAATCGGACGTGGAAAGATGGAGATGTAGCAAGAGAGGGTTTCTGAGTGGAGGATGCTGATAACAGTTTCAAGTACTGAAACCATAGTAAAGTTGTCCGTTTCCATATTTAAATCTAGAAAGCGTCTCTGTCTGAGAAGGACTTCTTGAGAGTGTACTCTTCTTTCCATCCCTTTCAAAACAATCCATTTTTCCCTTACAATTGTATAAATTGGTAAAATTTGAGTTGATATTACCATCAACCAAACCTAAGTTACTGTTCGGCTACAGTACATTATTTGGTCAATATTTGTAGAGCATTGGTGAAATTTTACTAATTATAAGTTTGGTTCTTTTTTGTAAGGTGTCTTCGATCATAGAACAATATTCTCATCAATATATTTCTAAGTATATAAAAAATAAAAAAATAGAAACGTGTGACAGTCATGAAATATGAATAGACATTGTGTGATCCGGAGATTAGACGTTATATATGTAGTTTAATAGTCTGAGCTTAGTAGATACTCCCTCCGTCCCCCATTAAAAGTCACATTTTTCCATTTTGGTTCGTCCCCAATTAAGAGTCACACACTTCATTTTTACCATAAATAGTAAATAGGTCTCACATTCCACTAACTCAATTCACTCACATTTTATTATAAAACCAATATAAAAAAATGGATCTCACATTCCACTAAAATTTTTCAACCAACTTTTCTTTACATTTCTTAAAACCCGTGCCCGGTCAAAGAGTGACTCCTAATAGGGGACGGAGGGAGTATTATTTATTGTCGATATAAGTCGCTAAACAGTTAAGTAACACCAACTACTCATCATAAGCTATTTGGTCGTTGTTACGGATAAATTAAAAAAGATACTAGTAATTATTTTGAAGATAAGGCCACAATTGTTGTTCTAAACATAAAGTGACAGTTTCATGTAATTAGAATTGAAATTTTTATATAAAAAAAAAAGCATGACAATTGTTTCAAATAAAAACGACAATTCTCGTTAAAAAAAAGTGAGACTTGTTTCCATTTATATCATTAACGATTTTAGTATAATTTTATCTTGATTGAAATTAAGTGGTACAGTTTATAAATAAATGTTATTTCTCTATGAAAGAAAATGAATAAGGCTACAGACTGGATTTGGATTGGACCCGATTATAAACTCTCAACAAACAAACACTTTCTTCGTTCCATTAAAAAAGGATCACCTTTTTAAATGATACTTTCTCCGCCAATAAAAAATAGACAAAATTATAAATAGCACGAGTTTTAATTCGCAATTGGTAAAGTAAGAGAGAAACAGAGAAAATATGGTGAAAATAGTGTGAGTGGATTGTGTGGTCCACATTTAGATTGATGTGTAGAGTTAGGTTAGTATTGGTTTAAAACTGTTCATTTTTAGAATTAATCTAATTTTGGTGCACAACACAAAATGACAAAACTAGTCTATTTTTTTTGGACAGAGGAGTATGAGATTTTTTTATTAATTTGTTGATTATAATAAAATAGAAAGATTAATGATTAAATATTTTAACGAAGAGAAAAAAAGAGATAAATATTGTTCAAAAAAGATTTAAATGGGATATTAAAAAGTAATTTCAAAACAATTAGTGTAATACATAGAAAAAAAATTAAATTATGTGTGTATACTTTTATATATAGTACATAGTATTTAATTACTCTCTCATTCACTATTAGATGTTTTTATTTTTTTATTTTATCATTAAATATTACATTTTACTTCAACTTCATCCACTAAATCGTTTCACTCATATTTTTGTAAATTTAATATTTTTTGAATTCAAATTAGGAGTCTTTTTTCGGTACATCGTGTCGTAAGACATACAAGGTGAAAAGTATGTAAGATGTTTCCTCTCTAACTAATAGATCAGAAGTTTGAGTCAACACGAGGATAGATGAAGAACTATTGTTAATCCTCTTTTAAAAAATACGGATGAAAAAGGTCAATGAAACTCAAATTGTCGGACGAATGGAAATGCAAAATGTGTTAGACTCCTATTGGACGGATCCAACAAAAAATGAATTTTTATTATTGGACAAAATGTATATATTTCCCTTGTTCCGTTTTAAGTAACACTACATTTTAAGTGAACATCACTCTCTTTTACTTTATTATTTTTCCACTTAACTCCCAAAACAAATATTATGCATAAAATTGTGTGCCAAGTAAGAAATATTGCACAAATTTATATCACCTACTTGTTCATCTTTCCTAAAATCAGAGTTAAACTAAAATGAAATATTGAGCAAATGTTTATAACAATATAATTCTATTTTCCCTAATTAGTTGTGAAAACAATAACATATTAGAAGGGGAAAGTAATTAGCGTGTAGAAGAGCATGGCAAGTCAAAGGGCGGCCGTGAGTGGTTTGTAAATGTAGGTGTGCCCTATTCCTATATTCCAAAAAAGCTGGTATTATATTAGTATAATAAAGCATAAATCTGTCCTTTTTTGGAAGAGGCTTCGGAATCGAGAAATGATGCAGTTAATGAAGTCTGATGATGAGCGAGGGGCCCCGTCACCTTCGTGTCCGCTTCTCCTTCTTCATTTTCTGCTTAAAGAAACCCTCACACCTTCTCTTTTTCTCTCAGTACGGCTTTTTCATTCCGACGCCAGCCAACCTTTGATGAGATGAATCCTCATTTAATCCCGACCTCCCATTCTCTGCATCCCTACAAGCCCTAATTTCCTTTTCGTTTTGAAAGCTGTATGTGAGTGGTGGTGGCTTTCCTGTTTGAGAAGAGGCGGAAATGAAAGATTTATTGGTGGTAAGTTGCAAAGGCGTGGTGTGTGTCTGGATAATTTGGGAAATTATTAATTTGAAAACAAATCAAGAATGAGAATTTCTCTCATTCCCTCTCTCTCTCTCCTTTTGTGTTTGGAGGGATAAACCCTAACGTAGTTATATCTGGTTTCTGTCTTTTTCTCAAAGAGGGAGAGGAAAGTTGTTGATTTCTTCATTCGTAGACAAAATTTTCATTTCATAAAGTTCAATTAATCCATAGCTTTATTTGTTTTTCATTTCTTCTCTAAATGTCTTTCAAGTTTGTGTTAGAATATTCAGTCCTAAGAAAACACTTGTCTCTAGCTACACATATCAAGATCTATTTAAATAAATTATAAAAAAAAAGAGTTCTTTTTTTTGAACGAAAACCACAGATGTTCTTATTTTTCTTATCCTCCTCCATTCTTTTTATTTTGTCTTCTTCGAGGGGAGAGGATGGTTAGATAGTTAGTGAAAGGAACCATTTTCAATGTTTGTACATGTGTTATTCACTTGCTCAGTTTTAATCTTACATAACCAAGCTGTTTTCGCACAAAATTTTATGATTGTAAAAAAAAGCACGACTTTATTCAGGTTAGTAATTTTACAGCAGGCCAGCATAATTCATTTTATAAAATCACCTCTCTCACACACTTCCAGGCCAGCCCTTATTTTCTCTCCTTGGTTGAGATCTCAACCGACACCATTAATTAAGGGATTAAGCTTGACTCGCTTATGCAGAATCCTGTTGAATTGTTAAGTTTTTTTTTTTTAGTAAAGAAAAAAAAAATTGGTTTAATTGAATATGTCCTATATAACTATATTTGACTGCAACACTGATTTTAAATTAAGTTTTAGTAAATTTAGAGTGATTAAGTTCGCAGTAATTTTGACGATTTCAAAATTTACTTTTTTACTGAAGCATCAATTAATACTCGTTAAATAAGTTAACTTTTGTACTAACAAGTGCTTATTTTTATTTTAATAATTAGGGTTTATAACTCTTTTTATTTAAATTTAATATTCTGTAACGATTCCAAATGAAGTTTGAAAACCAAAAGACAATGAAAAATATTCAAGTTTTATAAGAAATAATCAATCCTGACTAGGGGTGGGAATATGGATATTGGGTATTGGGTTTATCCATTTCCGACTCGATACCCGCCGGGTATTGGATACCCGATATCCAATAAAATGGGATTGGGTATGAGATCGGGTAATAAATTTTAAGATAAGTTGGGTATTGGGTAACTCAATCGCGTATCGGTTATTACCCAAATACCCGATTTACTGTTTAGGGTACTTTTTTAATTAGGTTTAGCCATTTAGGGTTGTTGGGTATGGGATAAAGTATTTACTTAATTATAATTAATTAGGTTACTTTTCTAAAACATTCATAAATAAGTCAATTATCTAACTCTCCATTAAAGTGACGTTACTCTCATTCTCTTCATTTCTTCAAGTATTTGTATCTATTAGTTGCTGCCAAGAGCGGACCCAAGTGAGAAGGGGGAGGGGCTTAAGCGCTCATTGATGTCATTTTTTGAATCTTTTTCTATTTATTTTTTAAAAAATTTAATTAAATATAGTGTAAATTATTATGTGAAAGTCCCTACAAATAATCTAAATTATTCAAAAATATACTTTAAAACAAAATCTAGTAATCTCAGCCCCTGCCGATAAATAACTCTGCGTCCGCCCTTGCCGCTTACAGAGAGTTATACTCTCTGTCGTCGCCTCTCAGTGAGTCATTGGTCTCCCTCGGCAAATATTAAGTTCATAAAAAGACATAATTAAGCCTACAAAACAAAAATAAAAATATAATATTCTCAATGAATAAAGAGAATTTTAGCTTAAAAAATTTAAATCATTTTTCATTCTTAATTTTTTACTATTAATTATTAATATATGTAAAGAATCGGGTATTTGGTACCCAATCATCGGGTTTGGATACCCGTAACAGGTATTTGGGTACCAGAAAAATATAATGGGTTGGGTGGGGTATGCATTTAGAAGATTTTGAGTTTGGGTACCCGATTTTTTCGGATCGGATATCCATAGATACTTGAATTCCCACCCCTAATATTTCCTAACTTACTAGGTAAAGTAAAACTAAAAATAAAGGTAAGACAATTGTATTAATTCCTATAATAGATGAACTAAAAGACTTATTAACTCTGATTATTAAAAAAAAACTTAAAAATGTAAAATGAGACTTCCTTAAATTCAATCTCATGCTTAGAAAACCTCGGAAGGACACTGTTAAAATAATTACTACTATTAAATTTTATTTCTGGTGATAAAAAATACTAGTACCAGTATTTTTTTTTATTTTTATTTTGTTTATGCTCGTCCTCAATTATTTTCGAAGCCTAATGGATTTTCTTTTTAGTTACTTTTACCAACGGTTGTATGAAATAGTACATTGCACAATACTCCCTCCGTTCCATAGTAATAGAGTCATTTTACCATTTTGGTACGTTCCATAGTAATAGAGTCATTTTACCATTTTGGTACGTTCCATAGTAATAGAGTCATTTTGTCATTTTGGTAGTCATAGGGTCATTTTCCTTTTCTAGAAATTGTCAACACATTTTTCCACACCTACATTACTCTCTGTTACTTTATTCTCTCTTTATCTCTCTAACTTTTTTATTTTCTACTTTACTCTCTCTTTTTACTTAACTCACCTAACATAATTTTTCTTAATCTTCGTGTCAAAAAGAAACGCCTCTATTACCATGGAATGGAGGGAGTATAATCTTAACAGAAACTGCATAAATAATTGAAGTCTAAGGAGCTCAATAAATGGAACTAAAAAGTACTGTAGTTGAGTACTCCAAACAAAAAGAAACGTTTAATGAAACATTAGTTCCGATCCGGGGGTTTGACTTTGATTGATTCATGGTATGATACGGAACTTTGATACCATAGTGTAAATTCATTTAAATAATTTGTATTTAACTTTTTGGTCAGTCTCGTATTTTTCAAAAATTGCAAATTAAACCTTAACTTTGGTACATTTTGCAATTGGCCTATACGATTAAAATTTTGATGAATATTTTGTAACTTTTGTTGTTCTGTCTTCATCGCACACATAACAATCATCTAGAAATCGATCATATTACTATTATATAATGTCAAATTTGTCCAGAAGTCAACCAAATGATGATTTAAATGACAAATTTCAACGAAATTATAATTGTGTGGAGTATGGACAGTTGTGAAAGGTACAAAAATTATGGTTTAATTCACTAGTTTTAAAAATTATACTATATAGAATTCACTATAAGTCAATCAAAAGTTATTATTTAAATGACAATTTTTTCTTTATATAATTTATATTTTTAAATTGTTTTATTGATGGCATTTTTTGTGTTTAATTTGAAGGAAATACGATATTATAGATTCCAAGGAATATAAGCAAGCTAGCCATAAGATTGAATTTAGAAATTTAATAAACTAAATTATATTCAAACGCAAAAAATATCATTTCCCCGTCTCATTACGTTCAATTTTAGGATTAATATGTGAAAGTAATTGGATGGAGACTTTAGATACACCTAGCTTGAACTATTAGGTTAATGTGCCTGTTCCGATAGATATGTAAAGGGAGATGAAGAAAACGATTGTAGGAAATATGTACAGTATTATTTAATGATGAGACGAATTCATATGATCTTTAAATAGTAATGAATGCGACTCCTGTTTAAAAAAGAGTAACGAACGTGACTATAGTCGTCTCATTTACCTACAAATTGATCAATAGGCCCAAATCATCAGTAAATGCAACAGAAGAGTATAACAAGTGGACCATCCTGCTTTAACCAACCGAGATAGGCAAAGAATATTCCTGACCTTTGTATAAATAAATCTATATAGGGTGGTTGCTTAAATGATAAATCAGTGACTATATATAATCGAATTCTAATAAGTATAAGTTACCCATGATAATGATTAAAAGCTTTGGCGAGACTGAAAAATCGAATGAGCAGTGAGCAATTAAATCTCATCATTATCAAAACGACATCATTACAATATTAAATTACAACAAAAGAAAAAATGCACTTGACATCTCTATGCCACCTGATCAATTCTAATATACCAACTGACCAATCTAATCTTGGAAAATAAATCCAATTAATCTGCAGTGACTTTCTTCTAATCCTTCTCCTCCCCTTAGAATTAATAATCAAATAATTTGGGCTATATCATGTCGCTCGATCGAGCTTGATGGATTTGGTGTGTGTTTGTTGCGACTTAATTCGTCCCTTTCCGCAAACGCCCACAAATTTGGCGACGAAGAAGCACAAAGTGTCAAAACTCAGTAGAGGAAAATAAACTGCTACAGAAAACACATGATTGTATAATCGATTGGTTCACAAATTAACACTCCCTCCGCCCCTTTAAAACTTACTTATGGAGTATTTATTTCTAGAATGTTACACCTATATTGACTCATTTTATTTTTTCAAAGCAAAAAACCTAATTTCTTGAATTTTAAACATAATTTTCTTTAATATCGTGATCAAAACTACCATTACTGATTTCCATTTTTGACTAAAAATAAAATATTTAATTTTTCTTATTTTACTTTCTTTCATACTTTACTCTATTTTTATTTATTATATTTTATTTTCCTAATTTGATATAAATTATTTTCTTTAATTTTACGCTAAAAAAAAATTAATCACTTATAATAAAATAATAAAATAGAGAGAGTACATCTTTTCTAATGGAAGTACATGAAATTTTATCGATCACCACCGTCAGGCCCACAAAATTGAAGATATGAGCTCCACAATAGCTCGCAGAAGTCTGAAACGTAGATATCAAGACTGATGACTGATAAGAGAGTAGTGAGAAGCTTACGCAGATTTAATAGTTAAAACTTGAAACCCTAGATTCACTTGATATTATTTGGAATTGGCACCACAAAGTCTATGAATGGGCCCAATTAATTTTTTCATTAAGCCCAACCAAGTGAGTGATTGAATAATTCAATTATTCAAGCATGATTAATAATATACGTAGATCAGAACTCAATAAAATATACTCCTTCCGTCCAATAAAAACAGGAACATTTAGAGCGTCTCCACCGGCGGACGTCCCGGTCGCCCCTCGCCGACGTCCGACCGGACGTCCGCCGTAGTGAGCGGGATGTCCGCCCACGCCCATCCCGAGTGCCCCTCCCATGGGCTCGCCCCTCGCGCGCACGTCCGACCAGACGTCCGCCACAGTGGCGAAGGTCGGACGTCCGAGATTTTTAATTTTTAATTTTTTTTAATCTCCCCCAACTTCATTTCATTCACACTACTTGTGTTGATAAATTTCTCTCTCTAAATCTACAAATTTCATTTCTACTACAATGGAGTACAATAGGAATTCCCCCACCACGAGCGGCGAAAACACACCCCCAATTTCCACCGGAACAAAGGGAAACTATGCGGGGATGAATCCCCAATTTGCGGGGATGAATCCCCAGATGGCGGGGATGACTCCCCAGATGAATCCCCAAATGTTCTACAATATGTTCCAGTTGATGAGTCAGATGGGTGGGATGATGACCGGGGCAGCGGGGATAGGCGGTACGCTGTCAAATATGGCGGGGGTGGGTGGGATGATGCCCGGGGCAGTGGGGATGGGCGGTACACCGCCAAATATGGCGGTGGGTGGGTCGATGCAGCACAGGAGCCCGAGGACGCCTGGGGAATCTGTCTATCGCCCATATATAGATTTGTTGGCCGAAGATTCCCCTAGTACTATTCCAGAGACTCAGTACGCCGGCATCGAGACTTTCTCTTTTGAGGAGCTGGGAGCGAAGTTGGGGATATCGTCGATCCGTGAGACTCCCGATGAGGCAGAGCCTGCTGCAAGGAGCAGGAGCAAAGGCAAGGGCAAGACCAGGGGCGGGGGTAGGGGCAAGGGCAAAGTCCCGAGCTCTTCCTCGAACACGGGGGTAGAGGCAGAGGAGGAGGGTGAGGATGAGGCTGAGGAGAGGAGGACGATCTGGACCGTGTGGGAAAATGTCGCGCTTGCGAAGGCCTGGGTCGGTGTAGTAGAGGATCCCTATGTCGGGCCGAACCAGTATGTTGACCGATTGTGGCTTCGCATTAGTGAGGCCTACCGCGGCTGCAAACCGTCTGGGGCGAAACCTCACACTTCCGAGCAATGCCGGAAACAGTGGCTTCGGTTGAGGCTGTTAGAGTTTAGTATACTGGAAAAGCATCTTTCGTATGCTTGTATATGTAATAACTCTTCTATCCATTTTTACCATTTAATGAGAAAGAATATTTTGTTACAATGTGTTTTGCTTATGGGTTACTTATGTATTTATGAGATGTTGAAATATGTTTTCCATTTAAATACATAGTTTAAGCAAAATGAGGCTAAGTCTTCTGCACAGTAGACGAGTTGTGAGAGGCATTCACAGTAGGTAACTTGTCGGTTCTTGCAGTAAGAAAAATGTTTCACAACCTAGATAGACTTTGACTACCTATCGTGAAAGGTTGCGACGTCAGTCCGAAAATTTCCTTACCTAAGGAAATGAACGACGTCGGTGTGGTATAGCACTGAAAGGATCAAACAGTGAGATAAGTCTTTCTTGGCTATTTACTGAAAGACGAGGTCTCGGTGATTGTCATTTCTTAATCATTGTTGACATAACATTGAGCATACGATATTAATTGAAAACTACTTTGACTTATCAAATGGTGAGGGTATTTCGTTGCCCAAGAATCCTGATAGATTGGGTAGTGATCATTAATGTTTAAGTGGTGCTAGTATTGTTATTGCAATGAATCGTGTGCTGGGAGAGGCCAGTCTGATAATATCCTCAAGAGGTGTTTAGAAAAAGGTTTTATTATTCAGAAAACTGGCCAGTTGGAATTTATTCCATGAATAATAAATAATGTTTCTAAACTAGACCACTCTTGGAAAAAGAAATTAATTGATAAAAGTCAGATAGCAGACTTGATATTAATTAATGGATATTTATATCCTTAACACGGGAAATGATTTAATTAAAGAGGAAGTCCCGGAATACTCGTAATTTCGGTTTGGACGGGCAGTCAATATTATATCTATAGTGGATGATAATAATATTTAAGTTTGGGCTTGAATTAAATTAGTTTTAGTTTAATTAGTGAAAACCTGAACTGTGGCCCAATCCAATCCTCCATAGATCTCTGGTCTGGCCCAAAATAATTAACTTAATATAAAAGGGAGAAGAAGAGAAGACAGAATAAATACTACCGATATTTTTCGTTCTCTGCAGTCTGGGAGAGAGAGTGAATTTTCGGTATTTAGGGTTCTTCAATTCTTCTCCAGCTTTTGAGGATTTGACGAGCTTTGCCCACACAAAGGTCAAATTCAAGTTAAAGGGAACAGATCAGAAGATCCGTGGTAGAGATCGATTGAAGAAGGAGTTCGAATTCAATTGCTTGAATTCATACGGTAAATCGTTCTATTTAATTGCATATATATTCAGTATGATCTTGATTATATGCTTATGAACATGTTTCTAGTTTACAATCAGATAAAAGCATGTTTAGATGTAAATCTTTCAATCAAACTAAATAGATTTCCGCTGCAAAACCAACAATTGGTATCAGAGCCTGTTTTTAGGCTTTGATTGTTTAATTTACTACGTGCTTTGATTGTATGAATAGCATGTTTATAGTTTTCGATGCATGTTTTAGTGTTCAATTTTTTTATTTGTTGAATCTAGAACTTTCGAAAACAGTTCTTGATATATGCGTGTTTATTTGTTGCATTCAATTTTAATCGCAACAATTTTTGATATATGCATCAAAACATGCCTATCAAGTTAAAGGGGTTGCTGGCCGTTCAAGGCGGAGAGCAGCCCCATGTCACGACTCGATTAAGTGGGAGTTGTCGGTTGGAAGCCGAGGACAGCTCCGGATCACTCGCGATTAGTCGATGAGAAGGCGAGATCGATGGTTGCCGTAGAGCGTTGCTGGCTAAACTTCAGGCCGAGAGCAACGTCGGAAATTTCGGTAATCTGAAACTGACCGGCGATCAGTTTCGAGGCAACTGCTGGACGTGTTTTACACGACCGAGAGCGGTGCTACATCGGCGAGAATGACTCCCATAAAATCTGCTACTGCTGGCTGTTCCGGTCAGTGGGAGTAATGAGCTGCTCTTCCTCGACGTTATGTCGTGCAAAGAAATGTGCTGCTGGCCACGACGTCGTGACCGAGAGCAGCGCCGGCTTTCTTTGAAATCGTTGAAACTGATTTAGTTTCGTGCTGCGTGAATTGTGGAAAGAGTCTTCTACAAATTTTGAATCTGATTACGTGGCTTGTGATGGTTTTGAATATGTGACTCCTTATTATATCATTATTTGATTAATATGTTTTTGACAGGTCCCAGAAGTGCAGTGCAGGTTTGTACTGTGATATGTGTCACTCGATCTAACAGGTCCAGAGGATTCGACTAGACTTCAGAGGCTAGAAGATCATGAAACTTATCAGAAAGGGGTCGTTGGGTGCACTCTGTCCTTTCAAAAACCTCAACCCACTATACTATAACTTAGCACAGGGAAGTAAGGATCGATCCCATGAGGAAGTAGGTGTTACGAAACTGCATTTGAGGATGTTTTGGAAAAGAAAGGGGTTGGCTGCTGCCACGTAATTTTTGTGGGTCGAGAACTTAAAACTACTGGGTCTGAGAGATAAGCGAAACTTTACTCTACCTATTGGGTCTAATAGACGAAAGCGTACGGAACATACATGACTCAGAGAAAGTGAGATATTTTTAAGTTCTAAGACAGCTGGGGTAAACTTAACTAGACAGACTTTCCTAATTTGGGCAAACAAGCATAAAGCGAAAAGCAAGACAAATTTCCTTAAACTACCAGGGTCTGGAAAAGCATGCAGAAAAGTAAAAGAGACAAAGTAGATCGTACTGACAGGTCTAGCAAATATGCAGAATAAGTAAAGTACATGCAGAAAAGTACTGACATAAAGCAGATCTGGTTCTAACTACCAACAACTTCATCTTCTTCGGGAATCAAACGAGAATAGCAGATAAAACAGAGTTTTAAACACCATGAAAACAGAGCAAACTTTAGATCTAGACTTAAAACGAGAAATTAAAGCCTAAACTAACAGATCTACGCTACTGGACCTAAAGGATGCAGAAACAGGAAGTAAATAGCCATAATCATGCATAACGTAAACATCAAGCACCAAATATGCGAAACTCCAACTCCGAAACACCAAGATTCAACAAATCCAAACATCTTCATATGCAAATTCCCAACCTCCAACAACAAACACAGATCTCAGCTCCAAACATCCAACAACAAACAAGAACGAAAGCTAAAAACAAGAGATGAACATAAACTCAGAGATATTCGACCAAAAGCAAACATAAACTTCAAAAATAACTAGAAATAGGTCTGAATCCAGTAGATCAAAGCAAGAAACTAGAGTTGTAAAACTTAGAAATCAACAAGGTACTAAACGAAAGCAAATAAAATTGTTTCTTCGCCTCCACAAGGCGGTGTTACACAGCAAAATAACAACGATGACGATGAGAACCACGGTGGCCAGAATCCTCCATGTCCAAGTGCGCAGCAGTCTAAGATGAAAATTTTTAAGTAGAGAACTAGAACTAGAGCTAGGAGAGCGTAGAAGTGGCTGTTCACGGATTGTCTTCTTCTTCAAGGTTGAGCTCTTTATATATGTGAGGCTCTGATCCCTAGGGTATCCCCTCTGGTGATTTTACGCTCCTGCCCTTGAGTAAGACTCTTTAAAATAATTTGCTCTCGCTCCATTCTGCTCATGTCGCCAACTTTTGATTCTCCCAGGTCTGAACGAAGACTTCGGATTTTTGCTTCAATTTCATCTCTTTTGCATCTGCCAGGTCAGGTAACAACAACTCCTGGGTCCGACAGATTTACTACGCACCTGAACTCAATAACGCACATTAGCGCCCCAAATGCACAGAATTTTAACCCTAAACCGATACATGAAACGAGCCTTATCAAACTGCTCACACTTAAACCATACTTGCCCTCAATTATGAAGACAAGAAAAAGGAATTAGGCACGTTTCAATGCATGGTTTCCCTTTAACCGACTCTACTAAAAAAAAAAAACTCAAACTACTAGACCTAGACGCTAAGGACTTAGACAAAGAAAACAGATAAAAACACATATCAACACATAAACATATAATTGCATAAACTGGTTTATTTTCTAGCAGCCATCCCCACAAGATTAAGGTCAATTCAAGAACCTACAGTCTCCGAATCTTCCCCTTCCCTTCTTCTATCTAATCGGCTTGTCAGTTCGTCAAGATAGCCCCTAACTTCACTAACTGTTGGATTCGCTCGATCACTCATTCCTCACCAGGGATGTTAGGATCGTTCGCTCTTTATATGCCATACCACTGATGCCTCGGGTCAGATAGTTCCCCTGTCTTAGCTCTTATTATAATTTTCTCCTTCCCTCCTGGACTTCGTCCAGCTTACAGTACCCTTCCCCTAGGCCCGAGAGGTTACTTCTATCACCAAAAATTTTCTCCTTCTAAGTTCTTTCCCTAAGCATCAAGTGGCAGCCCTCTCATTTTGTGTTAGTATGAAGTATTTAAGGCTTATAACTCACTTTTATGGAGGGCTTCACAACTAGATCAGTCGAGGCATATTCTATCGTCCTTACTTCATCCAAACCGATTTTGATTTATTAAGGAAAAGGGCATCAAAGTTGACATGCATTCTCTCTTCAATTACTCTCACTAAGGGGCATTTGCTTTCTATTTACCAGTTATGCACAAACACAAAATTTCCTACTAAACGACACACTACTAGCTCCTAGACCTAGTAAACAGACACATATAATTGACACTAACTTGCACTAACTCCCTCCCCCCTCCCACTTCACCATGCTTGTCCCCAAGCAATTTTTGTGAAGTGGAAAACAGGGCTAAGTTAGTGCGACACCTAACAGACTCACAAAACACATACTATAAAACAAACTTCTCACACTTAGACCGAACATCGGGCTAAGTGGGAGAAGGTACACAAGTTAACAGACACCAAAGCATGCTATATAAAAAAAAAACAAACTTCTCACACTTAGACCGAGCATCGGGCTAAGTGGGAGAAGATAGCTAACACATATATACATAAAGATAACACAAGTATTCACAGACATAAAAAAAACGGCATGCTTTGTAAAAAAAACGAACTAAAACATAAAAAGACATAAAAAAAAACTAAAATTTAAAATTACTTGGTTGGGGGGGGGGGTCAATTCTGGCTCTGGTCCCCCGTGGGACCAAACTTCTTGGGCATCGTCTTTGCTTTCTTCTGGCTGGGCTTGGGTTCATCATCCTTCTTGGCCTTCTGTTCCCCTGGCCTGGGGGTATCCTTCTTCACTGGTACGCTGTTGGTAGTCTCGCTGTCCTTTCTCTTCTTCTCTGGTGGCATTCCTTGGGTGCTGGGGGCTGGCTTTTCTGAGGTAGCTCCTGGGATCAGCTGCCAAGATTCTGTAGGCAACTTGGGAGGCATGCGCTGCTGCTGGGCCCGGAGGATCTTTTGGTCAACCACAGTGACCATCTTCATCATTGTCTCCACGGCCTGGGCCATCTTGTCAGCTTGCGCGACCATCATCTCCCTCTGAGCCACCGCCTCTTGGTGCAGCTTCAGCAAGATCTCTTGTTGCTGCACCGTATTTGCTCCCAGCTTCAACATCGTTTCCTCCATTCTCGTCCGCCACCCTTCGTCTGCCACCTTCTCTGTCTTTATCTTCACTCCATCACCCTTCCCTACTTCGTAAAATCTCAACGCGCCATCCTTCATTATAGTCAGTCCTTTGTTGAAGAAGAACGGGAGATCGAAGTATCCTGGGTCGCTACACACTGGTAGGTTGATGACCGAGTTGGCTATCTTCATTGACACGTTTCTCTGGAGGTATGCTCCCAGCAAGTTGCACGTGTAGAGATGGCGGTCGGAGTGAGTTCTGACTCTCTGGCACGCATAGGCAGTCCAGTACCCGAGGTGGACCTTCACATTGTTCAGCATGCACCACATGAAATACAGCTCTGGAGTAGTGAGGGTTGCACCCACTTGACCCAAGAGATTGTACCCGATATATACTTGTGCCAATCGGAGTACAGGGTCAGTGATGTTTATCCCCTTCGATGTGCTTGTCTTGAACTTGGTCACCTTCTTGTGGGCAACCATCCTCCAGGCCTCCTCAGCATCGAACCCAGCTGTATTCTTGGGCGCGCCGATCTCTCTCTCATTCCACGCTCCTTCTTCCTCCTCCCCAGGTGTCAGTAGTCCCAGTCTCAACGACCACTCCCTTATACTCATTTCCATCTCCTCGTTGAATATCCTGAAGGAGATTGTGTCCGCATCGAGATCCGTAGATTGTTTGAACTTGAATGATGTGAAGAACTCCTTGGCCAGAGCCACCGGCACCTCCGCATTGCTGTGGTTGAGAAGCCACTCAAACCCGATGCTTTTGAAGTAGGAGATGAACTTCTTCTCCACTCCTAGTTCCTCCAGGTCCGAGAGGCACAACTTCTTTCCGGACTTCGCCGATTTTCCATTCGTGGCTCGGCCATCACATGCCTTCTGCGGCTTTGGGTCCTCAAACTGGACCATGGCTTCCAACAACCTCTTGGTCACAAAGACCTCCATCGTCTCAAACGGGCTCTCTTCCACGGCTGGTATCTCAGCCTCCTCTTTGTCTGTTGGATGGGCAAATGGCACACGGATCGCCTCTGGCTCGCTAATCACCACAGTGGTGTTCGCGGGGCGAGATTTCTTCTGCTGGGGCTTAGCAGTATGCTTCCCCTTCCTTTTCCTCTCAGCTTCGTATCTCGTCTCCATAGCCTTTGGAGAGATCTCCTTCTCAGCTGCCACAGTCTCCTGGACCGGGGGAATACCATCCTCAGTCTCCTCTATGTCTTCTAGCCTCAGGCGCTTGGATCTGCCTGCCTCTGCCTCATCCACTTGCTTGCTGTTCAGACGGGATTGCCTCCTCGTCATCCTCTCATCCGTCGGAGTCACTTGTTCATCAGTAGTCGTATCGTCCACCACGACGATGTCAGTCTCGATTTCTTCACAAACATTCTCGGCATCTTGCTCATCGCCGTCTCTTCCTTCCTCCTCATTTTCAACTTCCTTCTCGGTCTCCTCAACATCAACTTCCTCATCAACACTCTCACCTTCTTTCTCAGCCTCCTTGTCAACACCCGTCTCACCTTCTTCACCTACGCTACCTTCACTACCCTTCCCATCATCCTCAGTCTCCTCTATACCCTGTTCTTCACTCGCTTCCACCTCTCCTGTTTCTTCTTGACCCACTTCCTCTGTTCTATCACTCTCCCCACCATCTCTACCCTCCTCCTGTTCCCTTCCATCCCCTGACCCAGCGGCCTCTACATCCGGTGTATCTTCTTGCTCACCTAGACTACCCCCTCCCTCTTCTTTCTCCGATTCCTCCGTCTCCATCCTATCACCCTCCTCCTCTCCAGTTTCTTCTTTATTTACAGAGGGTTCGGCATGGGGCTCAGTTTCTTTTTGAGCACTTGTATGTGGGGGGTTCGTCTCTTGGGTTAGGGTTTCCGGTAAAATTTGGGGGTTTTCGGTGTGCGTGGGTAAGGCTTGTGCGGTGGGTGTTTCGATTAATGTGTGTGGTCTTGGTGGAATTGTAAGTGGGGTTAGGGCAGGAATTATCTCTTCTTGTTTCCGGCATGCCTCCGACATTTTTGCGAAGAATTTGCTCGCCTTCGGCCCCTTCCCGTACTTCCTCATGAATTCTTCTATGACTTCCTCGGGATCCGGTTCTACTTCTTCGGATTACGCCTCGGCGGGGTTGTCTTGTCCCGTGTTTTGATGTGGTTGCACTTCAGTCGGTATGGGCTGCGGTGGAAGTTCCGGTGGGTTGGTGTTTTCTTCTGGTGGCGGTGTGGGTGTTTTCTCGGTCATGGGAGCCGAACTCGTCGCCTCCGCCACCTTCTTCGTGGTCTTTCCCTTCGGCGGGTTCTTCCCGCGGGTTGTGCGTGACACCGGATTTTTCTGCATCTTCGTGTACGGCGGTGGTTAACGGCGGTGGTTAATGGCGGTGGGTTTGATGTTTCTCGGATCTGCAGAGAGAGAAAAAAAAGTTTGGGAATGGTGAGTTATGAGAAAATAATTTTTGGGTGGGGGAGGTTAATTAGTTTTCTTAGGGAAGTTATTTTTGGAAAAAGAAAATAAAAGGAAAATAAAATAATTAAAAGGAAAAGAAAAGGAAAAGGAAATAAAATAGAAAAAAGGGAATATTATGATTGGCTGTAGGCGAACGGTCGCGTCTCTGACGCGAGCAACCGTACGCTTCGCCAGCTTTTTGAAATTCAAAATTCAAACTTCCCCCTGATTTTTCTCACTTCCCTCTGACCTGGTAATCTGAAACACTAAGTAAAAATAACGAAATTCGCTGAACGTATGGGTCAAAGATTAGATTAGATTTGGTCGTTCAAATAAATCCTATAAATCTAGGATTCCATTTTTATGGAATAAATAAATTGGAATTTAATGTAGAGTATTTCCATAATATATACTTATCATGATATGGTTAGGTTTGAATTATAATCCTTATCTATAAGATATTGATAAATTTTATTTATCTAGAATATATCTTAAGATGATTTGGATAAGTATTTTCAAACTAAATCCTATTATATCTAGATTTCCTAAACCTAATGGAAAAGGATAAGTATTATAATCTATATTATTATTACTATTATTAGTTAATAATAATTGATTAATATTAATTAAAGAAAATATTTGATTAATTATTTATAATTATTATTAATTATTAATTAATCAAATTATTTAATTATCTTAGTTTAATTTCATGGATTTAATAGAACTATCTATTAATTTGAAATTAATATAAGTGAACTTTCTGCCTAATTCACTTAAGTGATAATTAAAAGAAAAATCATATCTTAAAATAACTAAGCGATAATTACGATCTCTATCGTATATGGTCTCTAAAGAATTAGTCTATGTATGAAGCAGTTTCCAATATTAACGCGACTCACCTTAATGGGAGCCTTAATCCTAAGAAACAGTAAGTTCATTGGTTAGACTTCTCAAAATTAAGTTCAATTTTATCTAGACGTGATTTCCAATATTATCGCGACCCACCTTAGTGGGAGCTTTAATCCTAAGAAATTGCAAAGTTCAGAATATTAAATTGAATTGTGAGATAACTGTAGAATTTTGTTTGTGGCGTGCGACCTTCCTTAGAAGGAGTATCAATACGGAAACGAAATTCTTGGTGTGAATATTCAATGGTACAAGCTTAGGCAACGTTTGGCGGCCATGCCACCTTAGTGGTCTCTGGACTATTCGTCGATGTTGTGACCAGAATTTTGTTAAATATGAATTTTTTTTACTTGACCTCCCTAGAGGCGTACTTAATTCTATTTGACTGTTGTGAGAATCTAAACGGTTTTAATGGTTTTTCCTCTTTAGAATCTTACATAGTTTGTAACAATAAGCTATTCTTTTTCTCAGCTAAATCCAAACAAGATGTTGTTCAATCCTCTTTCCGCTATTCTTAAAGAACACAAACTCGAAGGTCATAACTATATTGCATGGAAACAAAACTTGGATATCGTTCTCACTGCCGAAGAGTACAAATATGTGCTCACTACTGAATGTCCACCCGTACCTGCTGCAAATGCTTCTGCAGCAGGGAAAGAAACATACAGGAAGTGGTGTAAAGCCAATGAAATGGCGAAGTGCTACATGTTGGCTTCTATGTCAATAGTACTTCAACATCAGCATCAAGGCATGAACACTGCTACTGAGATTATGAACAATCTTAATAACCTTTTTGGTACTCAGAATCGAGCGGCTAAGTCTTTAGCCTTTCGGAGCATCATGACTAAGGTTATGAAGGAGGGCACACCAGTGAGGGACCATGTCCTCGAGATGATGAGCCACCTCAATCAAATTGAGGTTTTGGGAGGGACCATTGATCCCAAGTCCCAAGTAACTATAATCCTTCAGAGTTTGCCAGCTAGCTGAGCTCAATTTCGAGATGAACAAGAGGGCTTACACCCTAGCTGAACTGTTGACTGAGTTGCAGTCAGCGGAGGATCTTATGGTCCAGAAAAAAGCTGCTATGATGAGTTCTAGGCCGTCTTCCTCGGGCTCTAAGCCAGGTAAGGGGAAGAAGAAAGCCCAGAATGTTGTAGCACCTAAGATAGCTAAGGGCAAAAAGAAACGGGTGAACACGAACAAGAAGCAAAGCGGCAAGTGCTTCAAATGTGGCGCAAAGGGGCATTGGAAGCCGGATTGTCCTAAAAAGGGCAATGGCTCAGGTATGCACCAAGGTTTCATTGTAGAATCATGTTTAACAGTTGTATCTACTCAGCAATGGGTGGTTGATACTGGAGCTACTGATCATGTTTGCTTTGATCCTGATATTATGCAGGTAACAAGGCAGTTGAATGAAGCAGAGATCGAAATCCAGCTGGGCAATGCTACGAGAGTGGCAGCTGTTGTAGTGGGAGACGTTTATTTACGTTTTTCTAGTGATAGAATTTTAGTGTTGAACAATGTTTTGTTGATACCTTCGTTTAGAAGAAATTTAATTTCATTTTCTAAACTTGTTTATGATGGATATTCGATTTCATTTGATGATTCATGCATTATCAAGAAATGTGGTTCTTATATCTGTCGTGGTATCATGGAAAACAACCTTTACACTATAATGTCTACACAGTATATGCAGCATAAAACTGAATCTAACTCAACTTCGAAAATTTCTCGAAAAAGAAAATCTCCTTCTGTTTCAATGAACGAAACATACTTATGGCACCTTAGACTTGGTCATGCTAACCTTACTAGGATTCAAGCGTTGATAGACCAAGGTCTACTTAAGGATCTAGAAATAGAACCTTATACAACTTGTGAATCATGTTTGGAAGGCAAGATGACTAAGAGACCATTTAAGGTCAAGGGTAATAGGGCCAAGGAAGTACTTGAGCTCGTTCATTCTGATGTGTGTGGACCAATGAATACTCAAGCTAGAGGCGGCTTTCAGTATTTCATCACCTTCATTGATGACTACTCAAAAGTTGGATATGTCTATTTGATGCGTCACAAGTCAGAATCTTTTGAAAAGTTCAAAGAATTCAGGGCACTTGTGGAGACGCGACATGGTAAGACAATCAAGTCTCTACGGTCTGACCGTGGAGGCGAGTACCTCAGTAGTGAGTTCTTGGACTACTTATCAGAGGCGGGAATTGAATCCCAATTGACTGCGCCTGGAACACCCCAGCAGAACGGCGTAGCTGAACGAAGGAATAGAACCCTCTTAGAAATGGTTCGATCGATGATGAGTTATGCTAAGTTACCTATTTCGTTCTGGGGACACGTGTTGCTCACAGCAAGCTTTACCTTGAACAACTTACCATCCAAATCAGTACCTACAATACCACATGAGTTGTGGACTGGACGAAAATCTAGTCTAAGACATCTCAGAGTGTGGGGTTGTCCAGCACACGTGTTGGAGAAAGATCCAACGAAGTTGGAGTCTCGTACTGAGGTATGTTTGTTTGTAGGGTATCCCAGTGGAACGAAAGGCTATGAATTCTATAGTCTACGAGATAAGAAGGTATTTGTTAGCAAAAATGCTAAGTTCTTAGAAGAAGACTATGTGATGAATCATAAGCCCAGCAGTGAAGTAGCTCTTGAGGAACTAAGAGATACTTCAGTTTTCACAAGCAAAGATCCAATAACACAAGTACAATCTATACCTGAGATATCAACTTCTGTACCACAAATTGTAGAGCCTCGTCGTAGTGGGAGAGTTCCTCATAAACCAGAAAGGTACATTGGTTTGGGTGAGTCATCTGACTTAGACCCGAACGGCAATGTATCAGACCCATGGAACTTCAAAGAGGCGATGGCAGATTCAGATAGTCATTCCTGGAAAGAAGGAATGGATTCTGAACTACAATCAATGATAGACAAAGACGTTTATGATTTGTTAGTCCTACCTGAAGGTTGTACTGCCATTGGGAGCAAATGGATTTACAAACGTGAACGAGGACCTGACGGACGAGTTAAAGTCTTCAAAGTAAGACTAGTAGCTAAGGGTTATACCCAGAGAGAAGGTATCGATTACGATGAGACCTTTTCGCCAGTAGCTATGCTCAAGTCAATCCGAATTCTTTTGTCTATCACAGCCTACATGGATTGGGAAGTATGGCAGATGGACGTCAAGACAGCTTTCCTAAATGGAAGTCTTGAGGAGACCATCTACATGGAACAACCCGAGGGATATGTAGTCAAGGGCAAAGAACACAAGGTGTGGAAGTTTAAGAAGGCCATTTATGGCCTCAAGCAAGCATCTCGATCATGGAACATGTGTTTCGACCAAACTGTGAAGTCTTTTGGCTTTGAGCAGTGCCCAGATGAGAACTGCGTGTACAAGAAAGTTGAAGGTAAGAATGTAGTGTTTATGGTACTCTACGTAGATGACATACTGTTGATTGGAAACAGTAAGAAAATGTTGTCAGACGTGAGAGATTGGCTATCAAGTCAATTTGAGATGAAAGATATGGGAGAAGCTGGACACATCCTAGGCATTAAAGTTCTAAGGAACCGCCAGAAAAGGATGTTGTGACTATCTCAAGAATCTTACATTGATACGATAGTTAAGCGTTTTAGCATGCAAGATTCCAAGAAAGGTTTTCTACCTTTTAGCCATGGAATCACTCTGTCTCAGGATATGTGTCCCAAAACACCTATTGAGATAGAAGCTATGAGAAGGATCCCTTATGCATCAGCAGTTGGGAGTCTCATGTATGCTATGTTATGCACAAGGCCCGATATTTGCTTTGCCGTTGGCATGGTAGCAAGGTATCAGTCTAACCCTGGTCAAGGACACTGGATTGCGGTAAAGAAAATACTCAAGTATCTGAGAAGAACTAAGGAGTATTCTCTAGTTTACCAGGCATCCGAGATGTATCCTTTAGGTTACACTGATTCGGACTTTCATTCTGATCGGGATTCGAGGAAATCAACCTCTGGATAGGTGTTTACTTTAGGAGGTGGAGCCGTAATTTGGAAGAGTGTGAAGCAGAAATGCATCGCGGACTCTACCATGGAAGCTGAATATGTGGCAGCATCAGAAGCCGCAAAGGAAGCAGTATGGTTCAGAAACTTTCTTATTGATTTGAATGTGATTCCGAGTATGCCCAAGAGCATCACTGTTTATTGTGACAACTCTGGTGTTGTGGCAAACTCAAGGGAACCACGTGCCCACAAGGCAAGCAAACACATAGAGAGGAAATATCACATCATTCGTGATATAGTGCGGAGAGGAGACATTGAAGTGGTCAAGATCGCATCAGAAAACAACATGGCAGATCCATTCACAAAGGCACTTCCAGCCAGGACGTTTGAACGTCACGTGAAAGGATTAGGTGTTCGATTGACCTAGACCCGCTTTCAGTATAAGTGGGAGGATTTTGCAGTTTTGGACTCGAAAGCTGTTTTTGAGTATAAGTGGGAGATTGTTAGAGTTTAGTATACTGGAAAAGCATCTTTCGTATGCTTGTATATGTAATAACTCTTCTATCCATTTTTACCATTTAATGAGAAAGAATATTTTGTTACAATGTGTTTTGCTTATGGGTTACTTATGTATTTATGAGATGTTGAAATATGTTTTCCATTTAAATACATAGTTTAAGCAAAATGAGTCTAAGTCTTCTGCACAGTAGACGAGTTGTGAGAGGCATTCACAGTAGGTAACTTGTCGGTTCTTGCAGTAAGAAAAATGTTTCACAACCTAGATAGACTTTGACTACCTATCGTGAAAGGTTGCGACGTCAGTCCGAAAATTTCCTTACCTAAGGAAATGAACGACGTCGGTGTGGTATAGCACTGAAAGGATCAAACAGTGAGATAAGTCTTTCTTGGCTATTTACTGAAAGGCGAGGTCTCGGTGATTGTCATTTCTTAATCATTGTTGACATAACATTGGGCATACGATATTAATTGAAAACGACTTTGACTTATCAAATGGTGAGGGTATTTCGTTGCCCAAGAATCCTGATAGATTGGGTAGTGATTATTAATGTCTAAGTGGTGCTAGTATTGTTATTGCAATGAATCGTGTGCTGGGAGAGGCCAGTCTGATAATATCCTCAAGAGGTGTTTAAAAAAAGGTTTTATTATTAAGAAAACTGGCCAGTTGGAATTTATTCCATGAATAATAAATAATGTTTCTAAACTAGACCACTCTTGGAAAAAGAAATTAATTAATAAAAGTCAGATAGCAGACTTGATATTAATTAATGGATATTTATATCTTTAACACGGGAAATGATTTAATTAAAGAGGAAGTCCCGGAATACTCGTAATTTCGGTTTGGACGGCAGTCAATATTATATCTATAGTGGATGATAATAATATTTAAGTTTGGGCTTGAATTAAATTAGTTTAGTTTAATTAGTGAAAACCTGAACTGTGGCCCAATCCAATCCTCCATAGATCTCTGGTCTGGCCCAAAATAATTAACTTAATATAAAAGGGAGAAGAAGAGAAGACAGAATAAATACTACCGATATTTTTCGTTCTCTGCAGTCTGGGAGAGAGAGTGAATTTTCGGTATTTAGGGTTCTTCAATTCTTCTCCAGCTTTTGAGGATTTGACGAGCTTTGCCCACACAAAGGTCAAATTCAAGTTAAAGGGAACAGATCAGAAGATCCGTGGTAGAGATCGATTGAAGAAGGAGTTCGAATTCAATTGCTTGAATTCATACGGTAAATCGTTCTATTTAATTGCATATATATTCAGTATGATCTTGATTATATGCTTATGAACATGTTTCTAGTTTACAATCAGATAAAAACATGTTTAGATGTAAATCTTTCAACAAACTAAATAGATTTCCGCTGCAAAACCAACAGAGGCCTAAGCTCAGTCATTTTGCCGCCCTCTACCACAAAAACATGCGCATGGCAACCAGCGGCATGTCTGAGGATGGTGTCCGAAGACGAGCCTTGGCCTAGTACCCCGACAAAGAATTGAAGTTCAAAGAGTTTGACCAATGGGAGGCCTTTCTCGTGGTCAAGGACTCGCAAAAGTTTGTTGTAGGTGTCGACTCGGGCTGGAAGCGGACGAAGATCAACTCTTCCGGTGAGTACAGCAGCAGTGCTGGTTCGCACGAGCTCCCTGAAGCCGAGGAAGTGGCCCCGCTACCACGAACAGACTCTCGCCGTCGTCGTCGCCCTACGGGACAAAAGGCTGCACAGCGGATGGTGAGGGGAAGGGGAAGCGGCAGCGGCAGCGGGTCCTACGAGGTCGAATCGAAGGCCCCAGAAGACCCAAGTAATGACCGTCTCACCCGCGCGCAGCTAACGAAGACCCTGATGCAGAGCACGAGTAAGTGGTTTAACACCCACGATCCTGTGTTCAAAAGGTTGTGCAAGGATGTGGTCGATCAATGTCGGCGCGATTTAGGAATGCCACCCATTGATGATTATGGCGTCGAGATTGGGGGCGGGCACGTCGGAGGCGGCAGCGGCACGGGCGACGGGGACGAGGACGGGGAGGAGTGAGAGCCGAGGTTATTATGTAATTATTTTAAATTATGTAATTTTTTTTTTTAATTATGTAATTTTTTTAATGAAGTTTTTGAATTTTCCCGTATTCCGTGTCGACATTTTAATTCCGTAAATTATAAGTCCGTAAATTGAATAATTGCGGGAAGTCCTAGTGGGAAGTCCTAGTGCAGTGGGAAGGGCTAGTGATGTGGCAGTGGAATGGGAGGGGCTAGTGATGATGTGACAGACAGTTTTGTGGGAAGTCCTAGTGGGAGGGGCACCACCGGAGACGCTCTTAGAACAACATGAGAATTAATATATAATTAATAAAATAAGAGAGAGGATGAAAGAGGTAATTAAAATAGTGGTAGTGGATAGTAGACCCATACTATCATTAGTGTTTAATGGTGGGCCCTATGAATATAGTTGTAAATAAATTTATGTATATCAGTAATAGTTGGAAGAACTTTTCATTAATAGAAATGAGTTATTTTTATGGGATGGACGGAAAAGGAAAGTATTCCTATTTCTATTGGACGGAGCCACAAAGGAGTATTTACAGTATTTTGACTTGAATAGTTGTTCTTCGACTGATCAGAACAATTGAATCATGAATCGATGGCCTCTCTGTTTTGTTTACCGGTCTAGTTTTCTAAAATATTGTGTATTATTATGAATCATATTTCAGTGACAAACAACTTCACAATGACTAAAAGATGTGAACAGTTTTGTGACTATGTCAATTGATTCAACTTGATAAGTATATTTATTCTGTGTATTAACATACTCTTTTGATTCATATCCACATTAACACAATAGCACCATAACTATATATCTTCAGTAACTTCAGAGCAGGAACTATACCTACCCAATCGCCAACATTCCATTTTTAATAGTCAAACAATTCAACGACTAATTAATTACAACAACCGATATATTCACATATTGAAAACAATTGAAAGTTCACAAAAGTGGACAGTCTACGTACTATGTTGTTATTATGGGCATTCAATAAAATAACAGCATAAACCAATCTCCTAAATTCAATTGCCAAACTAATAATAATTCCCTGACTGCCCATATATCTGTTAATCCTTATTTAACTTTCTATATTATTAAGCAACACCTAAGCAACAAAGAAATTTTAAGGGGGGGAGGGGTGTGTTTGTTTAATTATTTCATCTTCACTTAATAGAAGACTTTTTAAATTTTGTTAATTTGATGATATAAAGCTGACTATTTTCTTAACAATTATAAATTGCTTATTAGTATGTTAAGTAGATTCGAGAAATTCAACTCATTACAATAATTCAACAAAGTCGACTAGATCGAGCTACGACACTACCAATTAGGATATGGGAAGCAAATTTGTAGTAACAAAAAAAACAAGTCATTGGAATCCCAATCAGCTCACAAAGATTATATATATTGGATTACCAACTCATCATAATTAAATGTCAGACACCGATATATGCCGTGTAAGACACACATACCCCCTAGAAATACGTCCACTCATAAAGAGATACAGCCTTCATTTTTCAAGAGGAAGAAAGAGTTTTGCAATTAACATGAAACATATCGTGTAAGGAGTTGTCAACAACATTTGAAGGGAATCGAAATATTTTCAGCACCTCTTAAAACAATATCTACAAAAATATGAAAATAACATTTAGAAAGAGAGTGGGGATAGGGATTCACCATAATGCTCCTCTTTCCCTTTCCCACCCTTTCACCACCGACACAAAAACAAAAAAGAGTACACCATGTTTAAACTCTTTCATCATGGCTAAGATTTCAATGGTTCCAATACTCCAGTCTATCAAACACCAAATATTAAGCTTATACTTATCATTGTGTAATTAGTGAAAAAGGAATATTTTGGAAGCAAATTCAACATCCTTATAATACTAAAACCAACATAAATCAATTAAGATTTTATAGTTATCTTGTATAAATACTTAACACGTTCAAAGAATAACAATAAAATCAGAGTGGCGCAGCGGAAGCGTGGTGGGCCCATAACCCACAGGTCCCAGGATCGAAACCTGGCTTTGATATGAGTAGCTTCCAAATCTGATAGTATTTTTTTTTGTTCGATTATTCTGTTATTTCTTTGTCTTATTTTTGAAAATTTGACCGAAGATATAAAAGAAACTACAGATAAAGTAAAAAGTTCAAATTAAATAATAAAAATAAATAAAGGAATTTTGATTTTAAAAAAGATAGAATCCAATGCTATATTATGAAATTACTTTAGCCTAATTCATAATGATAATTAATTAATTATAAGTTTAAATTAACATTATAAATTGTGATTAGGGATTCAACCTAATATAATTTGAATACAGTATTATGTAATTACAAATAGAATTATTAGCTTTAACATTACAACAACTTATCTTGGAGCAGCTCCCACTCTTTCAAAAGGAGTAACACGTTATAGAAACGTAATTTATTTTTTAAAATAAATTAATAGTACAAAATGTATTCCAAAACATAAAAGTGTAATACTTTTCTCATTGGAGAATGGATTTTCATTAAAAGAAGGCAAATATGTCAATTACATGATTTTACTTCTCCACTCCATCAATGAGAGATAAAGAAACCTCTTCAAAATAGAAAAAATGTATAATACCTTATCAAATACCTTTTCTCTTAAAATATATATTATTTTATGTAAAAAAGTAAATATAGTAATTATAACATTTTACCTCTCCATAAATTTTCATTAAAAGAAGGCAAATATGTTAATTAGTTACATGATTTTACCTCTCCATCAATGGAGAGGTAAAGAAACCTCTTTAAAATGGAAAAAATGTATAATGCATTCTCAAATACTTTTTTCCTTAAAATATATTTTTTTATATAAAAAAGTAAATATAGTAATTATAATATTTTACCTCTCCATTTATTTCTCTCCGTGGAAATGCTCTTATAAGTACGCAAAATTAGAGATATCTTATGTTGAAAATTTTCAAAAACTAGCCAAAATCGAGGGAGCAAAAATTGAGGAGATAATTGTCCACTAAACCTTAATAAATGTTTACGTCTCAGAGAGGCTATCTTTTGCGTCCTATATTTCTATTTGGGACATCAATATTCAAGATGTTTTTTATAGTGTGTAGTTAGTATATATTGAAACATAATTTATAAGCGTCTTTAATTGACATAAAAATATCCCTAGACGTTCAATTTTTTTTTGTTGTAAAACTAATTTCTAAACGACATAAAACAAAAATTATTGATTTACAAAATATTGTAACTATATTTTTGAGAATTACAATAAGCTAGTAACATTTGAAAAATATCATTATATAATTATAGATTTGATTTATTTACTGAAAATTTTATCTTGGATGTTATCACATAAAATGAGTAAACGGAAAATAGTGAATATATAGTATTATATTAATTAAATTTGAATACGATGTCTTAATCTCATTGCATTAAACTACTCTTGCAAGCTAAAACAAGTATAATAAAAAGACTCAATCTCGGCTGGCTATTAATATTTGACTTATTTAATTAATGCGAGCATACTTTTTTAGAATAGTTTGACAAAAGAAATGAAACTAAAACTAATAGTAGTGAATATAAATATGTAATAGTCCTATTTTTATATTTATAAAAATATTATTATATTAAATTGTGAATATCGTGAGAGGTAAAGTTTTATAACTACTACTCCCTTCGTCCCGACTAAGATGACACATTGCTTAGCCGGCACGAGATTTTAGGAGTTATTGGTTAAATTGTTTAATTGAAGAGAGAAAATGTGGGTGTAAGTATTAAAGTAGAGAGATAAAGAAAGATGAATATTTTAATAGGAGTGAGAAAAAGTGGTTGAGTGTATTAATTGGAGAGAGAAAGTTTCCAAAAAAGAAAATGTGTCATCTTAGTTGGGACAAACTAAAAAGGAAAACGTGTCATCTTAAGCGGGACGGAGGGAGTATGTTTATTTTCTTTTAATTATGAAAAGTCATTTTTCAATAGGAAAAGTATTTGAGAATGTATTATACCATTTCTTTAAAAGAGGTAATTATACCTCTCCATTGTTGGAGAGGTAAAAGCTTAAAAGCTTATACTCTCTCCGTCCAACAATAGCAGTCCCATTTCTAGAGGGCACGGGTTTTAAGAAATTGTAGAGTGTGTAATAATGGTGTATGATAGTGGAATTTTGGGCCCACTTAAAATGTTTAATTTATAAATTCATCTTTTATAGCACAATAATTTTCTGATTTTAGTTTTCATTGTATCACTATTTTTTATTCCAAATATCCCACAATCAAGATAAACACAAAGCTCTCGCTAATTGCAGTCACAATCTGCACAATCTGAAGATTTAAACACCAAGAACAGCTCTAGTCAATTCACACTGCAAAATCCACACTTTAATACAAACCCAATGTGAATCAATTCAAAAGATAAGATTAATGAATCAAATCAAGCACCAAACTTAAATCAAAGATCAAAAACCGCACAAGAACAGATTTTTCAAGAACAAAATTTTATGAAATTAATACTCCGATACAACAAAGTTTTGGATCGTAGTCCAAATCAGGCACACAACCAGTCGAAAAATACTAATTACGCTTTACACAACAATTAATTTCAAGAAGAGGAAGGGGATTAGGGTTCGCCGTGAGAGAGAGAGAAATAAGGGAAAATGTTTGGACTGTATTCCATTTCAGAGAAAGAGAGGAGACGACCGATTAGGGTTTGATATGGGGTGATGGAGGCGGCGCGGTGGAGGCGGTCGGTGATAAGGAGACGGAAGGAGGCGGTCGGTGATAAGGAGATGGCGGAGGCGGTGTGGTAGAGGCAGCGTGGTGCAGGCGACGGGCGATAAGGAAGCGATGGCGGCGGCGCGGTGGAGGCAGCGTGGTGAAAGCGGTGGAGGCGGTGGAGGCGGCGGTTTTCCGAGAGAGAATGGGATAGAGAGAGAAAGAGAATTCTTGTAAATGAGGGAAATTAGATTGGGGAGGGGGTGAATTTGGGGGTTTTTTAATGGCAATTTTGAAATTTAAGTGAATAAGTAGTGTAATTAGATTGTCCAAATATGGTAAGGAGAACCGAGACTCCTATTCTCGGACGTCCTAAAACGAAAAAACGGGACTCCTATTGTTGGACGGAGGGAGTAGTAACTATTAGAGCATCCCTAAGAGCACGGAAGTGGGCCCGGATCCACTTTTATTCCTTGTCATTAGCTAAGAGCACAACACCCACATCCGTGCTCTTAGCTAAGGACAAGCTCAAGGGTCCCACCATTCTATTATTCAATTTAAATACTCCAATTATTAAAAACATTTCTACATTATAAAAATACATTAAAAAATAAAAATTACATAATTAAAATCCTAAAAAATAAAAATTACATAATTAAAATCTTTAAAAATAAAAATACATAATTAAAATTCTAGAAAATAAAAAAAAACATAATTAAAATCCTACAAATTAAAAATTACACACGTGGAAGACTAGTCCTCTATCCACAATTGCCTCTTGAGACCCGGATCATTCCCTCATGTGTTGCAAAATGATCCAGAGTCATCTTAGACGTATCGTTCAAATAGAGTTGACCCAAGAGGGTCCACAACGTGTTGTTCGGGGGTGGAGGAGGCACAAAGGGAGTGGGAGCGGGGGCGGATGGAGTCGGGGCGCGACGGCGGGTGGCCGTCGTCGTCTTCTTTCCTTGCGGCCGGCGGGAACTGCTCGGGCCAGCGTCGGAGCTACCCAAGTTAGTTCCGGCAAGCTGGGTAGCCACATCATCGGAGGCGCCATCGGATGGCTACTGACATCGACCGTTTGCTAGAGGAGCTGGAGGAGGATGCTATTACGCTGCCCTATACTTCGGATGAAGGCGCCCCTCCTGCCAACAAGCGAGGTACTTGAACACTTTGAACTCCAAGCTTTGGTAGGTCGCCAAGGCAGTACTGATGATGTCGAGCTCGCTCTTGCCGCTCCCCGCCGCCCGCTCTTCCTATTGGAAATACCCCTGGAATTTACCAATTGCCTCGTTGCATCTGAAGATGCAATTGGGCACTATACTATCATTGCGATAGATGGTTCCCCCCTGCCGGGTTTCATTGTAAAGACGAGTGATGCGCCACCTATACGTTTCTCCGGTTTGGTTCGTGCCAACGTCCGGATCTTCGGAGACTGCCAAGTAGGCTTTGAACATCGCCATCATCTCACCCGCAGTGTACGGGGTGCGGGTGCCACGAGTAGGAGGAGTAGGAGTAGGAATAGATGTAGGAGTAGGAGTAGAGCTGCTGCTCTCTCCCGATCCGGGTTCGGGTGCCCACCCGAACCCAGAGGCATTTTGGTCGTCCACCGGGTAAGGACGGTAGCCACCCGGAAATTGCGAACCTTGGGTTTGAGGAGGGGCCATAAATTGCGTTTCCGGACTAGGGAATGAGTCGGAGTCGAACCAATCGTGGTTCCAACCGCGATTACCGGAGGGGTGATCGTCGGAGCCGGACATTGTGTAGTGTGGTGGTAATTTAGATGAGAGAATATGAAAAAAAGATGAGAGAATGTAGATTGATATAATAGATGAGAATGTGATTTTTTTTTGTGTAGAAGTAGGGGTATTTATAGATGAAAATGTGAATTTTGGGGGAAAAAATTGAAAAATAAATTAAAAGTGGGTAGAAAATGTATATTTTTTTTGGGAAGTGGGAAAATATATATTTTTATTTAAAAACATTTTTTTAAATAAATTTCGAATTTTAAAAAAAATTGAATATGCCAACGGCTATGCCGTTGGCCAATCAGAACAGGGTGCTCAGCGGCACAGACGTGCTGTTAGCTAAGAGCAGCGCCATGCCGCTGGCATGGACGAATGGACGGAGTTTTGAGCACCGCTGCGGATGCTCTTATGTTTGTCTTCTTTTCATGAAAAATCATTTCTCAATGGAAAAGGTATTTGAGAAGATATTATTCTTTTATGTATTGGATTGCATCTTGTACTATTTTTTATTTTCGAGAACAATTTATCTTTCTATATACATTTTTCCTTTTGATTTTTTTACTTTTTGAAAGGATATATTTATATTTCTGAGAAGGTAGATTCATGATATACCTTTTCAATATACATTCCCTCTTTGGATATGCTCTTAGAGTATCTCAAACCATTTACACTAAACTCAAACTTATTCTAGTGTAAAGATGCTCTTAGAGTACCTTCAACCATTTACATTAAACTCAAACGTATTCTAGTGTAAATGTTACATAAAATATGATTTTATCATAATCATTTACGCAAAACTCAAACTTAAAAAACTATATTTGCCTTTTTTTCACAAAATTTGAAAAAGTTTTTGTTTTTGATTTAGTGTAAATCTAAAAATAGGTCCTTTTACTCAAAAAAAAAAAAAAATGGGAATAATTTTAGAGTACTATTAGAACTAAGTATATATCCCATTTTAAATTTTAGTATATCATTTAATGATTAATTATTCACAATTTATTCAAATATAAATTGCCAGTTTCAAACAGGCTGGAACTGGTGTAGGTTATTAAATGGATAATACTCATTTGGTGTAGGTTTGAACCCTTCCTTCCGCCTACCCGTAAAGTTTGCTGTTTCTCCCGCATATATCTCCTCTCCATTCCTAGTCCCAACCCTATATTATGTGGCGACACGTTTGCGTCATTTCTCTTTTCTATTTATGGTTATCCAACCACGTCTCCTTTATTATTTTTCTAATTTTTAAACGTGATTAACATTCTAATTCAACGCACATTTGTTTACTCGCTCCTCTTATTTTTTTAATGAAAATATAAAATCGGAAATTTATTTACGGGGAAAAAATATTAATTGGGCTGTTTTTGGATGATTTTGATGGGGGGCTATAAATTGCGTCGGTCCAACGAGGCATAACAACTCAACAAACCATTCGCATTTTCAATCCAACGTTATTCACCTATTTCTCTCTCTCTCTCTTGCATTATTGATTCATCATTCATCAATGGCGTTCAACAGAATGATCTCTCAGCGCCTCCTCACCATGTCGAGGATGACGAACACGGCGCTCACCAATTGCCGCACTTCCTTACCTCGCACCGCCGTTAAACCGGCTGCTCTGAGTCATCACACGTCGCCCGCCCCCGATCCCGGAGATGACGGTATATTCCGGCGATATCTCCACCGCCAATCGGCGGCGACGACGTCGGCGGCACGGTTCCTCCCGACCGGCGAGAAGCTTCTGGAGAAGCTCCGCGAGATGGACATTTCCAGAGAAAGGATCAGGCTCGACGGCCTCCGCCCGCCGCAGGCGACGGAGGAGTCGCGGGAGGATAGTATGACGGTGAAGGACGCGAGGAAGATTCTCAGGCTGTCGCAGCTTGAAACGGTGAAGTCGAGATTGAGGCAGATGGACAAGGATTGCGTGTCGCATCCGGAATTTCTGGAGATTTGTGCCAAGGCGTGCTCGAGTCCGGAATTAGGGCACGAATTCGCGAAAATACTCGATGAATCGGGGAGCGTGATTGTCATCGGAAGCGTCGTGTTCCTCAGGCCTGAGCAGGTTGGCGCTCCCTCCCTCCCTCTCTCTCTCTCAATCCCTAATTTGTTTTCAATTTGTGCATAGTAATTGAGAAAGGATTATGGTATATTTATGAGTTTATCATAGATTAGAGCAGTAGAATGAGGTCAGAAGTTGAAATGTGCCGGTAATTGGTTCTGATTTACTCATTCATTCGTTAGCCTAAGTTTTGATCTGGAGACTACCGAGAACTGATTAGCTTTTTTCGTTGTGTGCTGGTTTTCCATGTCTTCTTCCACAGGAAATCGAAACAATGTTTTCGCACAAAACATGGTGGTGACTTTTATTAGAGATTGGATCTCTGATCATGGAAGAATATATTCAAAGAACATCACCTCTCTTGAAAAAAAATACTATCTTGGCTTTTGCCAGAATAAAAAAAATGTCTCGAGATTGATAAGTTTGTGTTGAGGGATTGGTTTTTTCATTGCGTGAGTGGTCTTCATTTGAAAATTTTGGTGGAGTAAAGGGAGGGGAATGAAAAGGACTTCCCATTATTGTGGAGGAGTTTTGATTTTCTATTCATTGTTTTTCCCCTCTAGAATTATTACTAGTCCTTTTCAAGAAATGAATATACTAGAAGGTCTGAGGTGAATAGGGTGATGTATATTCCCTCAACTTTAAGTTGATGTGATGCCAAAATTCTTGTCAAAATTAGGATGGGAGTCAGGGGGGGTTTTATGTTAAATATTGTGTTTGATTCAAAGATAAATCAGAACTCAAAGAATCATAGTAGTAAAACAAATTTTTGTACAATTGTGTTTTGACACAGGTGGTGAAAGCAATCCAAGGACTAATGCCTCTAGCCCCAAAACCGGACGATCCAAGAATGAAGGAGTTGGAAGAACTGGAGAAGCAGAAGGCAGTGATCGATAGGAAAGCAGAGTCGTATGTTCGTAGGGAGCTCTGGGTCGGGTTAGGCTACCTTGTTGTCCAGACAGCGGCCTTCATGCGCCTAACGTTCTGGGAACTGTCGTGGGATGTGATGGAGCCAATCTGTTTCTATGTGACGTCGATGTATTTCATGGGAGGGTATGCCTTCTTCCTGAGAACGTCGAAAGAGCCCTCATTCGAGGGGTTCTTCCAGAGCAGGTTCAGTGCCAAGCAGAAGCGCCTCTTCAAGTCGCTGAATTTTGATGTGGAGAGGTATGATGAGCTGAAGAGAGCTTGTCATCCCCAGTCCACGGAAACGGCTGCAGCCCTTTCCTTTGCGACTCCAACCCGTAGGGGTTGATCGATCAATCTTGTTTTAAATCCAAGAAAATGAGATCAGATAAAATTGCTTTAAATCACAAAATCATACCTAAAATTTTTTGCTTCTTTTATTATTTTCAGCACCCATTATGTAACCACGGATTTGTAGATTAGATTCGTTAAACTGTTTGTAGGAAATGAGCAGTAGAAATCATTGATTAACAGAAATCTGCTTCTTTCAATCGCTCTGAACCCGAGTAGGTTGTTTGGGGCGGGTGATCGCAGTATGTATTTTAATTTAGTTGATAACGAATACACTGATTTTTATAAACATAAAATTTTTAAAATTCGTCTGATTGAAACGAAAAGTCCAAAACTATTGTACTCCACATTTATTTGACGGCAGTGTAGAGTAAAACAAACCATTAATATAATTATTAATTGTATATAATTTTTATTGATTGTCGACTTGTCGTAGTGAATAGTGATGCTACCCGTGTCTCCATTTCAATAAGCCATTATTTAATGTGTAAATTCAATATATAATTGAAAAAACAAGATTGATGCATTATTGTGAATTTGTGATGCATTAGTTTTCCTCTTTCTTGACTTTGTTAATAGAAAAAAAATTCACTCTCATATTTTTGTCAATATATATAATCTTAAAATCTGTTTCATAACATCCTCTTATAACTAAATGCATTGCTAATCCTTTGTCAACATAATATTGTTTCATAACATCTTTTTTAACCTTAATGCATGTGATAATGGGTGGACATATAACATAGTGGAGTTTACTAGATAGTACTTCATTCATATCTAAAAATTGATATTTTATGAATATCAAAGATTTTAATATAAAATTAGTAAAATGAGAGAAAAATTGAAAATATTGTTGAAATAACGTTATTGATAATGAGACCCACGTTATTTTAGTAATGTATTATATGTGAAAATATTTTCAAAAATAAAAGTAAATTAATTTTGATAGGTGGATCAAAATGTTAAAGGGAGTTTCTCTCCGTCCTATAATAAGGGTCACACTTTGCCATTTTATCCGTCTCATAACAAGAGTCACACTTCATTTTTACCATAAATGGTAAGTGACTCTCATATTCCACTAACTCACTTCACTCACATTTTATTAGTATAAAACTAAATATAAAAAAGTGGGTCTCATATTCCACTAACTCACTTTACTCATATTTATTATAAAACCAATATAAAAAAGTAAGTCTCATATTTCATTAACTTTGGACTCACTATGATTGATAAAGCATATAGCAATATTACAATTACAAACGCGCTTTATCCCATCCATCTTACGAAATGAGTTGTTGATATTTTCTATTGTTTGAAAGAGACAATTAATATTACTAAATTCTTAAATTATACTCCCTCTGTCCCAATACAAGTGAGATTTATTTTTTATTTTTGTCGTTGTTTTGCAAAGATGATAATAAATAGTTACAGTTAAAGAAATTAAAATAAAAGAGAGAAAAATATAGAAAAAAGTCATTATATATATTATTCTCTTACTTAATTTCATTTCTCTCCATTCTAACTATTTATTACTCATTATTTTTGCAAAACAATGTCCTAATTGAAGCACCTCACTTATAGTGGGACGGATTACATATTAAAGAACGTCAGGGAACCATTATTTTTCTCTATAAATGTCGATTAACCTACACACTACTAAAATTTCTCCCATATGGTTGGTCGGGCCTGTCTGATTCTACATCACTTTCAAATTAAACGAATTAACACGTTCTCTTTTTAATTTTGCATGCTTAAGATTGCACCATCCAAGCATACATATACAGTGAGAAGACTTAGAATCGCATGTGAGTTGGTTAAGTGGTAGGAAAAATTAATTTTTGAGGTCAGAGGACTGAGATACTCTCAATAGCTTGACTTTTAAAATTTAAATTCATTTATTCATTAAAAAATTTTGGAACCAAACACGTGTGTATACTGTACAGTAACTAAAACGCGTTCTATAAAAATTTATCTTGCATTGATTTAATTATTAATTATTTTCTTAGGAGAGACAGTTTTATGCAAGTACTCAATTTCCTGGTAAACAAACAATGTTTTATTGAAAAAATAAAACGTAATCAACATGCTGAGAATTGAGAAATTGAGAGACATTTATATTGAAATAAGAGAGCAGAAAATATTGCCGTGCAATTAACAGATATTGGATTCGAATATTCTCCTCAATAACTCATTCTTTCAAATTGCCTCTAGAAGTGAAAAAAAGGCAAATAATCCTTAGAGCATCCGCAATGGTGCTTAGGCCAGCAATAGGCCAGTAATAGGCCAGCCATTCTCTCCTTTGCCACGTCAGCAATACTAAAAGATCCACCTGCCACATCAGATTCAGGTCAGCCATAGGCCAGCCGCAATAAAAATAATTCAAAATATACTACATTTACGGAATTAAAATTACGATTAAAATACGGAATTAAATTTACGAGACATATACGGGAAAATTCATTAATTTTATTTAAATAAAAAAAAGTACATTAACTAAAAATCATAAAAATAACATAATAAAAAAAAATCCGGGCTTCCACACACGAGCCACCTTGAATCTGTTTTAGGTCTTAATTTTGTATTGGGCTAGTTGTTGTTTTCCATCGCTAGATGTTGCTCTTGTACAGAAATTTAGAGATAGAGAAAATCGTGTTTATATAGTTTTTCAAAAATTAAAAAAAAATTAAATTTTTTTTTAAAAAGAATTAAAAAAAATAAAAAAAAAGAATTATAAAAAAAAAACAAAATTCGGCGCTGGCCGATCGGTTGTGGCGGCCAGCACATCGGCTAGCGCATCGGCCAGCGCCGAGCGATCGGCCAGCCCACGCCGATCGGCTCGCCGATTTCGCTCTCGCCGACTGCAATGGTTCGGCTAGCCGATCGGCCAGCACGACGAATCGGCTAGCCGGTTGCTAGCCGACCATTGCGGATGCTCTTATATGGATATCTTTTGTCCAACATATGTAGGTGTATCCACGAAATTTGTACTTTTCTTTAATACAAATGCTTAGCCAATCATAAAAAAATTTAGTCCATGTCATATAGGACCTAAATCATGGGATAAAAAGAATCAATGCGTATCATAATTATTAACTTAGCATGTGAAAATAATAATGAAGCAAAAAAATTGTTAGGTTGCACTAGGGATATTCGCATCTAGGGGAAGATGCATGTTTCATTCATGTTTCCAACTTTTTCTACATTGGAATATGCTCATATTCGTGTCCCTGTTGGACCGCAACATTATGAATGTGCGTGCAATTATTTATATTATTATTGAAATTTATTCTGGCAATTTATAAAAAAAAAAAATTAAATAAATGAAATCTTCTGCATATCCACCGTCCATGAGCCAGACATAAAATAATACTAGTAAAAGATAATTGTTAAATAAAGTCATAAAAAGTGGTCCGTCAATATTCCATTTATTTGGGCTGACCTACTCAGTTTCGCAGCAACAGCGATCCGTGTCTTTAGCCGTTTCATTTATAATATTAAAAGTACATAAATGGTACTTAATCTTTCAATTTCACACATAAATAGTATCTGATCTTTATTTTATATTGTTTTTGGTATCCAATGACAAAAATAATCCTAGGTACCATATGTGTGATTTTTTTTTCATGAAGGATATTTTTGGAAATTTCCATTAAATAGTACTCCCTCCGTCCCAAGGAAGATGACCCCTTTCTTGGGCGGCACGTGATTTTATGCAACTTTATTTTGTGTGTTGAGAGGAGAGAGTAAAGTAAGAGAGAGGGAATAAAGTAGAGATAAAAGTGTTTCCATTTTAAGTAATGAGTCATCTTGTTTGGGACAAATTAAAAAGGAAAGTGGGTCATCTTCAATAGGACGGAGGGAGTACCAAATACTCCATCCGTCCCAAGATAAGTGACCTACTTCTTTTGGGCACGGGATTTAAGGAATGGTATTTAAATAAGTTAAAGTGGAGAGAGTAAAGTATGAGAGAGGGAAAAGTAGAGGAGAGAAGAGAGAATAAAGTAGGTGGAGAATAAAGTAAGAGAGATGACTTTTTGCTAAAAATAGAAATAGGTCACTTATAGTGGGACATCCCAAAAAGGAATACAAATCACTTATCTTGGGACAGAGGGAGTATGTGATTATTTTTCTTCCTTTCTTATTTCTCTTTTTCTTCATTAGTTTCTTCTTCTTTCTTTTTTCTTCATTTTCTTCTTTCTTTTTAGTATTTTATCTTCCTTTCTTTTATTTTTTTTCTCCTTAGTAAAATGTTTCTTCTTCCTTCTTTTTTCTTCTTTCTTTTTAGTGGTTTATAAATACATCTAATTGCATTCATAATATAAATAAAAAACAAAATACCAAATTAAATTAATTATTTAAATTAATTAAATCAATTGAATATTTTTTATTAAATTATTTTATACTCATTTTAAGGTTGAAACACCTAACTAAAAATACAATTCACAATGTTATATTTTTATTAAGACTATATTGATTAGTTACTAATTTAATGTAAAATAATAATAATAATTATTACATAATATTATGTGATTCATAATTTATATAATTATACTACAATTATTTATTAATCACTATCAGTTTTTAGTATTATAACAATAATAATCTATATTGATTAGTTACTAATTTAATGTAAAATAATAATAATTATTATTACATAATATTATGTGATTCATAATTTATATATATATACTACAATTATTTATTAATTACTATCAGTTTTTAGTACTATAACAATAATAATCTATATTGATTAGTTACTAATTTAATGTAAAATAATAATAATTATTATTACATAATATTATGTGATTCATAATTTATATAATTATACTATAATTATTTATTAATTACTATCAATTTTTAGTATTATAACAATAATAATTAAATATAATTATAACTATAGCTATATTTAAGTATATTTGAATGATATTAAAAATGAAAATTAATATTAATATTGATTAATTATAATAGTATAAAGAATTAGGAGAATGAGAGAAGATATTATAATATCACTTTTGGTACTAATTTTATGTTTGCCCAAAATACCCTCTATGACAGAAATGAGAAAATATATTTGTTTAAAAGGCATTTTGGGAAGAAAATTGCATCAGGTACCAAAAATGTGATTTATAAGTACCAAAAACGATATAAAATAAATATCAGGTATCATTTTACGTGCAAAAGTGAAAGATCAAGTACCATTTATGTAATTCACTCTAATATTAATACTAAAATGGAATACTGCATTAAAAGCATTTCAAATGATTTACGGTAAGCTTTGTTATATGCCCATTTGAATAATTTATAGGTTCTAAAACGCGTATATTCATTATTAAATATTATGGGATTCCAATTCCATATTCAAATAATTTGTTGGAAGTACTTAAAGCATAAAAAAAATAGTACTATTTTTTCAAAAGAATAGAAATAACAACTTAAAGGTTTTTAAAAGGTCATCCTTGTATATCAACCAAAAGTACTTATTTCAAAAGATTAATATTTCAGAAGAGTTCTTATTTGGTCTTTAAAGTAGTACTATTTTTTCAAAAGAATAGAAATAACAACTTAAAGGTTTTTAAAAGGTCATCCTTGTATATCAACCAAAAGTACTTATTTCAAAATATTAATATTTCAGAAGAGTTCTTATTTGGTCTTTAAAGTCTACACTAATTGTTTACACAATTGATATAAAACATTGAGTCGATAACAACCGATCCTCTAAAGACCAACGTCCTTGTCTTGTTGACCACAATTACGTTTCTTGTCAAGTCATCACACCAAGTTCCTTTGTCATGCCACCTACTATGGATATATATTTATTTTTATGCATGAAATTAGTAATTAAGCTATATCTTTATCATGATTTATGTTCATGGTTATTGTGATTTGATTTGATTTACATCTCTATCACTGAAATAAATATGGATGTGGTCTTTGATAAGAATCAAATAAAAGAAATAGTATTGTGTGTGAGTTGGTCAAAAACGATAGAGAGGTTAATGTCTGAGGTCAAAGGTCTCGATCATAAGTGTTGCAAGGCTAATCAGAAGCCCACCGAATCCACAGCCAATATCAGCAAACTCAACTTAGGGAAACTGGCAGTACAGTCAAACAGAGCAGGGGAGATAGGAACAGTGAAATGTGAATCACTCAAGGGGTTGTTTTGTGCCCGAGCTCGGTAGAATGGCTTACGAGGGAGGCCGGTTGTCTTGCTATGAGTAGTAGGATTTGAAATGGAGTCATGATCCAACATTTTCTCCCCTACCTTGCAGACAAATTACAACACAAGCTAGTTAAGAGCATCCGCAACGCGGACTCGGTCTCGTCTCGACGAGACGAGACATCTCGTCGCGCGACGCGATCCGGCGAGGCCGGCCTCGAGCTGGCGAGACGACGCGCGCGCCCACGTGGCGCGCGCTGGAGCATTGCGTGACGCCCACTCGCCGGCCCGCGAGTGGGCGTCGTAATTATGACGTAATAATTTTTTTTTTATAAATTCGAAAAATTCGAATTTAATAAAAAAAAAATTCAAACGGTCAAATGACCGTTGGGAACAAAACGGTCGAATTTTCAATTTTTTTTTACTCCATTCACCATTTTACACACAAACACTACTCTCATTCCTCATTCCTCTTCCATTTTACACACAAACACTACTCTCAAATTGTTGAAAAAATGTCCGGCGATGGAAACTCCAGCGGCGGCGGCTCCGGCAGGCGGCGCTCCGTCGGGTTCGACTTGAACTCGTTCGACGATTGGGCGAGCATGTACAACTGTTTGGGTACTCCCGGTTCGTCGCCGGGCACCCTAGGCTCGACCACCCCGCCGGCGTACCAAACACCACATTTTGATGTGGATCCATACTATCGTCCCTCCCCCCCCCCAGAGGTACGGGCAATCGCCGGGATTATCCCAAATTCCGGAGAATTTTTTGGCGCCTGAACATAGTTTGCCCGACTGGCCAATTGGTGGAGGCTCCGGCTCCGGCTCTGGCAGGATCAACCTCAGTCTCGGCGTCAATGCCGAGGAGGAAGAGGAGGCAGCGGATGCAGAGGCTGGTGGAGACGGCAACCGTCATGCATACAGCCAAGCCAAGACGTTGGCTCTGTACGACGCTTGGATCAGCGTCTCGTACGATACTGTCGTCGGGAATCAACAAACCCACAAGTGTTTTTGGCTAAAAGTCACCGAAGTTTACAACGCACGAAGGCCGACGAATACCGTTCCCCGCAACGTGAAGATGCTCCGCAGTCATTGGGAGCGAAGCGACAAAGATGTCAAAAATTTTTGCGCGATATACATGGGAGAAGAGACGAATTATCAGAGTGGAGCCAGTGGAGCCGACATTTTGAAAGCGGCATTGCGGGTCTTCAAAGACGACGTCGGCAAAGATTTCAAGCTTGTCGATGTTTGGTCGCAAATCCACCACCTTGACAGGTGGACTGGCGGTGTCGAGTCGGGCTCGAAATGCACGAAGCGCACGGCGCGTGGCCACTACTCGTCTAGTGATGGCGGCGAAGGCAACACCTCACGTGAGGGCACACCAACCGATGATGTAGGGGAGTCTTCTTCCGGTGCACGACGTCGGCCGCAAGGGACCAAGGCGGCGAAGGCAGCTAGAGCCAGGGGGAGAGCGAGAGCGAGAGGGATGGGCCGTGGCGGACCAAGCCAGGCGGGCGAGGGCTCGGGCTCCGGCACGGGCACGGGCTCGCACACCCTAATGTCCATGTACCTAGTCGCCACGATGGCGGACCTCTAAAAAATGAATCCTGGCCAAGTTGCAGCCCATATGGCCAGAATTGAGTATATGAGAGCTCAACTTGGTATAGCTGCACCGCCGACTTCGGGGGATGATGATTCGCCGGCGGAGTAGTTTTTTTATTTTTTAGGATTTTAAATTATGTACTTTTTTTATTTTTTAGGATTTTAAATTATGTATTTTTTTCTATTTTTTAGGCTTTTAAGTTGTAATATTTATTTTATTTTAATTATTTGTGTTTTTATTAATTGAATTTGTTTGAATTAAAAATAGAAAATGAAATTGAATGAATAGTTAAAGATGGTTAAGAGATGGTTAAGAGATGGAGGGTTGCAGGTGTTGTCTTTTAGTTAAGAATTGAGCTGAAAAGTACAGTGGGACCCATGAATAGTGAAGAGATGAGACGGTTAAGAGACGGATAAGAGACAACGTTGTGGATGGCCCAACGTGACTCGAAAGAAATTTCAATTAAAAGATTCCAACAATTCAACAAACCGTAGTTGCCAACAAACGGCCAATTTTCACTTTTCTTACTACTATATGATGACAGTTATTAAAGAATGCACATCCAACAAAAATGCGATTAAGGGATTCACTTAAACGACATAGACAAAGAACTTATAGCAATATAAGTTCAATTTATCCGTAATCGATTTTATCATGGATGCTATAATGGATGCAATAAGTTCAATATATGAATTGCAATGTTTATTATTGATAAATAATGGATGTTATAACTTATAATTTTTTTATTTCTAAAAATTTGTAGTAGTTTTTTTTCCTAAATTCGAACTAATTCAAGTTTGTATCAAATTCGAACTACTACAAGTTTGTATTTCTAAAATTTGTAGCTAATTTTATTAAAAAAATAAAATTAAAATAAAATTCCAAAATCGGGTCTGGATACCCGAAATTATTTCGGATCGGATATCTGGTATTAGATTTTGGGAAATTCGGGATCGGGTACCCGAAATTTTCGGATCGGATATCCGCGGGTACCCGATTTGACAGGCCTACAGATAAACGTGACCTTTGCATTAATATAAATCAATTCCTAATTTATCTAAATGCCATAAAATCCTAACTTTCTAAATTTAAATAAAAGATAATGCATAACAATAAAATCTACAATCACTTAGATCCAATCTACACCATTTCCATTCTTCGTGATTGATATCATAAATTGAAAGGCAAACAAAAATAACTAGTACTATTAACTTTTTACCTTTTATACTAAGAAAAAGGTAAAAATATTTTTTAAAATTGAAAAATGTATAATATTTTTTTAAATATTTTTTTTCGAAGAATGAAATTCTATAAAGAAGAGATAAATACTACATATATTTTCATTGTGTACTCATCTCCTAGATTAACACAACTCGTTTTTCTAGCAGCAACCTACATGTTGGATTTTAGATGTTCATGAATGTTCCATATGATTGTCGTTTATTCTACGTGAATTTCTTACTTGACTACCCAATATCGAAATGGTTTCAAGATACCGATGTAATAAGCCGAGTAGTTTGTGGCGGACTTTCTATTTGATGGTCAACAAATGCGGCACCACCGCCATCTTAACTGGGCCTCATAAAGCGTTGGCATCATATCTTATGCTCTTTCCATTCCAAAATAGTGGAGGCAGGAAGGCATTTCTTTCTAACACAGAAAAGAAGAAAAAGACGTATAATATATTAAATAAAAAATAATAAAGTATGAGAATGGAAAAAGTGGAGAGAAGAAAAATAATAAATTATGAGAGTGGAAAAAGTGGAGAGAAGAAAGTAAGAGAGAGAAAAGTAAATAAGAAGAAATGTGTTGACTTTTAACAAAAAAAAAGAAAATGACTCTACTACTATGAAACGCAGTACTAAAATGCTAAAATGACTATACTACTATGGAACAGACGGAATAGTAAGTTATAAAGCTGGAAGAATACTTGACCAGACACGGTCGGTGCAACCATTGCCGACCTAAAGGTAAATAATGATTAATGTGATTAATACTGATCTGCCCAATCAATTGCAAAAAGAGTGAACTACATAAATGGTATCTGATCTTTCATTTTCGCACGTAAATGGTACCTGATCTTTATTTTATATCGTTTTTGGTACCTATAAATCATATTTTTGGTACATGATGCAATTTTCTTTCCAAAATGCCCTTTGAACAAATATATTTTCTCATTTATGTCATAGAGGGTATTTTAGGCATACATAAAATTAGTATCAAAATTGATATTATAATATCTTCTCTCATTCTCCTCATTCTTTATACTATTATTATTAATCAATATTAATATTATTATTTTAATATTATGTAATTATTATTATTATTATTATTATTATTATTATTATTATTATTATTATTTTATATTAAATTGGTAACTAATCAATATAGCCTTAATAAAACTTTAACATTGTGAATTGTATTCATAATGATATAAAAAGTTGAATATTTTTAGTTAGGTGTTTCAACCTTAAAATGAGTATAAAATAATTTAATAAAAAATATTCAATTGATTTAATTACTTTAAATAATTAATTTAATTAGGTATTTTGTTTTTTATTTATATTATGAATGCAATTAGATGTATGTAAAAAAACAATAAAAAGAAAGAAGAAAAAGAAGAAAAAACAAAAACAAAAAGGAAGAAGAAACATAAATTAAGGAGGAAAAAGAAAAAAGAAAAAAGAAAGGAAGATAAAATACTAAAAAGAAAGAAGAAAATGAAGAAAAAAGAAAGAAGAAGAAACTAAAGAAGAAAAAGAGAAACAAGGAAGAAAAAATAATCACATATTTGGTACTTTTAATTTAAAATTTCTAAAAATATTCTACATTGAAAAAAAAATCACATATTTGGTATCTAGGATTATTTTTGTCACTGGAAACCAAAAATGATATAAAATAAAGATCAAGTACTATTTATGTGCGAAAGTGAAAAATCAGGTACCACTTACGTAGTTCACTTTTGCAAAAAATAGAATTGTCATTTTCACCCAATTAATAATAACTCTAAATTTAAGAGGACAATTTAGCGATCACAAAGCTGGACACTATCAACGTATTATTTGATCCTATTGCACTTGTTGAATATATTTTTGCGGTATTTTATGTTAGGATTGCAAAATTTTGTATATGTGCATGGGCCAACCCAACAAAGCCCACCCAATTAAACCGACGCAATAACTTCTTGTCGACACCAAATTATGATAGGAGTAATTTTGAGTACTCGTGTACGTGATGTTAATGTAAAATTAATAAAATGTGAAACAGAAAAAATAATTGGAATATTTAGTTGAAGATAAATGATTGATATGGAGAAAAAGAAAAAAAAAGAAAAGGAGAGTGTGAAAAAATAGTGGATATCTACCAAATTTGAAAGGGATTAATATCTCAAAATAAAAAACAAAATCATTAGTTGTGAACAAAGTGACTATTAATAGATTGGTTGGATCGCCTGAAGAGAAACTTCAAAGCATCATGTCAAGTATTAGATTAATTATACTACGTCCTACACAAATATAAACTATTTTTATTTTTGTATGTTGATTAAAATTAGAAACTTCCTATTTTAGAAAAGAAATTTTTTTAATAAGATGTGATTCATTCTAAACTAATAATAATATCTTTTTCATTATCAATATGTTAAAACTCACGTCATTTTTATTCTAAGTTACTATTGTTAAAAGATGAAGATAGTAAAAGAAATAATCTAGTCATTGATATAGAAATTTTTTTTATCAAAGCTAATAAAATTTATTGAACACTGTGAAAATAAAAAGTCAATTATCCAGAAATTATATAATTCACACTTTTTTACTATGTTTGTCTCCTTTGCAAATTAGTGGATATGATTAGAGTTTAGAGATGTCAGAGGTTACATGAACCGGTGATTAACCTTGTAAGTAGAACCACAAGAATAAAGTTGAACTTGAACTATGAGTTTTAAGGATGCGAGCCGGTTAATTAAGGTTTGAAAAAAATGGAACGTGACCATGTAGGAACCACCGATTCCAATCACCGGTTCACCGATGGTTTCATGGTTTCGAACTGCCTTATCATAATTTCAAATAAAAACTGCTTCATTTGACTTTCAGCCTTAATCCGCAAACCTGGTCGAACAGGATTAGTCGGATTCCGCCAAAAATGAATTCGATACACCTTTGATCAAACAAAAAAAGATTCATTTGCTAGTGATTTAGTAATCTATTTAATTCTCATAAAAAAACATACTACTACATATCTATACATTTTTTAAAATATGTAATTTGATTTTTAAAATGGCATTTAAGTGTTAAAATTTGTGGAGTATTATTTTTTCTTTTATTAAAATTTATAAAAGTACTTTTTAAAGTCGACAATACAACAAAAGAACGGTTAAGGACATTTTTTAATACATTTAAAGACGTTAATTTATTTATCTAATTATATCACCAACACTTCATAAAGTGTCCTATTGTTGGTGTCTCAACTAAAATCATGGGACACAAATAGAAGTATCCTAAAAATCTAAAGATTAAGATAATTTACCCTTATTTTAATGACGCTTTCTTTTGCTAACTAAATTGTTACTTTTGAAAATTTTCAAACGCTAATAATTGTGCCTCAACTTTTATATCTTTAAAAGATACTCTTATTGCGATCATTCCTCCTTAGAGCATCTCCAAGAGAGAGGGTAAATGGAGAGGTAAATAGAAATAACTACCATAAATACCTATTCTTCATAAAAGTTCATGCTCCAATGGAAAGGGTATTTGAGTAGGGATTATACCTTCTTTCATTTTGAGAAGGTATCTTTACCTCTTCTTGATAGAAAATGTATAAAATTAGTTATTTTGTTTGCTTTTTAATTTACCTTCTTTCCTTGGAGTCCATTACTTTTTAAGAAGGTATAATAACTTTTTTGAGAAGGTAAATGAGAAATATACTTTCTCAATATACCCTTTCCCTTGGAGATGATCTTATATATATTGACATAAATAAAGCAACCAACCATTAGATATTGGTAAAACATACTTAAAAAGGTTTTCGTACTCTGATTTTTAATTTTGATTGTTTTTTATTTTAATAATATTTTCATTATATAACGTCTTTTAGTTCGATTTGTATCATTTCTAAATAGAGATATATAAATCGTTAAACTTTTCCACTAACTGGGCATTACACGTTTTGTCGTTATTCTTACATTACTATGCCTAAATAAATCAATTCTCTACATTACTATGTCAAGAATTTTTATAGTTTGCAGATGGGTTTTGAAGTTTGAACAATTGCATATAGTTGGAGAATAGTTAGAAATTAATAATGTCATGTGGCTTATAAACTCGCTAAAATCTCGATAGAACTCAGCCTCAACAAGACATTGTGTTTTTATATAAACCCATTAGAAAAATTATTTAATGAATTGATTATTTTTTTACTCGAGATGGTGATTTCATTCGCTGCAACTTAATAATATTATTATGGTATCGTCACTTTGCTGTTAAATTGACCTTCCGCACCCAATATTGGATGTATATTGAGTCATAGTTGCGTAAAATTAAATTCAGTTCGCTTGATATATGCATATTATTCTATGTCCACTTCGCCTTCTTTTTATGATATTCATTTTTAAAATCTCCATCCTCACCTTTTTCTTCGGAAATTCATTTAAAAAATTCCCCACCTTCCCAAACTCTCACCATTTTCTATTAAGTCCAACGCGGAGTTAATATTTATTAATCTTTGATGATGTGGAATGTATATAGTTAATGAAAAGGTTAACAGACTTGATATATTCATTCAAAAAAGGAGGACCCAAATAAATATTGATTGATAATTTGATACTCCACTTCCTTTCGATAACGACCGAAGACAAATTATGATAATGTTCACAAATGACTTAAACCCTGCTCCTTTAGTAGTGTGTCCGTCCAATTAGATTAATTATAAAACTATAAATATCTAAACTAATAACGAAAAAAAAATATAAAAAGACTTAACAAATCGAAAATCGATGATTAAGATATAAGGACCTCTAATATTTTAGCTAGAATATATTTAATGGCTGGGCTCCTAAAAGGTGGATAGATTTGTCAGCATGAACAAAAAATCAAAGTAATACTGCTGAACTCAATAATTAAGTAATAGAATTCACATTATGTATAAATGAAAGTCAAATTTGGAGAGTAATCTCGCAAAACACATTCAACTTTTTCGCTCTTCAAATTAATGAGACTCAGTTTTCCCCCTAACGAATCAAAGAAAGAAAGGATAGAAAATGCATACGGAGGAGGGCGGCGAAACCGCCGGCTTCGAGTGCAATATTTGCTTCGGATTAGCTGAAGATCCGGTGATCACCCGTTGCGGCCATCTCCATTGCTGGCCGTGCCTCTACGAATGGCTCCGATTCCACTCGCAATGCCACGAATGCCCCGTTTGCAAGGCCCTGATCCGAGATGAGGAGTTGATTCCGCTCAATGGAAGGGGCGGCGCCACGTTTCAGCGTCGTCGTCGGCCGCCGGCGCAGAGCGGCAGATTTATGCCTAGGGTTGTATTTTCTGGATTGAATGGGTATGGTTCGTTTGGTGGGGGAAATGAGGAGGTTGGGGAGGGGTATGTTAATGGTGATAATATGAAAAAGATTATGTTTTTCTTTCTTTTGTTTCTAGTTTTTGATTTCATAATAATTTGATCAACTTGTGTTCAAACCCCACTCATAATTGATGTGGTATCAAGATTACTTTTAACTCAATTATAAAGTCTTGATGATTGTAGAGTGTTAAATTCTTCTCTTTTGTATGGTTGTGTTAATTGGTTGCTATACTTTGATCTAACACATATTTTAGAATTGTATAGATAAATGGATGAAAGTGGATAATGAAATGCATGTCATATTTTTATATATTAATGGATAATAAAGTATAAATAAAACTAATTAGTGAATTATAAAGTTTATTTAACGAAAATAATAAAAATAAAATGAAACATTTGATAGTAGATATCCAAAAATAGTTTTATATGACATGTAAAAGTGCACAAAGGCAATATTGTGAAAGAGAAAGAAATAAAATATTTAAATAATTGTTTAAAATTTATATTATAATAGTGGAGCGCCATCTCCCATCTTATTTCACATTTTTTACTTGACAATTTCATTGGAGAAAACTTATTAATACCAAAATATTAACAGGATTGTTTTTTCCTCAATAAAGGACAATGTTAAGACGCGAACCATCACTTCATATAAATTCTTATTATTATTTATAAGAATTATAAACATTCCACATTCTAGATAAATGAGACACTAAAAACGAGAACGCAAATCATCAATCTAAAAAGTAGTAGAAACGCATTTGAATACCAAAGCATATTTCAAAATAAATACTTATTTAATGATTAATTGTTTAAATCCAAAGCATTTATTTAAACTAGAATCAACAAATTCTGTCACAGGAAACTGGGCTTTTGTAGGTAAAAAAGGGTAGCACACTGAATAATTTAATGGACTTATCAATAAACAAGGGCCTAATAATAAATGTATTGTACTACTCCCTCCGTCTCGCTTAAGATGACACGTTTTCCTTTTTAGTTTGTCCCAATTAAGATGATACATTTCCTTTTTTGGTAACTTTCTCTCTTCAATTAATACACTCAACCACTTTTTCTCACTCATATTAAAATATTCATCTTTCTTTATCTCTCTACTTTAATACTTACATCCACCTTCTCTCTCCAATTAAACACTTTAACCAATAACTCCTAAAATCCCGTGCCGGCTAAGCAATGTGTCATCTTAGCAGGGACGGAGAGAGGAGTACTTATCATTTTGGCCCAGACTTCTTAAACTGGGCAACTAAGTGGGACTCATCTTACTAAGTTAACAGACTAACTAATTCAGGTAAACAGAACTGAGTGGAACAGACCATAAAGTAGTCTAAACTAGATAAAGGATGCTAATTTTTCGGTATATATCGAATTTAGGTCATTGCATGAATACAATTAATAACATTTTAATGCACAGGTCGTTATAGATATATACAAATTATATTTTCTCGTGCAAATTTATCGTCCAAACACATGCAATTGAGATTTCGTTAAAATCCTCATAAATTTACATTTAATTTGATATATGGTATATGAAAAATTATTCAAATAGAGAGTTTCTTTGAGATTTTTAAGGTTTGCCCATTTTTAACACGTGTCACTAAAAAAATCAAAAAAATCTACAAGTGACTACAACATCACAACAACACATCGAGCTTATTATCTATATTGCACTACGACATTACTCAATGCATCTACAACATCGTCGATTCTTCCAGCAAGAGAGTTGCATGCTCTTCTCCTATTCACGAAAGAGGGCCGTAGAGGACTCTTTCTCCATCTGTGGGTGTCCCCGGCCGGGCACTCACAATGCACCTAAGGGCCAAATGTGTTGGGTATCACATGTCCTAGTAAGAAGTTTTGCAGTTAATATATGTAGCAAGTCCACGCGCGACTTCTGATAGGGTTGGCTGAATTTGGAACTTAGGCTAGCCGAACCCCAATTGAGCAATTATTCCTAATCCTATGTCTAATTTCATTAACGAAATAGGTGATTGGTGGCCTAATATAAGAACATATATTTAGTGCTTATTTTTTGTTCTTTATTTCGAATCTAGTACAAGTACTTCCCCCGTTCCTTCATAGTTGAGTCATTTTTCTATTTCGGGAAGTTCCCTCATAGTTGAGTCATTTCCATTTATAGTTACTTTTTCCTCTTTCTTACTTTATTCTCTCTACTTTATTCACTTTTTACTTTATTCTCTCTACCTTTTTCTCTTTCTTACTTTTTTATCTATTTATTTAACACACTCAACATTCATTTCTTAAATTCCGTGCTGAAAAGTTCCGCCTCAACTATAAGGGAACGGAGGGAGTATCATTTATTCATTCATTGTATCCATTTCAGTGGAAACTACAAAATAATTAAATAAAATATAATCGAATACATGATTTATATATGATTATCATATTAAATTATCTACCTTGACCCTAATATTTTCAAAAAATCAATAATGTTTCTCCATCTACCTATACGATAACTCTAATCCCAACTTATTAAATGAAGAAGTAACATATTATCAATTGAACTGATTTCATGGTTAGTTTAACACTAAACTGATTAAAGGTCCTTTCTTAACATATAGTGGTGGATCGAGCCAGAGTATTTTGAAGATCGATTTTTCAATGTATGATCCAACAATTTTTATTTGTGTATGTATATATAAACAAAATTTTAAATGTCAGTTCTTAATTAAACTTCCTCTGTCATATTAGTGTTGGATATGATCATATTCGTTGGATATATATCATATTCTTTTCTAGCGTTTCATTATAATTTGATCATTTTCTTTTTGACAAAACGCAAAACACTTAATCTCTCTTATTAAAACTTTCCTACTTACTTTATTGTCCCTTCTAGTCTATATTCTTCCTCCAATTAACTCCTTAAATATTTTTTCCATCTATGCCAAAGAGAAAAATGTTAGGACAAAGGGAAAACTAATAAAAACATTGTATTCTGTTCCTTTACACTTGGGTCATCTTCATGGGGCCCAGAGATGAAACTTCCATGCAACTTCGTGAACAATTTGTTAGCGTAAGCAGCAATTTCTGAGCAAATTCCCATCCTATTTAGGTGTCAATATAAATATTTCATTATCAAGCATGAAATATGCAACACAATTAGTATAACTAACTACTGCATTCATTATAGCACAACACACTAATTAAATTGAATCTATCAATGGAAGCTGTGAAATGCTTCTTCTCATCCTCTCCCAAGAAGCAAGCCTCCTCCATGAAGCCCAAATCGAAGTGGGGCTCTATGTCTCGAGAGGAGGAGGAGATGAGGGAGGTGTTCCGCCGCTTCGACAGCGATGGCGACGGGAAGATCTCAGCGGCGGAGCTGCGGTCGCGTATGGAGTCGGTGGGGGAGTACATGTCGAGTGAGGAGGCGGAGGGGAACATCTGCCATCTGGATTCGGACAATGACAAGATGCTTGACATGGAGGATTTCCTGCGGATGATGGGAGGGGGGCAGGAGGAGGAGGATTTGAGGGCGGCATTTGGGGTGTATGAATGGGAGGGGACGGGTCGGATCACGGCGCGGAGCCTGCAGCGGGTGCTGGGCCAGTTGGGGGATCCGAGATCGTATGATGAGTGCGTGGCGATGATTGGGGTGTTTGATTCGGAAGGGGAGGGTGGAATCGGGTTTCATCACTTCCAACAAATGATGACTCCTGCGCCTGCTTCCTAATTACTCAGATTTGAGTGTGGTGTGTCTTCCTATAAAAGGAACCAAATAATGATGTTTTAAATGAGGATCCGTATAAACTATAAATTGTAAATCTCTTCTTATAATTTAATGATCGGAATTAATTTTCATGTGTAGCACGGGTGTTATCTCTCTTTAAGTAAACCAAAAATTAATAAACATGAAACACTCTAGTTTCAAGCAAAAATTAATAAAATGAAACACAAATTATCTCTCTTTAAGATTCCTATATTGTTAAACTCATCCATGTCATGATTCATGTAAGCCCGAGATAGTATATTATGGAGTAATGTGTGTTCGACGACAATTTCACCTACAATTTAAAATTTTAATGTACAAATCTTTAAATAAACATACAACTTTTTTCTTTTAAAAATTATCACTTCCAAAAAAACTGGGTCTACAAAATTGGACAATAACTACAAGAATCTGTCCTACAGCCTTTTCCATTTGCTCAAATGAATCAACAATATCTTCCCGCAGTATGCAGTAGATTATGCATATTGTGCAAGAAAAATAGTTAAAAAAGACTTTTAATGGAAAACAAAAACCAAATACAAAAACAAAATGATGAACCAACACTCACTATAAATCGGCAATTTTAATCTCGATGAGTCAAGAATTAAATTGTGTAATAACCTTGTCAAAGTCAACAATAATACCAATAATATCTAAAAAAATTCAATGCCGTAAATGTTAGGTTTGATATACTGAAAGCATGTTTCGAGTACGAATAGAATCTTGCTTGTGTACGGAAAACTCTACAATCCACTTTTAACCCGATTCAGTATTATTCGAACAGTTTCACACGAATAGAATCAGTATATTATTACATTGTGTTTGCTTGTGCATTTATAAGATGTTTTATGAACATTTAAATGTATAAGAAGCAAACAAAGTCTAAGTCGTTTCCTTAGTAGACTGGTTGTGAGCGTCGTCCACTTTAAGGTAACACAGTCGGTTCTATGCAATGCTTTGCAAAAGAAAAAGAAGAATTTCACAACCCAGATAGGCTTAGACTACCTATCGTGAAAGGTTGCAATGTCAGTCGTAATATTTCTAAGCCTAACTGAAATAAGATGACATTGATGTGGTATAGCACTGAACGGATCTAACAGCAAGACGTGTCTTTATGCTATTGACTGAAAGACTAGGTCTTGATAAAATACTATTTCTTAATCTACATATGTTAGCATTGAACATACGGTATTGATTATGCACTACTTTGACTTATCTAATGGTGCGGGTTTTTCGCAATCCAATAATCCTGATATATTGGGTAGTGGTGATTAATATCTAGCGGTGCTAGGATTGCTATTATGTTGAATCGTGCACGAGTGACAAACACTGATTTTGCATGTTTTTAAGGACTAGATTTGACTCGTTTTAAATGCCAATCATGCAAATTATGTTCTTAAATTGCATATGTTATAAATTTGGTATTTTTAATGTGTTTGTTGATATATGATAGAAAAAGATAGAAAAAAAGGTGCAAAAAGGCCAATGTGCAGCAGCCTCTGTTTGAGCCCATCCTGCCAGCGATTTTGAAGTTCAATCAGTGCTTAGGTCATACCATTCTCTTCGTCTTTGAAAGAGCTTCGCGTGGATATCTCGCATGTCTCAATCGGAGTTCTGTGAAGAAAGTTATAACTATTCTACGAACGTTGCGCAGTGCAGTCAAAGCTGTCGGGAATTTAGGCGGAAATTCACGGAAGAAAATAAATTATTATATTGTGAAGCCAAATCTCTCCCCATATCTTGAAGGCCACGAAAATTAACCTTTTTCCAGCCTATAAATACCTCTAAACCTAATTTTAATCTTTATCTCAGAGCCTCCAATCCTTCTCCCTCCCTACCTTCTTTCATCCCACAATCCACACATATAATCATCCATCTTTCATTGGAGCGGAGCTCTGCAGATCTAGGCAAGAGAAGATTGAAGATTGAAGATTCAACCTTGGGTTTTATCAATTTCTTCCATGTCTCGTACTTTATTTGTAGTTTTTACTTGTCTATGAGTAGAACATCTTTTGTGGATTTTTTGGTGAAGATATTCAATGAATTTTCCTTGTTAGCTCTTGCAGTTATTTGATTTATCCTTGTGCTTTTTATATTCAATTGATTAGCTACCTCTTGAATACATGCTAGAGTTGATTAGAGTAGAGACGAAATAATTGACTTGGACGAGGGATAATTCGCACTTTAATTCGATAGGACTCGGGAGAGTTGAGGTTTCATGTGAGGTCATTGGTCTTTACAATCTTTTAGGAGTTAGGTCTAAAAATTAGAAGGGGACTTCAATTATTACACCTAATCTACGGATTTCTCACCTCGGGAGGGGGTTTAATCTAGTTAAGTGACCGACTTAATAACTCTAGAGACCGTAATTCAAGGAAGTCAATTGTGTTTTGAATCCTTAAATTCTACTTTCTTACGCCTGCTTTGTATCATAAGTTTTTATGTTTTATTTTATTTGTTTATTTATTTTCTGTCTAGTTTAATAAACCAAACCCAAAAATCTCTGTGTCTCTAGATAGTATATGACGCTTAGTATATGGTAGTCAGTTGCAATCTTATTCCCTGTGTTCGATATCCCGGTACTGACCTTTAGTTATACTAGATCTACCCTGTATGCTTGCAGGTATTTTTAGTGCTAATAAATAGTGCATCAACGAGGTGAGTCTCGTTTGATAATGTCCTCAAGAGGAGCTCGAACAAGGTTTTATTATTCGGAAAAATAGCCAGTTGGAGTTTTATTACTCTATGAATAATTAATAAGTGTTTCTTGCTAAGTCCACTCTTGGAGTTAATAAGATATTAATTAATTAAGTCATAGCAGACATTAATTAATTAATGGACATTTATATCTTAAGCGCGGGAAATAAATAATATAAATAACGGAAACTCGGATTACTTGTAATTTCGGATTTGGATGGGGAGGTCAATATTACTTTTGTAGTGGCTTTTCGTAATATTCCAATATAAGCTTGTGTTAAATTGTGGGTTCAATTTAATTAGTAAAAAACTAATTGGGTTGGGCCCATATCCAAAACCTTCAATAGATCCCTGTCTGGGTCCAAAAGGAACTTAATATAAATAGGAGAATAAAGTAAACAGAATAATCAATTTTCATTATGAAATTTTCGTTCCTTTCTCTCTACAGAAGGAAACGATTTTTTTATTTTCTCCTCCGTGAGAATTTCAGCTCCTCCTCCGTGAGGAATTTTATGTCTTCTTTATTCAAGTCCTAGTATTTTGATGAGATCAGCTCACCCTGATATCGAGATACAGTTCGGGAACTAAAGAGAAGATCCGTGGTCTAGTACTCAAGATCATCATCGTGGAGAAGGCGCGAGCAAACGACGATTCTTTAGAGAATCAAATCGGTAACCCTAAACCTTAGAAATCATGTTTAGGATTTATATTTTTCTAAGCATGAATTATTTGCGTTCTAGCATGCAATTATCTGTTTAACATGTGAATTGATTAATCGCATAATCGATCAAATGGATCCGTATCTGATTTATTTGTTTTGTACAAGTCTTCCGCTGTGCAAGGGGCACCAAACCCCAGCAGTAAAAATGTTACTCCAAAATATAATTAATATTTAAAAATTATGAAAAGGTGCCTCGTCAACTATATTTTCGATATGCTTGATTTGCTCAAATGTCTTAAACCAGAACATAAAATGTGATGATTTTTATTTGTAGAGGCCATCACCAAAATATATACTCTCTCTGTCCCCAAAGAGTATGAATAGTGGGTTCAACACGGGTTTTAATAAAAAAAGTGGAAAAGTAATAGAGAAAGAGAAAGGGTAGTGGAAATAATGTTAGTGGAGAGTGAGGTCCACATTATTGTAATGGTATAAGTTGTTAATGATAATGATATAAGTAGTAAATAAAATAATGTGTATGGGTAATATGTTGTTTGAATTTTACAAAATTAGAAAGTATTCATGGAGTACTTTTCATGGACGGATGAAAAATAAAATAGTCCATACTCCTTGAGAACGGATGGAGTATATTTTAATATTTTGCTCAAACTGCAGCTTATAAAATGCCTAAATTACTTTCTCAAAATTCGCATTTTTTATATTCATAGATGGGGGAGTGTTATATTGTTAACTCAATACTTAATTGCTAATTACAATTAAATAATAGCCCTTAGGGCATCTCCAGCGGGGCACTTCTCGTCGGACGTCGGATTGGCTTCCGGGAAGGGTGCTCGGGACGTCCGCCATTAGAGCGTAGAGGAACGGACGTGGACGTCCCGTGAGGATGCGGTCGTCGGCGGAAGGGCGTGCGAACGTCCGCCATTGTGACGACTCGCGGACGTCCGCCTTTTTAAATTTTTTTTAAAAAAAACTCTATATATACTGCTCGTTGAACTTCATTTCACTCGCACCACTTGTGATAACAAGTTTCTCTCTCTCTAAATTTCATTTTTGTTGAAGATAAATGAAGAACAATAGGAACTCTCCCGCCACGAGCAAGTCACAAACGTCGACGTTTCCCGCCGGAGGTGAGGGAAACTCGAGCGGAATGGCGGGGATGGTTCCCCAAATGGCGGGGATGCATCCCCAAATATCCCCGTACTACAATATGTACAATTAGATGGGTGGGATGGGTGGGATGATGCCGGGAATGATGCCCGGGGCAGCAGAGATGAGGGGCATGACACCAACTATGATGGAGGGAGGGAATAACACCAACTATGATGGGGGGAATGGTGCCCGATATGATGCAGACCATGTCTGCCGTTGCAGGGGGTAGCAGGGGCCCCCAAAGACCTGGGGACAATGTTTATCGCCCATATATGGATTTATTGTCTAGTGATTCTCCCCAGAATACTCCTTTGGAGACTCAGTTCACCGGCATCGACACTTTCTCTTTTGAGGAGTTGGGGCTATCTCCGGTCAGGGAGACTCTCAGTGAGGCAGGGACAGGGCAAGGGGCAGGGGCAGGGGCAGGGGAAAAGGCAAGGGCAAGGGGAAAGGCCCGACCTCTTCATCGCGTACAGGGGTCGAGGAAGATGTGGAGGAGACGGGAAGGAGGACCATCTGGACCGTGGCGGAAAACGCCGCGCTGGCGAAGGCCTGGTTCGGTGTAGTTGAGGATCCCTACATCGGGGCTAACCGGCATATCGACAGAATGTGGTTTCACATTAGTTAAGGCTACCTCAAATTCAAACCGGCTGATGGGAAGCCTCACGGTCCCGAGCAATGCCGGAAACAGTGGGATCGGTTGAGGCCTAAGCTTAGTCGATTTGCCGGCCTCTACCAAAACAACCTCCGCCAGGCAACCAGCGGTATGTCCGAGGAGGATGTGAAGAACCGTACCATGCAGCAGTACCCCGACAGGTTGTTGAAGTTCCGTGAATTCGAGCATTGGGAGGTCTTTCTCGTGGTGAAGAATTCCCAAAAGTTTTGCGGGTGTTGAAGTGGGCTGGCCGAAGCGGACGAAGATCAGCGCTTCCGGCGAGTACAACGGCAGTGCCGGTTCGCACGAGCTCCGTGAAGCCGAGGCAGTGATCCTGACCCCTCAATCGTCTTCCCGCCGCCGTCGTCGCCTGATTGGGCAAAAGACTGCGCAGCGGATGGCAAGGGGAAGCGCCAGCGGGTCCGACAAGGTCCAATCGGAGACCCCTCAAGAGTACAACAATCTCGCCCGCGCGCAGCAAATGGCTAGCCTGGTACAGACCATACATAGATGGCATAATACGACCGATCATTTTTACAAGAGGATGTTAAAGGATGTCATCCACACATTGAGGCGCGATTTGAGGATGACACTCATGCTCGATGATGGCGCCAAGACTGGCGGCGGGGACGACGGCAGCGGCACTGGCAACGGGGACGACGCGGAGGACGAGGAGTGAGCCGAGAATCACATTTGTATCTTGTGGTTGTATTTTTTTTTGGTTTTATGACTATGTAAATTTTTTAATTTAATTATGTAAGTTTTTTTTAATGAAGTTGTTGCATTTTTCCCGTCCGTATTCGTGTTGAAATTTTAATTCCGTAACGTAAATTGAATATTTGTGAATTTTTTTTATTGGGGGAAGTCCACGCGGGAAGGGCGATGGGAAGTCCGGATTGTGCAGTGGAAAGTCCTTATGACGTGACAGGAGGTGTTTTTGGGAAGTCCGGCGGGAAGAGGGTAGCATTGGAGATGCTCTTGGATATTCAATTCACGGGTTTAGATTATCCGGCCGAAATATCAATACGATCAACAAAAAATGTCAATAAGGGTATTAAGGTCAATTTACAACAAATTAGTTGTAACTAACTTTTGAAAAATATCCCATAACTTTAAAACGCATATAACTTTCTCGATTTAAATTATTTTTTCGCACAACATATATTAAATTAAAGATAATTTCATAAGGATTCTAACGATATCTTACTTGCATATGTTTCGATGTCAAAATTTGAAAAAACAAAAAATTCAATTTTTTTATACAGCAACAAATGTCAACTTAGTATATAAAATATGCCAATATAATACATGTAGAATGTCATTCTTAAAGCAATGTGTTGAGTGTTGACATAAGCAAAGCATTGTGTTGATATTTTCAAAACACTATATTGAAATTTTCATTCAAAATCCTAATTTGGTATTTTTTTTTATTTTTTTTTATTTAATTAATAAAAACGAAAATTACACGTGGTAAATTTTAGACTACTAGATTTCTAAAATCCTATGATCTTAAATTAGTTGTAGTCAGCAATTAACAATTAGAGAGTGAGTTAGCAATTGATCACTCATCTTCTAAATATGTATCAAAGTTTTGTACTCCCTCCATCCTATAAAAGATGTCACACTTGTGGGACGGCACGTGATTTTAAGAGGTTTTGTTTTATGTGTTAAATGGAGAGAGAAAATATAATTTTTATATTTATGTGAGGGAGAACTTTTTTCAAAAAAGAAAGTGTGACATCTTCTGTGGATGAAAGGAGTAATTTACTAGTATAAAATACTCACTCTATCCAAACAAAAATTATCCGCAGAACAAAATCCGTACACAATTCGTGTTTTTAAACCATTAACCTTATTTAAAATGTCAAATATGATGAGTTGAGCAAATTGGCCAGCTTTAGGTGACACATAGCATCAATTGTTAGTTTGTTACCCAAAAAAAGATATATTGCTTGAAAATCTTGTAACAGTAAAGCAACCTTGAATATGGAAAGGACAGCCATTGGCTACCTTGTACACTATGAATAGTCCCCAGTTAAAAAGAACCATAACTTGAAAAGCACTCTAAAATTGCCAACCCCTTTTATTTTATAGGTACAACAAGAGGCTACCATAATCAACATGGCTTCTACCTTCCAACACCTCACCTTCCTCCTCCTCATCTTCTGTGCACCAGCCACCGCCGTTGATTTCAGCTATCCGGCAGTTTTTAACTTCGGTGACTCCAATTCTGACACCGGCAACCTAGTGGCCGGCATGGCCGACCACCTCGAGCCGCCCAACGGCCAGACTTACTTCCAGAAGCCCTCAGGACGGTTCTGTGATGGCCGATTGATCATCGACTTTCTGAGTGAGCATTCTCTCTTCCCATCATACAATCTATATTTCATCATCCATCAACACAAAATATAGGTAGTTTTTCTTATATGTTTGTATAAGAAGAGTGAGACTTATATGTTTTTTCTTATATGTTTGGATGCCATCAGCAAAATGTATACGTTGTAACATTAGCTCTTATTCTGAAAAATAAAATGCAAACCTGCTAGTGTTGATGTTTGTCTGCAGTGGATGCAATGGACTTGCCCTTGTTGAATCCATATTTGGAGTCAATTGCAGCACCGATTTTCAGAAGAGGGTGCAACTTTGCAGCTGCAGGCGCCACCACTCTTCCGCCAACGCCTTACTCAGTTTGTCCGTTTTCGTTCAAGATTCAAGTAGCTCAGTTTCTGAGGTTCAAGGCACAAGCTGTGGATATCCTCACTAAATGTATTTCAATCTTCCAATAACACAATACTAATATTCTATTCCTTCGTACCAATCACCTCCTTACATACCTGTAAACACAACAGCCACGAGATTCGACAAATACCTGCCGGCTCAGGATTACTTCCAGAAGGCGCTCTACATGTTCGACATAGGCCAAAATGATCTGGCGGGCGCCTTCTACTCCAAGACAGCTGATCAAGTTCTTGCTTCAATCCCAACAATTTTATCAGAATTTGAAGAAGGAATTGAGGTTGGCAATGCCATGTCTTGACCGTTTCTCACATACATCATCATAGCTTAGATGAAGATGATGAGTCAACAAATCTTTCCAACTTCCTGCAGAAACTGTACGACGAAGGAGCTAGAGATTTCTGGATTCACAACACCGGCCCCCTTGGCTGCTTGCCTCAAAACATTGCCAAATTCGGCAGAGATGCTTCGAAGCTAGATGAGCTTGGATGCGTCAACTCTCACAACCAAGCTTCAAAACTTTTCAACCTGCAACTGCACGCTCTCTGTAAAAAATTGCAGGGACAGTATCAAGATGCAAACGTCACGTATGTCGACATTTACACAATTAAGTCCAACCTCATTGCAAACTACTCTAGATATGGTAAGTGCAATGAATAAGAAAGAGGTTTAGCTTGAAATATTTGGCAAAAATACTGATGACTTGACTTACAGGGTTCGAACAGGCGTTGATGGCGTGCTGTGGATATGGAGGACCACCACTGAACTACGACATACGGGTTCCTTGCGGTAAGACCAAGGTCGTGAATGGGATTTCAGTGACGGCCAAGGGATGCAATGATACTACAGAATACATAAGCTGGGATGGAATCCATTACACTGAGGCTGCAAATCAGTATGTTGCCTCACAGATTCTCACTGGAAAATACTCTGATCCACCCTTTGCTGACAAAATGCCTTTCCTTTTAAAGCTCAAATTCTGAAGATTCTATATATTTGTTAACATGAGATAGTAACCCTATTGATTCATTCCACTCTCCACGCATCAAGATGAGTGAAATATTTGCATCAAATTTCAGCTTCTTCTCTATCCATGTTTTTGTGAGGAAAGCATTTCTAAGGAACCACTAAAAGAAAACTGGAGATCTTACAGTCATCTTGATGACATTTTTAGTCTAAATCTCTATTAACAGAATATTGAAACGACATATATTGGTTTACTAACAATTTTAGCCAGTTAACGACATCGGAAAGACCAGTTGGCAGCCAAATTTTGTATGCAACATTAGGCCCGTATAAATTTAACGAGTGTAGTTTCAACAAAAAAAAGTTATCATCAGACTTGATTATATCTGTAGACCAGTTAGAAGGTCGGCAGTCAGTAACAGTACCAAATCATCATATCTACTTCATTAGGAACACCAACTCTCAATTTTTCGTTTTCTTATTTTTGCAAATGTCTGTTTTAGACAAATTTATCTCAGTAGACTTACGATGCTCTTTTTCTTACAATTCAGAAAGGGTGTTTTCATAGACATGAAATCAAAATGTACAGAATATGGTCTATTTCAAAAGAAATTTTCCTTGGTAGCAATGGTTTGTATTCCTTAGGGTAATAATACCACATAAAGAAGATGCATCAGACTTGATTCTGATAAGGCTACTGCACCTATACACATAATAATGACTGGGAACCTTAAACCAACTTACAACTTTCAACGAGCTTCAACTGGAGTGACAACAGGGGAGACTTCCTCAGTTTCGAACTTGGAAACCCAAGATTTTTCACTCATGTGAGGAGATGATTGACTGAGTACACTGAGGTTGAAGACGACCTCCCCCATTGTTGGTCTTTCCAAAGAATTCTCCGACGTACAAGCTCTAGCCAAAGTTGTCAAGCTTAGAGCGTCTTCAATGGGGTAGGAGCTTTCCAAATTCGGATCCATCCATATCCTTAGCCTCTCTTTCCTTTGATCTTCAATATCCAAAATTCCATTTACCTCTTTCCACAGCATCACAACTTCACCATCATCCTTCGTTTCCATGACTTTCTTTCCTGAGAGCAACTCCAGGAGCACGACTCCAAAAGAGAACACATCAATGTTTAACATGGCTGATGAAGTAGCTGGTCTGGCTGCAGAAAAATTTGCTATCTTTGCTCTAAAGTTGGAATCGAGGAGTATGTTGCTCGTCCTGATATCCTTGTGAACAATGCTTGGTTGAGTATGCTCATGCATGTAGTGAAGACCGTTGGCAACATCTAGAGCTATAACGAGCCGTTGACTCCAAACGAGGGATTTAACTGTGGAAGAAGAAGCTGAAACCTTCCGGGAGAGCCAATTGTCCAATGATCCGTTCTCGACGTATTCATAGGCTATGAAGAAGTTACCATCATTATCAGAGGAGACTCCCATCAACTTCACCAAATTTGCATGATTCACTCTCTGTAATATTTGGACTTCCTCCGTTGCATCACGTGTTTTCTTCACAGCAAGAACCTGGTCGTTGATTGTAGCCTTGTAGACCGACCCTCCAATTCTGTACCGTTCACTCAGGTTCATAGTTTCCTTCAGAATAACATTTATATCATATACTATCGGCATGCCAAGATAGCCCGATACTCCCGGAAGCAGCTTGTCCTGTATCGTCTTCACCTCTAATTTCTTGTCTTTGGAGGCTTTATACATTGCAAAAAGATCCGATGCATCCAGAGAAGAACCATTTCGGTCCAACAACTTCTTTTTCTTGCGCGAGAGAAAGAAGAACACCACAAACCCTGACAAAAAAATCAAAGCCAGAGCACTCGAACTAGCTATTAGAATCGATTGGAGTTTTGATTTACCACGCGAAGCTGAAGATGGAAAAAGCTGCACAAGAATCGGTGTCTTCTCTGGAATCAACACAGGAAGACAAACTGCAGCAGTGAAATTCCTGTAGTTGTTCGCCATCTCAATATCTGAAGCCGTCGTCTGGAACATAGCACTCACAAGCTCTGTGTTGTCATCCGGCTGCCATACGTAAGTAGTGAGGAACTGAATTCCCTTTTCTTTGTACGACTCTCCGGGGCACTTGCAGAACAACGGAAAGATGACTTCCTCCCCTATCGTCAAATTGAGAGGATCCAACACTGGGTTCATGTCTTCAACCACATGATAGTCGGTCATATTCTGGAAAACCTTCACTTGAACTGCGTATAAGTTGTCATCCTTCTTTATCTGATATGTAGCATTGGAGAAATAGTGTGTCCCGTTTGAGGTACAGGTGATTGGCACCAACAACAGCTGATTCGGAATTAGTGGAGCATCCTCCGATGTTAGATTAGTGGCTGTTGCTATCTCTGCTCTGCTTTTTCCAAACAGATCAGATATACTTCCAAGGTCAGCATAAGGTGACTTAACACGATATGTAACATAAGCCTCACACGATGACGGCGAGTCTGCAGATGATCTGAAGTCAGTAGTAGCAGTATTATTAACAAATTCAGAAGCAGCAGGGGAAATCAGAAAGATCAGAAACAGTGAAAATATTATCAAAATTATATCAAAAGAGGCTGCCATCTCTTGAAGGGTAAGATTAACGGATGGCTAATGGTATACAATCGTATATGCTGTCTGTGCAGAATGAAACTTTTCACGATGTCATCATAGGTTCATATAAAAGCTGAAAAGGATCACTGAGATTGATGCACATAACTTAATTACTATAATAATCGGATATTCCTTGATTTGTATATATTCAGATTTCAGAAATTTATTGCGGTAAAGGCAAATCAACTCGACAACAATAAGGTGGCCCACCTTCTAATATTCTACGACAATATTCTGTTTCATATGTTGTCATCTCAAGATTTCAGGAATTGTTAAAAAAAGAAATCAAGTAAAGACGGCACTAACGCGTGTTCCCTTCTGAATCTCAAAAGCAAGACAGCAATTGTAAGATTAAAAGAAAGGAGTTGATGGCTACGGCAACTATATTTTTTATATTGATTTCTAAAGACTGTCACCTTGAGAAATAATTATTGTTTTTAAACATAGATGCAAACAACTATGTCAACTACATAGTAAATACTTAGAAAATTAGGTCTCCATCAATTTTGTCCTCTTGCAAGAGGATCTATAAGAACAGACAACTACATATTCCCTTGATTAAACTTCTCTTTAAAGTTCATATATTCAAACAGCAGTAAAATCGTCGCAAGGGATTAAAAGAGCTAAATCAAGAGGAGTAATAAACAAGCTCCTTCTGACTTAACAAACCTTTAAGTTGGTTCTCGAGACTCAGCATGTCATGCTGACACAACTGATTCTGTCTCACGAATTTCTTTTCCGGGACAATCTGTAAAACAACCGGAGTATAATCTGTACACCATTATAAGATCTGCATTGCTGACAGTGTACAAGTGTCCTGGCAAAGCAAGTGGCAAGTTGTCCACGGCTTCCTCAGTCATCTCTTCCACTCGAGCTGCCTCTCGGATCTTACCCTCCTTCCACAAACTCTTCACAAGTGTTTGTTTAGTAGCAGCATCAGGCATCAATTGCGAGTTCCTCATATCCTCAAAAATCTTCAGGGCAAGAGAAGCTCTTTCACACTTGCAATAAGCACAGATGAGAATCTTGTACATGTAAGCATCCGGCTCCAAATCACACTGTCTCACCATGGCAAAGATTCTCTGCACAGTCTTGATATCTCCTTGAAGCGCATAATGATGCATCAACCCAGAAAATGTCTGCACATCCGGGCAAACCCCGCGCAGCATCATCTCCTCAAGTATTTCAAAGGCTTCACCATTCATCTGGCACTTTGCTAATGTCCTCAAGAGCGACGAATACAGAATAAGCTGACTATTTTGTGACAATGGACCACAAATTGTTCTGACATTTTGGAAAATCTCTAAAGCTGCATCACCCCTCCTCGAGAATCCATAAGAGTCAATAATCAACCTAATGGTGCTGAACGACAATAGCATGCCTTCTCGCTTTATCTTAAACAGCAGCTGTTCAACCAGCTGCACGCATCCATGGCGAGCCAACTTGGCAATCATCCTCGACACTGTGTAAATATCATGAACGAATCCAGGCTGACGAGCCACCCAGCAGAAGAACTCCCATGCTGTTTCAGGTGATTTGAAGTTCCTAATTAATTTGCAAACCAGGCGGCTTGTCCACATAATGTTTGCAGCTTCTAGCACAGCCACTTCTTCATCTTCCCAATGTTTCAATGCACTCGCCAAAGCAGCTGGATCCAACCATGGTTTCAACTGTACTTCATCCTTTTCGACACCACAAAGACCAGAAGCTCCCTCATCCTCGTCATCAACATCATCCTCGTTGCTGACTAAGGAATAGCATATGCTTTTTATCCTCTCATCAGGCATCATTTCCTTAATCAGTTCATCAGCCTCTTCGCCATAGCCAGCCTCTTTCATCACCTCTAGCGACATCAGCATTGCTCGACCAGGCAATATCCCATCAGCTCGCATCTCATTGAGCAAGATTTTCACAACTTCCAACTTGTTAGCACTAGTAAAAGCTTCCACCAACATAGAATACTGCATCAACGTACGCCTAATTCTCATAAGAGGCAGCATTTTAAAGAGTTTCAAGGCTGAATCTAGTTTCTCAAACTTAACGAGGTGCTGAATGATCACTGTATACGTTCTGCAGTTCGGAAGGGCGCCTTCCTCAACCATCCTACAAAACACCTTGACAGCCTCTGCATCCATGCCCTTCTCCACACAGAGCTTCATCACAACGTTGTAGGACTCGGTGCAAGGATGCTTGTCCAATGTTCTTCGCCACTCATGCCAGACGCCACTGACCTCAGTCAGATCACCTGCAGCAGCGTACCACCGCATTCTATCCATGAAACTTGCATAGGCCACATTTGTAAATTTTCCAGTATTTATGGCGTCAATCAACGCTCCGAGTTTCCTCGTCTGTCCAGATTTAGCAAGAATCTTGGCCAATGCGTGGAGGGTCTCTTGCGTATGAGAAAAAGTTTCGATCTTTTTAAGATTTTTGATCAAATGCAGAGCGGAAAGAGGCGAGGGAGCCGACCGGAGAGCATTGGTGACGACAAACGAGTCCAGAGTAGGACTCCTCAATAAAGTAACGAGAGACGAATCCGGAGCATTGGAACGGAGACAGAGTCTTATCGAATCAATGAGTTTTGCCCTTTGGAGATACAGAGACATTTTGCTCATGTTTCTGGCGCCCCACGAAAAATAGCATGCTTGTAGAGTGAAATTCTTGCAGCAGGCTGATGCAGTGTATATTGAGGTGGAATACATTGGTAGATGATAGAAAGATTGAAAAAATAAAAGAAAAAGTGATAAACACGAGAATGGGGACACTAGTTCTCTGAACAGAAATGAGAGAAGAATGGAAAAACTATTGTGGGACAAATATCAAACAGCTGGCGTGCATAAATTTTGAGAAAGTGCAAACTGACTCGGATAAACATCAACATAACGAAGTGCATTATGATTCATTTCTGGAAGCTGTAAATATCTCAACACAGTGTGGGTTTTAAGTAGAAAAAGAAAACCAATTGCTATGGCAGCGTAAACTCAGACAGAAAGGAGAGAATTGAGGACGAGGAGGGAGAATACAGAAATTATTATTATTAATATAATAATAAAAAAACAAGTTCAACTGGGCTTTAAAGAATTGGGCTATAGGAATAATTTAGAGCCCAATATTTTAGAATGCGTTAAACCCTGAAAACTGAAAACCCTCTGCTCTGCTTACCATTTCTCCTCCACTGCCCCACCCTTTTCCGATCAATCAAATGTCCAAGTGTTGGCGCGCCGCCGCTGGCCTTCTCAGAAACGCCAATCAGACACCGCCACACCGCTCTTATCACACGATCCAAGCCGTTCCTAGAGAGCTCTCTGGCCACCGGATCTCCGCCCGCGAACGTGCTCAGGGACGCATCCCCGCCGTCGTTTTCTCCCAAAAATACGTCCAGAAGAACCCTAGCGACCCCACCTCCTTCGTCGCCTCCACCTCTGTCTCCCAGAAACTGCTCCTAACCACCGAGCGCAAGCAGATTAAGTCCATTCTCAAGGACATTGAGCTGCCCTTCTTCTGCTCCACCGCTTTCCCTCTCCAGATCCGCGCCGGTTCAGGTTCTTCCACCATACTTCAGAATGGAAAGGTTCTTCCCATTAAGGTTCGCTCATTTCTACTCTCTCGATTAATTTGTAGCCTGCTTTGATTCGCATGATTGCTTCAACGAAAATGCTATCGTGTTGAACATATTTTAATAGAGTTAGGCGCTAATCAATAGAGTAGTTGTTGCTATGGTTTGGAAGATTGGAATTATTATTGTTCGATTCAATCATCTAAATCTTCAATTTAGCTCCGCCCTTTACTAGTACCATTGTGTAGGCTGAAGTTGTTCGCTTTTACATGATTATCGGTGTTTTTTGGTGCCTAAGATACATAGGGATTGTGAGGGGAACATACTGAATTTGGTGTTTGCATGGGCGGAGGATGGTTCGGAGCTTAAGGTGGAGGTTCCAATTGTTTATACAGGAGAGGATGCTTGTCCTGGTGTCAAGAAAGGTTTGTATTCGAATCTGATTTACTTTACTGGTTCTTCATTTTCCCTCTAACCAGATATCGAAGATTGTAAGTGTTACCGGTAACATGTTTATTCAGCCCAGCAGCTAACTGTTTTAACTGATTAGTTGTTGGTTTGTTGTTCGGTGCTTAGAGGGCCTCTCTAATAACTGGCATAACTTGTAGTGTACTTTGGACTCTGCAAGTTATAGTTCCTACTTCTAACTATCATAAGTTGTTGTGCCTGTTCATATCCATGTTTTCTGGGCATCGGTTCTTCTTATTATATGCTTGGATAGTGATTGAATCATACATTCTCAACTTCTTGGTGTGTAGCTAATGTTGTCTAATTTTCATCGGAATGTAAACCCCTGTGTGATATCTGTGTTACTGTAAACCTGTTTGTTGTGCTTGGATGTAAGCAGTGTATCATATTGCATTATAAGATAGCTATGCTTTTATACATAAAAGCTGATGCATAGAGTTTAACTTTAACATTAGCTTAACAGGCAAAATGGCTTAATGTTCATTCAAATTAGTTATAGATCTTGACCCATTACTCAGAATAGAGGAATCCATATTATTTCTGCATCAGAATGAGAAAAGGATTGTCTTCAAGATGAATCTTTCTCCCGGATTTTGTCAGTATTGAAATTTAATTTTGCTTGAAATTATCTCCATCATCTAATACCTCTGTTGTATCTCTTTTATAAATGTTGGCATTTGAGTTTTACTTTTTACTGCTTCCATTTGATCATATCTTTTCCACATCTAAATAAGAATGACAGGATGCTTCTTTTAGTTTGTTCATTCAGTTATCATTATTCATTATACAGTCTTACACTTGTTAATCACTGTCAAATTTGATACTACTAACTTCGCTGGCTTATATAAACATGCAGGTGGTACTTTAGTTAAGATAAGGAAATCCTTGAAGTACATGTGCCCATCCGAACACATTCCTCAAAAAATTGAAGTTGATGTGAGTAATCTGGACATCGAGGACAGAGTGTCCATACATGACCCGGTGGTTCATCCTAGCCTGAAGCTGCTGAGTAAGAATGAGTTGATACCTATTTGTAAGGTCAAGGCAACATACATAGACATAGAAAACACAGAAGAGGCATAAAAAAGCACATACATTGCTGCTTAGGAATGTGTACAACTTTTTGGAGCCCAGTTGACCGGTGTTGTTCAAGATTGCAGGCCACTCCGTGCTATTTTTCTTTGACACAAAGACAACATTTCAGGTACTGGTTTCTTTAGTCGGGCCGTGTAATAAGAGATGTGAAATTCTTTTGTGATTCAAAGTTAGTGGTCTCTATGTATGCCAAGGAGTTTAGCCAACTACTTTAGTGCTGTGCTTTCGACATCATTTTCTTCGTATGTAGTATTCCACAAGGATTTTGTGGTATTGGTCTAATGAAAATATTGGGAAATCTGTGGATCATAATGAGGATAGGAGACTACCTGGAAATTTTGTCATGCTAGTGGGCTCAAGAATGAAGTATGTTAATGCATTGTTTTGGAGTATAACATAATTTTAGTTACAGTTATAGTAGTATTATTCAACCAATTCAATATGTTTGATAGTACTATTTCACATCGTGGCTTGGTAAACCGATGTATATTAGAAGTTCAACTGGAAAAGACATTAAGTGAAAATAAAACCAATTCTTTAAAATCAATTTCATGTTAAAAATTTTTGGGATATTCACATCTAATATCATGGAACTTTCAAAAAGTTGGGTTTTTTCCACGAACTTTAAAATCACCAAATTATATCACGAACTTTATCCCAAGTTTGTTATTTCCCATTAATGAAAAAATTCTCATAAATAATATTATGATACGGATTTTCTTTTCGTAATTTCTCAACAACAATTTTGAAAGCTTCAAATTTTTCAATTTTTTGAAGATAATTTTTCTTGAAGCACATCCTCCAAAATTGTTCTTCAATCTATTAAAATAACATAAATTTTTTCATTCGTGGAAAAACAAATCCGGAATAAAGTTCGTGATATTATTTGTCAATTTTAAAGTTCATGGAAAAAATCTAACTTTTTGACAGTTTCATTTCATAATATTAGATGTCAATATCCCAAAAATTTATAAAACTACTAATATTCAATGAAACACATTCACAATTTCCTAAGCTTGTGTTCAAAAACCAAAGTTTACCATATTCGTATAAATTATTAATTGTGCATATGTAGAGATATTGTGCAGAACGTTTTCAAAGTTATATGCCATATTAATAGCTAATCAGATGTGTATAATATATAGTCAATGGATGTAATGAATGCTAGCCTATATTTATACTAGTATATATATTATGGTAGTATAATTCTCTCATTTCTGGTATAAAAATGTTTCTTCTCTGTTCTCATTAAAAAACTTTAATACTACTAATTTTTCTCTTTAATTTAATCATTTAATAACTCTATCACAAAACTCATGTCGTTATGAATAGGATGAATGGAACATATAAGTAGTTTTTTGTTTAAGTTATCATAATTGTTCACAAAACCAAAAGCATGGAGCTAATTTAGGAAGCATTTAATATAAAAACAACCTTAGATCACATTTTGAGGGATTATAAAATTATAATTTATTTGATTTTGGTCTAAGTATATAAGAGGTAAAATGAAATATTTATTGAATACTAATAACACATAAGACCATCTCCAACCGTACTTCATAAATGAGGTTTGGTGTAGAAATCTTCTTCAATCATACACTAAACTCAAATCCATTTTCGGTGTTTTTTTGAAACAATACCAAATATGGTGTTACTGCAAAAATTTTGTGAGACAAAAACCTAAAAATTGTGTAAATTTTGAATTTGGTGTAAATGGTTGGAGTAAAACTACTTTTTAGTGTGACTATACTCAAAAATGAGTTTGAATTTGGTGTAAATGGTTGGAGATGGTTTAACTCATGCTTGACTCATGTTCTGACTTCCGAGTCTTCCGACGAAGTGTTATAATTTCCTTTAAATTGATGATATATAAATTGGGAAACTACTTAGAAGCACGAAAATAACTCCAAAAGTCCAAATTATATAACGTTGACTTGGTAATTGAAAAACGACTTCCGTGCTGTTAAGGTACATAGCATAGCATGGATTTTTTTATTACAAAGTCAAGCCGATAATGTGTTTTGGCTATATTGTGTGTGTGACTGTGTGTTACATATGAGTCCAGCAGCCCTAAAAATTCGCATTCACATTACTCACATCTCGATTTGGTCGTGCTAAGTTAATTCAAAGTTTAAAATATTAGATGTATAACAAGTTCTTTGAATATTTAGTTCTAGGAACGAGTCTCTTTAGGGGAAAGATGACCACAGAACATACATAATTGGGTATTAAGATGTAGGCTAATATTCAACAAAAGACTACATTTCAAAATAAGGGTATGATAATATTTTTTAATTAATTCAAATAGAAAAAAATATGAGAGTCCATTAAAACTAAGGTAGTTAGGTACTACTCCATCCGTCCATTAAATTTTGTCACACTTTGATCGGGTACGAGTTTTGATAAATGTAATGGAAAGTGAGTTGAAAAAAATAGTAGAGATTGAGTCCTACTTTTATATATTACTACTTTTATAGTAAAATGTGAGTTGGAATGAATTAGTGGAATATGAGGATCCACCACCAAAAATGGTGAAAAGTGAATCGTGACAAATTTTATGAGACGGACGAAAATAGAAAAATGTGACAAAATTTAAGGGGGAGGGAGTATATCCTAAATTTACTCCATGCGATTGGACGGCTAAAGATTGGGAAGTATCGCCCTTGTCACGTAGGGTGCCTCCGATCAACGCATGACTCACACGGGAAGTTGGTGCCTCACGTGGGTCCTACAGCCGTCGTCATTGCTCCTTCTCGCCCGCATGCGTCGCACAACACTGCTTGCCTGCACGCAACCTGTTCGGTCCTCACAACCTTATCCGAACTCCAACTTCACATCTTTCATCTTTTATCCCTTTTATGTCCTTTTTATTTGAAAATAAAAAATCTCGACAACATACTAAATTATTAGTACAAAACAATTCAAATACATCTATACAACATTTAAATCAGTAATCCTTAAATATCACGTAAAAACTGAATTATTATTTATCCAATATTGTGTGCAAATCAAGCAATACAAAGCCAAATTTTAAGCTTTAAACTTTGATTCAGAGTCCGTTCGGTACATGTAATTAGAATTGGAATTAGAATTCTGCAACTTTGAATTCGATGAAATCGAATTGTAATCCAACTCCAAAACTTTTGTTTGGTAAATGATGATATTTGATGCGAAGTGTGTGCGTGCTCATTGTGTGAGTAGTGTGTGTAGTGTTTGGTGTGCAATGTGTAGTAAGTCAGAAGGTGTCTAATTTTATAACTATTTGGAATTTCAATTATCTACTTTTGATATGGAATTTAAATTGTGGAATCGGAATAACTTGCAATTGTAATTCAAATCCAAATTCAAAATATTATGCGATACCAGTATTGAATTTGGAAATGAAGGTTTTTGTTCCAATTCTGTCGACTCAGTTCCATAATACCAAATGGAGCCATGTTTTTCCCAAATTTCAGATCTGCGTTTTTAACGTGGAATCAGAGCATGGTACAATTCACATATAATCGTTCTCAAAACTGAAAATTTGACCCAACAATCCAGAAGAAAAAAGTGCTAATATTTTATTTTGTGGTAATGTAATTCATTGCAAAAAAATTGGAGTCATACTTTATTTTTGTATATAAATTGATATGTTGATGGCAAAAAAATAAGACGTTGCTGGTAAAGTAATTTGTAAAAATAGAAAATGTACACTGTTAGAGCATCCGCAACGCTGCCTCGTTGCGGACTCGATCTCGTCTCGACGAGACGAGACGGCATCGAGACAGCGTTGCGGCTCCCGTCTCGTCTCGACGAGACGAGATGTCTCGACGCCCGACGCGTCCCGGCGAGGCAAGTCTCGAGCTCGCGAGACACGCGCCCGGCGCCACGTGGCGCGCGCGGGCTGCTGGCGTGACGCCCACTCGCCGACCCGCGAGTGGGCGTCGGATTTATGACGTCATAATTCAATTTTTTTTTTAAATCAGATTTTTCAAAAAAAAACGGTAATATTTTTATTTTATTTTTTTTATATATATTCTATATATACTCTTCTCCATTCTCCATTTTACACACAAACACACATTTATTCTCTCATCTCTCTTTGTTTCCTCTCCAATCACTTCTATAAAATCATTCCTTTATTTTTTTCTTCTCCCAAATTTAATCAATTATGGATCCATTTGAGCAAATGCGTCGAATAATGGAAGAATCGCTAGAAGCAGATCGACGTAGGGAGGAGGAAGCCGCCGCGCCTCCTAGGCAACGCCGGACATACATCCACCGTAACCGGGAGAAAGCCGCCGCAAGGTTGGAACGTGATTACTTCAGTCCGAACCCGGTGTGGGGAGATATCTACTTCCGTCGCCGTTTCCGTATGTCACGCCCGTTATTTTTGCATATCGCGAATACATTGGCGGCACGGGAAGAGTTCTTCAGAGAAGGGTTCGACGCTGTTGGCCGTCCTAGCCACACGACGCTCCAGAAATGTACTGCGGCGATCCGTCAGCTTGCTACTGGACAAACGGCGGATGCGTTCGACGAATACCTGCACGTCGGAGAATCCACTGGGCGACTTTGTTTGTTGAACTTCTGCAAAGGCGTCCGGGCAGCCTTCACCGCCGAATTTCTGAAGAAGCCAACCACCGCAGATTGTCAGTTTCTGTTCCGTCTTCACGAACAAGTGCACGGATTCCCCGGGATGCTCGGGAGTGTCGATTGCATGCATTGGCAATGGAAGAATTGCCCTGTGGCGTTGAAGGGGTCATACACGAGCGGCCACAAAGGCACCCACCCCACCGTTATACTCGAGGCCGTCGCCGACTACCGGCTATGGATTTGACATGCGTATTTCGGGGTCCCCGGCTCGAACAACGACATCAACGTGCTCAACAACTCCGACCTCTTCGCTGAAGTTCTGAATGGTAAAGCATCGGCCATCAACTTCGTTGCTAACAATCGCCAGTATCAAATGAGGTACTATCTTGCCGACGGCATCTATCCGAAGTGGCCAACCTTCGTGAAGACGTTCAACAGGCCTACGGACGAAAAGCAGTCTCTTTTTGCGCAGAAGCAAGAGTCTGCTCGCAAGGATGTGGAGAGAGCGTTCGGGGTTCTCCAAGCTCGATGGAACATTATCAAAGCCCCGGCTCGACAGTGGTTTATAGAGAATATGGTCGACATCATGTATACGTGCATAATCTTGCACAACATGATTGTCGCCGACGAAGGACCTGAGGCGGGAAATTGGTTCGACCCTGAAACCCCGGGAAGCTCAACCGCAAGTAGTCCGCCTCGAACGGGATTGCATCCGTCTTTGCAAGAGCGGTTGTCTATTCGGGCAAGGACACGTGATTCTACCGCCCACGCCCAACTCCAGGAGGATCTAATGGAGCACATTTGGGCAAAATTTGGCAACCATTAGATGATCGTCACTAGAGAACTCCTTCTTCTGCTTCTTTGCCTCCATTTTTTTTATTTGAGTTAAAGTGTGCAATTTGTAATTTCTAGTTTTTTAATTATGTCTTTTTTATTTTTTTATGTATTTTAAATTGTAATTTTATTTTATTTATAATGAAGTGTGTTTTTTATTAATGGAATTTGTTGGAATTAAAAATAAAAAATGAAATTGAATGAATAGTTAAGAGATGGTTAAGAGATGGAGGGTTGCAGGTGCTGTCTCTTAGTTAAGAGATGAGCTGAAAAGTACAGTGGGGTCCATGAATAGTGAAGAGATGAGACGGTTAAGAGACGGATAAGAGATAGCGTTGCGGATGGCCTTATAGAATGAATTAAAATGATAAAATAATCATATTTATATAAGAGCATATTACTTAAAAAAAACATAAAGTTTAGTTAAATTTAACTTGTTTAAATTTATTCTCAACTACCCCATGATGATTTTTTTGGAGAAATTATATTTAGTTTGGAAACTTGTATTTAATTTGGAAGCCGAAAAATCAAACATGGGCATTATTGATTGATGAATTAAAACAATGTCAGTTTAAAAAAATGACATTGTTTGGTGAAAAAATGTGAAAAATATACTATAAGTATGTGACTTCAACTTTTCACCATCGAATACTTGAAAAAAAAAATGATAACTATATGATTTTTCAATCTAGTTTTTCAAGTTATAGAACAAATCAAATTTAACCAAACTTATTTATTTTTTGGACAATTTCTCCCTTATAAAAACGGGAAGGAGTGCATTATTATGCATTAGTTTATTAGTTATGGGCTTAGATTCATGACATTGTATTGTCAAATTATGCGACACCCAGAAATGGAGTAAAGTATTACTCCTAATTTATAAATTATGGCTTCAGATTCATGACATTATATTGTCAAAGTATGCGACAACTGACCAATTCCAATGAATAACCGACAAATCGTGCAATATTCATGGGTCCAAGTTGGAAGAAATGAAACATTTCAACAAAAGAAATAGATTTATTATATCCTTGTATTTTGGTTAGATTTTATTGTTGTAGCATGTGTTGTTATAATTTCATAGGTAAGAGATAAATTAGATGTGAAGTTAGTAGGGATGCAAATTATAATAGTCTTTATTCATTGGATCATTCCATTTGCGTTTAGTTACTACTACTCCCTCCGTGAGTCGAAACAAAAAATAAAGGATGTTGCGCTTAATATTATGAAATTTTCCAAAAATTTGTTTTTTTCCATAAACTTTAAATTTAATATATAATATTATGAACTTAATTAAATAGTTATTTCATCTGTTATTTCAGCATATAAGGTATGGTTATCACTTAAAAATAATAGTAATGTGATTATAAAGTCTTGAAAGCTAGATATTATATGTTGTTAGATTTTGTTTTCGGTGAGAAGATTCAACAATTATTTAAAGTTTGTGATATTATATGTCAAGTTTAAAGTTCGTGGGAAAAAAAAAATTTGAAAATTTTAATAAAATTAGACCCCAATATCCGTAATATCATGACTTTTTTTCATTTTGGTTTATCCATAAAATATTCTCTTTTTATTTTTTAGTAACTTCCTTCTTTCTAATAAGTTAGGTCACATTCTCTCTTTAGTAATGCTCTAATTTTTTTTTTCTTTTTACCTATTTGTTAAAATTATAAAGAAAAATTAAAATTGGAGACATTCCAAATATGTGTATTTTGATAGGAAAGTAGTAATAAAATAAAGAGTGAGAAAGTTAATTGAATGACGACGACGTTGACATAAGTAAGTCATTTATATGTTCCACCTACAAAATACTGAGAATTATTCAACGGACCATCCAATCATGCATTGGTGGCAGCTGCCATTTTCGTCTTCCACCATCGCCAAATTGCGGCAAAACGACGTCGATTCCGATAGCTCTTCTCAGCCGCTGCCCCTGCCTGAACTGCTTCCGCCTGAGCCTAAAGCCGTCCCCTCCGCCGTGCCCCTTCCGTCGCCGCCCCGGTGCCGGAGCCTCAGCCGCAATGAGGAGAGAGATCACCACCTAAAAAGGTACTTGAATTAGCTGTTGATGCATACTTTAATCACCGTGGAATGCTGATTCCCTTTTATATCCTGAATCAACAGATCAAGTGTAGAACACCCTGAATTTCGGCTATCGAGAAAGTCAGCTGTTAAACAAGAGAGCCGTCGCAGTAGTGCTCCAACTAGTCCTGTATGCAGTCCCTCACCATACTGTCACAGGATACCCCCGGCTATTTTCCGTGCTCGGTCCGAGCCAAGGAATCCCCATTCCAATGGAAATACAGGGCTAAGTTGTAGTTATCAAATGCCTTTTGATAAAATATCTGGTTCAAGTGTTGAGGTCCCTCCTCTTATAACTCGTTCCCACTCCCATGTCGAAAGTGCAGCCGAGGCCGGATTAACAGAAGCTTCCAAGATATCGTTGGAGTGGAGGGAAAGTTTTTGTCATGCCAATGTACATACTCTGCCTCTCCCTCCAGGCACTCCACTATCCTCAACATCTCATCTTTCAGGAGCTAAACAGCCCTCTCCTATTAGATCTCAATGGCAGAAAGGGAAGCTCATTGGGAGGGGTACATTTGGAAGTGTGTATGTTGGTTCCAACAGGTATGCATGGCTGAATATGTTCAGCATCAATCACACATTTTTAACTAACTGGCTTTCTTTCTTTTGTGTGAATAGGGAGACTGGAGCTTTATGTGCAATGAAGGAGGTTGAGATTTTACCAGAGGATGTCAAATCTCAAGAAAGCATCAGGCAGCTACAGCAGGTTATGTTCCAATTTAGCTGCTTCTTTATTCATACTTAAATCTTTGGTTTGAGTAAAATAAATCTGAATTATCTTTCACCTCCCTTGCTTATTGGTGTGGAAATTTTTAATACTATGAGTTTGCAGACTGGTTTGTTAGCACAAGAGTATGTGAACCTTTGGCTCATGTTTCTTAATCTATTCAGGAAATTAAGGTTCTGAGCAAGCTAAAGCATCCAAACATTGTGCAGTATTATGGCAGTGAAATTGTACGTACTTTTCCTTCACGAAGCTCCACATCGATGGCCATTTGGAATCTCACTTTCTCTGATCATGCAGGTTGGAGACAAGTTTTATATATACCTGGAATATGTTCATCCTGGCTCAATCAATAAATTCATCCATGACCATAGTGCAGCTATTACGGAATCTGTAGTTCGCAATTTCACACGTCATATTCTATGTGGGTTGGCTTATTTGCATAGCACAAAAACCATACACAGGTAAATATGGGAATACTCTTACTTACATGCCAGCAAAAGAATATTTTTAGTCAGAAATGTCAAAGCCTAATCTTTTTCAAATGGATATGGATGACAAGAGGCAAAAGTAAGGAGGCAAAGAAGCTTTGCACAGTTGGATTGTGGCCCTAATAGAGTGCATCATGATTGTTTAAAAATAATCATAGATAAAGTTCGTTGGTCTAATGATGATCAATTTTTCTAGGGACATCAAGGGTGCAAATTTACTTGTAGATGCACATGGTGTTGTCAAGCTTGCTGACTTTGGGATGGCTAAACATGTGAGTTTTTCTTTTTCCAATTCACACAAATATATGTGGGAAAGAAAGGTATTCTGAAGTCCCAGAGGTCAAATGTTTAGCATAGGCTTATATCAAACTTGAGAAATGTGAAGTATATTACATTTATAAGAATGCAGTGCAACTGAGTTTCAAATATGCTAATGATTATTATGGGCTATTAATATGCAGCTAAATGGGGAAGCGGTAAATCTATCGTTGAAGGGTAGTCCATATTGGCTGGCTCCAGAGGTGCACGCATGCTCGTTTAATATACTGGGAAACTGTGGCCCTAATATATTAACATCACTGTATTCCTTCCTGCAGCTTTTGCAGTGTGTGGTGCCGAGTGCTGATCTTGGTTTAGCAATAGATATATGGAGTTTGGGATGTACCATAATTCAAATGATCAACGGAAAGCCCCCATGGAGCGACTACGAAGGGGTGAGTAACATTTTGTGGGGTTCGAGTTTAGTATGATGAACTGATTTGTGAAACTGCATTGTGTGTTTTAAGGCTGCAGCATTGTTCAAGGTTTTGAAGGAGAGTCCACCCATACCTGAAATGCTGTCGGCAGAGGGCAAAGATTTCCTGCAGTGCTGCTTCCGCCGAAATCCTGCTGATAGACCTGCGGCTAGCAAGTTACTAGAACATCCATTTGTGGATTGTAGCCGCATCAGTTCCACTCACTTAAACTGATCAAGTTAATGGTGTAATGCAATGTCCAATCTCTTTTGGTGCTAGTGCTGATAAGTTTGGTATTCCTTTTGCTAACTCAAAAAGCTAAACATTTTCTTCCCACATGATTACTGATGTCAGTTTGGTATTCCTCTTGGCTGCAACACACTCTAGTTTATCAGCTCTATATGTAAATCCATTTAATTTGCAGCCTCTAGTCTAGTGTTAATGATGTAATCTCATTTATGTAGACATTTTTTGGCTAGTTTTCCCATCATATGCCTTTGGAGTTTTGTTAATATAATCCAATTACATTCTTTTTTATCAAGTTACATGCTTAATTTTTTTTTAATCACATGATAGGCTCACTACTTAGCACCCAAACTTGCCCATTTCATCATCAATTAAGAGCCCAAATGGATTTTGGACCCGGCCCATATCTGCGGATCCAGATATCTCCTTCTAAAAATGAATCTTCCAAAATTAAAAATCAGCCCAGATCAGATCAGTACCATTACTTTGAATTCTATTGATTCCTGATCCGAATTAGTACATTTTTTGAGATCCAAATCCACTATTATTCCACCCCATGCATAGTTATTCTTTTTATTCTTATCCAAAATTCGTAATTCTTAGTTATAGATAGTGCCTATTTGATAGAGATGTAATCGTAGTTAATAGTTATTGCAATGAATATTAGTTTTGCAGTGAATAGATGGGCGGGATATTAATTCGTTAGCTAAATCAAGAATATAATGGTAAATAGGCAAGTGGAATTGAAAAAAAAAAACTGAAGCCCAACCCAAGAGATCCATTTCCTAAAATGGTTACAAAATAAAACAAACTCCAACGCGGAACGCATTAATGATGACCAAAATAATTAAAGTTGTTTGGCACTATAGAATATAAAGCTGTTTGCATACCTTCTTCTCCTTTCTTCCCCCATTTTCTAGAGAGAGGGAGAGAGAGAGAATGGATCCACCGCAGATTCAATCTATTGAAAAGTATCCTCCCATGGAAGACGACCAAGACAAAGCCATTAACCAGTGGTAAATTACTTTTATTTACTAGTACTCCATTTGTTCATGCTTTGAAATTTAGCTTTTGAGATTTCTGATTGGTTTGCAGTTGCTCTTGCTTCTACGACTGTACGGATAGCTGCTTTGACTACTTATTTTGTGACCTCTGCTAGAAGAAGACTGCATCAATGGGTTTTCCAACTAATGCCTCTTTTCTTGCTTAATCTTTGTTTCATTTTCTGTCACATTTCATCTTCGCCTTTTTTGGGCTTATCTAATTCAACAATCATGTCTTATGTCTCTATGTTTATGATGGATGCTATCCTAATGAAATCATTTTAGTATGGTAAATTTCATATATATGGAAATACATGATTTGGCTCAAATAAGAATTATTTTTATGCAGTACTATAAATTAGAAACTATTTCCATTCATCAAATTGTAAAGTTGTATTATTGTGTAGATTATGAACGCATTAATGGAGTAATTCTTTAGCAATTTTAGCCATCAAAATTTCTTCATAGCCTTGAGATCAAAACTCGTGTTTAGGGCTCATTCGCCACGTTAATTCCATATACAACCGAAACAGAGGTTGGCCAAAATTATACAATATCTAAATATTTACATGTATGTAGCTTTAATCGGAAAATTCAGTAAATTAGGAACCATTTTCACGCCAATTATGTAATGAATTTGAGTGACCAAATTTTTAATTTGTGAATAACAAGTGTTTTATTAGCGGCCTCTCATTGGGCCTATTTCCATCAAAGTGTATTTATTTGCAGATTTAATATACTCCTAAGTAAAAGCCACAGTATGTGCTGCATTTTTTTTTGGACTGGATGTTGTCATCATTGTTAGTGGCAGATCCAGAACATAATTGCTTCCTATTTAAATCACCGTCGATCATGCTGGTTTCGGCTACTATGTCCAACTAACATGCAATTCTAGTGTATATTCCATCTACCTCCTGCAATTCTTATGATATACGGAGTATTTTTCTACTTGTTTAATGAGAAAAAGAAAAAGTTGATGCTTCGATTCAAGAAATGCAACATTTGCTATATTTTTGAAGGTGTTTAGTAGTCTTTGAGTCTTAGTCTTGCCCCTCACTTGATTTTAAACGCAAATCATTATTTATAGTTCGATATTAGGGGGCGACTGTGGCTAGGATGATAGATAATCACGAGGCGATTGTGGGGCGTGGCGGTAAAGATGGAAAGTTTCTGTAGTTCCACTTCAATTTTTTATATAGTACTAGAAAAGTAGAAGGAAAATTAAAAGGTATTACTATAATTTATCGTCATTAATTAACACCTATAATTAATATCCTTTGATATTTTCAAACATAATTAATGTGTTTTATTACATTTCCAAAAATAAATAAATAATGACTAATATCTAACTCTATAGATTATTACATTCCATCTTTCCCTAAATGACTAAATGTGAACACACAATAGCACACTAAGATTCGCGAGTGATATCATATATAATGTATTGCAAATGTGCCTTGCACCTAGGGATGTCAATGTAGCTCGTAATCCGTGAGCTGATTTGAATAGCCTGTTAAATTTGAGTGATGCTAAATGGCCACGTTATGGCTGGCCATAATCAGATTTTTAATTTGAAAATTGAGTCATTTAATGCACTTAGAAAATATCAAAATTTTTAAGACTATGCTACCCCTTGCCTTAATTCATCCAACAATATTTTACTTAGTCTTCTATAAAATGTAGTACGCTTTAATTATACTTGTGGAGTATTTCTTTTCTTATTTTTTCAGATTTTTAATTTTAAAAATAATTGACAATATTAAGTAAATGTAGTAAGTATAACATAATATTTAAATTCCTCTTAATGTACAGGTCTAAAGTGTAGTGACACGTTTTGCACTAATAACTAAATAGTAATACTAATAGTATATGATAAATTAATATAAATTTAATGATATAAAGTAAAATACTACAAAGTTAATATTTGAAATTATTGATGATTTAAAAAATAATGTTATGACAATTATAGTCTACGACAATAGCAAAAACAATAAATAATAATAATAATAATAATAATAATTACGTAGATCACATTTAATCGTTTAAAATTATAGTAATATACACATTTCATATGATTGGTAACCTATCATATTTTGATGTTATCAATTACTTTTAAAAATATAAATTAATAATTTTATAGAATATAAAAGAAATACTCCTAATTTGTGTACTAAGTATATATACTATATATAATTATGGGAAATGATATGATGCATCCTTATGTGATAACCACTTGTTTGATCCATTTTTTTTATTATAAATGTAAAATCTAGACATCTTGAGTGGGACAAACTAAAAAGGAAATGTAGACATCTTGAATGAGATGGAGGTAGTACTATTTAGGAATAATTTTTTCCGTCGACTTTACTTTTCCATCAATTAAACATGACCTTTTCCATCAAATAAACATGACCTTGGTTATAGTACAGTATATTTGTATTTAGAGGTGATTGAATTAAGGAGGTGGAAATGGAATTTAAAAAAATGGTACTTAAGATATTTCCAATTAAAAAATGGAAATGTTATTTTCTCCATTCCTTTATAGCTGATATCCTATATTTTTTTATCAAAGTTTAAGAAATGAATGTTTAATGTGTTAAGGGATAAGTAATAAAGTAAAAGAGAAAATAAAATTATAAAATGAATAAAATAGTGAGTAAAGTAAGAGATAAAATAAATTAAGAGTGAAAAAATATTTATTATAACATATACTATAAAATTGACTCAGCTATAGTTAAACTTTCCTAAATGAAAAAATGTTTAATTAAAAACGGAAAATTTCAATATATGCAATAAACGTACATACTTTAGCATACTCTTATATTCTATATTCTTCATATAAAAAACAATGGTTTATAAGGGTGATATATAAATTTGCAAAAAAAAATCATAGACTTCATTTTCCACATCGTACACAATTTATTCCAAATATAAATAAAATGGGACAATTGAAAAGATACGTTAAAATTATAATATTATTGATGATTTTAAAAATTGCGACAAAAATTAATTAAACTAATTTAGCCTTTTTTATATTCACATCTTCCTATCATGTTTTTATATTATGAGCCCAAGTCGATTTGTGGGACAAATATTTAGTCTTACTAGAAATAGTATGAGCATTAACTTTATTGTACGATATTTATGTTTATAAAGATCCGATAATAATTAATTTTGGGAAATAGAGTTATAATTAGTGTAGAGAGAGATTGATTTCAAATATTTAAAATAAAATGTACATCCCTCCACAATTAAAGGAAAAGGGTGATTATGTAAAAGTACATCAGCACTATCTAAAACTATTATTTTATTATATTATACTTTTCAACTATTTACAAAAATGCCACCGTGTGGCCAGCCACATTATGGCCACATAGCATTATTGGTTAAATTTATAGGGTTAGAGCATCCACAATGGATGTCTTAGTGGAAGCCCTAGTGAGAGCCCTAGTGGTTGCCACGTCAGCATGCCCTATCTTTCTGCAATGGTGGAGCCCTAGTGCATGTCTTATCTCTTATCCACTTTTCATTTCAATTTTAAATTATTGTTTTTTAATTTTGTTTTTAATTACTATAAAATATCAAAATATATTATTTTAAACACCACAAATGCAAAAAAAAAAAACTACATTACTTAATAGAAAAGTGGAACTACATCATACTTAGATAAACAAAAAAAACTACATTAAAACTAAAATACTAATAAAAAGAAAAAACCAAACTAGTCATCTAAATTCAACCTCTGCGCCAAATTCTTGATCATATTCTTAGTCCTCTGTCGGGCTTCCGGATCGGTTTCTTCACGGAGGCTGTTTTAGGCGTCAAGTATAAACCTATACTCAACCACCTCGCGATAACCTCCGAACTCCTCGATCGCCCTGTCCATGAGTTGAACAGATGGAGGAGGCGCAGCCTGCGGGGAGGCCGCTGATCCAGACGCGCCCGCCTTCGCCTTCCCTTTGGCATAGGCTTTGGCAGCCTCGGTACCAATGGGACGTCTAAAAGTAGACGTAGGCGTGCCGGAACTCCCTTCCGGCTCAGCGTTCAGATCCACAGGAGATGGGCCGCTGCTCGTGTAATCGCCAGCGGCGGTGTTCTTCGTCCGCTTCGGAGCCGAGGATCCAACCGGTATCCCTCCGTTGAACTTCCCCTTGTCCTACAAGATCAGCCAAACATTGTACAGCTTGAACTGCCCGAACTGCCGTTGGTACTCGGACAACGACTTGTTGAGGACATCCTCCATGCTCTCACCGCTAGCCCTTCCGTCCCTGTTCCTGTTGTAGATATAGCAGAAGTTGTTGATGTGGATCTTGATCCGATCCCAACACTTGCGCAGCTGAACCTTGGTCCGCTTGAACGCCCACTTCGGTTTCACCTCGTTGTAGCGTTCCTCAATGCGATCCCACATCCTGGCCGAAGTCTGGTTGTTGGAGGCTATCGAATCCTCCGATACATCGACCCAACACTGAGCCACCTTCAGGCACTCATCTAACTCGTCAGTACGCCCTGTTGCGAACTCCTCGTTCGGCTCGTCGTGTGGGATTGGGACTGGGACCGATGGTGCCTTTTCTTTCCGCGCCATCTTCTTCCTCCCTTTCTTCGGCGGCGGCCGCACAGGGGCAGGAGGTTGCCAACAACTAGGCTCCATATCCTCAACCCGATACTCCTCGGTGCCGAAGAACGGATCGAACTCAGAGTCGGAGACGAAAGTGGATCCTACAGATCCGGGGGTCTCAACCCGGTAGTCTTCATGGCCGGGCCACCGGGCGCCGCCGCCGCCTCCTCCAAACATCGGCATATCGTCGTCGACATTATTCGAGCTTGGGTATTGACTCAGATCCATTGTTGAAAGTGTGGATATCGAGAGAATATAGAAGAGAAAGTGAAAGGTTTGGTCAAAAGTGAAGAAAATGGAGTATTTATAGTGGTTTAAATTAGGGTTAAATAATTAAAAAAAAAAACCGGAAAATTCGGGCTCGGGCTCGGGCTCGGGCGCGCCTCTGCAATGGGCGCCCGATCTCATGCCCGATCGGTCGCGACCGAACTCTCGGTCGCGCTCGGGCGTGACCGAGGCTTGCAATGGATGCCCGACCACGCCCGAGCCCGATCTCGGCCGATCGGGCGCACGATCGGACATCCATTGTGGATGCTCTTAGGGTTGGAAATTTCAAGCCCGATAAAATCAAAATCCGATTAACCCGCAACCCGTTAGGGCTTGACACGAAAACTCGATGGGCTGGCCCAACAACCCGATAAAAATTCTATTATTCTATTTTTTTACTCCTAATTCGACACTTCATTGATTAATTTTAACTAAAAAAATAACTTTCAATTTTATATTAAATATACAAATTATATATTGAACTTTTATTAATAAAATAATGGATAAATAAATTAAAAACTTCAAATTCACTAAAAAAATATTTAAATTTCTAAAACATACATTAAAATTCCATGAAATATCTCAAATATTAGTATTTGATCATGTTTATGATTGAGGTTAAGCATATATCTCAAATACTATATCATAATTAAATGTTTTACATTGTATGAATATTGGTAATTTGAATCATTATTTATTGGATTGATCGCATGTTAATATTATCGGTAGCAACCCGATTAACCCGCTGGGCTAGCCCAAAACCCGAGCTTTCAGGGTTAGAGTTGAACTTTTATAACTCGAAAGAAATCACAACCCGATTAGCTCGCACCCGATTGACCCACAACCTGAATAGGATTGGCCCGAAACCCGACGGATCAGCCCGATTAATATCGCTACTTGCACCCATAACAATGTGCTATATATGACATGATACAATGAAGTGAAGAAATGGGTGATATAATTTTATATATATTTTATAATGAGTGATGCAATTGAAACAATTCTACTTTGGTTGAGTCTTCCTTAAATAGGGTAGGAATGTTTTGTTGGCAAATAAATCACTCTATCAGGATTCCGGTAGGATGCCCAAATATTGCATGTTGCAACTCCCTTCTATGCATTTGATCAGTTTTAGGCTTTTTAGCATTTGCATACCTTGCAAGAATTATCTTTGGTATTTCAGTATTTCATTGATATTTTAACAAAATCTGTTTTATCTTTCAACATATGGATTGTTCACATGGAAATGCTTAGGCCTGTCAAAAAGGGTACCCGCGGATATTCGATTCGAAAATTTCGGGTACTCGATTCCGAATTTCTCAAAATCTAATACCCGACTCGGGTATCTAGTCCCGATTTTGGATTTTTATTTTAATTTTGATTTTATTTTTTTAACAAAATTAACTACAAACTTTTAGAAATACAAACTTGTAATAGTTCGAATTTGATACAAACTTGAATTAGTCGATTAAGAGAAAAAAACTACTAAAATTTTAGAAATAAAAAATTCATAAGTTATAGCATCCATCATCCATCAATAATAAACATCACAATTCATATATGATATATTAACCCTAAATATGAAGTAATAGTGAAAGATTTTGGGACTAGATTTAATTATTTAATTTTTTTAATAATAGAATAAATACATAATTTATTAAAAAAAAAAATTTAAAAATAATCGGGTAATTTGGATAATTTGGGTATACCCGATTGGGTATCGGGTTATCCGATACCAGATAATTCAAAAATCCTATAACCCGATCCCGAAACCCGAAAAATCAGATATCGGATATCCAATTACCCGATATTTCAAGTTGGATATCGGGTATCCAATATCCGATATCCATTTTGACACCCCAAGAAATGCTAATTAATGTCTTATATAGGTAAACTCTCACTTTCCTAAGGATAATTCACGTGCAAGTGCCATTAGACAACATGGAATTGGAGATTAATTAAAAAGGGATGAAATAAAAATATTAAGTTGTAATATGATTTTTGGTTTGCGTGAAATGCAGCCATGCAGGTATGGCAATCTGAAAAAAAATTAATGGCGGTTTTTTTAAATCTTGAAATGAGGTTGTATTGTGGATAATCTAACAGAATTAAAGATAGTGTGGACGACATATCTAATTTTATTTTTTACTGTATCCTAAATGACAAATATTTGTGTTACCTTACTATACTGTTTAGGAGAAAGTTACTAATTTGATAAGATATTATGTTAAAATTTATTGTTTCTATGATTAAAAATAATCATTGTATAAAAAGTAATTAATGTTATAAATAACAATAGTTATTTTTATAAATAAAAGTTATGGAAAATTCCAAATAAAAAATGACATTTCTCATAATTGCTATAGTTATTATTACAAAAATAATAATTATTGTTAATAGTAATATTTTAATATATAAAAAATAGTATTCCCTCCGTCCCAAGGTCATTAAGTCATTTCCATTTTTGCAAAATTTTTATCTTTTCTCATACTTTACTCTTTATTCTCGTTCTTACTTTATTTCCTCCACTTTAATCTTTAATACATTAATTTCTCAAATTATGTGTTTAAAAAAATTGGCTCAAGTATGTTGGGACAGAGGGAGGGAGTAGTACTCCCTTTGTTCCTTCATAGTTGAGTCTTTTTTCTATTTCGGGAAGTTCCTTTATAGTTGAGTCATTTCCGTATATGGTAACTTTTTTTCTCTTTCTTACTTTAATCTCTCTTACTTTATTCTCTCTACTTTATTCACTTTATACTTTATTCTCTCTACTTTTTCCTTTCTCTTACTTTTTCATCTATTTATTTAACACACCCAACATTCCTTTCTAAAACTTCGTGCCGAAAAGTTTTACATCAACTATGAAGAAACAGAGAGAGTATTTTTTAGTAGGGATGTCAGTGTAGCCCGCAACCCGTGGGCTGGCCCGATTAGCCCGCCAAATTTATAGGGTTAGGGCCGGAAATTTCTAGCCCGAAAAAATCAAAAACCCAATTAGCTCGCACCCGTTTAACCCGCACCCCATTAGGGCCAGATCCGAAAGTCCGATGGGTTGGTCCAAAAACCCGATAAAAGTTCTGTTATTCAATATTTTTACTCCTAATTCGACATTTAATTGATTAATTTTATAATATAGATATCTATAAAAAGAACTTTCAATTTTATATTAAATATATAAATTACATATTGAATTTTATTAATATAAAAATAGATAAATAAATTAAAAACTTCAAAAATTCACTAAAAAATATTTAAATTTCTAAAACATGCATTAAAATTTCAAAAAAAATATCATAAATATTAGTATTTGATCGTGTTTATGATTGTGTTTAAGCCTAAATCTCAAATTTATCATATTTAAATATTTTACATTTTACAAGTATAACTATTTTTCATCATTATTTATTGGATCGATCGCATGTTAATATTATCGGTAGCAACCGATTAACTCGCTGGGCTAGTCCGAAATCCGAGCTTTTAGGGTTAGAGTTGAATTTTCATAGTCCGAAAGAAATCACAAACTGATTAGCCCATATCCAATTGACCCGCAATCCGAGTGGGTTAGCTCGAAACCTGATGGCCTGCGCAATTGACATCCCTATTTTTTTTAGTGAGATAAATGCGGCCCATACTTGATTAAAAATAATTACTTTTATGCCTGTTCAACCTATGGCATTGGATTGCTATCTTCAAATTGGTAAAAAGTAAAAACTGCCTAGCACAGGCTTAGAATGGGTCAGCCCAATATAATTTTATTTAATTAACGTGTATTTTCAACTTTGGGACATTGTTACTATTTTTCAACCTTAATATTTCAACTTATTTTATAATAATATTAGTTGTTAATTTGTTCTATACTCTTATTGATATTCAATAGATTTTAATTGCATTGCATTGAATAGAATTGAATCGAATAAATTTAGTTTGACATTTTCATTTGACATCAGTACACGAGCTTTTAGGATTGTTTCAAATCTAACAGTAACAATATGAAAATGGCGTGGTCTTCCGAGTGCTTCTATTTGGAAAATCTCATGTTGCAAAATATTCCTTAACAATCAGACTTAACGTCATTTCAAACAACGTCGTATCGAATATGGTGTAACACAAGATTTTTACACATTTTAGCACTTCACGCTATCGTCGAATTTTGATTCTGTGCTATGTATGGCATAGATTTTTTTTCTCAAGAGTTTATTTGTATAGTGTATTTTAGTTTGGAGCACTTCATTGACTTCATGTCTGATTTAAATTAAGAGAAAAAGCAGTAGTGATTATATATTTTCAAATTATGAACGAAGCATCTCTCTTTTCAATTATCCAGAAACGAATATGTTGAGTGCGATGGATCGTTGTTGTAAGCATGCATGAAATGTATGTTTGTATGATGCTTGAGATTTGAGGCAACCTCCAACTCGAGTTTCGTGTTTATTATGTCACAAGTATTACACTAATGTGGTCCTACCTCACCAACTTCAAATTTTCAACTCCATCCTCTCTTTTTTACTCAAGATAACGACTGAACATGTCTATACTAAATAATTAAACCACCCAAAAATTGCATCAATATGTTCATTTGACACCACAGTAAATTGGGCAACTAAATTACCTTTTGCCTTTTGCCAATAATGCGTTTACCGCTAACCTACAACATGTCTGTGGGAGATGCGCATTAGTGATTGAGAGTGTGCACGGCCAACTATAATGTTTTCTAGGTGACAATGGAGATTCGAATTATTGCTTTTGTGGCTATGTTTTTTATATTAGGTGCACATCATTGTACTAATTCATATCTAATTATTTCTCTTTCGGTTTATAAAAAAAGTTTTTATTTACGGAAGATTTGAATTTAATAGTAATTGACAAGCATGAAAGAGACACATAAAAGATATAAAATAGGAGAGAGAAATAGATAGAGAAAAAAAATTATGATATAGTTTCCTTAAATATAAAATGAGGCTAATTTTTATGTGAATGGACCAAAAAGAATAAAATAAGACGTACAACCCCGAAACCTCTAAGTTGAAGACCGTTGATTAGGGTACTACAGGGCTAAAATCTGTAGTTTTGCAAAGTATGTATGGATATGATGTGGTTGTAGAGTTTCTTAGATGAGCTTGAGAATGAGATATATTTCACAAGGACAATTAGAGTGTTATTTTCTCGGCAAAAGCACGATTTCATTACATTCAGCACTTGTTGGAGACAAAAATGCTGCAACTTAGAAGATGGAGTATTTGAAAGTGAGAATCTAATGTACTTTCTTCATCCCATTAAAGATAACCTACTTTCCTTTTTAGTTTGTCCCAACTAAGATGATTCATTACTAGAAAAGAAATATATTTCTCTCTACTTTATTCTCTCTCTTTTACTTTACTCTCTCCACTTCATACACAAAATAAAGTTGTATAAATTCTCATGCCGCCCAAGGAATGAGTCATCTTTATTGGGAGAGGAAGCACATGTTTAGTAAAATAGTGACCTAAGCAAAACTAAAGTTATGCATAACTTCAATTGGTTTTAAACTTTGAATAAAAAGTTAGGCGATGCTCAACAGATACAGTAAGGAGAATATGAGATCATGAAGACATGATTGTTTGGAAGTCGTCAGTTTCCAAGTGGAAGATTGTTAAATATAGAGCATAAAAGGAAGTTAGTCAGACTTAATATGTTTTCTACCATGTTTATAATTTGTTTTTATTAATATGATATTGCTAGTGTAACTAGAATTAGAGCCATTTATTTTTTCTATAAGAGCATCCACAGTGGGACGCTCTATGCACCGCTACGTCAGCATTTTATCCTCTGCCACTTCCACCTGCAATGGGGCGGACTATAGCCCGCCTAAGCCACGTCCTAAGCATTTTATCTATTATTTGAATATTTAAATACTTCAAATTTGGAAGAAAAAAAAAACTTCATTTCATTAAAATTAAAATATTACACTACGAATGTGAAAAAACTACAAATTCTCAACGACGGTTGCGGTTCCAAACTTCTTCAATGATGTCAATCATGAGCTAAGTATGGTCTTGTTGGCTGCGCATTGAGGTTTGTCGTTGTAGTACCTCACCGAAGCCCATCGGTAATCCTCGAGTGACAGGCGGGGTCGCCGTGTTGGAACTAGGTCTGGCTTCATCATCCACCCAGTCGGTGACATGTCCAACTTCTTGTCCGACTATCATGTTATGCATGATGATGCACGCATACATGACGTCGGCGATGACTTTCTTTTACCAGAAACGCGCCGGACCTTTCACAATTGCCCACCGCGATTGGAGCACCCCAAAAGCCCGCTCCACATCCTTCCGCGCAGACTCCTGCTTTGCCGCAAACAAGACTCTCCTCTCACCAATTGGGCAGTTGATCGTCTTCAAAAAGACAGGCCACCTTGGGTATATGCCATCGGCCAAGTAGTATCTCACATGATGTCTGCGGTCGTTGGCAGTGAACTCGATGGCCGGTCCACGACCCCTGCACTGATCCGCGAAGAGGGTGGACGAGTTGAGGACGTTGATGTCGTTGTTCGACCTGGCTACACCGAAGTAGGCATGTCAGATCCAGAGGCAGTGGTCAGCGACGGCTTCCAGAATCATCATAGGGTGGCTGCCCTTGTAGCCGCTTGTAAATTGGCCTCTCCACGCCGTCGGACAGTTCTTCCACTGCCAGTGCATACAGTCGATGCTCCCTAGCATCCCAGGGAAGCCGTGCACCGTCTCGTGCATCCTCATCAGCCTCTGGCAATCATCAGCAGTCGGGCGTCGCAAATATGTGTCGCCAAAAGCCTCCACAACTATCTTACAAAATTTCTTAAGACATTCGCGGCCAGTTGTATCCCCGGCGTGAAGGTACTCGTCGAACATATCCGCTGTGGTGTCGTAGGCCAACTGCCGGATCGCAACCGTGCACTTCTGCAACGGCGTAAGTCCGGGTCTACCGATGTCGTCTTCCCGATACTGGAAGTATTCATCACGTCCCTCCAACGTCTGCACAATGCGGAGCAAAAGATCTCGGCTCATTCTAAAACGGCGGTGAAAAACATTCGGGCCCCACCGGGGATTCTCGGCAAAATAATTTGCGAACAGACGTTCGTGAGCTACGCCATGCTCGCACGGGACATACGTCTGACGTCGTATCGGCCGAGGGACCCGCGCCACCGCCGCCGCCGCTGCCTGCTACCGCTGAATTTGTGCCAAGCATTCCGCCGCGGCTTCATTAACGGCATCGAACAAGGCTCGAGTCAAGGCCCGTCTGCAGCCATCCGATGTACTCAAATCGTAGTCGTTGGGATTCATTTTTGAGAAGATGAGAGAGAATAATTGAAGAGAAATTGAAGAGATGTGAAATTGGAGTGTGTGAAATGGTATAGAATTGTGGTGTTTAAATAAGAAAAAAATTTGGAAAAAAATCAAAAAAAAGAAAAGAAAACGTGTGAGCATCGTCTGTCGCATCGTCTGCGATGCCGCAGTGGCGGACGATGCGACGGACGATGAGCATCGTCCGCGCTTCGTCCGCGCACGATGGTTAACCCATCGTCAGCGATGCTGCAGTGGCGGGCGATGCAACGGACGATGCATCGTTCGTCACATCGTCCGTCCCACTGTGTATGGCCTAAATAGAGTAGTCTCTTACAGTAAATTGTCACCAAAAATTATAAAGTGAAATTTCTTAACTCCGAATATTAGGAGTATGCCTGTCAGATCGGGTATCCTCCGAAATTTTCGGATACCCGATCCCGAAATTTCAAAAAATCAATACCCGATACCCGATCCGAATTTAATTTCGGATACCCAGATACCCGACTCGGGTATCCAGTCCCGAAATATCGGGCATCCAGTCCTGATTGTGATTTTGATTTTTTTTTTTTTAAATTAAATACAAACCTTTAGAATTTACTGTATTTAATACTATTATTATTTAGTTCTAATTATCGTGACACCATTTTTCATTAGTTTTTCAGAATCAAGATACCGTTTTTCTTCTGTTTTAGAATCAAAATTCTATTTTCTTGTGTTTTTAGAATCAAGACACCATTTTTCTTTTTGTGTTTTAGAATAGAGGCTTAGAATTATAAACTCATTGTAATTTCAAGGCATTAAATTTTTCCTTTAAACAGAATCCAAGAAACTCAATTCAAATACGTTGGAGGTGGCAGCAACTTTAATTTGATATGGGGATTTATGCAATGTCAATAATTGAGGCACTGACGGGACTACTATTCCGGCGTCATCGGTGGCTTTGGCAGTTGCAGATGGCGGAAGAAAGGGAGGCGGCGGCGGCCGAGAGGAGAGCACACGATGTTGGGAGAGGAGACGCCGCCGCGGCGGAGGGAGGCGCAAGCGAGAGAGCATAGCTGGAGAGGTGAGGGAGAGGCGCTATGAATTTTGGGGTATACGATCCTAAGTCACTAATAGGCAATTACACTAACAATTAACTTAAATGTAATTAAAAAAGAAAATTATATTTAATTAGAATAAAAATATAATTTATTAATTTTTTTAAAAAAAATCGGATAATTCGGTTATACCCGATCGGGTATCGGGTTATCCGATCCCTTATAATCCAAAATTCTCATTACCCGATCTCGATCCGAAACCCGAAAAGTCGGGTTTCGAGTATCCAATTATCCGATTTTTTCCGATTTGAATAACAGGTATCTAATACCCGATATCTATTTTGACAAGCCTAATTAGGAGTATCATATTATACCAAATATCATGACAAAAAAAATGAAAAGTTCCCACCCTAATTTAGGCTTAAAAATTGGGCCGCTTAGGGTAAAGTTAATGGCACGCGTATCAAAATGGGCCCGCCAACATTAATGGCACCACCATTTAGGGTAGGTAGTTTTTGTTGGTCCACGACGAACTCACATTTTTATGTTTATCCTTTGTCTCCACTTTTATTTACAACTATTTAATACTCAAAGTTAAATCGTATCTGTATACTAATTATATAAGGAAAAAGAGAAGGACGAACCCAATTTCCTAGGATTGTTTCTGTCCCATTCCTGGATATTTGTAGGTTGAAACAATAGAAAGATGTCTCTTTGGTCGAATCACACGAAATGAACTACAGTATATGCTTAAATGATTTCGTAATTCGAATTTTATTACCAACATATTAATTGAATTTACAAATTAAATGCGTACAAATACACATATTCAATTGGCAATTAAAATACTATAGTAGTAATATTTTTCAGTAATTATATTTTCTTTAAAATTATAAATTGTTTCTTCGTAATCATATGATCATATTCATGAATCAGGCATGTATGAATATTCTAACTTGTTTGTGAACTACAAAATTCCTCAATTGAGAGCAAATTGTAATGAAAACTCATAGACCACTCCATTTGAACCTCTAAAAACTGATATCGATCAAGGACTACCCCATCTCGATATTATTGCTCTTCTTTAGTCGAATAAAGAAGTAAAGATCTTGGGAGTTTCATCTTAATTCGTGAAAAGTTAAGGGGACACATGGATAGATAAAAGAGATCTAGAGAGATTACACAATATTGCATATGATAAAAGATTAAAAGGTGTGATGGGTGAGGGGTCCATGCTTTTGACTTTGAATTGTAACAAATCATTTTTCATCATTGTCGCTCTCTTTTTATTTGAAGTCAACACCAATATATATAAGACAGATTACTCTTAGGAGAATCTTAATAAGGTGAACGAAATGGATTGGTTAAGGATCTTTCTTTTTAATATATATAACATGACTTGCATTATTATTTTACTTGACTTTTTTGACAAAGTTGAATGCATGTACAGACCTCAATAGTTTTGATTGTTAAGTTTTAATTTCTAGAATATCTTAATGACAAAATATTATTATTATACATACTTATTAAATTGTGCATGATTTCCTCCTTGTGAATTGCTTTCCACAATTAAACACGGCTTATACTGTGGGATATGCATGAAGCGTGCATTATTTACGCGGTACAAAATAATTTCAGCTTTTACATAAATTAATATTAATAAATTTATAATATGAATGAACAAGTCAAGTTAATTAAAGAAAAAAAAATTGTAGTGCATATGCATAAACAAGTCAAATCCACGTGAACAAGTATTAAATATTTGATTGACATAGACAACGAATTAATTAATTAATTAAAATTAATAATTAGAAATGAGAGAATTATACTTTATAAACTTAAAGATTAATAAATACTACATAAGTTTTTAATTAACACTAATTTGGAATTTATAAACCCTAACTACAACAAAAAATAACTCATAATTAAATTAATAACTAGTTGCAACAGTTGTACGAGAATTTTAGTGACTTTTGTACCGTATTAATATTGCATTAAAACTTGTACATTTAGTATACTACCAAGATTATTGTTTAGTGGACGAAGGGATTACAAGATTAGTTAGTTAATTATAGACTATGCATAATTTTCATTTACTTTTTCTCATATGTGCAGTGCAATAAAGTCACGCGTCTTAGTTTCTAGACCATCCAGACAAAAATGCTATGAAAAAGAAGTTCAAACAAAAAAGTGAAAAACGTAACTAAGTAATTAATAATATAACATGATATTCATACCCTTGGCGTTTGAAAATCAAAAGGAGCATTTAATCTTATTTATTGTTAAGTAGACGTGAATTAATTTCGTGGCAATTAAGACACAGAAAGTGGTGGTCAAGATTACCTTTTTGGCATGTATATTTATTTATGTATAATGGAAAAACATATGGTTAGAAGCCCTTTTCTTAATCAACGAATGAAGCAAGTTTTCCCATGAAGTTCGGTTGGTGAAGTTGTTGAGAGTAATTTGAGTTGGGTAGCATGCATATCTCATTACTCGTACAAATGTCACCTCCAAATCAATACTAGTAATTCTATTTTGGGGTGATAAAATTAATGTGAAATCTCAGTTATTCGTTCACCAAATATATGTAACTTGATGTGAGTGTATATGTGTTAGTGTAGATGATGTGCCGGTGTGAAGTGAACCTAACAATTGTTTTAAAAAAAGGATGTATTGGTGTTCATATAGTGTGGTAGATTAGGGGTAATAATAGGGTCACCCATATAACACTATAATATTGATCAAGTTTTGACTATACTATTTATTATTTAGCCGTGTCTCACCTTTACTTACTAAATATTTTAAAGCTCAAAAAGGATATCGAATCATTATAGAGATAGAAATTAAGTTTAATAAACTACTAGTTTTATAGTTATAATTTTGTTTTTATTTCATATTTTCTAAACCCCTATATATGTAATTTACAAGTGTTTACCTCGAGTAAGTGAGGGAGAAAGGAATCAATAAAGGGAACCGTGAAAAAAGAAAATGAATAATCCTTATAAATTTTTCAATTTGTTTGATTAATATATAACCATACAAAGAATTATTAGTACTTATTGTTTGTCTTGGTGAGTTTTTCATTTCTTGTTATTTGTGTTTATTAGATTTATTCAATGAATGAGTATGACAGATAATGCTCATATATGTGTTGTTTAACTGATTTTGATTTCTTGTGTTGGTCAGACATTTTTTCTCTAATTGTCTTGACAAAAATATTATACTAGTTGATATAAAAGAGGTACTATAAATGTAAATAAGTGATGGAGTATATGATATTCAAGTAAGGGAGAAGTGATGGTGAAAGAAAAAGTGAGAGAGAAAAGGTTTCAAGATTGAATTGATGAGGTTTGCCACTTAGAAGCAGTTATTGCAACTTGCAGACATCGTTATCACAATTAACACAAAAATGGGGTCGAAATATTTATGGGACAAGGATTATGTGCCTGTCATATCTACCTTAAATATTAGTATTCATATACTACTACTACTATTTTTCTTTCCTTTCCTTTTTTTATTTGTTTCTGGTGGGCGTGGATGTTTCACTCCTTCTGTTTGGATTGTTGTGCAATTTGTTTTGTCCAAGATGCTGTTGGTGATTCTCAATTGCTTTCTTTTTCTAGTTTTCGATAAACAAAATTGGTAACGTAACTCACTTCATAAAAAGGTATGGATTGGGAGCAAGATAATGTAGTGGTCGAGTAGTATTATAGAAGTAATAAATACCATGTTCATTTGAATCTCTTATGTCGTATTTGGTTTTCTAAATACTTGGTTGGTTAGTAGGATAATGCATGATTTGCAAGGCTTAGAATGTAGTGATTGGTAAAATCCATGTCTAGTGATTGATATTCATTTATATTGAATATAATAGTTTTCCTACGAACTTATTAATTAGCACATGAGTATTCATAATGGTAGCAATGTGATTCAAGTAATTAATAAATGACCTCACCTAAAATTCATTATAGGCTTGAATTTTTATTTTTATTTTCTGGAATTTCATTTTCAATTGTCTTTAACTATGTACTCCTACTATTGACTTTATTGTCCGAAAATGATATTACATGCAACATGAATAAGTATGAATTATCCCAAAATTGAAAGATTATTTTTTGGTGCAAATTTTTCCGAGCGGAATCATAATTTTATAAAAAATTACTCCAAAAGTTTGGTCGTTTATCAAGTACAGTTGCACTTGGTAATTTAACAACAAAGCATTGCTCGGTACATAATTCAAATTTTTTATACGATCTGAGCTTTCAATGTTACTCGCAATATGCCCTATAAAGTTTTCGTTGATCAATGTTCACTTGCAATGTGTTCATAAATTATCAAGTAATTAAAGTTGTTGGTCTGTAAAATTTACTCGGGTTTACTTTTTTTTTAGCGGTTACATAACACTTCCTTAATTTACATGTATAACTTTTTAAGGTTACATATTAATTTCTAAAACTTTTAACAACTTTCCTAACCCAATATTACAACTTCCCTACGTATAAAAATCCATCTATCACTCTCTGCTAATTTTACTTACCTTATTTTCCTTTGAAAAGATAGATACATGATTGTGAGCCTATCTGCATATTTCTTATGACATTGAATATCACGGACTTGACTTTGGTAACTAATGAGGTTGGATTTTGGAATGCCTCATTGCCCTATCTCTATCGCTAGAGAGCTAACAAAATGCAAATAAATTATATAAAGTGAATATAAGTATTATTATAATAATATTATGCCAAGAGCAAGAGCCTCATCCCAATATGCCTCAATTATATTTGTACAAATTCTATGTTAAATTTGAAACTCCATTGGCTAACGAAACTGTTCGCCACTACCATTGAAATTCCCAAAGTTACAATTTAAAAGAATTGTTTATTACAAACAATATTGACACTATTTTTTTACTGAGATAATAGTAAAATTTTATTATAGATAAATAAATTTTAATTTAAAGACTGTGTTAAGAGAACTCGAATCTGAAATTTTTGACAATAGACATTAACTTCTCTACCGTTTGATCAACTCTCGCACACAAAATAGAGTCAGATCACATCTTTCATTGGAGGAAGGTGGTTACGACTTTATATTTTGTGGTTGTATATGTACTAAAAGTACATTGTAAGTTTAAATTTTATGACGAACACAATATATGTTCAGGTATCAACTTCAATTTAATCAAACTAATCACACTCATGCAGATGCAGATGGAGATATTATGCACAAGATAAACATAAAATAACCGCGTATTTAAAAGTAGTATTAAATACTTCCTCCGTCCCCCATTAAGAGTCACATTTTTTCATTTCGGTCTGTCCCCAATTAAAAGTCACACTTCATTTTTACCATAAATAGTAAGTAGGTCCCACATTCCACTAACTCAACTCACTCACATTTTATTATAAAACCAATATAAAAAAATGGGTCTCACATTCCACTAACTTTTTCAACCAACTTTTTTTTACATTTCTTAAAACCCGTGTCCGGTCAAAGAGTGACTCCTAATAGGGGACGGAGGGAGTAGCAAAATTGTATACTTGAATAAAGTCAAGCTCCTTAAAAAGAGTCGATTAAAGTTTCTATCACGATTTTTCCATTTTTTTCAAATTTATCAACTTTTGTTTACATATATGACCTTTTAAAAAATTACTCCAATCTATTATTGATTTAAATTTTAGGCGCCTGACAGGCTATTAACATGGTGAAGGAGTATGTGTAAATTCTCTTCTAAAATAAACGTAGTATCGAATATGATTAAACGTGTCGTAATTTTATTTAACAAAAAAAATCTGACCTCCTTCACGTAAGAGTAAGACCTTCTTTTCTTAAGTAGCCCACCAATTTAAGCTTCTTTCCTTCTGTGCTCAAACATGAATAAATAATTAAGAGAGTCAAGAAAGTTGTATAGAAGACATTGCAGAAAATTAGCATTCTTATAAAATGAAAAAAATAAGAGAACAGTAATGGGCACAAATAGTTGGCTCGAAGACATTAGAGAAAAGGAGCGTAAAAATGATTAAAAAAAATGAGAAGAAAAAGTAATTGAAAAAGTAGAATAAGTTAAGTTTGAATTGATTGATCCTTGCGGCACAACACCAAGACAAAGGATTTATCGATTCCGCTATTCTTACTTCAAATTATTTGTCTTATTTAAACGGCGTCTCAATAAATTATATTTTCATAGGTTTTAGTATATGTTTGTTTATTCTATCTTCTTCCTTTCCAAATTTAGAGTATATCTAGAATTCCGGTACCGGAATTGAAAATTTTGCATCGCTTTTTGGCGTGCCGTTTGCGTACAAATCACAATTATCAAAGTTTACAATATTAGATTATACTAATAAAATCGAGTTTCATATTTAAAAATGCAAAACAATGAGAATTTACACTCATGACAAGTTCGTTCGATTTTTAATTTTTTACCATGTGCATTAGGTATTTCTTTCACAAATAAGTTTATGATGCCATGTTGGTACCTTATTTTTAGATTCTAGCATGTTTATTTGCAAAAAATATACTTTTATAACATTTCGAACCAATCATTACGGTTGCAACTTCATTATACAATTTCCGAAATGGCACAAAATTCAAAATTTTTAAAATGGACACTTTTTACGTTAATAGTTATTATACACAAATATTTTTATTTATAAGGAAAGGTTTAATATCACTATTCTTGAATCATTTTACTTAAATTCGACCTATAAAATATTAGTGTTCCTGTAATGTTCTAGTTAACTTAATATATCTTCTAGAACTGTCGAAATGATTAATCATTATTGCTCATGGCATTCCAATCCATTTTAAAATAAAATTTTAATATTTTACACTTAACTGAATTAAAACTGGATGGAACCTTCTTGTAAATGTAATACATGGTCGTATATGAATATTACACAAAAGTTGGAAATATTTTTTTTAGTAGAATAAATTTTAAAAGTAAAACTATTGACGGAAACAAGTGATCATATGTTGGACGGTCGTGTAAGTCCCTACTATGCTTATTTTTTAGTAGTGTCTTCAAACTTATTCAAATTGGTTTGCTATTTAAGTTAATCCGTCAATTGGAGTCCAGCTCAATTTTATTATAAATTGTACTTTTTCAGTCCTTTAAAAATTGAAACTTTAGAAACAACATAAGTTTTAACATAAAATTGATAAAGTAAGAGAGATAAAAAGAAAAGTATGTTTGTGGATGAGTCTCACCTCATTAGAGCATCCGCAATGGTGTTTAGGTCAGCCATAGGCCAGCCATTCTCTCCCCTGCCACGTCAGCAACACTAAAAAAATCACCTACCACGTCAGATTTAGGTCAGCCATAGGCCAACCGCAATAAAAACAATTCAAAATATACTACATTTACGGAATTAAAATTGCGATATACGGAATTAAATTTACGACACATATACGAGAAAAATAATCCATTCCACTAAAAAAAAGTACAAAGATTTAAAAAAAAAAGTACATGATTTTTTTTTTAAAAAAAAGGGCTTCAACACATGAGCCCCGCCACTCTCTACTCCTCATCGCCGTCACCGTCGTCCTCGCCGTCGCCACTGCCGCTGCCGCCACCCGTGGTATCTGAGCCCACGTCGGAACCCCCCAGCCGTGACCTCGCGATCTCTAAATCAGCACGCATGCTCTCGAGCATCTCGTAAAGAAACCTCTTCTCCGTGGGGTCAGTGGCGTTTTTCCACTCTCGGAAGACCTGTAACATCTGAGCCCGCGTTTGGTTACGCGAATGGAGAGTGTACTCGAGTGGGGCGGCTGGGAGGGCGGAGGACTGGACCTCGCGGGGCGATAGGGGGGATCCGCCCCTCGCAGCCCGCTGCGCCCGCTTGTGTCCAACCGGGCGGGGGCGACCAGTAAATGAAGGAGGGGATGGAAACTCCTCAGCATCCGGGGGGAGGTCGTGGGATCCGCCGCTGCTGCCGCTGTAGTCGCCGCTATAGTTAAGTCGCTGCTTCTTCGGCCACCCAGCGTCGCACCCAGACCGGAACTTCTCGGAGTCCTTCAACAACAAGAAGCACTCCCAGAAGGTGAACTCCTTATACTTCCCCTCCAAGGGGAACTGACTCGCGGCGATCCTCCGGGCGTTGTCCTCAGTCTGCCCACTTCTGAGCTGACGGAGGGCGTTGGCGTACAAATTCGCAAAACGGCCCACCGCGGCCCTGGTGCGCTCCCACCCTTTCCGGACCTCCTCGTTGCTGTAGTCCTTCCCGTGCGGGCAGTGGCTCTTATAGGCAGCCCTGATCTTCGCCCACATGTTGACGACTCGCTGGTTGTTCGCAACCAGTGGATCGTCGCACACCTCCAACCACCCCTTGGCCACCACGGCGTACTCATCCTCCGTCCACTTCCTCCGGCCTGTGGCAGCGGGCTGCGATGACTCGCCGACCGCCTTGCCCTTCCCCTTCCCCCTCGTCTTCTTCTTCGGCGCGGCCGGCGTCGCTGGAACGGGAGTATCATCGTCCCCGAGATCGATCCCCATATCATGCAATGACAGAAGGTCATCGCCAGAGAACTGCGTCTCCACCGGGGTCGACGTGTGAGACGAAGCCGTCAAAAAATCAAGCGAGGGCCGATATACCACGTCCCCTCCCGGTGACCCCTGCACCCCCCCCCCCCCCCCCGCATCCCGGGATGCATACCGTGCGGCATCCCCCACCCCCCCCCCCCCGCCACATCATCCCCATCATCTGCTACAGCATCATCTGCTGCTGCATCTGGGGCATACCCCCCCACCCGGGCGCTGACTGCCCGCCGCCCGGCATCCCCCACGGCATACCCCCCTGCGCCCCCCCCCCCCCCCGGCGCACCAGCCATCATCCCCATCATCTGATTCCAAGTGATGTTAAATCTCGGGCCGATCTGCCCCCATCCAGATCCCACGGGTACTGTGGGAGTCTGAGAGCCGCTCGTCGCCGGACTGGACTCGTTGTTGTGATCCATCACTCGATGATGCTCTTGAACAGAAAGTTAGAGAGAGAGAAAACTCGTTAAAATAAGCGGTGCAAATGAAAATGAAACGAAAATCGCGTTTATATATGATTTAAAAAAAAAAAATTCGAAAATCGGCGCTGGCCGATCGGGCCTCCCCAATGGCGGCTAGCCGATCGGCTTGCGCTTCGGCCAGCGACGAACGATCTGCCAGCCCACGCCGATCCGCTCGCCGAAATCGCGTTTGCCGATTGCAATGGTTCGGCTAGCCGATCGGCTAGCGCGACAAATCGGCTAGCCGGTCGCTAGCCGACCATTGCGGATGCTCTTAGTGAGAAGAAATTGCTTTAGATAGAAAGTTTTTATTTTCAGGGGACGGACCAAAAAGAGAAGAGTTTCTGTTTTTAAGGAATGTAGGTAGTAGGTAGACATCACATTCACTAACTCATTCAATTTACGTTTTATTATAAAACTGATATATAAAAATGAGTTTCACATTCCATTTCCTATTTCTACCCACTCTCCTTTATACTCTCTTTGTCCACGAATATGGGTCTCGTTTTTTAATTTCGCTCCATCCGCGAATAGGAGTCCTAGTTCATTTTTACTATATATGGTAATAGGCTCACATTTTCTCACATTTCATTTAAATCTAAAATACATAGAAGTGTGACTCATATACAATTAACATTTTTGTGTACCTACTTTTCTTAACATTTCTTAAAATTCGTATGAAAAAAAAGAGGACTTCTATTCGCGGACGGATGAAGTATTTCTTACACTTCGTGCCGAACTCAAATGAGACTCATAATAGTGGATAGAGAGATCAAGAAAGTTCATATCAACGATCTATATTATCTAAAAATATATTTTGAATAAATTTTTAAAATGTAGCCTCTTTTTTTTTTTTTTTATGTGTCTGCCTCTAATCCTCACCTTTGAGCGTCTTCAAGAAAGGGTGCAAATCATGTCCCTCTACTGATTTTTTTTTTAATAAGTTAGATTATTTTCTTTTATTCATAAATGAGTGGCTTTACTGTACATTTTGTCACAGCAGGAGATCCAAGTCCCTTATATTTGGCTCTTTTAAAAAAAAAAAACTCATTCTATAATGAGAAAGAATATTTAAGAAGATATTATACTCATGTAAAATATATATCTCATTCCCTTGGAGATATTATACTCATTGGACTTGGACTATTGGAGAATAAGTTGTTACGAAGAAAATGTAAATACCATGGTTATTTACTTTACCTTATTATTTAGTAGTATCTCATTGCCTTGGAGTATACTTTTGTATTCCCTGCGTTACACATTAATAGAAGCATTTCATTTTGTGCATTTATTTTGAAAAGATAATTATAAATAGTTAAAGTAAAGAAATAATAAAGTATGAGAGAGAATATTATAGATAAAATTTTTTTCTACATTATTCTCTCTCTTACTTTACTATCTTTCCACTTAACTATTTAATATCATTTTTTTAAAACGAGTGCATAAAATGAATTGCTTCTATTAAACGGAGGAAGTAGTTTGAAGCTAATCTAAAAGTTCAAGCAACTTGTCTTAACTTCTGCTTGATTAACTATCATATATATTCAACTAATCCTCTTTGTATTTGGGGTTGCAAAGTATTGCAGACAAACATACGCAGTAAAAAACAAAAAGAAATATCTTGACAATCAAAAGAAAACAAATTAGACAACTTAATCAAGAAATTCCTTGTCACCCATCCCAAAATATTATTAATAAAATTCACTAGTTTCCAACGAGAAAAAGAAACAAATTCTTATTCTCACTTGTTAATCAAGATTAAAACCTACCACGTCATGCCACGTGGACCTCAACTGTACACCCTGGACCACAGTCGTTACGTTCATTATCTATAATCATAATTCCTCATTACTGTTATTTTAATTTATTTTAATTAAACCTAAAATGGTTTTTCTTTTTTCAAATTTTGAGTTTGATTTTTCCTTTTTTATTACTCACAAAGCAAAGCACCCATCGTCGTTTACTTTTTATCACCTTCTACGCAGATCCCTCTCTCTCACTTCCTTCTCCCACTTTCTTCTTTCGCAGAGATTCAAAGCTGAAGTCCCTCTATAAAAATGTGTTCAAATCTTTGAAATTTTTGGGGTTTTTCTTGCTTCCTTTTTTGTATTGAAACAAGGTTTTGAGCAATACAAGAAATAGAAACAGAGATTTTGTGTGTGTAAACGGAAATGGGAGTTTGCACTTCTAAACCCAAACCCTCCCAAGAGCTCAATTTCCATTCATCAGATGAAATCAGCGATAATTATGCTCCGGGGCAGAATAACGATGAACAGCCAGTTCCGGCGAAGAATAGCGGCGAGAATGCGAGGAATTCTGGAAACCTCGAGAAGAAAAAGGGCGAAGAAGCAGGAAAAAAGTCTCCTTTTTTCCCCTTCTACAGCCCGAGCCCAGCTCATTATCTCTTCTCCAAGAAGTCTCCGGCGAGATCTCCGGCGCCCGGGAGTGGGACGCCGAGGAGGTTTTTCAAGAGGCCTTTTCCGCCGCCGTCTCCGGCAAAGCACATCAAGGCGGTGCTGGCGCGGCGGCACGGCTCGGTGAAGCCCAATGAGGCAGCGATACCGGAGGGGAAGGAGGTGGAAGGGGCGGGTTTGGATAAAAGCTTCGGCTTTTCGAAGAATTTCTATAGCAAATATGAGGTTGGGGAAGAAGTTGGGCGAGGGCATTTTGGGTTTACTTGTAAGGCCAAGTTCAAGAAGGGGGAGCTCAAGGGTCAGGAAGTTGCTGTTAAGGTCATACCTAAAGCCAAGGTGAGATTTTGTTTTGGTGATCTGGTGTTTTTTTAATCTTGATGGGATTTTGTTTTGTGGAGATCTGTTGAATTCAGAAAGGGGTTATATTTTGTGAAGAGCTCAGTGTCTCCGAGAATGAGATTTCATTTGATTAGGTTATGTTTTGGAAGATGGTTGAAATAAATTAATTTGAATATTGGATGATGAGGTCTGGAAATGGCTGATCATTTTGTTAGTATTATGAAGATGAAAGATAAATGCCCGGATCTTGCTTGCCGATTGTCAAACTGTTTGAGATTCTAATGATGTTGTTTGTCTGATGTTGGTTACTTGTTTGTGTTTCTAGATGACCACAGCTATAGCGATTGAAGATGTGAGGAAGGAAGTGAAGATACTGAGAGCTTTGACAGGGCACATTAATCTCATCCAATTTTATGATGCTTATGAAGATCATGACAATGTTTATGTAGTCATGGAGTAAGTTTTGCTTCCTTTGTGTTTGATTATTCTCTTATTTGCTTATAATGTGTAGAAGCATGATCTCGAGTTTTACTTAATTTCTCAGGTTATGCGAAGGAGGTGAACTTTTAGATAAAATACTTTCGAGGTATCAACTTGTATGAACTTGTTTTGTTTTGAGAGGGCAATATCCTGTAAATTTGGATGTTTTGAGCTTGAATATTCGTGTGAGAAGCATCACCTATAATAGGTTATGTTTCCTAATGGTTCAGGGGTGGCAAGTATACAGAAGATGATGCAAAGTTGGTGATGATACAAATACTGAATGTTGTTTCGTTCTGCCATCTCCAGGGTGTGGTACATCGGGATCTTAAACCTGAGGTAGGAGCTTCAACCGTGTGTCTTGAGTTACAAATGGTTTATTGAAAGCCTAGATCGCCTTCTCTTGTGTTATTATAGTGTGTCAAAAAGCAGTTGGAGCTGAATGCTCTTTTTTAGCATGTTTGATTTACTAATGGAATACTACTATTTATAGTATTGTCTAACTGGTCCATGCCTCTTGACCAGAATTTCTTGTTTACAACTAAAGAAGAAGACTCAACATTGAAGGCCATTGATTTTGGATTATCAGATTTTGTGAAACCAGGTTTGTCCGATATGTTCTTATAAAATTTGTGGCGGAAGTTATGATTGACTCGGTTAGATTGACATTGATTCATTTCTTTATAGATGAAAGGCTTAATGATATCGTTGGCAGTGCATACTATGTAGCTCCTGAAGTTTTACATAGAGCATACAGTACTGAGGCCGATGTTTGGAGCATTGGTGTTATCGCTTATATATTGTTATGTGGGAGCCGGCCATTTTGGGCTCGAACTGAATCTGGCATCTTCCGTGCTGTTGTTAAAGCTGAACCAACTTATGAGGAACAACCTTGGCCAACTTTGTCATCTGAGGCAAAAGATTTTGTCAAACGTTTGCTTAATAAGGATCCGAGGAAACGAATGAGTGCAGCTCAAGCCATGTGTGAGTGTCCAATGCTAGTAATGCTTAACCCTGCCCCAACAAAATACACCGATTTACTAACTCACCAAAATATCTGCTGCTTCAGGTCATCCGTGGCTCAGAAATACCAGTGACGTGAAAGCGCCATTGGATATATTGATATTTAAGCTAATGAAAGCATATATGCGATCATCTCCCCTTAGAAAAGCTGCATTACGGGTGGGTAAAGTGTATATTCCTTCAATTTCTTTTGTGCATTGCATTGAAAGATTATCTCTCCACTAGAAAGATCATAAATATTTTTCGGGTTTCAATGATTAGGTAATAGGCGCACTCTGGATAGAGTAACCAACTTAGGTTATTTCTTACTCTAAGGTAGATATCCCAAAATGGACATTCCCTTCAGAGATGTAGGATTAGAAGAGGTGTCTAACATTAGGGTGCACTTCTCTACTGATATGGTTTCATAATTTGTTAGAAATACGCATGCGAAAGTGTCCGGTCATAGGGCCTATTGTGAGAGATATCTTGTGACAATCTGATTTGCTACCTGTTCATTTTAAACTTCTAATCTGCTGTTTTTACTTTGCTGTTGTGATTCCATAATTTCCTTCATCTATCTCTGCAGGCTTTATCGAAAACACTGACAGCGGATGAACTTTTCTACTTGAGGGAGCAGTTTGCACTGCTCGAGCCAAATAAAAACGGCACCATATGTATAGATAATATTAAAACGGTTGGTAGTTGTCACATTGTTCTTGCTATTGTTTGTTTAAATCAAAACTTGGTCTAACTGCCCCACTAATTTGGCCAGGCCTTGAAGAAAAACGCAACAGACGCCATGAATGAATCCCACATCTTTGATTTTCTTGCTTCGGTGAGGCTTTGGATCAAATGTGTTATGAAATGTCAATCGACTGTAACTTACTCTGTCTTTTCTCCACACAACAGCTGAATGCACTACAATATAGAAGAATGGATTTTGAAGAATTCTGTGCTGCTGCTTTGAGTGTGTATCAGTTGGAAGCTCTCGATAGATGGGAGCAACACGCTCGTTGCGCCTATGAGCTCTTCGACAAGGATGGCAACAGGACTATCATGATCGAGGAACTAGCTTCGGTAACACATACTACAATTTTCATAGTCCTTATTTCAGGTAAAGGTTCGATGAAAACGTGGAAACTTAAAGAAAGTGGATGGAATTTTATGTTTCAGGAACTTGGCCTGAGCCCTTCTGTTCCTGTTCATGCTGTTCTACATGACTGGATCAGACACACTGATGGGAAGCTCAGTTTCCTTGGATTTGTAAAGCTATTGCACGGCGTCTCCAGCCGGGCTCTCGCCAAACCTCATTAGGATGCTACTCAGCTTGTTTACGTTGTCGTTTTATAGAGCAATTCACCGCCAGATTCAAGATTCCGGTAGACTACCAGCTTCTGAAGATGAGATACACGAGATTAAGGATTGCTGGAATTCAACACAAGCAGTTCTGCAGCCACTGTAAAGCCATAGTTAACTTCATCCCTTTTTTTTCCTTTTTTTAAACTTTTATTAATTTATATTTTGATTGCAGCTGAGAGCATTTCTCAGCAGGTTGTAGTGGACATTCATACCCTCTCTTCTGACATACGATGCTGACTTAATAACCTTCCACCTTGTATCTTCAACTCCATCTAATATATTCAATCTCCTTTTTTTCTTTTTAATTTGATGCATACAGTTGAAAGAAATCGAGCAAGGAAGTTTAGAGTCCCTAATCTGATGTACCAAACCAAGCCAAATTTAACATTGTCAAAAGAAACCAAAACTAGAAGACAAACAGAATTCCTACATGCAATCAAGATTTTCATTACTGTCTCTTGTCATGGACAACAACAGACCATGGTCTGTGTCACCAAGAGTGCAGAGCCACAGGGACCGGAATCCCTTAACAATTGCCCATACCACAAATCGAGCGCCTTGCACCAATCTCTGATTATAACATGATTGTAGCAGAATCCCCAGTCATAAACGGACAACGTGAACAGTTGTTGTAGCAAGAATTCAAACATTGCACCTAACCAACCTGCTAATTTGCAAGAATCTTGATTATTGACCTGCTAATAATCATGACTGCTCAGGACAACTACCTGGATCATTATCAGCTTCAACTTCACTAGGAAAGACAAAAACATCGGATCATTAACGTGTAGCCAATGAGAAGAGACATAAAAGTTACAGACATTCCAAATATACTATGTAGTAGGAGTAATATATAAGATAAAACTCTAAATGGTCGTCAAGCACAAGAGATAAGATTGATAAGACTTGTATGCATAAATTTTCATGGTTTCCAAAGGCAATACTTTATTCATATTACAGAAGTAATTTGTGGTGGAAGCACATGAGATTAATTCAACTAAGAACATTAGGTAGGCATCTTATATGGGTAAAAAAGACCATTTTCTGCATACAGTAAAAGAATTGCAAGGTCATCACCTGCAACTTTGATGCTTCAAGCAGAACCTCACCCCACAAAATCAGCAGAGGAAGCATCTTACTGAAGAATCTTGAGAACTTACAGGTAAACTGATAAGAGTGAGTTGGCATGCTCATCTAATGTGAAGCAGATTTGGATCTAAATAATATTAATTACTACAAAAAATAAGAAATAAGCAGATACAAAAGAGTCAAGAGAGTACTTCCAGGGCGGGCCAGTTCGGAGCTAGGATGGAGGCATGGAGCTAGCTCAAAACAGGGACTAAAAATGGATAACAGCAATTCAATTCTGAGCATGTCCAATCCAGAATGAAATATAATAAAACAAATTTAAGTGTTTAATTCCACTGTACTAAAATTGTCAAACAAAAATTCTTGAGCTCTACTTGGTTAAAATAATGGAAACATTAGTATGACCTAAGCAAAAATCCCATAAACACACATCGAGTCTAGTCAGTTTCTTCAAAGGTCCCAGTGTCCAAAGAGAAAATGGTGATGCAGTTCTGAACTTCCCAAGGAATTAAGATTAATCTGGTGAATGAGGGCAACAATGACGAAAACCAAACTAACTACTATACATCCATAAGCCTTGAGAGAATGTTAGATTTATGTCCAACTTCATTAAGCAGAAATCAAATAACCAGAACAAAAATCAAGACAAAGTGTAGAAACCAACAAACAAGTTCCAGATAGAAATATTTATTTATTTATTACCCTCCATGTCCAAACTTACAGGTTTTAGTAGAGAGTTTGTCATGAGGGTTTGTGGACCCTTCACAAAAAAGCTCTCAGAATTGTTTTCAAGAGGATGGAATGGTACATTTGAGGCCTGGTTCGACTGGTTAGCCACAGGAAGTCGAAAGATGTGATCACCCCATATGTCATACTGGAATTTCTCCTCCACAGCAATCATAGCCCCTGGTTCACTAATTTTATGGTTATTCAGTTTGGTCCCAGGAGCTCGTGCCTGAGGAGAAATTGTCGATGTCGAAGCCAAAAAAGGAGAATGGCATTCCCAGGAAGGTGAAGACCTCCCAGCACTAGGAAAAGTGGCAGAAGGTAACAGAATGGCTCTACCAGCAAGTTTTCTAGTTGAGTCTAGTTTCTCTCCAGCGGAGTAGCACCAGTTGGTCACATGCCCAGGTGAAGCCTCATTTTTCAACAGGTTGACCTTAGGAGGTTCAGAGGGCTCTCTTTTATCATGTTGCTGATCGGATGGCTCAGAGAAAGGGTTCCTAACTTCCACAGGTTGATTTATATCAAGAGGAACCAGCCATGAACGCTTAGGTGTTAAAGATGTTGCAGGTGATAAAGGTGATGTAGGGGTAGAATTGCTACTCTGACTACTTGAAACTTCAAAAAATCCAGGTACCCTCATGCCACAAGTCTTCTTCTTCCTCCGCCTTCTTCCCTTTTCTTTTCCGATTCTAACAGTGAGACTCCGTGAATCCGATTCAGCTTGAATATCGGAGTTCCCAACTGGTGAAAAGTTTGACAGCTGAGAGGATGCTAATCTGTTTTCTGGTGGATGATCATCTGTGAAAGAGTTCTCATGCTTCTGATGTTCGGAAGCATTAACATGTCCCTCTCCAGAGGCACAACCAACCAGACCTCCAGCAGCAGATCCCAAGAGCAATGCTTCTTCTCCTACTATTGATCCTTCATAACCATTCATGTTGGGAGGCATGGCAGCATTGGTTTTCTTTTTCAACCGCATACTCAAATAATTGACTACACCACTGCCTGCAGATGATTTTTTCCCACTTTTCAAGTTATGATATGTGAAGGCAGTTGAACGTGGAATCAAGAGATGCACTAGTAGAAACAACAATGATGCGGCAAAAAAGATTAGAACCATAATCTTCTTCAACCTCATCCAGAAAGTTGATCTTTTGCAGAAGTTAATCAAGAGCATTGGTGAGCTTGCTCTCATGGGTATCACAAGGATGCCAGCTGCAAGTGACAGTTCAAGGTCCCTCTGTATGGTAGCCATGGAGAAATCACTTTGATACAATATCTGAAGCATTACAGATTCTCCAGGTGGTAAAGTAAAACCTTTACAATTAAGCACGAGAAACCCATCTAAACCACAATCCGACCCTGAAACTCCAATGCGTACTACCTCCAGAGGAAAATCTCCCATATTCTTGGCGTACACTTCTTTAATCAAGGGATGAGAACACAGCGACTTCTTACCCTCTGTGGGGTGCAAAGTTTCCGGGGAAGAAAAATTTAGTTGGGATGGGAAATTCATCTTAAATTCTAAACTTCGCACAGAATCAGACCCATCTAGCAACACCAACGAAACTGATCCACCAAATCCTCGGAGAGGCAACCACTCCACCCCAGAGAGATTATTCCTGATGAGAGCCGAACTCCTCCATTCACAGCGAACAGAAGGTTGGAAGAGGACGGGACCAAAAGATGCGCTACCATAAGGATGAATCAGAGCTTCAGTCATCCCATCCTTAGCTATCGAGAAACCATACTTTGTTGGAGCAATTGATTTGTTACCCACTATAATGCTGGACGAAGATGGCTGTAAATGCATCTCATTTGTGCGGCAATTATCTATGACTTCTCCAGAATTTAGAATAAGCTGCACCAAAATTGGTTGATTACTCGGGTTTTTAACAGCTATCCACTCGGAACAATGATTTCCAACCTCAACCATTGGGAACAGAACTTCATCATCATCAAGAACAGACATGAAACTTGCTCTGGCCTGAGATTTCCAGTTACTGAGCACCAAGTCATCTGCTTGTCTTCTATCCACTGCCTTCAGATAACAATTGACAGTCATTATTTTCTTAAATTTGAACTTCAGACTTTTTGCAAATACATAAAAAGATTCTACAAGGATAGAAACTATATGGTTCAGGAAAAAATTATAGACTAACTACCAACTTTATACACATGCTATTATGTACCTGTTTAACCTCTACTGATCTTAGAAGAAAGCTTAATGCCTAATCTAGCTTCAACAATGAAGTAACGAACAGAAACAGCTACATTTCTTGACACCAACGCCATCATTATATGTTACTACTATGACTTCATGATATGAGTCAGACTTGTACCATTAGGGTTATGTTCTCTTTGGTTGTAAATTTATCATGGGAAAAACAGGGAAACCAAAATTCTCTCTCTTTAAATCCCTCTATTCTTTTCCATCCTTATCAATACATAAAAAGACATCACCTATTTTTATTCCTCCTTTTTACTCCAATAAGGTAAAATATTATGTATAGGTATGAGAATATTCTCATATAGGGGTGAAAAGGAGGAATAAGAAATGATAAAATTCTTTTTATAGATAAGACTCAAGAAGAAAGGAGGGATTTAAAGGCAAGAAACTTTCTTTTATCCTTTTTTCATGATAAATTTACAATCACGGAGACCACAGCCTAAATAGTGCAATCAATGCAAGAATCCAACTCTGGTTGTTGAAAGCTATAAATAAAAGCCCTTAAAAAACTTCAGTTACAGTTCGACCTCAGCATGGTATAATTTAAGTAATCCAACTCTGGCTTCAATATTTACAAAGTGAAGAACTTGCACACAAACACAATTAACTAATCCAAGAGAGTTCATTTGTACAAAGAAAATGAATCAGGGGTGTATACCTTGAGACCAGTAGGTGGATGCACGTCATTGTCAAAAGACTTTTTTCTGCCTTTGACACCAATAACATTAGTCATCTCCTGGGCATATATAGTAGCGGAATCCAATTTTTGTCCTGCAAAAACATTGATTACATCTATGCAAGATATTTCAATCTGAGAACTTCTTGTGTCATTTATCTCTACAAGCAAATTACATGTCATGTCTACTTCATGAATCGCCCGATAGCTTATGACTGCTACTTGTGTGACAGACTTAGGAAAAAGTACAAGTCCTTCTACAAACTTAACTTGAAAAGTGTCAGCACTATCTCCTACTTGTCTGACCTTGATAACACTCAAAACATGAGGACCATCATTTCTCACCGAGAGAGCAACAACAGGTGCACTTGTATCAGATGGAACCAAGGCCTCTAGAGATACTGAAATATAATCTGTATCTAAAGCTGGACTTAACATAAACTCCGCTTCAAAAGGTACTACAACAGTTTCTATCTCACTGGCTGAAGATTTCACTAACTGTAGACAGAAAGCACCAACAATTTTTCCCTCAAAATGATCTGAAATCTCTAATTCCATAATGGCCTCTGTTAGCTGAGAAGGAACCTCCCAATTTTTGTGAGGCCTTACGGAAATTTCAGGTAGACGACTATCAGCGCTTCCAACTTCCAACCACTCTTTAGGTCTTAATATCCCTTGCTCACTGGAACCCTCCATACTGCGTGCACTGCAAACAGCTTTTGACAAACGGGAATTATTTCCAGAGGAAATGGATATCCAAGCAGTTATCTCTTCCACATAGAGAGCTTCAACGTAAGGATTGAAAAGAGACAAGTTCTTCCTCCACCTTCCATTAGAAGAAATATTGAAACCATCGAGAGGCTTTATGAAATAAGGAGAATCAACAGCAAAGCCTTTAGCCTGAATCACGAACCCCCCGAAACTAGTCTGTAAAACAATTTGAGCTGAGGATAGGCCCAAATTTCTAGGGAAAAAAGTGAAACATATTGATCCAATATCTCCAGGAGCCAAGAATATTTCACTAAAATTACATGGATAAAACTGTGAATTGCTGCTGTAAGGATAATGGATAGTTAGAACACTATCACTGTGTACATTCTTCACCGTTATAAAGGCTACAGAAGGATAATACAAATTCTTTTGTCCCCAATCAAGCAGAAAGGGTCTGACTTCCACAGGGGGTCTAGAAACACTATCCCAAATGACAGAGTTAACTCCCTCCGCATTTTCCCCTGATTTTGACGTGTGAGTTCCATGGTCAAATAATGTGCTCATACAAGATGAAACATCCACGTTTTGGCCATTGTTGGTGCTATCCTCGGACTGGGATCCATGAAAATCATCTGGCTCATTCAACGAACACAAAATAACTCTGCCAGCAAAAGTCTTGAAGATACCGTGCTTGGCTGGCCAGCTGAGATTACTCCTCTCTTGCTTCAGTCCAGGCAGAAATCCTTCAGACTGAACATTATAAGCTTCATCTGTTGCATCTTTTTCAATAGCAACTTCATCAAACGAAGAACCAGACAATGTTGAGAGGAAACAGAAGGAATTTGGATCTGGACATATATTGTCAAGGCTCTGTTGCTCAACAGCATTTCTAGATGCTAACAAACTAAAATCGCCATCAAAAATCCCCAGAGAACTTGTATGAGAATTGGAAGTATAGGTCTTGCACCTATCAATTTCTATCTGGCGTTCTGCTTCATTTAACGAGCATTTGTCACACGAAGCCAGAAGGAAAGCAGCACACAAAAGAACCACCAGCACGTGCAAATCCTTGGCACAACCACAAAGCCCCCTAAAAACATGCACCAAACAGCTTCTATCACCAACAGAACGCATGCAAAAACATTCAAACAACCACCATAACAAAATGGGAGAATCCAAATTAAATTAAAACCCGTATTTCACCATGTCTAAATTCTAAAACATTAAAGAAACCATAAGCAACGCTTTCAAATAGCACACAACAAAAAGTTATCTTTCTAAAAAATTATAAAAACGGCCCATTTACAAAATTAACAAGTTCTATTTAAAGGAAAGGAAACCCAAAAAATTTCCTTGCATAAACAGAATACAAAGTTACACAACTCTCTCTAACTCTATCCACCCATCACCACAAAAGCATCTCCGGAAACAAACCCAGAAAAGGAAACTCATGATAGACCAACATAAAACAGTAAATACCAACTATTTTTTCCATTTCAAAACTGAAACTATCTCAAAAAAACGGAAGAAAGCTATTCAACTCTTATGTAAAGAAGTACGCAACAAAAGGATTGAAAACTTTTGAATAAGGAAACAGGAAGAAAGAAGAAAAGATTTTGAGGATAAAACGAGGAAGGTTGATGGAGTTATTACCGAAGATAGAACATGGAGGAGAGCTGCTGTCTGCGAGCTTCGATCATCAGGGTTTGCGAGACGATTTCTCGCAGCAGAAATATCTCATCACATATAAGAATATGTTTTTTTTTCCTTTTCCCTTTGAATTAAGTAATTTTTTTTAAAAAAATTTACGACTTTTGGATTTCGGCTGAGCAGATATCGAATTACACGCACAACACACAGTGAGACAATGAATGGCCTCGGAGAGCGAGAAGAGAGAGTGAGAAGGCGTATATACCATTTTGCCCCTTGGCAGATGTCGTATTTTGACTATTTTGGTTAATATTGATGATGTAGTTGCCAATTAATTAAGCATCTTTATTTAAGATGTGACAGAGCATTAAACCAAACAATACAGCCCGACGGGCTGACAATTTTTTGCACGACACGAATCCACCCGTATGAAATTATTAGATATGCGTCAAAGTTTATTGGGTTCATGTCCTTATCGTGTCAACACGAAAACTTTGTGTCGTGTTCGTGTTACACGTTAAGAAAATAATATTAATATATTATAATATTATTATTTTATTATTTATTTTAAAATTTTAAATTTATTATTAAAAATAATATTAATATATTATAATATTTTTATTATAGTGTCATTATTGTGTCGTGTCATATATGTGTTGTTATCGTGTCGCGTTGATCCAAAGTTATTCGTGTCGTGTTCTGTTCGTGTTTGGAGTTTTCTTAACGGGTCGTATTCGTGTTTGTTGTTATCGTGTCGTGCCGTTATCGTGTCGACACAATAATGACACAACACGCTCAATTTTTCACCCCTAACTGCACTTATTAACTTGTGTAACTATTTTTACGGTGCGAGTAAAAATTCAAGAAATCTTATATTAGAACATCTCCAAAGGAAATGGTAAATGAAGAGATAAAGAGAATTAACTATCATATTTACTTCTTCTTGATAAAATTTCATGATCCAATGAAAAAAGTATTTGGAGAGGCAGTATACCTTCTTTCATATTAAGAAGGTATCTTTACCTATTCATGGAAGGAAATGTAAAAAATTAATTATTTTTATTTGCCTTCTCAATTTACCTTCTTCTCTTTTCTCTTGGAGTCCATTTCTTTTTAAGAAAGTATAATTGCCTTTTTGAAAAAGTAAATTAGAAATATACCTTCTCAACTTGTCTTTCTCCCTTGATACGCTCTTACTAGAAGTATATTGAATGGATTATGAACAAATTATTTAACTGATAATTCTACAAGTTTGCAGCATGGTTGGCATAATAGTAGCCAGCTTTTTATTCTGCACTCTACGTTACTATGAGTTAGTATACAATTAGAAGAAAGTGTAAATTGTATTCATGACTATGTCCAAAAAGAGGTACTACTACTACCAAATGCGCATTCTGATTAAAATCTGTTGATTATTAAATTTCCAACGAAAAATAATAAATTTTATTAGAATCATTAATTCTATTTAAAGGTTAATTAATAACTAAATCATAAATAAATTATTAAATAACTACTCGCATTCTAAAAAGAACAATACAACCCAGTAATGCTAAAATTACTTACTTTTATCATAAATGTGGACCATGGAATTTTATACTGACTTATTAAGAGCATCAACAATTCACACGCTGACACATTATTGCAAGGGAGCAAGCCATTGGCTCAGCCGCGCCCATGGCTCTTGAACCAAAATTATCGCCACTTGCAATTGCAATCATAGCGTGAGTGCATCGTATGCACAGAGTCGCGATTGGTGGAATTTAAGGCGATTTAATTTATCTTTACTTATTAAACTGAAAATTAATTTTAAAGTTCGTGAGAAATACCAAATTTTAGCTAAAATTTATGATTTTAGGGACCAATATCCCTATTTTCGAATGCACCAGCAGAGTACAAGTAAAGATTGCAATAATTAACCTCAAAATTTGAGGCGCTCAAGATGGATTGATTTTATTGGTGCTTGATTTGTTCATGTTTGTGTGATTGTAATGCTTAGTTGCATCTTATGTTTTACGGATTAACCTAATATTTGTGTGTGATTTCTAAGATATGATTCAACAATCTATTCAATATTTATTTGTAGTAACCCCTCTTGAAAAATAACGAACTAACATATACAAAGTAATTCATTTGTATTTGTGGATAGTGTGATCACTCGGTCAGAATATGAAGTTGAAATATCACAAGTTTAATATAATTAGGTTGGTAATTAAAGTCATATTGTTGATTTGAGTTGAGACTATATTGAATGCATGGACTATATATGCTTTCAGCTTGCATATCAACCCAATTCATATAAATTCTGACAATATCCTAATTTATTAAATTGTGTGTAGATAGGTGAAGAAACCCGCTTACCAAAATTGCCTCTTTCATGTCACATTCCCAAATTTCTAACAATAATAAACTCTATTTGAAAATTTTACAGTGGATTCTGGATGGGACACCAGAGTTGAGTTAGATTTTTCGAATTATACTTAATTATTCAAGTCATTATAAAGGTAGTTGACTTGAATTTTATCAAAAATACTACTCCACTCTATAATTCAGTAGATTTCAAAGGCGTAGGTCCTTTTGTTCCATCAAGAAAAATCGGAAATTATGTGTAGTAAGATTATATAAAAAGAGGGAACATAATACAAACATTATGGGCTATATAGATCAAAAAGTGGTAACCACTACCTCGTGCGTGTTTGTTTTACAATGGACCATAACCAGCTAATTAAATTTAATTTTTTCACCAGAATAACCAAATAAATTTTTTATTTAATTTTCAGCTTTTTTGCAAGAATAACCAATTAAATTAGATATCACTATGCATTATTCAAAATTGTCGGAGAATCTTTGTGCGTCAACAGAGTAGTTCATATTCACTATTTACATAGAGTTTTCCCATATTAATATTGACGATGCGTGGGATGTGCCAAATTATTGTCCCCAAACATTCTTGAATAATATATTTATTGATCGAGCAAGATATTGACATATAAATAAGTAGTACTCCTACTACATTAATAGTTTTATCATCGAAAATTAAGTTTTCAAGATCTAAAATAGTATTCCCTCAGTCCTATGAAAATAAGAACATTTGGGACGATACAAAAAATTAATGCATAATTAGTAAAATTATAGAGAGAATAAGAAGGATAATTAAAACAATGTTAATGGATAGCGAGACCATTATTATTAGTTTAATAGTGAATCTTATAAGTTGTAAACATATGTACATGATTAATGAGTTGGAAAAACTTTCCATAAATAGAAATGAGCTTTTTTTTTATGGACAGATGGAAAGTGAAAGTGTTCTTTATGGAACAAGGAAGTACTATATACTCTCTCTGTCCCATTTTAGGAGTTCCATTTGAGTTCAGCATGAGTTTTAAGAAATGTAAAGGAAAGTTAGTGAAAAGAAATAGTGGAATGCGGATCTTACTTTTATATACTCCCTTCGTCCATGAAAAATAGGACACATTTGTCATTTCTGGTTGTCCATGAAAAATAGGGCACATTCAAATAAAATGGATCACACATTCCACTAACACTACTTCTCTTTTACTTTTTTCCCTTTTCTCTTACTAATAATATGGACCCCACATTCCACTAACACTAAATCTCTCTTATTTTTTTCCCTTCTCTACGTTTTTCGCTTCTCTCTTACTTTACTAATTCTACATTAAAATTCATACCATTCACAAAGTGCATATTTTTCATGGACGGAGTGAGTATTAGTTTTATAATAAAATGCGAGTGAAAAAAAAGTTAGTGAAACGTGAGGTATATTACCATTTATGAAATATTCCAATCGATACTTCTAAAGTGGAACATTCATATATAGTAAATTGAGACTGCTAAAATGGGATAGAAGGAGTAATATTTTAATTGTATCTTTATTTGATATAAAAGTGCCCTATGGTTTTCCGTTTTCATTTGAATATGTTAATGTTAATATGTTATAAAGTATATAATTTTTTTTATCAACATAACTTTATATCTTATACTCCATTTATTAATAATTTCCTTTTAAAATGAAATTATGAATACTTTAATTCTTTGTATAGAGATTAAAGACACTAAATGAAATCAATACTGAAAAGAAATATACGTAATAACTATTTTTCTAAGGGATTGTCAAACAAGCTTATTAAATTATAGAGTGAACTATAAAAATAGTTAATGGACTATGCGTTTATCTCGCCAATGAACCCTGGACTTTAAAAATATCCTCAGACAACCCTGGACTAAGCATTTGTCTCGAAAATAGTCCTTTTTCACTATTTCGTGACGAAAATACCCTTTTGAGGGGTTTGGGCAATTTAGTCTTTTTACATTTTAAATCTGATATTATTTCAGTGATGTACTAAATCTGATATTATTTCAAAATTATCATTCTTCTTCCATTTTGCCATCCTTCACTTTGTTTCTTTATTTCAATATTAGATTTAATTTTATAAAATTAAATTTTAAATTTTAATTTTTAAATATCAATAAAATTTTTTAATTATTAAAATAACTATTAAATAACAAATTAATAGTTTTAATCAATATTTGATAGTGTCTAATATTTAATCAATAAGGTACGACGACGCCTTAGTTTTAATCAATATTTAATAGTTTTAATCATAAATAGATCATATAATATGATTTATTCCAAAATAAATATGCATCTAATGTATAGGAGAATTCGACTAAAAATATTATGAAGTTGACTAAAAATTTGATATAGGAGAATTTTTGTTGAAATTTTCTAGTTAATTTTAATTGTTTTCAAATTAATAAACGAAAATTATATTAGTCTTACATTAGATGCATATTTATTTCGCAATAAATCGTGTTATATGATCTATTTATGATTAAAACTAAGGTTTCTTCGTACCTTATTGATTAAATATTTGACACTATCAAATATTGATTAAAACTATTAATTTGTTATGTTTAATAGTAATTTTAATAATTCAAAAAATTTATTGATATTTAAAAATTGAAATTTAAAATTTAATTTTATAAAATTAAATCTAATATTGAAATAAAGAAACAAAGTGAGGGATGACAAAAGGGAAGAAGAATGATAATTTTGAAATAATATCAGATTTAGTACATCATTGAAATAATATCAGATTTAAAATGTAAAGACCAAATTGTCCAAACCCCTCAAAACCCCCCAAAAGGGTATTTTCGCCACGAAACAGTGAAAAATGACCAATGTCGAGATAAACGCTTAGTCGAGGGTTGTCTGGAGATATTTTTAAAGGCCATGGTTCATCGGCGAGATAAACGCATAGTCTAGGGACTATTTTTGTAGTTCACTCTAAATTATATGAGAATATATTTTATTATTATTATTATTATTATTATTATTATTATTATTATTATTACCGTATTATATATTTTAGATATTATGGTTTCATAAGAAAAATAATCCAAGATGATGAGAAATTAAAAATGTCTATTCATCTTTCATCATGCTTTGAGGATAAGCGTTCTGGAGTGTGGACGGATTCACCATACACGTCTAATTCAATTCGTTATCAAGTAAAAATGTTTACGATAAAATGTTTCTTTAATTTATTAAAGAGTCGGTATTATTATGATTTATGAGCCTTTAACTTTTAATTATTCCGACTTCAGTAATTTATTACTCCATTATATTGCATGTGCATAACAAATTTGAAAATAATGTTGGGAAAACACATGTTTTCTAAATTGTGAACACCTAAATAATCTAAATATAAGTTTCCGAAATCTCAAAATACATTAATTAAGCTTAATATATTCCGTATACACCTACACCAACTTTATCTGCAAAATTGATCACGGATGGAATATATACTTGAAGTCGCCAAATTTTATTTAGAGTATATTGCCAAAATTCTTAGATGATAAATTATTGAAAATTATTACTAGTAGTATTAATTTACTAATATACAAACTGGGTTTCCAAGCCGAGTTAATTAATAGTAATAATTATTTGGCAAATGATGGTGATTGTAACTTAATTAAACAAGCATGGATTATTTTGACTTCGACAATATTGATTCAAAAAGATTCCAGTTGCACAATTAAATAATATGGCGGATTCCATTTCAAATAATTCAAGATTCACGCACTTCTACTTTCTATGTCCAAGTCGAATAATATTGATTCAAAAAGATTGTAACTTAATTAAACAAGCATTAATTAATTTGACTTCGACAATATTGATTCAAAAAGATTCCAGTTGCATAATTAAATAATATGGCGGATTCCATTTCAAATAATTCAAGATTCACGCACTTCTACTTTCTATGTCCAAGTCGAAAAATTCGACATTTTGGATCGACACTTTATAAGGTCAGCTATGGTGTAGACTATATAGGTGGAAAAGGGTAATATTATTTGAATTTGTTGCCATCGTCTATTCCGAATAAGAAAGAAAAAAATTATTAGTAGTGTTGTTGAGTCACGTACTATATAAATAATGCCAGTACATTTTCAACAAAAGTATTGTGTAAGATCGTATTAATTACTATAGTTTGATCTTTGAAAGGAGCTGAGAGAGAAACAATCTAATTTCTATATTTGTTAAAATGTTCAGAAAAGATTTTTTTCGAAAGAATTACTATAATATTTTGTTTCCAACTTAAAATTAGGGCTGGATAATCATATGGGTTGGATAGTTTCAGATTCAGTTGCTATTGTGTCAATCCGACATCAACCCAACCGAATAAGGCAAACCCTAACACAATCCAAAATTATCGGGTTCTAATTTGATAGCAACTCATTAACTTTGTGTGTGTTTCTGTAGGGTTTTCATGTCATGTCGAATTAAAATTGTCAACCCTTCTGTTAACATTAGTATGTTACGATACAATTTAGCTTGACACGCCACGATAATGACCTGAATATAATATTACACGATTAAAACGTGGTATCACATAATTAAAACATATGAATGATTAAAATTTTATCACAATTTAAATCCAAATAATAAAACTAAAGTATAATACCTTTTTAAATAATAAAAATAATTAAAATACTAATTTTATTTCTTAACGAATAATCCGAATTCAACCCGAAATCATCGAGTTCTTATTGGGTCGATAAGGGCCCAAACTCATTAACTACGTGCATACCCATCGTGTCAGTACAGAAAATTGACTATATTTTGTTTCTAAAAAACATTTTACATACTTTAAATATATTGTGTATATGGATATATCATAGTATATAATTAGACAACAATCGAATAACATGACCGTTTGTGTGTGTGTGTGTAAGTTGTACTAACTGATAGAAGAAATGCCGACTCACAAAATTGAGTATGGAACAAAATGTAATCCGGCCCATTCTCAGTAGTGTTTCCTCTGCAAACCCATGTCCAAATTTATATGCTTCTTTTAATTCACATTGAGTTATTTGAGATTGAGCTACCATGTCTGGAATGGGCTCAATCTGCAATTTTACTACACACTATATGTTAAATCTTTTCCATTAAATTTTATAATGAAAAAACTATCATCATGCATTCCTAAATTTGTTGGATTAGTACCTAATTGCATTATGTCACCTCATCACTTTTCATTAATATCTTCAATTAACTTTCTTGCTTTCCATATTTCCACTCTTTTGACGATGCATCATCTACTGTGTGATAAAATTGATTGATAAAATAATCCAAATTAGTTTACTGGTTATACTGATGATTTTTGAGTTAGTTTTTTTAGCCTTCAAATAGTGAATCTTATGTTTTACTCCCTCCGTCTCCCATTAAGAGTCACACTTTTCCATTTCGGTCCGTCCCCAATTAAGAGTCACACTTCATTTTTACCATAAATAGTAAGTAGGTCCCACATTCCACTAACTCAATTCACTCACATTTTATTATAAAATCAATATAAAAAAATGGGTCTCACATTCCACTAACTTTTTCAACCAACTTTTCTTTACATTTCTTAAAACTCGTGCCCGGTCAAAGAGTGATTCCTAATAGGGAACGGAGGGAGTATTAATCTATCGTATAATGCCATTATACGATAGATTACTATGTTCATTAATCATTATGTTTTATTAATCTATCGTATAATATAATGCCATTATACGATATAATTACTATGTTCAGATTGAGGTCGATGCTCATTACTCATTATGTTCATGATAAGGTAGGAGACAAAACAGTTAAAGAGGGCTCTTGGTGCAATATAGATAGTAGTAAAAATACTCGAAAATTACCGATGGGCACAAATTATGTTTATTACTTCGTATTTAGTTAGTGTTCTTTGGATTTGTTGCATGTCTGATCTCTTTGCTAAAAGAGAACAACCTAATTTGTTGTTTGTGAGTTAGCTCTCGTATTTCTCTAACTTCTTGTTCCTCTTATGGTTTAATGTGGATTTTGTGTTGTTTGTAGTTTGTATTATCATTATTCTTGGTGAACTCTGCTCGTTAGTTTCATACTTTAAGCATTTTTACTCTAAAAATAGAGGGCTATTTATTGTAATTCGTTATATAGTTGTCTTCTTCTGAAGTTTTTTGCCGGAGTTTACGCTAAAAAATGTCTATATTAAATTCTATGCATGTGATCTCGTGTTCAAACCTACTTTATTTAAAATTCATTACCAATAGTTAATAAATTTTGAGTGGGGCTTATTAAAATTTGATCCACCCTACCCTACAATTTAAACCTGGCATCTAACCACAAGTTGAAAATAAATGCAAATGTAGACACCTTTTTTTATTATCTAAAAGCTCTTAGGGAGTAGAGTACTATAACAACCCTTCCAAATAAATCTTTCTCATACGAATGCACCTTTTTATAAAGTTGATAAAAAGATACGATCATCCAATTTTTATGTATGATTTTGTGGTCCATATGATTACTTAGAAACGATGCGATTTTTCAAATATTAGAGCCAAATTGGGATGTTGTAAAAGATTTATTCTTTGAAGACTTGGCTTATGGATTCAAGGGTAATGACTAGTCTTTTTTTTTCTACAAGGAGAACAGTGTTATGAATTGGTCAAAGTTAGAAGGTGGTCTAGAAATTATCGAAGAATCAATACCACTTGCTGAGCGATATAAATGTAAAGTTCATCTCGCTTCTTTTGCCCTCTTTTGCGTGTGGTTGAGAGAACTCTCGTTTTTTTGTGGTTGTGTTGTTAGTTGTCTCTTTTTGTTGCTTTATTTATTGGTGAGAGGTATGTTGATCGTGGATTTGTTAATCGCTTCTCTTTTGTCTTTTTCTTTGGCTTAGTAAATGACTTTAAAGTTAAAGGTCGCGCCTTAGACTTTTAACCTCATCCTTCTCTTTTGTCTTTTGATTTTTGACTAGATGTGACTTAATTAAATATCAATGAGTTGATAATCTTATTGTTCATTTTGGTTGAATTGAAACTTTTAATGGGTGCCATTTTTTTTGTCTGTACCTTTTATCCAATTATTAAACCTTTACTAACCAAAAATCATTATGATGCTGGCAAGATCCAAAAATAATTATATTAATTTTTTAGAAAGATCCATTTCAAGATAGAAAGTTTTGTCGCGGCTTGCCGGTGACTATGTGTGGTCATGATATTGAATGCAATATGATTTTGATGGATCGAATTCTGCCAAATAAAGTCACAATGCATTGGCTATTGTTAGGTGTATACTAGCGTAAGCAGTCCCACCATAAAAATAAATAAAAATAAATAATAAAACCACACATCTGATTCAATAGTTATACTATAGTATACTTTTGCCAATTGGATTAATTACGTCTAGCAGTAATTTTTACACTGGTAAGTCTAAGTTGATGAAAGTGCCCTTTTCACAAGATACGCTTTGACTTATACTCTCGAATTGACTAATTGTCACCCAATATAAAAATGACTTTCTTTAATGTGTAGAAACACTTTAAATTCACTAGGTACCGACAAATTTGAAGGAATTCTGAAAATTAAGTCAACAATGCTCCTATAATATACACTACAATATGGGAGTACAAAGCTAGAAAGAATAAAGAATGGTTGTTGGTTGTTGTCTTTCATGATCTCCAATCTGTTAAACCCATTAATTTATAGAAAAGACCATGTGGATTGGAGGTTGCCACAATACGAAAGAGGAAAGGCCTAAAAATTAACAAAAGGCACATAAATAACAAAGGCCAAACACCTCTCTTAAATTCTCACGTTATCAACAAATTCTACGCAGTACTCAAGTTAAGAGAGTGCTGAGAGTTGCAATTGGCATTTGGCACGTTTTCTAAGTGTCCAAAATTAAAAATATACTAATAAAACAAAACTTGAAGATAAATCAATTAGGAATGTTAGCAGATTTTGCAAGAATTTGGCAGCACAAAAGGTTGCATGGGGCTTGTATTTGAGATGTTGCTCAGTTAAAATTGTAAAATTAAGGAAAAAATTGCAAAATTATAGGAGTAGTAGTAAATTAAAATGTAAAATTATGCTGCTTGCCAACTAATTTTTGTTTTTGGTACATTAATTGGCATATGTGCACATTTCGCCTTTCGATATTATCTTATCATAAATATTTTTTTTTTCAATTTTCATTTTCTCAACTTATAGATTATTTTATCTTACGTGACTCAACATTATTCCGGTAGTTTCATATTCCATTCTATAACCAATACTCCACATTTTATTGCTCCAATTTTCAGAAATAGAAGTAATATAATTAATAAAATGTGAATCTGATCACTTGAATTTATTTATTTTATACTAATAAAATAGATGTGAATCCCATTTGAATGTTTTTATTTTATACCAGTAATAAAATAGAAGTGGACTAATAGAATATGTGACAAGTAAATGAGACAAGTAACTACAGTTATAGTATTAAAATAGTAAAATAAATTAAACATTTATTTACTCGTGAGGAAAATATTACACAACAAGTCATAACATTTTACTCATAATATAATGTAGTATATACATATCCCATGCGACCACAACTTCTATAATAAATTAATTTATTTATTCATAAAAATGTAGTACTCCACTATTTTACGCAATCATTAAATATCCTGTATTATTATTTTAGAATATTTATATTAAATTTATATTATTTATATTATTTTATATAAATAGACCATATATTTCATTAACTCATTCAAATTATATTTATTATAAATTAATATTCCCTCCTTACCATTTGCAAGTGAACTTAATTGATTTTCTTTTTTACCACCTAGGGACCAAATCGGCACTAAAGTTCTGCCTATATTATTGGTGGCATATATTTTCATGAGAGTTTGGTTAACATTGTTTAAATTAAGAATCTTATGTTTGAGATGTTATATTTTTCTTATTTTTTCACTAACTTATTTCTACTGATTCCTCTTCATAACTTCTTTTTTAAAAAATATACATATTAAGTCAAAATGTATCCTTAAATGATAGGATTAAGGGAGTTTAAGTGATTAATCCGTCGCATCGTTCATTACTGTGGCGTCGCGGGCGATGGGTTAACCATTGTCTGCGCCCAATCGATCATCCGCGGACGATGCGACGTGCTTTTGTTTTTTAATTTAATTTTATTTAATTTTCAAAACCTATATATACCTCTCACTTTTCACTTTATTTTTCACTCCTTTCACTCTCAAATTCACACTACATATTCTACACTTCAAACAAAATGAATCCCGGAGACTACCCAAGTCCAAATAGTCCGATGTTCGGTGGTGCACGATGGCCGGGTACAGAACTCGACGAATACCGCCAATTCGACACCAACACCCAGTACGATCCCGAGTTCAGCACGGACTCGTACGGGCTGTCAGACATGGAGCCTTCTCCCAACCGCACACCCGCCGCCGCACCTCGCGCCGATCCGCCGCCGCGTCGGGCTCCGCTACCAAGAAGAAGCGGCCCAAGGCACGAGCCCAGAAGTTGCGGCAAATGGCGGTGTGTGAAGAGTTCGCCCCGGGAAGGACGAACTACGCCGCGGACGAATCCTTCGTCTTGACGAGATGCTGGATTGATATTTCAGAGGATCCGGTGTTCGCCAACAACCAGAAGGTTACTGCGTATTGGGAGCGCATCACCGAAAAATACAACGAGGCCACGCCTACAAGCGCCATAGGGAGCAGCTACGCAAGCACTGGGATCAAATAAAGAAGCAGGTTAATCTGTTCGCGATGAAGTACGAGAAGTGTGAGAGGGAGCAGGGCAGCGCCGAGAGTCTGTCGGATGTGCGCGACAAAGCGGTGAAATTGTACATGTCATTGTATGGCGAGTTCAAGCACTACCAGTCGTGGGCGATCTTGAAGGAGAAGCAGAAGTTCGTTGGTGGTATGATTCCCCAATCGACGACGGCGAAGAAGAGGGCGTCGAAGCGCACCTTCGCTGATTATACAAGCAGCGAGAGCGGCGCGTCTCCAATGGACCTCAACAATCCGGTGTTCGAGGATGAGAGTTCCGGCACACCGATATCCCGGCGTCCCCCTGGCATCAAGGCTACCAAGACCAAGGGCAAGGCGACCTCATCCGCTGCGGCGCCGCCTGACCATGCCCCAAGCCCGACCCCGAGCGCGACCCCGAGCGAGACTTCGGCTGCGTCACATGCCTACATGGATTTGGTGGTGTCTTCCGACTAAAGGACGTTGTTGGACGTACACAACGCCCTGATGCAGGCGACCAACCCGGCTCAAATCGAAGGCATCCAGCGGATGATCGATTGCCTCAGCCGCAGGTTGGGACTACTCTAGACGAGCCGAGATTTTTTTTATATGTAGTGCACTTTTTTTTTATTTTAATTTCTTATTTTGTAGTAACTTTTTTTTAATGAAGTAAATGTAGGATTTGCCTTAATTGTGTTGTTTTTATTTATTTATTTTGTTTGATATATTTGCATAAATTATATAAATACAAAATAGAAGTAAAATGCTTAGAACGGGGCTTGGAGCGGGTTATAATCCGCTCCATTGCAGGTGGAAGTGGTGGAAGATAAAATTCTGACGTGATGGTGCATAGAGCGTTTTAGTCCGTTTCAATGTCGATGTGGATGCCCTTAAAACTTCTTAACTAAAATTTTTAGGATTATGGGAGGGAGTAGGTAATAAACTGAAATAAAAACAAGAAAGTGAAAAGGTAAAGTCTTGTAACCCTACAGAATAGTAGAGTGGCCTCAATTATTATACCGAAAATGACAATCTCCAACCCTTTTGCAGAAAGTAGGTCACAATTTAGGGATACTGTACTCTCCAGCATTACAACCTGTCATCCACTACCTTACAAATTTATGAATTATATTCTCTCCATCTCTCTATATATCCATGCAATATATATATATATATATATATATGCACTATCTCTCTCTTCCTTCCACACACACAACCACTCAGCTGAGATTGCTTACAAAAATGGGGATATGCAGTTCTAGCGAGTCAAGTTGTGTAGTAGCGACGGCTAAGTTGATATTGGAAGATGGGAGACTACAAGAATACTCGCATCCCGTTAGAGTCTCTTACCTTTTGCAAAAGTTTCCTGACTCTTTTATCTGCAATTCCGATGAAATGGGTTTCGACGACGTCGTTTTGGGTGTCACCGACGATGAGGAGCTCCAGCTTGGCCAAATCTACTTCGCCCTTCCCCTCTCCCTTCTCAACCGCCGCCTCCTTCCCCAGGATATGGCCGCATTGGCCGTCAAAGCCAGCTCTGCTCTTGGACGGAATGTTGTCGTCTTCTCCGCCAAGAATCCGCCGGGAAATGCTGGATCTTGGCGGCGGAGAGGGAAGTTCTCGGCGAGGTTGAATGTCATACCCGAATGAATAGGAAATTCAAAATGTAGGAATTCAATTGTATATACTCCACTCCCTATTAATTAAGCGGGGCATTCACCCCAGTAATATCATTTAATTACGCATGTGTCACTATATCTACTTTTGGGTCGTTTAATTTCATCTTTTAATGATAAAGTACCTAATTGACTGTAGCTTGATACAACACAAAACAACTCATGTTTCTACTGCACCTTAGGTCCTTGAATACTCCTTCCGTCCCAAGGAATCCCTTCCTTGGGTGAGTTTCTGCGTCCCCTTATCTTGTGTGATAAGGGAAGATAATAAAATAAGAGAAAATAAATAAAGGAGAATTAAAAGAATTTTTAAATTTAGAGCATTCACAGTGCTGACTAGCCGATTCGCGTTGCTAGCCGAACCATTGCAGTCGGCCAGCGGCGAATCGGAGTAAAAATTGGCGTGGGCTAGCCGATTAGAGGGCGCTGGCCGATGCGCTGCCGCCATTGTGGCGTGCCGATCGGCCAGCGCCAATTTTCATTTTTTTTTTAAATTTTTTTTGAAAACCTATATATACGCGATTTTAGTTTCATTTTCATTTACACCACTTGTTTTAACGAGTTTTCTCTCTCTCTAAATTTCTGTACAAGAGCAACATCGAGGGATGAGTAACGCGGGTGGTAGCGGTGGTGGTAGTGGTGGTAGTGGTGGGGATGCTGAGGAGTACGAACGGCAGATGAACGAGGCTATGGAGGCCTACATGAACCGCGAGATGGAGCGTTACATGCGAAGGGTGTAACAGCAGGCGGTACCTCGCCCTCCACCGGTTGTCCACCGCCGAGCAGTGATTGATCGGGATCACGTAGCTGTACATCAGCGCCTATATGACGACTACTTCGCTCCGGACCCGCGGTTTACAACAACCATGTTCAGGCGGCGTTTTAGAATGCGCATGGAGTTGTTTATGCGTATCGTTGACACTTTGGAGCGTCGATATCTTTATTTCCGCTTCAGGCACGATGCGGCTGGCAGATCTGGCCACACCCCTATCCAAAAGTGCACGGCGGCAATCAGACAGTTGGCCTACGGAGGCGTGGCAGACATGTGAGATGAGTACCTCCACATCGGGGAGACGACTTCTCTGCAATGTCTGAAGTTTTTCTGTCAGGGCGTGATTCGAATTTTCGGTGAGGAGTACCTTCGAAGCCCTACCCCGCAAGATTGTCAGAATCTGATGCAGATGCACGGGGAGCAGCATGGGTTTCCCGGGATGTTAGGCAGCATAGATTGTATGCATTGGGAGTGGAAGAACTGTCCGACTGCCTAGAAGGGGGCCTACACGACCGGCTACAAGTCAAAGAATCCCACGACGATCCTCGAGGCCGTAGCTGATTACCGGCTGTGGATCTGACATGCGTATTTTGGGGTAACCGGGTCGAACAACGACCTCAACGTCCTCAACTCGTCGCCCCTCTTCAATGAGAAGTGTCAGGGCATCGGTCCAACCGTCTCATTTGTGGCCAACGACAACCGGCATGATATGGGCTACTACTTGGCGAATGAGATATACGCTAGGTGGCCGGTCTTTGTGAAGACGATCAGGCACACGGCGGATGACAAGAAGGCCTATTTTGCGGAACGACAGGAGTCGGCGCGCAAGGACGTGGAGCGCGCATTTTGTGTGCTCCAGTTTCGATGGGCGGCAATTAAGGGTCCAACGCGTTTGAGGGATGTCAAATGCGTTTCCCAAATAATGTACGCCTGCATTATCATGCACAACATGATCGTCGAAGACGAAGGTGTACAACTGACTAGTTGGGCCAATGACGATCAAGCCGGTCCAAGCCACAGAACGGCCACCCCTAGCGTACGACATGGGGTACCTCTCGATGAAGTCGGCCGCCTCCAGGAATATGCCGACATGCACCAAGTGGATGCTCATATTCAACTCCAAAAGGATATAATTGAAGAGTTGTGGGCACGGAAGACTGCACGGCGATAGTTTTTTTTCTTTATTATGTAATATATTTTTTTAAATGAATGTACTTTTTTTTAATGCAATTAATGAATTTTCCTGTATATGTCTCGTAAATTTAATTCCGCAATTTAATCGTAAATTTAATTCCGTAAATGTAGTTGTTTTTTAATTATTTTTATTGCGGCTGGCCTAAATCTGATGTGACAGGTGGATTTTTAGTGCTGCTGACGTGGCGGGGAGAGAGAGTGGCTGGCCTAGGCTAGCCTATTTCTATTATGGATGCTCTTAATAATAGGTCATCTTCGTAGGAACTAACATAAAAGGAAAGTGGAGTCATATGCACTAGACGGAGGGAGTACGTGAAATCTTAAATATTACACATATTTCACATTAAAGTACTAGTAGTACTATCTGAATATAGTCCATTTGATCTTAAAACAATGAACTTGTTCTTCTGAGTTGATAACATGAAAAGCCTTGGAAAAAATAGTACTTCCTTCGTTCCAAGATCAACGAAACACTTTTTTTGGGTACTGGATTTAAGGAATTGATATTTAAAGAATTCAAGTAGAGAGAATAAAGTATGAAAAGGTGAAAAATAAAAAAGTAAATGAAGAATAATTTAGGTGGACAATAAAATTAGATAGATAATTTTTTCATAAAAAGAGAAATAACTCACTTATAGTAGGACATTCGAAGAAATTTAACTCACTTATCTTATTAGTACAGAGGGAGTATCGAACCTCTCTTCCCCATCTACTTGTTATCATACCAAAATCTTAAAGGTGCTCCATTCCCATTACCAAAACCCATTACATATGTTAGATAAACTTGATTCTTGACCGTGAAAAACTGATGCATATGTTAGATAAACATGATTCTTGACCGTGAGAAATTGGTGCGTATTTGAATAATTATACACTTTATGACGTCTCTAAAATTCCACATTTCTAATATAGTTAGTATTTTTCATAATGATAATCACGAGATATGTTACATTAAATTAGTACTAATAATTAAATGATAACTAAACTATATTTACCAACATTTATATAGCATATTGGATTCAAAGATCTCATGGTATCTAATAGTATCATGTGTTTTCAAAGATCTCACGGTATTTTATACTCCCTCTTTCTGCGAATAGGAGTCTCGTTTTTTCACTTTGGCTCGTTTGCGGACTAGAATCTCGGTTTATGATTACTATAAATGGCAAAGAGCCCCCCATATTCAACTAACTCAATCCACTCACATATCATTTAAAATTAATACTATATACGAGTGCGATTCATATTCCACTAACATTCTTCCATCCACTTTTCTTAACATTTCTTAAATCCATGCAGAAAAGAAATGGGGCTTCTATTCGCAGACGGAGAGAGTATATGACCCTTTCCGTAATTCTCGTGATGTTAAATTATCAGTCTAATGACATAAGTATGTCAAAACAATTATATTGACATTTTACATGTATTATATTGACATTTTATGATATATGTGTGAACATTGATTTGATTACCAAAATTTATGAAAATTCGATATCAAATGTTATTATTGGAATATATGCCATTGAGATATTGTTAGATATCTTATAAAATTATCTTTACAATTGATATATATTTATTGAAAAAAATGATTTAAATTGGGATAGTTATATAAATTCAAAGTTGTGAGGTATTTTATAAGAAAGAGAACATAGTTAATTATGACTAATAAAATTCATTTTTTTCAATAATACTCCTATTGATATTTTTTAAAATGGACATTGTGTGCAATTTGAATTTTATCGTCTATTTTGAAATCTGTCGGACTAAAGTTGGTAATAGTTAATTTTCTAGTCAATTTTTGCTTGGTGGCTTTGGCTTAAGTTTGTTTAGTTTTTGATTTCATTGTTCTGCTTAGAGGGTGATTTTCCTTTGCTTGGCTTGCTCTTTTTTGGTTTAAGGTATTTTTTGCTTGTTTTTTTTTTGGACTAGCTTGTTGATACAGATCTTTGGTTCCTTTGCTCACCGATCTCTAGGTGGTTTGAGCTTTTTCTCTCTTATAAAAGAAAAAGTTGGTAATAGTTATAACACTAATGGATGCTTATCATCTTAATAGGACCATAATACATAATTTAATTATGAGTTAGGTTATCATCGTTATAATGATGTGGGAGTGTATATCAAGATGAGAGAAAAATAATTATTTTATTGAAAAGAGAAAGTAGTTGGATTTTTAAAGGAAATAAGGAAAAGTGGCCGGGCATGTTTATTTGAGAAAAAAAAATGTAATGGTTTTACTTTATTATTTTAGTAACATATCATTTTATTCGGCATAAATTATAAAGAAAAAGGCATCATCATGGGACGAAGGTAATATATTATTTTAGTACTACTACTAAGTAACGCATAATATGATGTTAATTTGAAATTTTATGCTATATATGCATCTATACAAATATTCTACTTATTAATTGATAAGATCAATCTTATGCAATCGTTCGAATTCTTAGATTTCAATACGTGAGTAATTGTTAAGATCAATTTTATGCAACTGTTCGAATTAGCTTTCAGTTCATTTAATAATTTCACTATCATTTGTTAACAAACATACGTGAGTGGGAGTGCTGAGAAAAGATGTGACGTTTACGACTTTTTGGGCTTTGTAAGTAAATACTCCTTAACGTTCCTTTACAGCATCTAAATAGAACTTCATTCATTCCCTCGTAGCAATATTTTAAAAACCGGACCAATAAGCGAACCGATATAGATATTGGTTCACGGTTTAACTGGTCGGACTGATCGAACCAATGATCAAACTAGAATACTGTAGCACATATATAATTAAACATATATTATAATATTAGTATACATAATAACTTAAAATGACATTAAATCTACGCAATTGCATCTAAATTCATGGTTAATTAACAAATATTCTTTAACAAAATACGTAAAAATAACAACAAATTAAAATAATAAACTCAAATAATTATTTACATCATTCTCAATTCCAAAATAAAATATTATATATATAATACTTTCTCTTAGTCTTAACCCATGCGCCACAGTTGCAAAATTAATAAATCAACATAACACTCATATTGCTAACATAAAATAAAACTGTAAATTTTAAAATTCAAGATTTGTCTTCCCAATGCCTCCTACTGCCACACGACACCCTTATTTAAATCCTCTAAGAGCATCTCCGGTGGCGGACTTCCTACTAGAACTTCTACTAGGACTTTCTAAAAAACTTCATGCCACGTCATCACTAGGACTTCTCATTCCACTGCCACATCACTAGGACTTCCCACTAGGACTTCCCGCAATAAAATTAAATTCACAATTATTCAATTTACGGAATTAAAATTTATGGAATTAAAATGTCGACACAGAATACGGAAAAATTCGAATACTTCATTAAAAAAATTACATAATACTTTAAAAAAAACATAATTAAGTTAAAAATTACATAATCATAAAAAGTCGAGAAATACAACCCTCGGCTCTCACTCGTCCTCGTCCTCGTCGCCCGTGCCGCTGCCACCTCCAACGTCCCCGCCCCCAATCTCGACACCATAATCATCAATGGGTGGCATTCCTAAATCGCGCCGACATGCGTCGATCACATCCTTGCACATCCTTTTGTACGCAGGATCGTTCGTGCTATACTACCTATGCATGTTCTGACTCAGGGTCTTCGTTAGCTGCCGCGCGGGCAAGACGGTCGTACTCATCTGGGGCCTCCTTCGACCTCGAAGGATCCGCTGCGGCTGCCGCTTCCCCTCGCCATCCGCTGCGAAACCTTTTGCCCCATTGGGCGACAACGACGGCGAGAGTCTGATCGTGGTAGCAGGGACACTTCCTAGGCTTCGGGGAGCTCGTGCGAACCAGCACTGCTGCTGTACTCACCGGAAGAGTTGATCTTCGTCCGCTTCCAACCCGAGTCGACACCCGCACAAAACTTTTGCGAGTCCCTGACCACGAGAAAGGCCTCCCATTGGTCAAAATCTTTGAACTTCAATTCTTTGTCGGGGTACTGGGACAAGGCCCGATTCTTCACATCCTCTTCAGACATGCCGCTGGTTGCCATGCGCAGGTTGTTTTGGTAGAGGGCGGCAAAACGACTGAGCTTAGGCCTCAACCGATCCCACTGTTTCCGGCATTGCTCGGGACTGCGAGGCTTCGCCCCAGCCGGTTTGTGTATGAGGTAGGCCTCACTAATGCGATGCCACAATCGGTCAATATACTTGTTCACCCCGACATAGGGATTCTCGACTACACCGACCCAGGACTTCGCAAGCGTGGCATTTTCCCACACGGTACAGATCGACCTCTTCCCCCGCCCCTCCTCACCCTCCTCCTCCTCTGCCCCCGTTTGCGAGGAAGAGCTCGGGGCTTTCCCCCTGCCCTTGCCCCTACCCCAGCCCCTGGCCTTGCCCTTGCCGCTGCCCCTGCCCCTTGCAGCAGGCTCCGCCTCATCGAGAGTCTCACGAATCGGCGATAGCCCCAACTCCTCAAAAGAGAAAGTCTCGATGCCGGCGTACCGAGTCTCGGGAACAGTACTAGGGGAATCATCGGACAACAAATCTATATATGGGCGATAGACAGATTCCCTAAGTGTCTGAGGGCTCTTGTGCTACATCGTCCTAACCATCCCCGCCATATTTGGCGTCATACCGCCCATCCTCGCTGCCCCGAGCATCATCCCACCCATCTGACTCATCCAATTGTACATACTGTAGAACATTTGGGGAGTAATCCCCGCCATCCCTGCCATTTGGGGATTCATTCCCGCCATTTGGGGATTCATCCCCGCATTAAAGTTTCCCTCCGTCTGGCAGGAAACATGGGTGTGTTTGATCCTCTCGTGGTGGGGGAGTTCCTATTGTACTCCATTTAGAGAGAGAAATGAAACTTGTAGATTAGAGAGAGAAACTTGTCAACACAAGTGGTGTGAATGAAATGAAGTTCAACGAGCCGTATTTATAGAGTTTAAAAAAAATTAAATTAAATTTTAAGTCGGACGTCCGACCCTCGCCACAATGGCGGACGTCTGCCCGCCCGTTGCGCGGATATCCGACGTCCTCACGGGACGTCCGTGTCCGACGTTTTCGTTCACAATGGCGGACGTCCGGTCGGACTTCCGCGACGTCCTACCGGGACGCCGTCGGTGGAGATGCTCTAAACCCTAATCCAACTCCCTTACGCCGCCAATGTAAAATATCCCCTCAATATTTTGGAATCATCATTCCCTTCCTAGTTTCTCTCTTTCTTCAACCTCTCTACCTCATTTTACTTTTCACACCCTTGTTTCGTTTTTCAATTTCAGCTATTTTATTTCTAAATCCTTATCGATCATTCTCTAAATCTACACCCAGCGTAACAGAAGGGTGCAAACCAGAGGTAAACAAGATCTGAAACTGTGGATTTACAAAAAAAAAATTGGGAAATTGGTTCAACCGGTTAGCTGTTTCTGGTCCAACCGCCCGGTTTCGCCGGTCTAAAATGGTTCAACTGCACGACGGTTTTGACGTGCAAATCGGACCGGAGACCTTGGCGGTTCGCGGCCCAACCGGCCGGACCGGCCGGTCCGGTCCGATTTTTAAAACACTGTCTCATAGAGTCATTTTTTCATTTTAAGAAATTTATTTATAGTTGAATCATTCCATATATAGCAATTCTCTACATTATTCACTTTTTACTTTATTATCTCTATCTTTTTCTCTTTCCTACTTTTTAATCTATTTATTTAACACACACAACATTACTTTTTTAAACTCCGTACCGAAAAGTTTCTCTCAACCATGAGGGAACAGAGGGAGTATCAGACTAGTAATAGCCTAACCAAAAACTCTTTCTCCCACAGCCTAGCAACTGCCTAGCCAAGTAACAGCGTAGCATAGGCTAACAATAGCTTAACCAATGCTCTAACCTAACAAATGATTTGACAAATATGATTTAATTCATTTTAATTGATAGTGTTTATCAAATACTTCCTCCGTATTAAAAAAATAGAAACATTTGAAATGACACGGGTTTTAATGCACAATTGGTAAAGTAAGTGAGAAAAATTGGTAAAGTAAGAGAGAGGAAATGAAAAATGAGTAAAATAAGAGAGAAAAAGAGAAAAAGTAGTGAAAGTATAGTTAGTGGATTGTGGGGTCTATGTCCTAAAATAGAAAGATTCTAAAGTTTCTATTTTTAAGTAACAACTCAAAATGGAAATAGTTGTTATTTTTAAAAAACGGATGGAGTATTAAAAAAAATAAAGTGCAATGAGTTGTAAATATAGACTATAAATAAATTTTTTTTAAAAAATAAAAAATAGTAAAATATAATTTGGCTAGCCGGTTAACCCACGCCCGACCTCTTATCCACTCCGCGCTCGTCCTAACCGTTAGCCTATTGCAATAGTGGACTAACCGTCCGTCCTAGACTATTGTGGATGCTTTTAATTGAGGCAATTGTTTTCTTTACATAAATTATGAATTGTATCTCAAGTGGATGGTGAATAAAGTAAGAGAGAATGTAGTTAGAGAGATGAAGAGAGAATAAAGTAAGCGATGAGTTACTTTTTGCCAAAAATAGAAATAACTTAATTATAGTGGAACATCTCAAAATAGAAAAATGACTCAATTAATATGGAACGGAGGGATACTACTAGTATTTGCCCCTGTCCTTTAAGAATATACACTCTTTCTTTTTTAGTCTGTTTTATAAGAGTATGCAATTTCTGATTTTAAAAACTATTTTCTTTCTATTGAGGTGTGACTCATCCCTTACTAATAATATTTTAATTATTTTTTCTTTCTATATCTCTTTAGACTTTTACTTTACCAATTATGCATTAAAATTCGTCTCCAACCAAAAGTGTATACTCTTAAAAGGACGAAACATTGTTAAAGAATGATCAAAAATTGTAGATCACAAGATGAAGCTGACAAGTATTTTATTATTCTCTTCGTTCTACTTTAGCGGTTTCAGTTTTTCATTTTAGTCTGTTCCACGTTAAGAATCGTAGTTAAGATATTTAATAAGGGCATCCGCAGTGGTGCAGACGATGCATCGTCCGTCGCATCGTCTGCCACTGCAGCAGCGCGGGCGATGAGTTAACTATCGTCTGCGCCCGATACATCGTTCGCGGACGATGCACGGAGGATACCCCATCGTCCATCGCATCATCCGCCACTGTGGACGACGCGGACGATGGGTAGGACAATGCAACGCATTTCCGTTTTTTTTTTTTTTAATTTTATTCAATTTTCTAAACCTATATATACCTCTGATTTTCATTTCATTTTTCACTCTCTTCACTCTCAAATTCACACTACATTTTCTACATTTCAAGCAAAATGGATTCCGGAGATTACCCAAATCCGAATAGTCCGATGTTCGGTGGTGCACGATGGTCGGGTACAGAACCTGACGAATACTGGCCATTCGAAACCAACACCGAGTACGATCCCGACTTCAGCACCGACTCGTACGGGTTGTCCGACATGGAGCCTTCTCTCCACCGCCCCTCCGGCCGCCGCCGCCACCGCCGTATCGGGCTCCGCCACCAAGAAGAAGCGGACCAAGGTACGAGCCCAGAAGTTGCCTTCAACGGAGGTGTGTGAAGAGTTCTCCCCGGAAGGACGAACTACTCCGACCCCGAATCCATCGTCTTGACGAGATGTTGAATTGATGTTTCGGAGGATCCGGTGTTCGCCAACAACCATAAGGTGACTGCGTATTAGGAGCGCATCGCCGAGAAATACAACGCGGCCAAGCCGGCTTACGCCTACAAGCGCCACAGGGAGCAACTCCGCAAGCACTGAGATCAAATAAAGAAGCAGGTAAATTTGTTCGTGGGGGAGTATGAGAAGTGCGAGAGGGAGCAGGGCGGTGGCGAGAGTCTCGTGGATGTGCGGGACAAAGCGATGCAGTCGTACGTGTCATTGTACGTCGATTTCAAGCACTACCAGTCCCAGGCGCTCTTGAGGGATAAACAAAAGTTCGTTGGTGATGTGATTCCCCCATCGACGACGGCGAGGAAGAGGGCGTCGAAGCGCACCTTTGCTGATTATACAAGCAGCGAGAGCGGCGCGTCTCCAATGGACCTCAACAATCCGGTGTTCGACGATGAGAGTTCCGGCACACCGATGTCCTCCCGGCGTCCCCCTGGCATCAAGGCTGCCAAGGGCAAGGGCAAGGCGACCACATCCGCCGCGGCGCCGTCTAACCAGCCCCCGAGCCCGACCCCGAGCGAGACTTCGGCTGCGTCACATGCCTATACGGATTTGGTGGCCTCCTCCGACTACAGGACGTTGTTGGACGCGCACAACGCTCTGATGCAGGCGACCAACCCGGCTCAAAGAGAAGGCATCTAGCGGATGATCGATGGCCTTAGCCGGAGGTTGGGACTACTCTAGACGAGCCGATGGGGCGTTTTTTTTAATCTCTTAGTTTGTAACTTTTTTTTTCTTAGTTTGTAACTTTTTTTTTTAATTTCTTATTTTGTAACCTTTTTTTTTTAATTAAGTAAATGTAGGATTTGCCTTAATTGTGTTGTCTTTATTTTTTTATTTTGCTTGATAAATTTGCATAAATTATATATATACAAAATAGAAGTAATATGCTTAGGGTGTAGATTAGGGCGTGCTATAGTCCACCCCACTGCAGGTGGAATAGGAGAAGGATAAAATGCTGACGTGGCGGTGCATAGGGCGTCCCACTGTGGAAGCTCTAAATGATAATAGGTACTCCCTCCGTCCCTAGGAAGATGACCCCTTTCTTGGGCGACACAAGATTTTATGCAACTTTATTTTGTGTGTTGAGAGGAGAGAGTAAAGTAAGAGAGAAAATAAAGTAGAGATAAAAGTGTTTCCATTTTAAGTAATGAGTCATCTTAGTTGTGACAAACTAAAAAGGAAAGTGAGTCATTTTCAATGGAACGGATGGAGTATTACATTCAACTAATTCCATTTTACTCGCATTTTATTAGTATAAAAGTAATATGAAGTATATAAAATGAGATTCACATTCCATTGTCATCATATTTCACCTACTTTTCTTTTCATTCTTAAAATTCGTGCACAATTCAACAAGGATTGTTAAAATGGGATGGAGAGAGTATAATTTTAAATTTATTTCAGTTTATATAACTTTTTATACTTAAAACATATTAAAATAATTATAAATAGTCACTATTTTTTTTTGTAAAATTTTTTCTTTAATAAGAGTCTAATTTTTTACTATTAAAAATATCATAATGTCTCTATCTTTTTCTTACGGAAAAAATAAAAATTGCATCGTGATCTATAATTAAGTTTATTTTTTTGTGATGGAATGTGCATTAATTTTTAAGTTTGAGAGTTAAATAAAATGTTTACTATGATACTCCGTACTATTGATTACGATGAATATCAAATTAAATACCTTGATAGAGTAAGTCAAGATGGATTATCATCATCAAGGACAAAAGGAGTTGGTTGTTGAATAATGATGAAAATTATAAACTTGATAAGACAACTCCAAAATCTGCATTGTCATGAATATCACACAATAAATGCAATACATGAATCTTACTGGAGAATTTGTACTTCATATGTCTGGTCTTTGTAAAATATTTTTATATCTTACTAACATTATGGCGTGATTATATAATTTTTAGGATGGATTCTAAGAATATGGATTACAACAAATCGATTGATATCGTTTGAATATAAAATTTACAAATTCGTTAGCCATATAATATTATTTAGTTTTGATTAAATATTGGATAGATTCTTAACTCATCAACTCCAAAATTGGAATAATTCATTTGTACAATTTGCAATTACGTGCATCAAACAAATATACCTAATCTCTCAAAAATCAGTTGAAACATAAAACTACCCATTTATTTCTTGGCGACCCAAAATTCAAATTCTGCCGATTTGCGATCTTTGATCCAAGAAACTGAAGTTGGGTACTTTAACTAAAGATCTCGATGTGATAAAACATTTTTTTGTATACTATAGTAATCCGGCTCCCCGTTCCCACTAGCAACTGAAGTTGGGTACTTTAACTAAAGATCTCGATGTGATAAAACATTTTTTTGTATACTATAGTAATCCGGCTCCCCGTTCCCACTACTAGAGTCAATTTTTTATTTTGGGCGTTCTTTAGTAATAGAGTCATTTCATTTTATAATAAAAATTATAGTAATATATTTTTACAATCTTACTTTTCTCTTTCTCTTATTAGTTTATTATCTTTACTTTTTCTTCTCTTATGGTAGTACTTAACTTTTTATTTTCTAATCTACACCTTTTTTCTAATCTCCATACTGGTAAAGAAATGTGTTTACTATTACGGAACAGAGGGAATATATGTTTGATTACGATGACGAATTTCAACATTCAATCTACTGTAAACTACTACTCCTTAGAGCACCTGCATTGGTGCTTAATACATTGAGCAGGCGCAGTGCCAACGACGCGGCTAGCATCCTGCTTGTCGCTGTACTCTTGCCGACAGCACGGCCTTGCTCGATGGATCGAGCACCGCCGTACCGATGAGCAGATTGACGTGGCGGCTTCTAATTGGCCAATGACAATCCTGTTGGCTATTTTTTTAAAATCGAAAATAAAACCATGAATTAAAAAAAATTATATTTTTTGATTTCAAAAAATATAGCCGTTTTATTACTGTTCTTTTGAAATTTTTATGAATTTTTTTTTAAAAAAAATCTTAATCCCAAAATCACCTATAAATATACACATTCATCATCTATTTTGCACATCAAATTCTCTCACCCATACTTCTCTCATATTTTTTCAGTACAACTCACCTACATCTTCCTCTCTTACTCAAACACTCTCTAAATTCATAAATGGATATGAACGATATCGTTGCGAAAGCGAAGCGCGAAGCACAAGAATACTATCAACAATATCGTGCTGCATGTGAAGCCTATGTCGCCGCCGCTACCCCCGCCCCTCCTCCCCCGACCAACGAGATCAAATCGCCGCTACATCCCTCGTGACCGGGAGGGAGCCCAGAAAGGCTCGTTGACGACTAATTTTACGATGAGCTGCGGTTTCCGGCAGATTACTTCCGGCTGCGTTTCTGTTAGGTTTGGTATACTGAAAAGCATGTTTCGAGCAAGTTTCGCTCGAATAGAATCTTGCTTGTATACGTAAAACTCTATAATCCACTTTTAACCCGATTCAGTATTTATTCGAGCAGTCTCGCACGAATAGAATCACTATTATTATTACATTGTGTTTGCTTGTGCATTTATAAGATGTTTTACAAACATTTAAATGTATAAGAAGTAAACAAAGTCTAAGTCTTTTGCTTAGTAGACCGGTTGTGGGCGTCGTCCACTTTAAGGTAACACGGTCAGATCTATGCAATGCTTTGCAAAAGAAAAAGAAGAATTTCACAACCTAGATAGGCTTTGGCTACCTATCGTGAAAGGTTGCAATGTCAGTCCGCATATTTCTAAGCCTTACTGAAATAAGATGACATTGGTGTGGTATAGCACTGAACGGATCTAACAGCAAGACGTGTCTTTATGCTATCTACTGAAAGACTAGGTCTTGATAAAATATTATTTCTTAATCTACATATGTTAGTATTGAGCATACGGTATTGATTATGCACTACTTTGACTTATCAAATGGTGCGGGTTTTTCGCAACCCAATAATCCTGATATATTGGGTAGTGGTGATTAATATCTAGCGGTGCTAGGATTGCTATTATGTTGAATCGTGCACGAGGTGAGTCTCGTTTGATAATGTCCTCAAGAGGAGCTCAAACAAGGTTTTATTATTCAGAAAACTGGCCAGTTGGAGTTTTATCGCTCTATGAATAATAAATAAATGTTTCTTGCTAAGTCCACTCTTGGAATTAATAAGATATTAATTAATTAAGTCCATAGCAGGCATTAATTAATTAATGGACATTTATATCTTAAGCGCGGGAAATAAATAATAAAAGTGGAAACCCGGATTACTTGTAATTTCGGATTTGGATGGGGAGAGTTCAATATTACTTCTGTAGTGGCTGCTCGTAATATTCCAATTATAACTTATATTAAATTGTGGGTTCAATTTAATTAGTAAAAAGTAAATTGGATGAGCCCATATCCAAAACCTTCCATAGATCCCTGTTTGGGCCCAAAAGGAACTTAATATAAATAGGAGAATAAAGGAGACAGAATTATCACAATTTTCATTCTCTAATTTTTCGAAAATTTCAAACTCTCCAGCTGAGGAGAATTTCGATTTCTACTCCTTTTCCCAAAAGGATTTCTTCTGTCTTCTTTATTCGAGTCCTAGTATTTTGATAAGATCAGCCCACCCTGATATCGAGATATAGTTCGGGAACCAGAGAGAAGATCCGTGGTCTAGTATTGAAGATCATCACGTGGAGAAGGCGCGAGCAATCGTCGATTCTTTGGAGAATCAAATCGGTAACTCTAAACCGTAGAAATCATGTTTAGGATTTATTTTCTATGAGCATGAATTATTTGCGTTCTAGCATGCAATTATCTGTTTAACATGTGAATAGATTAATCGCATAATCGGTCAAATAGATTCGTGTCTGATTTATTTGTTTTGTACAAGTCTTCCGCTGTGCAAGGGGCTCCAAACCCCAGCAGTTTCCGCATGTCAAAATGGTTGTTTATGCGTATTGTCAACACATTATCCATCCGTGTTGAATACTTCCAATCACGTAGAGACAAAACCGGTCAGCAAAGTCTCTCGGCGTTGCAAAAGTGTGCTTGTACCCTCCGACAATTTGCTACCGGGCAAACGGCTGACCTATTCGACGAGTATTTGCATGTGGGTGAGTCAACTGGAATCCTATGCCTCAAAATATTTTGCACCGGCGTTCGTTCTGCTTTCGGTGAGGAATTCTTTCGGGCTCCCACCACCGGAGATTGTCAATGGTTGCTACATCTTCACGAAACAATCCACAGCTTTTCCGGTATGCTTGGCAGCATTGACGGCATGCATTGGAGGTGTAATAATTGCCCGAATGCTTGGAGGGGAAAACACTAAAGCGGTCACAAAGACGGCGGTCCAACGCTCATCCTTGATGCGGTCTCCGACTACCGCTTATGGATTTGGCATGCATATTTCGGTGTGGCCTGATCCAACAAAGATTTGAATGTGCTCTATTCTTCCCCCCTCTTCAATGATGTTTTGAATGGTATAGCACCGGTGATCAACTTCACCGTCAACGGAAATCCATACCACATGGGGTACTATCTCGGCGATGGTATCTACCCAAGGTGGTCGATTTTCGTGAAGACGCTCAACATGCCGCAAGACCCGAAACGGGTTCTTTATGCGCAGCGTCAAGAGGCTGCTCGGAAAGACGTCGAAAGAACTTTTGGGGTCCTTCAATCCCGATTCAACATTGTCAAGACCCCGGCTCGGCTGTGGTACACAAAGAATATTGCCGACATCATGTACACGTGTATTATTTCACACAACATTATTATAGCTAACGAAAGATCTAGGGCGGCTAACTTTTGCGACGAGGATGAAGCCGGAGGCTCAACCACACAGTCTCCCCCAAGCCGAGGTGTGCATACGACGGTGCGCGATAGGATCGAAACAAGACACACAATGCGCAATACCAAAACCCACATTAAGCTACAAGAAGACCTAATCCAACACATTTGGGCGAAATCCGGCCACAAGTAATGAGTTTTTTTAATTTTATGAATTTCATTATGTAATTTTTAATTTTTAGGATTTTAATTATGTAATTTTTATTTATTTAGTAATTTATAATCGTACTTTGGGTATTTTTAATGCATCTTAATGTTGTGGAAATGTTTTTATCTAAATTTAATAATAGAGTAGTGGGACCCATGAGCATGCTCTTGCGAAAGAACATGAACGTAGGTGTTGTCCTTTTGCGGAAGAGCAGAAAGTAAAAAGTGAATGAAAATGGGTCCGGCCTGACATACTTGGATTTTACATGGTTTTAGTGGGTGGTTTTGTACGAATTTGATCATATTTTGTCTATTATTGGGCATGTTTATATATACTTCTCTATTATGTTGGTATGTTGACCATTTTGTTAAGAACGTATAGAAAAAGGTACAAAATATGTGGATGTGCAACAGACTTGGTTTGAGACAATATTTCTGGAGATTTTGAAGTCCAATCAGCCCCTAATGCATATTAATATCTTCATCTTCGAAAGAGCTTCACGTGGGTATTTTGCGCACCTCTATCAGATTTCGGTAGAAGAAGTTATGGCCGTTATAAGAACACTGCGCGTTCCCGAAACTTTCACGCGGCCGGGTGAATTATCACCCTGTAAATTCACACGGACGTGTACGATGATTCTGCGCAGAAAAGGTCAGAAACTGGTCGGAAATCATTACCCGGCCGGGTGATTTTTACCCTTTATAATACCACCCGGCCAGGTACGTTGTTTTGGCGTATTCTTATGCCAAAAACGCGATTTTTGATGGGAGATTAAAAGGAAAAACGCCTAGGGCTCACAATTTTCTACACTTACCGCCTCCATCACTCACGCACACCCCCAAGAACACTATGAGAGAGAGAATTGAAGATTGAAGACTCTAGATCGGAAGATTGAAGACTTCATTCCTAGATTCATTCCACATGAGTTCTTAGTATCCTCTCTTATGTCTTTCATTGAATTCTTTGTTTCTAACATGGTTTTTGTGAAGAACATGAGTAGCTAAACATTTCTTGTAGAATTCTTGGTGATGATGCACTAATTTCATAGTTTTTATCCAATTAATTTTATCTTACCTTGCTCTTGTATTTATTTGATTATTCTTGAGTTTATTCATCTCAATTGCTTGATCACCATTTGATTGTGTAGGGTTAATTAGATTAACCGGGAGATGAAACAATGAATCTGGAAATAAGAATAATTCACACCTTAATGCAATAAAACTCGGGAGAGTTGAGGTTTTGAGTGAGGTCTTTGACCTAATCGAGCTTTGGGAGTTAGGGGTTTAGGATTAGAAGGGGACTTCAATCCTAGCACTTAATCTGCAAGTTTCTCACCTCGCGAGGGGGTTTAATCTATAATTATGGTCGACTTAGTAACTCTAGAGATACCAAAAGGTAAGACAATTTGATTGGATAAAAGCTTGGAATTGTGCATCGGATCCTTGAGTTCTACAATTTTCTCCGTACTATCTTCTCGCTTCATGTTTACTTGCCTTTACTTGTTTATTTGCTTATTATATTGATACGCTCGCATTTTGCACTATTTTAAGGCCATTTTGTGGTCCGTTTTTAAAGTCAAAGTTGCATTACATGTCCATTATTTGCATATATTATCTATTTTGGTATTTTGACATGTTTTGTGAGAAATGTGCATATTTGAGTCTAAAAAGGGAGTAAAAACGCAAAGTAGGAAATCTGGAGCTTCTCCGGCGACCGCCGCAACACTTTCGGCGACCGCCGGCGCTTAGCGGTGACAAAGACACACCCGGCGACCGTCGGGAAGTGCGTGGCGACCGCCATAAGGAGTCAGAAGCTACTGGACTACGCGCGTCGACCGCCGGCCAAGCTGTGGCGGCCCGCCACAAAAACGCGGCGCGCGACAGCTGCCTTTAAACTCAATTTGCTGGCGATCCTGAAGTCCGATTGGAGCATTCTACACACTATTCTCTTTGTCTTGAAAAGTACTTTAAGGTGGTACAAGAATCACCTCAATCATAATTCTGTGGAGAGAGTTATTGCTGTTCTACCAAAGTCGCGCAAAGCTGCCAGCTGTAGTCTAGGCGGAAAATTGAAGAAGGAAAGAAGATCTTACCTTGTGAAGCCAAATCTTTTCCTTCTACTGTGGGGAACGAAAATTAAATATTTCATAATGCTTGGAGGACACTTATTACCAAATCTAAATCCTTCTCAAGCCTATATATACCCCATAACCTCATTCATAGATTTTAACCCTTTCATAGCCCCCAAAAGGGGAGCCTTCATGGCTCCCCCTCCATTCTCCAACCCTAATTCCTTCATCCATCATTCCATCACCATCCTTGGAGATTGAAGCAAGGCAATAGGTGCATGCAGACTTCAAGATTCATCCTTGGGTTTTGTTTGTTTATTTCATGTCTCGTACTTTAATTATTGTTTTAGTTCATCTGTCTATGGATTACTAAACAATAGAATTTTGAGGTTTGATAGTATTTGACTTTTGAGTAGTTCTTTTATGTTTAATGTTCAGAACTCGTTTCCACTTGATTTTTCTTGAACTTTTGTTTGACTAATTGGTCGTTACCTTGATTATTGTCAATATTTGATCGGTGATAGCTTTGATTGGTTTATCTTATATGTTCATACAATAATTGTGACATGAGTATTGATGCATGATAGAGAGAGATCGTGGTAAAACTTGAGTCGGATGATCATAGAACTAATTAGAATAACTACAAAGTTAGTGAAATCATTATCCTTGAAATTCCTCTATTTGCCTAATTCTATCTTCTTGCTTTTATTGTTTTACTTTATTTATTTATGCTTAGTTAAAACAAAACTCTTGTTTCTCTAGATAGTATTTGACGCTTAGTACATGATAGCCAGTTGCAATTATATTCCCCGTGTTCGATATCCGGTACTGACCTTTAGCTATACTAGATCTACCATGTATACTTGCAGGTATTTTTAGTGCTAATAAAAAGTGCATCATATATGCTTTTAGTAGTGTTAGAAAAAAAACCAAACCTTTCCCGATTCTCTAGATAGTAGTCAACGTTTGTTCGTGGTAGTTAAGTCGATACAATTTTTTCTCTATGGGATACGATACTCTTACTTGTTTTATTACATTAGACCCGTACACTTGCGGGTATTTCTCGTGTTAAAATAATTCGAGTAACGAGCCCACATCCATGCTTTTGCCAAAGAGCGTGGATGTGGATGTGGATGCTCTTAATCTGATACTCTATCCGTGCCCTAAAAATTATAAAATTTTAAAACACGGGTAAATTGAGACGGCACAAGAGTTAATGGAAAATTGAAAAAGTAAGAGAGAGATAGAAAGAAAAGATAATTATATATAGCAATGGGGTGCCCTATCCTTCGCCACATCAGTATTTTATCCTCCACCCCATCCACCTGTAGTGGAGAGCCCTATAGCCCGCCCTATTAAACTATTCCCTCCGTCCCCAAAGAGTATAAACTATTTTCTTTTTCGTCCGTTCCTAAAGAGTTTGAACTTTCTAAATTTGAAAATTTCAAACAACGTACTTCCTCCGTTCCTTGTTAATATAGGCATTTCTTTTTGGCACGGAGTTTAAGAATAGTGTTAAGTGGATGGTGAATAAAGTAAGAGAGATGAAGAGAGATAATTACTTTTTGCCAAAAATAGAAATGACTCAATTACTATGGAACTTCCCAAAATAGTAAAATGACTCTATTAACATGGAACGAATGAAGTACTATCCTTACACATCATTTTATTTACAACTTATATTGTTACCATTAACACTTATATCATTACAATAATGTGGACCCCACCCCCACTAACAATATTTCCACTACCCTCTCTCTCTCTCTTATTTTTTTCCTTATTTATTAAAATTCGTGCTGAACCCATTATTCATACTCTTTGAGTACCGAGGGAGTACTATTTAATATTTATTTTTTATTTTTTCATTTACAAATATATCAATTAGCAAAATAAATATAAAAAATACCAAAAATTAAAGGAAAACCATATTGTTAGCATTTATTTTTTATTTTTATATTTTATTGTAAAAAATATGGAAAATCACCGAAATTCATTCTTGAATTTAGAGAGAAATTGAGCTGGAGGAAGAGGATGGAGAGAAAGGTGTGAAACAGAGTAAAAAATATTGGTGATATATATATAGGGGAGCATTAAGGTCCTATTGCCCTCTTAGTATCTATTTCATTCTTAATATCATCCATTAGATTGATAAAATGGATGGACTAGATTAAAAGGGGAAAATTGATCTCGTGTTGCATTATTAGGTTCATTCTGTGCATTATATGGGTATAATTGTAAAACAAAAATGAATAAAAACGGAAAAAACGAGAATTCAGTGGCATTTTCCATCTACTCACTCTCTCTCTCACTCCAACCGCCCCACTCCTCAAACCTACGATTAAATTTCGTCTCCCCTAATTCCTCCCATTTCCAAACCCTAGCTGCCCCACCGTCGATTTTCGCCGTTAAATCAAGCTTCTTCCGTCGTTTCACAGTCGAAACCTCACTCCCTTCGCGCGCGACCTTCCAGTTCAAGTCGACAACAAGGTAGGGTTTTAATGATTCAATTTTTCGTAATACCCACTCTTAATCACCTATTTTCACCGCCGACACACCACCTAATCGTCGATTCAATGTTTTCTCCCAAACAATATCATGTTTTTCACACTTGTTTTGGTCGAGATTTTTCTAAATCGTAAAATCGTGTTCATTTTTGATAGGGTTCTGTCCATTATTGAGGTTTGTAGTGAATGACCGGTTTCCAATTGTGTATTGGGCGATTTGGTAGATAAAATCGTATCCGAGTTGATTTTTGGTTTGTCTTGCATTTGCCTTTATATTCATTCGTCCATTATTTGATGCAATGTGTACATTACTGTACGAAGTGGTGTGCATTATGTTTTTGTTTGAAGCCACATCATTCGGTTTGATAAAAAAGCCTGTAAATGAGTGATGTTATCATTTGTGCATTATTTGATGCCATTTGTACATTACTGTAGGGAGTGGTATACAAAATTTGTTATTGTTTTAATTTTCATTTGTCCATTATTTGCCGCCATATGTAAATTATTGTATGGACTGGTGTACATTATGGTTTTTGGTTGAAATTACATCACTCGGTTTTCTAATAAGCCTGTAATTGAGTGAATGTTATATCCATTCGTGCATTATTTGATGCAATGTGTACATTATTGTATGTAGTGGTGTGCATTACGTTTTGTTTGAATCTACATCCGTCGGTTTGATAAAATGCTTGAAAATTGAGTGAAATTTGTATTCATATATGCATTATTTCTTGCCATTTGTATATTATTGTAGGGAGTGGTGTAAATTATTGTATGGACTGGTGTACATTATGTTTTTTTGTTTTACTTTAAATGCATCAGTTTTATAAAAGGTCAATGGTTGATAGAATGTAATATTCATTTGTGCATTATTTGCTAACTTTTGTACATTATACCGTTTGTATTGTGCATTAATGCGATACATTATTGATTTTTGGGCAGTGGCGAAGCAGCCTAGGTTAGATATTGACGAAGCGGTGGATGATGTTCTTCCACTTGCGATTGCGCAAAAGTTTAGGGAGAGGTTGGTTGAGCAGCAAAGGTCCTATTGCCTCCCGTCTGATTTCCAAGAGGGAAAAGACTATAAAGGAGGCTACTAGGCCTCTTAGACGGTGTAAGGCTTGCGATGAGATGAGACATCACGACTCTAGAAACTGTCCAATGTTTAAAGAGATGGCGAAGGAGAAAGAGTTTCGTAAGGGACATCACGACTCTAAAAACATTATTAGATGTGGTTTTCGGTTTAGTCTTAGTTATCATTTCGTTGTCTGAGTGTTATTAATCCTACCACTGTCAACAATTTATGCATAATAATTTTACATTTTTATTCTGTTACTGTACATTACTAGTAATAAAGTTGTACATTATTGTCTACAAGCACTTAACTTTCTGTACGTAATTATTGGAGTAGAGTTCATTATTAGACACATTTTGTACATTACACATAATATCCTTGCATTATTAAACTGTTAACGTACATTATTATTCATGAAGATGTACATTATTGTACGCAATGACTTAACTTGGTGTACATTACATTCTGTACATTATTCATCTAATTTCTTCCATTATACAATTTCTTGCTGCCTTCCCTATTGCATACAACATAATCGTCCATTAATGAGTCAATAATAACCATTACACAGTACTATATGTATATTATGTTTATCAGTTAAAACTACTCCCTAGCCGAGACAATATCTAAACCCTAGAGGAATGACAAAAACTCGTTCACTTTGGCAACAGTTGTGGTACTTACTACATACTACACCCTACCAAGGATTGCTAAACCCTTGGGGAATAAATGAAACGTGCGCAGAACAATCAATCAGCGAACAAACATATTACATATCAGATATCGTCCATTACAAAGTTGATAAAAACCATTACACGGTAATATATGTACATTATGTTTACAAGGTGTAATCTACGAAAAGAAAACATGAAAATCTGTAAGCAATGGCTGATTTCATGAAAAAAGAACGACAATTGATGCAAAAAAAAAAAAAAAACTAAATACGAGAACGAACTAATCACAAACAAATATATAAAACCATAGATGCCAATTACACAACTAATACAATAACTTTCTACCAAAATTTATCAATAATAATAATAAAAAAAATAGACGTCTTCAATTGAAAAAAGACGACAACAATTTCTTGAGAAGGTCTTCAATGGAGAAAAAACGATGAGGGAGAAAAGAAAGATTGTTCGATTCCTTCAATTTCAACATCTTCATATCCGATCTCAACCGCTGCGCGAAGAGATCAGAAACGAAATTTTGGAGGAATTGGAAATCGGCGTCGTGATTTCTTCTCTCCACCGCTCTCCTCGCTCTCTAAATCCTCCTCTCTTTACGCGTCGTGAATGAATACTCCAATAATTTGGTTTTTTAACGAAAACCCTAAACACCAGATGTCTTCCATGGAGAAAAACCGAGATTAATTGAGGGAGAGAAGAAAAATAAATTGGCGTGAATCTTGTAGAAAAAATCAGAAGGAATTAAACGTATTTTTGCTGATCTTTGAAGGAGAAAATTAAGGAAATTACCATAACTGAATATATTGTGTGTACCAACAATGTCCTTTTCGAAATTTTTTAATATTTTAATTAAATACAAGTGGCCCTATTTTCGGCCATTAGATCTTGGAAATAGATGGTAGAGATTGAGAAGGAAAAAGAACAAAAGATGTAAAAAGGATATGAATACATCCCTTTTGAAAGTATATATTAAGAGAGAGAGAGAGTTGTGATCAATGCCGAACCAATTTTAAAGACTGAACTAGAGACCAAATCTGGTCCATACGTTTTTGAGAAATCTCTTTAATCAATTTGGGACGCCCACTCTAAAACTGTAACCATCTCCGCATATTTACTCCCCATTTTCCCTCTCTCTCCCCCAAATTTAATGCGCTATGTTCTTAATTAAGCAGCTATGCATTTGTAGCTTGCTAGCCCTCTACCTCTCTCAATCAATCAATGGTCAGTTCAGACCCCAACAAGTGTCCATTGCCACTGCCGGGGCAGGATTCCGCTGCAATGCCCCCTCTTCATGGGAGAAACGCACCGGATTCCGCTTTAAATTCTTCGGCGAGACCTATGCCAGCGATTCTGGCCAAATTGATGCCCTTCCGTCGCCGGAGCTTCCACATGCGAGGCTGAAGCCGTCGAATTCGAACCTGGACCTCAAGGTGGGGCGACCGCAGCCTGCTCCTAACGGCGAGGCTGCTACTGCTGCTTCTGTTGCGAAGGATAGGGAGAAGGAAGAGAAGTAGAAGGAGAGGGAGCAGGAGCTTGCGCCGCCGGTCAGAAAGTGGAAGGATTCGGATGGGGAAAAAAATTGGGTGTGAATGGGCACACGACGGCGGGGGGAGGGAAGCCGGAGGGAGGTTAGGAAAGAGGAGGCGGATGTGCTGCCGCAGTCGGTGTTGGATGATGATGGATTTATATCGAGGCAGTCGGTGTTGAGATGTGCTGCCGGCTGATTTGGTCTCTATGGATTTCAGCATTGATGAATATTCCGCTTGACTTCATCTACAACTAAATTCAACTTACCACATAATGAACTATATTCACTAAATAATGAACCAAATGAACTTTAGTAATGAAGTGAATATGACATTTTATTGAAATACAATGTTAATTGTGTTAAACGTCAAGAGGTGGTAATTAACTTATTACTTCATTCAGTTATGCTATTACTTCATTTCATTAGTTTATTACTTCAGAATGTGTTATGACATAATTGTCTCTCGATTGAAGCAAATACGGTATATAATGAACTATGTTCACTGCATAATGAACTAAATGAACGTATGTTATGAAGTAAATTTTCGCATTCATTATATACCGAATTTACTTCAACTGAAAGATAATTATGTCATAACACATTATGAAGTAATAAACTAATGGAATGAAGTAATAGCATGACTGAATGAAGTAATAAATTAACGGGATGAAGTCATAAACTAAAGGAATGATGTAATAAACTAATGGAATGAAGTAATAGCATGACTGAAAAATGTAATAAATTAACAAGATGAAGTATTAAACTAATAGAATGAAGTAATAATTTCATCACTACTGCTTGACGTTTAACACAGTTAACATTGTATTTCAATAAAATGTCATATTTACTTCATTACTAACATTCATTTGGTTCATTATTACTACCGCTTACGTTTAACACTAAAATTTGTTGTATCATTAATGTATTTCAATAACATGTCAAAATTACTTCATGACATACTTCATTTAGTTCATTATTTACTGAATATAGTTCATTATTTACTTCGACAAATTTTTATTGAAGAAAAAAAATAAGAAAAATTTTAAAAAATTAAAAAATAAATAAAAAATAAATAAAAATAAAAATAAAAATAAAGTTTTATTAAATAAAATATTAAATTAATTGTAAATTAATCCTAACCACAAGCTTAAGAAAATGGATGACCCTAATTTGGTCTCTAGTTCGGTCTTTAAGAGTGAATTTGTGGATAATAGGACTCTATATATATAGGGTCTTGTTAGGTTGAGATTTTTGAACCTAATTGAGAATTGAGATGCAATCTCAGCCACTCATCCAGAATATTTGTGAAATGTCAACAGCATGTAGTTTATGTCAACTAGGGGTATTATCGTCAATAGTCTGCACATCAAATGTGATCAACTTTATTCAATAAATACTTTATTCAATTACATTTATTCTAAGAGGTGATGTGCAGACTATTGACGATAATACCCGCTTAAGATGTCACATTTTTCTTTTTAGTTTGTCCCAACTAAGATGATACATTTTCTTTTTTGGAAACTTTATCTCTCCAATTAATATACCCAACCACTTTTTCTCACCCCTATTAAAATATTCATCTTTCTTTATCTCTCTATTTTAATACTTATACCCACATTTTCTCTCTATAATTAAACACTTTAACCAATAACTCCTAAAATCTCGTGCCGGCTAAGGACTGTGTCATCTTAGCCGGGACGGAGGGAGCAGTAGTTGTAATTCAGTTATAAATTTAACATTAAAATATAATCACAAGATCCTCACGAAGCATTTAGATAGTAAATTACAAATTGAGTCCAATTCGAAATCATAAACTTCGTAACTCCTAGTAAGTCTTTGGCAAATAGAAAGTTTTTGACATAAATATACAAAAAAATAGATTCACACTATACTTATTTTATGTCAAATTTGATTATACATATTATTAATCGACAAAATAATTAAAGCAAGAAACTGGAATAGAGACTTACAGCGTTCCAACTGGATATTGTGTCACTTGAATCTCAACATACTCCATATTGGATAATTACAATTCTTCAAGTTGTCACAAATATTGTAGTAGTAGGAGTACCATTTATATGAAATATAATATGTACGTATAGTAGACTGAAAAAATTAGTAAAGGAGAGCGAGAAAAGCTAGATATTGATTCTCGTAATAGTCACATTGTAAATAAAATTTGAAGCCACGGAAACATAGATTATACTCCTACAAATTACTGCTAATCTTGATAAAAAAAGAAAAAGTAGAAGTAGTAATACTCCTTTAATTTCATTTAAAAAAGCTTCCAGAGGTGGAAATAGCAAGATCTGGAAATCCAAAACAGTCGGCCCCAACAAATCCAGTCTCTCCACTCTCCAGCTGCCACGTATGCCCTGCCGCAGCAGCAAACGGCCAGCTCGCCCTCGTCAGGCCAAATCCCATCTCATCAATGTTTTAATTTCAATGTTTTAATTTCATGTTTTATTATAAAAGGGTATAATAGTAATTTTCATGTTTTAATTTGTCCCCAAATCACATTGCCGCAATTTCTTCTGCAAATCAACCATTCAATCCATAATCAAATCCATCCAGTTCGATCCGTCTCGAAAATCTGCGATTTCTCTACTCAATATTCGGTTGATCAATTCGATTTCACGCAGATCGTCCTCAAGATATTTCTGGAGAACGTCATCGGTGACGCCGTGACCTACACCGAGCACGCCCGCCGGAAAACGGTGACGGCGATGGACGTCTGATTTCCGCCTGGCAATCGCGGAAGAGCGGATCTACGCCGCCACCTCCGCCGGCGCGGCAAAGCGCGTTGAGTTGGCCGCCGCGTTAAGGGAGATCGATTCGACGCCGTTTAAGGTCAGTTGCTTAAAAAGGCTGAGGTCGATTGTGGAATTGGAGGATGAGGTGAAGGGGGATTTTAAGAGGTTTGGCGGCGTTGCGGTGCTGGTGAGGATAATGGAGCAGGATAACTTCTCTACCATCAAAATTCGGACTCCTTGAAGAAGCGGCGCAAGGACGCGGTCCTGCGCGAGCTCGGCCGACAAATCTAGAGCGTCGTCAACGAAGTCGAAGACGTCATCGATTCCTTCGTTATGCACGCCGCTGATAATAGAAATAGAAATTTCATTTCCAAATTTTGGTCAGCGAAGATCGACATCACTGAGCAGGTTGACTCCGTCTGCCGGAAGATCAAAGATATCTACGGCGACAAGAACAAATTTGATATCGCCTTCGTCACTGTCGACGACGGAGATCCGCCGGAGCAACTTGAGGTCAGCGATTTCTGTCTCCTTTCATCTCTAATCCTCTGATATTTCCTTCGACTTATGCTAATCGATTGTTGAATTGTGGATCATAAAATTGGAATTAAGCGTTCCCACCTCAAGTGATTCACATTCCTTTTTGGGTTGTCCCAACTAACATGATTCATTTCCTTTTATGGATAAAAATAGAGAGTTTAAGCATTAAATTAGACCACCTAATTACAAATCTAATTACCCCCTTATTACCATTAACTTTAATTTCAATCAACCGTCTCTCTCTCTTCCCACCTCAACCCTTCTCTCTCTCTCTCCCATCCCCATTCTCTCTCATCTTTCTTCCGTATTTTCCGGCGACCACCCCCACCCCAACCCTTCTCTCTCATCTATCTTCATATTTTCCGGCGACTTCACCGAAGGTGGGTGGATAAACCCACAATCTCCCTCATTCTGGCGACCACACCTAGACGGGCGGGCTGAGCTACCAATTTCCAGTAGAAGCGGGCAGGCTGTGCCTGAATTCAAACCAGATCTGAATTCAAACTTGGAGGGAAAAGTGGAGCCCATTTTTGCCGTAAATAAAGTCAAATCTGCCGCCAATCATTTCAATGTTTAATTTGAGTTTTGGAGTATAGGCGCTGTAAAAACCACGCAGCTCATTTAAAAATATTGTTATCCATCATTCCATTTTTTATTTTGAGTGTTGGAGTACAGGTTGCATAAAAACAATACAGCTGAATTTGAAATATTGCAAGTAATTCATCATTTCATATGATTATTTTGAGTTTTAGAGTGCTAAGTGGTGTAATTAAGTTTGGATTTATAATCAGTAAATTTAGAGCATTCAAATTTTTAAATTAAATTATTAAAATTAAAATTACTCACTATATAATTTTAAATGAACCAATATGTGGAGTAAAATAAAAGTATAAAAAAAATTCATCACATCACTTAATCTACTTTATTACCAATCCCTCTTGCCACACTAAACAACACTACCTAACATCCCGTGCCCAAAAGAAGTGCCTCACTTGAGCCGGGACGGAGGAAGAGTAGATTTCTTTTGGAAAGATATTTTGGGTTGACTGTTAAACAATCATGTGGGTGGTAGGTGAACTTAACTGGAGTACTATTATTGGCCCAAACAAATAAATGCATATTAACAATTTTTTTTCTTTTTCTTTTTAAGTGTCCTTACTAATTTAATTTGTTAAATGTATATATAAATTCAAAATATCCACTAATTACTTTGAAATAATAAATTATTGTACAATATGGAGTAATATTTAATTAATGTCTGAAATACTATAAGTGTTATTTGTTAGTTGTTGACATTTTAATACGAGTAGTTATATTCGATATTCTCACTATTGATATGTGAATTATAAGTGTTATTTGTTCGTTGTTGACATTTTAATACGAGTTGTTGACATTCGATATTCTCGCTATTGATACGTGAATTATAACTATTATTTGTTAGTTGTTGACATTTTAATACGAGTTGTTGACATTCGATATTCTCGGTATTGATATGTGAATTGTAAGTGTTATTTTTTAGTTGTTGACATTTTAATACGAGTTGTTGACATTCAATATTCTCAGTATGATATGTGAATTATAAGTGTTATTTGTTAGTTGTTGACATTTTAATACGAGTTGTTGACATTCGATATTCTCGATATTGATATGTGAATTATAAGTATTATTTGTTAGTTGTTGACATTCGATATTCTCGGTATTGATATGTGAATTGTAAATGTTATTTGTCAGTTGTTGACATTTTAATACGAGTTGTTGACATTCGATATTCTCGGTATTGATATGTGAATTGTAAATGTTATTTGTTAGTTGTTGACATTTTATACGAGTTGTTGACATTCGATATTCTCGGTATTGATATGTGAATTGTAAGTGTTATTTTTTAGTTGTTGACATTTTAATACGAGTTGTTGCATTCGATATTCTCGGTATTGATATGTGAATTGTAAGTGTTATTTGTTAGTTGTTGACATTTTAATATGAGCTGTTGACATTCGATATTCTCGGTATTGATATGTGAATTGTAAGTGTTATTTGTTAGTTGTTGATATTTTAATACGAGTTGTTGACATTTGATATTCTCGGTATTGATATGTGAATTGTAAGTTTTATTTTTGTAGTTGTTGACATTTTAATACAAGTTGTTGACATTCGATATTCTCGGTATTGATATGTGAATTATAAGTGTTATTTTTTAGTTTTTGACAAATTTAATAAGTGTTATTTTATTGAATGTTGAAGATTTGAAGATTTAAATGTTGAAGATTTGAAGATTTGAATGTTGAAGAGATTTGATGATTTAAATGTTGAATATTTGAAGATTTGACGATTTGAATGTTGAAGTGATTTGAAGATTTAAATGTTGAATATTTGAAGATTTGACGATTTGAATATTGAAGATTTGAAGATTTGAATGTTGAAGATTTGAAGATTTGAATGTTGAAGAGATTTGAAGATTTGAATGTTGAAGATTTGAATATTTGAAGACTTTGCAGCTAGAGTTTAAGAGATGATTTTAGAAAATGATTTTAAATACAATTTAATGAATAGACAATTATACCCCCATGTTGACATAATGTGATAGTTGTTGACATTAAGTTAATCTTGTGAATTAGTTGCTGAGATTGCATCTCATTTCTCAATTATGCCCAAAAATCTAATCCTAACAAGACCCTATATGTATATATATATAGGGATGTACTAAGATGACAACCCTCTTTATTGTAACACCATACCACCATTTTAAGCCATTGGATCTGAAAATCGTGTGCTTGTCATGCTGCCACGTGTACAAACACGGAGGGGTAAAATTGGAAATTTCTAATTTTACATTACCAGATTGCAGTGCTTTTCATTGAATATTGCAGTCTTACCACAACAATATTGCAGTTTACCACGACTGCAATATCTAATACAGTAGACTGCAATATCTAATACAGTAGACTGCAAACCCGTATTTTTTCACGAAACTTAATCCTAGGCGTCCATAGATAGATCTAACGGACTATATTGGTGGTATGGTGTTATCCTATCTATGGTGGCACCATAGTGCACCCCTATATATATATATATATATATATCTATATAGGGGTGTGTTAGGGTCCTTACAGCATCTTAGCGTAAAACACAACACAAATCACAGCCCTTGGATCATTAGATTGGATGGCTGTGATTTGTTACATTATGATACTAAAAATCTACATTATTAGGCGAGATACATTATTAGACTAGAAATGTACATTGTAAGACTAAAACTGTATATTTCTAAACTAAAATGCTACATTATTAAACTAAAATGCTACATTATTATCCGAGCTACATTATTAGTCTAAAATTCTACATTATTAGATGACACGTGGCATTAATCTAACCATTAGATCATATGATCCAATGGACTGCAAGTGTTTTGAGTTTTACTTATACTTAGCGTTCTGACCTGAATACATCCCTATCTATCTATATATATATATATATATATATATATAGGGTCCTGTTAGGTTGAGATTTTTGGGCCTAATTGAGAATTGAGATGCAATCTCAGCCACCCATTCACAATCTTCGTGTGATGTCAACAGCGTCTGGTTTATGTCAACAAGGGGGTATTTTTGTCATTTTAGTTCTAAAATCATGTGTGAACGGCTTCGGCGAAAAGCTGATAAATGACAATTAATTCCAACCAAATATTCAATTAATTACTCCAACAAGTTATTATCCAAAAAATAAAACAACAGTATCTGAAGATTTTAAAACAAAAGCAACAGTGAAACATAATTCACCTGAGAAGAGCGAAACTATATGAATGCGCGCTCGAGAGAGACGAAACAAGCTGAAACATATAATGTCAACTAGCATATCTTAAGTGACAACATAGAGGGTTTCTGATGCAATTTTTATTAACACTAAAAATACCTGCAAGTATACAGGGTAGATCTAGTATAGCTAAAGGTCAGTACCAGATATCGAACACGGGGAATATAGTTGCAACTGGCTATTATGTACTAAGCGTCAAATACTATCTAAACAAGAGAAGTTTTGGGTTTTTGAAAGTAAAAACAATTAAAAGCAATCAAACAACTAAATGCAATTAAATCACAAAGATAAAATATGAGAGATAAGAGAATTCCATGGATGTGCGTTCACAGTTATGGTTATACAAATTCCAACTACAATACCCTAGCACAGTTTATACTCTGAAAGGACGAGTCACCTAGCTTATGCTCATGCGATACAAACGTTGATTACAACATTAGGGTTGTCAATCCTAACACGTAACTCCAAAAAGCTCCTAAGACCCTTGAAAAATCCTCACTCTCAATTAACAGTGCCATTTTAAGGGAAGCTAACTGTAGTGTCTACTAAGTGAATCTAACTCGCTAGAACTCTGTCACAGTTATGAAGCAAGTTATATTAAATCATACACGATTGTGTCACTCAATCATGCAGCATCAAAACTACTTAAGGAAGAAACAAAGTAAAAACAAAACAGATATTAAATAGAAAAATGAATTGTATAAACCAATAAAAGTTACTAACACATCCAAAGAATCCTATGATTTTAATTAGACATAATTGAATAAGCTAAAAACATGGATTGAAGTGAAAATAATTGGAACATAAAACTAAAGCAAATAAAACCCGTAGGTTGAATCCTTGTCGTTCTTGATGTTCTTGCTTCTTTCTCCAACCCCTTGCACAATGAAGAACTCTCAAATTTATGCTATGGAAGTAATTGGCAAAAAGATGATGACGGATTAGGGTTGGAGGAGGAGCTATGAAAGCTCCCCTTTTTGGGGGCTATGAAGGGTTCAATTCTATGAATGAGGTTATGGGGTATATATAGGCTTTAGAAGGATTTAAATTTGGTAATAAGTGTCTTCCAAGTATTAGGAAATATGTAATTTTCGTTCCCCATAGTAGAAGGAAAAGATTTGGCTTCACAAGGTAATATCTTCTTTCTTTCTTCAAATTTCCGCCTAGACTGCTGCTGACAGCTTTGCGCCGACTTTGGTAGAACAACCATAACTCTCTCCACAAAACTCCGATTGAGTTAATTCTTGAACCATCTTGAAGATCTTTTCAAGATGAAGAGAATAGTGTGTAGAACGCTCCGATCAGACTTCAGGATCGCCAGAAAATTGAGTTTGAAGACAACTGTCGTGCGTCGCGTTTTAGTGGCGGGCCGCCGCACCTTGGCCGGCGGTCGCCGCGCGCAGTCTAGTTGCTTCTGACTCCTTGTGGCGGTCGCCACGCACTTCCCGGCGGTCGCCGGGCGTGTCTTTGTCTCCGCTAAGCGCCGGCGGTCGCCGGAGAAGCTCCAGATTTCCTACTTCGCGTTTTCACTCCCTTTTTAGGCTCAAATATGCACATTTCTCACAAAAACATGTCAAAATACCAAAATAGATAAAATATGCAAATAATGGACATGTAATGTAACTTTGACCTTAAAAACGGGCCAAATAATGGCCTTAAAACCGTGCAAAATCCGAGCGTATCAGTTTCCAAAATCCAGAATTAAAATTTCAACACTACATCTCAAAATATGCATCACCAGCATCTCAGATATCCTACCATGGACTCTCAACCATATTCATAAACCCTTCCTCCACCAACAAACACCACAGCCGAGGGGTGCATTTTGGATACAATTATTTTGTATGTAAACAGAATGTCAACAAAGACTATAACTACATAGAATATTTAACAGGTAACATACATCATGTCAACAGATTTTCATTTATGTCTTCAGCCAAGGGGTGCATTTTGGATACAACTATTTTGTATGTAAACAGAATGTCAACAAAGAGTATAGCTACATAGAATATTTAACATGTAACATACATCATGTCAACAGATTTGCATTTATGTCTTCAACCAGAGGATGCATTTTGGATACAACTATTTTGTATGTAATCAGAATGTCAACAAAGAGTATAGCCACATATAATATTTAATAGCTAACATACATCATGTCAACAGATTTGCATTTATGTCAACAGAGTATTATTCACCAACATAACACAAAAAAATCATGTTAATGAAAATCAAACAAAATTACATCCACCATTCGTCGACGTCGACTCTGAATATGATGAAAAATCCATCAGATAACACTTACGTATTGATTATGAACTGAAATCAAAGATAAAGATGAAAAAGCAAAAAAAAAAGCTGATTAGGAAGAGATTTGACTGGGCATCAACAAATAAAACATAAAAACAAAATCAAAGTCGGTAAAATCGACCGAAAAACTTCAAAATCAACACCGAAATCCGTCGAACTGGTCGTCTATTTTTTAAAATTGACATGCTGAGGAATCGTTGAATCAGAGATCGTTGAAATCGTCTGAATTCTAATTTTTGAATCAATTGAATCATAAATCCTTGGAATCGATTGAATCAGAGAACTCAAACAAATCGCAAATCTCACCGAAATCGCCGATGAAAGCTGAAGAATCCTAAATTAAAACACGCAATGACTATTATACCCTTTCATATTAAATTAATCTAAAAATATTTATTGTGTGACAAAATCTGGACCACTCATTTAATAAAAATGAGTGGCTGATATTGCATCTCATTTCTCAATTAGCCTAAATAATCTCAATTGATCACAATTATATATATATATATATATATATATATATATATATAGGGTCTTGTTAGGATGAGATTTTTGGGTATAATTGAGAAATGAGATGCAATCTCAGCCACTAATTCACAATATTAACTTAATGTCAACAACTATCACATTATGTCAACACGGGGGTATAATTGTCTTTTTATTAAATTGTGTTTGAATTCATTTTCTAAAATCCTCTCTAAAACTCTAGTTGCAAAGTCTTCAAATCTTCAAATCAACATTCAAATCTTCAAATCTTCAAATCTTCAACATTCAAATCTTCAAATCTTCAACATTCAAATCTTCAAATCTTCGACATTCTTCAAATCTTCAACATTCAATAAAATAACACTTATTAAAATGTCAACAACTAAAAAATAACACTTATAATTCACATATCAATACCGAGAATATCGAATGTCAACAACTCGTATTAAAATGTCAACAACTAACAAATCGCATTTATAATTCACATATCAATACCGAGAATATCGAATGTCAACAACTCGTAATAAAATGTCAACAACTAACAAATAACACTTATTATTCACATATCAATACCGAGAATATCGAATGTCAACAACTCGTATTAAAATATCAACAACTAACAAATAACACTTACTATTCACATATCAATACCGAGAATATCAAATGTCAACAACTCGTATTAAAATATCAACAACTAATAAATAATACTTATAATTCACATATCAATATCGAGAATATCGAATGTCAACAACTCGTATTAAAATTCCAACAACTAACAAATAACACTTAAAATTTACATATCAATATCCAGAATATTGAATGTCAACAACTTGTATTAAAATGTCAACAACTAGTAACACTTAAAATTCACATATCAATAGCGAGAATATCGAATGTCAACTACTCGTATTAAAATGTCAACAACTAACAAATAATACTTATAATTCACATATCAATATCGAGAATATCGAATGTCAACAACTCGTATTAAATGTCAACTACTAACAAATAATACTTATAATTCACATATCAATATCGAGAATATCAAATGTCAACAACTCGTATTAAAATGTCAACAACTAACAAATAATACTTATAATTCACATATCAATATCGAGAATATCGAATGTCAACAACCCGTATTAAAATGTCAACAACTAACAAATAACACTTATAATTCACATATCAATAGTGAGAATATCGAATGTCAACGACTCGTATTAAAATGTCAACAACTAACAAATAACACTTATAATTCACAATTAAGGGAATTGTTGTTGACATGGTTTGAAAGTGTAGTTGACATGACTTATAATTGTTGTTGACATGACTTGTACGTGTACTTGATATGGCTTGTACGTGTAGCTGACATATTATATACCGTAGTTGACATGACTTGTATGTAGAGTTGAGACGATATGTACTGTAGTTGACATGACTTATACGTGCAGTTGACACGATATGGGTTGTACGTGTAGTTGACATGGTTTGCAAGTGTAGTTGACATGACTTATAATTGTTGTTGACATGGCTTGTACGTGTAGTTGACATGGTTTGAAAGTGTAGTTGACCTGACTTGTATTAAAATAACACTTATAATTCACATTTTAATACTGAGAATATCAAATGTTAACAACTAAAAAATAAAACTTATAATTTATATATCAATACCGAGAATATCAAATATCAACAACTCATATTAAAATATCAACAACTTATAAAATTCATACAGATAAACTTCTAAACCATGTACATGCCAAAAAAAATGACACGAAATCAAACATTTAAAACTTGAAAAAACACAAAAAAGAAAAGAAAAAAGAAAGTAAGAAAGAAAGAAATGCATTTGTTTTGTTGCAACAGACATAGCAACTGCATTATAACCCTCAATGAAACATTAATAACAGAGTGAAAAAGTTAATCAAACGAGAATTGAAGTGCAACTGCGAAGAAACCAATCCGTTTCCAACTCAATTCAAATGAAATACTCGATGGATTAGTCATGAGAAAACTCCAAAACATATTCCAAAAACATCAACTCGCACCTTCAAACTAACACAATTAACAATTACTTGTTTAGCATAATGAAACAGCTACTCAAAATCGAAAGCATGAGGAACAGCAAACCTGAGCCATAGATTGAGCCGGAACGACGAGTGTGCCGACTGCATCAACGAGTAGAGCATTATGTGTCAATCCACCGTACAGATTCCTCCTATATTCCTCGTAGTATTTAACAATAGCTTGTATATCAAATGTAAACAATTTGTCAACAACTTGTATATAGTGTCAACAACTCAAAAACAATTCTTGAAAGTGTGGCCTCTTAGATTTTAAGCTGAGTCTTATGAAGAGAAGAACCAGTTCATAAATTAACTAGTGGCCCTACAAGAACAGCATCAGCATCAGACTCCTATTTCTCAGTTTCTGGTCTAGAAAATAGAGTTAAGATAAGTTAATCCACAAATAAAGTAACTAATCCACGCTGTCAATAGTCTCCTAGCAAGTTTATCATAAAATTAGAGTGGTATCACTTGACTTCCAAAAAGTTTCTCAAAGTGCTGATTATTTTCATTTTAGTATACACCAGAACTAATCTACAAAATATAAGATACAGATATACATATATATATATATATCACTTTTGAAAACTCAGAAATTATAAGAATTGACCTTATTGCGATATACAAATTTGAGAGATGAGGATTTAAGCTTTTGTCGTTTAGAGACTCTCAACTGGAATTCTAAATCCAGTGAGCAACCATCATGCAACTCATGTTCAGCGATCCAAACAGAGCAATGAAAAGAAATAAAATATGGAAGTAAAATTTAAACAGACATATTTCCAATTCATATCCAGACTATCATTATCTACCAAAAGAATCTTACACCCGCAAACATACTTTCCGGAAACGACAAAATCAGTGAATATAATTCATGAGTTGAACATGCCACTTCAATCCAAAACGAGAAGACCATCATCAGTAGTATTTTTTGCGGTTCTGCACAACATCAGTAGTATTTTTTTAAGCTAGATTCAAGCTACTGTAAATTTGTGAAAAATCATCAAGTAATCAACACTAATTCGACATCTAATGCCAGATTCATACACGAGCTTAAATCGCTGAGCAGAAATCAACCTCTTCTTGTTCTGAGAAAGCTGAGGCGATTCATTAATGGCGGAATTCTCAATTTGACTGCTAGAAAACGAGCAGCTGAAATCCAGCACATTCGCCGGCGTCAACAGCCCCGACGTCGCCGCCATCACATCGTAACAATGCAGCAATTCCTCCTATCACCAAAAAAATAACACTTATAATTCACATATCAATAGCGAGAATATTGAATGTCAACAACTCGTATTAAAATGTCAACAACTAACAAATAACACTTATAATTCACATATCAATACCGAGAATATCGAATGTCAACAACTCGTATTAAAATGTCAACAACTAAAAAATAAGACTTATAATTCACATATCAATAGCCAGAATATCGAATGTCAACAACTCGTATTAAAATGTCAACAACTAAAAAATAACACTTATAATTCACATATCAATAGCCAAAATATCAAATGTCAACAATTAAAACAAAGTTGAGATATCACAGTTAACAGGACTATCATTATTTAGGTGAATCTCCATCCCCATCATCATCCATACATCAATCATTCAAGCAAGAAAAAACAACAAAAACAAAAAAAGCAACAAAATCCGAGGGGAAAGAGGAAGAATATGTATAAAAATCAATACAAAATCAATCGGATCATGGATGCTGCTATCAAAATCTAAACGAGAAAAATGAAATGAGATTAGAAATTATATTACATGTGTGTCCAAATACGATCTGCGAATTCCAGAAAGCGCCCTTCGCCGGGAGGAGATTGCGGCAGAGCTCCCACCGGCGACATTCTCCGACATGTGGACGCCGGCCGCGTAGGCGTTTCTCGCCTGAATCGCGTATTTCCGATCTTGCCTTATCCTCGTTCACGAATCTCTGAATTCCAGCTTCTCGAACCCCCATTCCCTGCGTTTTCCGCAAATTTCACCGAATTAGGTTTTCAATTAACGCGAATTGAACATTTAGATCATTAATTGATTCAATTCAGTTACTGATTCAGCTTCTCGAATACCGCCATTTCCTCGACGGCGTCGAAAACGCCGATTCCTTCAGCTTCAACTTAGAAGGATCGAAGCGCGCTCGTGAAAGCTCTCTCCACCTATCCGGAATATCTAAGAAACAAAGCTTCCGATGAGAAATCAACGAAATGACGAAGAATTTCGAAGGATTGATCTAGTTGAGAGAGAAGAATGATGATTGGATCACCGCATCGACTCTCTGGGTGGCCATCTTCTTCATCCCTAATTAAAACATAAAATTACTATTATGCCCTTTCATATTAAATTAATCTAAAAATATTTATTGTGTGGCAAAATCTGGACCACTCATTTAATAAAAATGAGTGGCTGATATTGCATCTCATTTCTCAATTAGCCTAAATAATCTCAATTGATCACAATCCTATATATATATATATATATATATATATATATATATAGGGTTGCATTAAAATGACAACACTCTTAAAATGACACTGTGACACCACGCTAGACTGCGATATCCAATACACTAGAGCAATCTATAGATTGCAGTCCAGCGTATTGGATATTGCAGTCGGGAAAAATTGCAGTCTAGTGTATTGGATATTGCAGTCCGCGAAAATTTACCCTTGAGCAATTTTTATGATTGCCACATGGCAGCTTATTATTCGTCCACGTGTACAAATGATTGGCTAGGAATGGTGGTATGGTGTTACTTTAAGAGATGTTGTCATTTTAACACAATCCTATATATATATATATATATGAGATCATATTCTAATGCTTATAGCACCCTAATCCAAAATCAAGACCAAATCTCCACCCTTAGATTTTAAAATGAGTGGATGAGATTAAATCTTACGAATCTCAATAAATAGTAGATAAAATATCAACAAAAGGGTAATATCGTCATTATGTTATCATATGATAATTTTCGTGAATGTTTTTTTATATCAACATAGTTTATTACAAATATCAACAATATGACATAAGAATATCAACACTAGTACAAGAAAATATCAACACATATTTATTGAGATTTTTACATGGTTTTATTGAGATTTTTTTATGTATTTGTTGATAAAAATATGGTTATCAACATTTACGTAAACTAAAATAAAAAATAACAAATTTCATCATCCGAACGTCGTCGGAACATATGCAATTGGATCTCGTTGGAATCCTTATAAAATTATCTTTAATTTGATACTACCTCCGTCCCCCAAAATTTGCTACACTTTGACCCGACACGATCTTTAAGAAATGTAATGGAAAGTGAGTTGAAAAAGTTGTGGGATGTGGGTCCTACTTTTAAAGTATTAGTTTTATAATAAAATGTGAGTAGGAATGAGTTAGTGGAATATGAGGTCCACTACCAAAAATGGTAAAAGTGAAGTGTATCAAATTTTCAGGGACGGATCAAAATAGTAAACTGTATCAAATTTTCAGGGACGGAGGTAGTATATTTTTTGCGAAAAAATAATTTAAATCGAGAGAGTTACGTAAATTTAAAGTTTTAAGATGATTTTTAATGAGAGGGAATTGACATTAATACCCTCTGATTTTATTTATTAATTTTCTTAATTAAAAATATAATCCATGACATTATTTCAACCACTAGATCTTCTAATCTAATGACTAAGATTTAGTCTTAGTTTGGGATTGCTAATTAGTTAGCAATTGATCACTCTCATATATATATATATAGCGGCGGATCCAGGTGGGGTCGGCGGGGTCGGCCGACCCCACCGCTGTCCCAGAGAATCGCCGGATTATACCCTCCCTCAGCCGCTGACCCCACGCTGCCAAACTCCTGCCCAACTTATACCCAGTCGCCGTTCTGCAGAGAAGAAGGAATACAATTCTAATTTGGGATGCCTTTTACAATTTGGGCTTCCTTTACTTATTAATTCTAGAATTGATCCAACTTTTAAATTAACCCACCTTCTAATAGGAGTACCTCACGTTTTAACCTATTAAAATAAGGAGAAGGCAAAAGCGCCTTTACGAATTATATAACAATAACAGCAATAAAAAAATATCATTTATTCCATACCATAAATTATTTGGAAGAAATTTCACAGGTTCTGTGCAAGAAGTTCGAAAAATATTTTAGCAATCGGCAATTTGACAGTCAATTATTGAGTCATGTAAAATCATCATTCAAGTTTAAGTTAGTAGTACTATTATTTGTTTTTGTTTTTTTTTTTTTTTTTCTTCCAGTTTTCACATTTAAGTAGCAGTTAGAACTATTGAATTGATCATCATTTAAGTAGACACCGCAAATTTGCAATTATTTTGCAGCTTTGGAGTTTTGGATTATTCATTTATTTTGTTTACCTTGTCCGATAATAAGGCTAATTTCATGCATCGGTTATGTGGTGAAAAATCACTTTTTTACTGAGTGTAACACAATTTTTAAGCCAGGTGTGTGAAGGAAATCGCTAGGTCCAGGAAGAGCTGAAGACAGTGGACTAGCGAAGGAAAATGAGCAGAATTAAAGAGAAAAAAATGGCTGGACGAAGGGAGTCAAAAGCTGAGGGCAAAGAAGACCATTCACACAAGAGAGCCCCTGCTGGACCCACTTCCACGCCTATATATAGAGGAGCATGCAACACACGAAAGATACATGATTTATCTCTCATGCTCACACACTCACACACACTTGGGAAAATGGGGATTCTGGGGTAGTTAGAGGTTCATCTTCGGGAGAAAGTCAGTGGTAACACCGTCCTCACGAAGGGCGAATATACAATCATTTACATTCAGTTTTTTGCACTTTTATTCCGTCGAACTTCAACGTTTCCGAAGTCGATTGGTTGTTTGCTACTTATCGTTTATCTATGCATTTAGTTTACGTCACGATGGTGTTCATTTTGTGTTGATTTACGTTGATTCTGTGTTTTGAGGTTTTATTTCAGAGGTTGAATGTTATTCTCTGTTTGGATGCTTATGTGCTTGATCTGGGAAATAGGTTGTGGATCTGTGCTGTTGTTGTTGATCTGTGTTGAATCGGCAAATCTGTAGTTATGGATATAATTTTGGAAGGAGTTTGTTTCGGATGCTTGGATCCGGAGTGGATTTAGCATCCGAAGTGTGGATCTGAACAGGGGAAACCAAGTTGTGCATGGATTTTGAACTTTCTGCTTTCTTTTTACTTTACTTCGTCTAGTAGCCGTAGATCTGCCTTAGTTTTAATTGTTCTTCAATTTTGTCGCTTTAATTTCTGATGCTTCGTTTTGAATTACGTTCTCACTCTGTTTTTTTACTGGATGTTTCATGCCAATTGTTGGAGAAGATGATGTCGCTGTTAGTTAGTACTTTAGTTAGTTGTTTTCCAGCTTTTCACCCGTATTTTACCTTTTCAGTAAATGGTCCTCACCATCAGTTGTTTTCCCAGGTCTAAGTAATTTAGGGAATAGTTTTTTTTTCTTAGATCTAGTAATTGTCTCGCTTGTTCCGGTTTATATGCATTTTTCCTGTTTCTTCCTAGATCTAGTTGTTAGCATAGCAAATTTCAACACCAAGTCTAGTTTAATTTCCTCAGCCCAAATTGCGTGGCAGCAGACATACCACCCCAAAGCCCTTTAAATGCTTATTTTCGCATCTATCCTCGTGGGATCGATCCCTACTTCCCTGTGCTAATTTTAGTATACGTGGTTGAGGGTTTTGAAGAGATATTCAGTATGTCCGACGACCGAGATCTTTCAACGTTCCGTGAGTTCCTAGACCCCGTGATCTAGTGGATTCGCTGGACCCAGAAAGCTTGATATTCCTTACTGTGCACACAGTCTGAATCCAGTAACTTCAAATGGCGCCGTTGCCGGGGATGGATGGCGTAAATTGTTTATGCGTTTGAGGATTTCGTGTAAATAGTTTAATTTCTGTTATTTTGTTTTTCTTGACAGTTTATGAACACGGGCTTCCATTCTGGAAGTTGGGCTAGTTCATCTGGGTCAGGAATCGCCCGATACAAGTGGCAAGTCAAGGAGTGTACGTCCACTGTCACTACCAGATCAGGGTTAAGGACAGTAGACCCAATCCCGTTCGAATCAGAAAGTGAGAAGAAGTTGAACTCGTCAGGTGAAGAGGACCCGAAGTCGTCCACAGAAACAGAGCATTCCGAGACTGAGGAAGAGGAAGACGTGAATATGGCACATTTAGTGGATCCCGATCCGGAGATAGGTTCACTCAGCGCGCATCTGGACGGTGAACCCGCCCATGCCATAGTCTCGAACCCGCGCCGGAGGTCTATGTTGGGGATAATCGCAGCAGAAATTGCAAGATTAAATAAATCCACAAAAGAATCTATTTAGGTGATTATGTGGGTCGATTCAATTTCATGCTAGAACATGTAGAGACATATTATTGCGCAATTAATCACATAATTTAAATTAAATTATGCTGTTGAATACTTACCACAATGATTCTCCAAAGAATCGAAGTGGCTTGCTACTTCTCCACGTGTAGATCTTGAAGCTTGATTGTGAATGCAAGACCAAAGATCTTCTAGCCTATGACCCTTAACTTTATAGATCTAAATTCCTTGTGGGAGGAATCTCTTAGAAATTATAAGGAACTTGAAGGAGAAGACAAGAAAAACCAATTGCACACACTATGCAAATTTCGAAATCTCCTATTAGTGAGGAGCTCGAAAATTGCAAGCTTGGAGGCTAGGTTTAGGTTTTGTGTAATGTATATTGTCTCCTCTCCTTACATCCTTATTTATAGAGTTTATGATGGGCTAGGTTAGGGATCTATGGGGCTTGGATTGGGCCTCCCCAATTGGACCTTCTTTACTAATTAAATTATAACCCATAATTCAATATAAGGCCAATGGAATATTTCTTGTGCCACTATCGAAGAAATACTGACCGCCCATCCAATCCGTGATTACAAGCAATCCGGGTTAGCCTCTTTAATATATTATTTCCTGTGTCTAAGACTTTCTATATCCATTAATTAATTTGTAGTCTGCTATAGACTTTAAATTAATAAATATCCTTTTATTTCCAAGAGTTTGTCTAGTACGAGATGTATATCAAAATATACTTTTCCTTTTCTATTTATTCTTGGATTAAATCCAAACCAGCCGGGTTTCCGAATAATAGAATTTCTCTCGAACACCTCTTGGGGATATAGTCAAACCACGCAGGCACACGATTCAATGTAATAATAAAACTGACACCATACTAGTTATTAATTACTACTACCCAAGATATCAGGAATATTGGGTTGCGAAAAACCCGCACCTATTGATAAGTCAAAGTAGCGTATGATTAAATAACATGTGTCCTATATTATTACAAAGATTAGGAAATATTAAATCTCCAAGACATCGTCTTACAGTAGATAGCAACAAAGACGTGTCTATACTTTAGATCCATTCAATGATATACCACACCAGTGTCACTAGTCATTCTCAAGGTAAAGACGACTTTCGGATGGACACTGCAACCTTTCACGATAGGTAGCCAAAGCCTATCTAGGTTGTGAAAAAGTTTTACTTCTACAATGTACCGGTTGGGCCACCTACTGTGATGACCTGTTCCACGACCCAACCTTCAATGTAGAAGACTTAGACTGATTTTACTTTCCGGCGCTTTAATTATACAATTTAATATATAATTAAATACGGTCAATACCCATTAAAGTAAAATACACAGTATGAAGAAAACATTTATTATTCTCATTAAATGAAGAGTGTTTACAATATACAAGCAATTTATCAAATTCAAAATAAACTCGAAAAATGTTTTTTAGTATATATGTTCCAACAGTCTATCGATATCAAGACAAATGTGCTCGGGGTTTTGCCCACATTCTCTGGACGAAGGAATGAATGTCCTTACGAATTTCTAAATGAGTTTAGTAATGCAGCATCCAAAAGCGACCCAACGAGGCGACTGAGGAGGACTAACGTTTGCATGCAGTCCCGTTTGCCCTTAAGGGGGAGGCTAATACTTGGCTGCTGAGGCTCCCACCAGACTCGATCAACACATGGAAGGATTTCAAGCTGGAGTTCTTGGATTATTTTTTCCCGTCCAACAAGACGAACGCTTTGATGAAAGAGATCCAGGAGTGCAAGAAAGAATATGATGAGTCTCTGAGCTCTAATTGGTCCCGTTTTAAAGGACTGTTGGATGCTTGTCTGAACCACAGGATGATCGAGGCAGAGACTTACTATTTGTTTTACGAAGGTGCAAACCCTGAATCAAAAGATTTGATGAATTCCTCGAGTGGGGGAAATTTTACCAAGAATAAAGCAAGTGAAGCCAGAGAAACTTTGGGAAGATTGATCGAGGCGAAAAAGGCCTATGATAACCCGCACAACATTTTGAGAAGGGGATCGGCCAATGCAGTAACAGGACAAGATGACAAGAAAGTGGAGGACAAGATAGATAAATTGGAGAAAGCACTGTTAAATGCAATTGAGAAGTACAACCCTCATGCTCCATTGGAAAATGAGAAACCCCCTGGTCCAGAGGAAAGGCAACTTCAACCTTACTACGGTCAACCTTGTGAAGGGGAGTGCCAAGCCCAGGCGAATTCGATGGGGAGCTGGAATCCGGATGGAAGTTGGAACCAAGGAAGGCAAAAGGAGGCCCCATGGAGGACTCACCCCAATTTTAGATGGACTGACAATGATCAAAGTCAGCCGCCCCCACTGCAGATCACAAATTATGCACACCCTCCAGAGAGGCAGTCCAACTGGTCAGGGAGGAATCAAGAGGGGCAACTGCAATTGGCATACATGAATCAGGACTATACTAATTGGGGAAGCAAAAATCAGAACAATCCAGGGAGCTCCTATGTGCCACCTCACCAGAGGAATAACCAAGGAAACTATCAAAATTCTCAACCAAATCACCAAGGAAATCAAGGGTCTAGCAACCAATACAATAACCACCAAGGAAATCAAGGGAACTATCGGCAAAACCAAGGACAGAACCAAGGTCAAGGAACAAATTCAAATCAATTCAACTCCAGGCCACAAAGGAATTTGGACGACATGGTCCATGACCTAGTGAATTCACAACAGTTCATCCAGAATAACCTGCATTCCAACAATGACGTGGTACATAAGCTACAAGACGCCCAGTTGGAACATAAGGCAGCCATGGATATGATGGCAAAACAGCTGTCTTAGATTGCGGTTTCTTTGAATGAGATGCAGGGAAATGAAGGAAAACTTCCTGCCATGGTCAAGCCACCCGACCGAGCAAACATTAGTCAAATCACCTTGAGATCCGGGCGGGGCTATGAAGGACCGACGCTGGAGATCGACGAAGAAGTACCCGCACAGGCAAGTAGAGGAAAGGAAAGTCAAGTGTTTCAATGGGATAGCCCTAGACCAAGAGAAGTTCATGCTCAGGATGACCTCCAGAAGGGAGATTTAGAGGGATCTTTACCTCGAGCAGCTGATCCATTTTTCCTAGATCCAGAGCCTGAGTTAGTAAGTAAGGAAGGAAGTAGGGAAGCTAGCGAAACCCCAGCTGGGAGTTCCACAAATGCGGTGAAGCGAGCAAAGTCGTTTCCATACCAAGGGGAAGCCAAGAAAAAAAAGGATGATACAGAGGACCTCATGGAATTTTTTAGCAAGCTGGAAATCAACCTGCCCTTCTTGCAAGCCCTGAAGATGCCTGCCTTTAGCAAGTTCATCAAGGAATTCATAGCAGGGAAGACCAAGCCAGACGGGAAGATTGTGATCGGGGAGAACGTGTCTGCTGTGATACAAAAGAGAAGGATGCCTTCAAAATGCACAGACCCAGGTATGTTTACATTACCCATTTCTCTAGGGGACATCAGAGTCGAGCATGCCATGTGTGATCTAGGGGCGTCTATAAATGTTTTACCGCTTTCGATCTATAAGAAACTGACAGGGGTTAGGATGGTCGCTACCAAGGTGGTAATCCAGTTAGCAGATAGAACTTGCATTTGTCCTGAAGGTGTGTTAGAAAATGTCATAGTTAAGGTGCATGATTTTCTATATCCTGCTGATTTCTATGTTATCAAAATGAATGATAATGAGTCTGCTGAGTCTAGTGGCGTGCTTTTAGGGAGACCATTCTTGCGCACTGCTAAGACCATTATTGATGTCTTTGATGGAACGATTTGCTTGGACTATAATGGGGAAAAATATACATTTAGCATAGATGAGGGAATGAAAAGGCCATTAGATGTTGAGAATTTGTATGCTATAGATGTTATTAACCCCATGGTCCAAGAATATCTTGAGACGGAATTGATACATGAACAAATTGACAACTCGGAGTTGAGCCATTTAATCGACCGAGAAATTGTAGGGTGGTGTGCAGCAATGAACACAATGGAATTGACAGATGAGGAACTAACAAAAGCCATCATGGAGTTTTGCGAAAATTCCAAGTCAGCTAGATCAAGGGGATCAGCCCATGAGGCCAGTCTGGAAAATGCTCCTGGGTCTGGGAAGGAGACATTACCTGATATTGCAGAAAAAAATACCTTGCCCCAGGAGACGAATGACACAAAGAAGGAACTGAAGACACTCCCACTAGTCCTCAAATATGCTTACTTGGAAGAAAACGAGACATTCCCAGTAATAGTCAACAGTAACTTGACCGAGGAGCAGGAGAAAGAATTATTGGGAGTGATCAGGCGGAACAAAAAAGCAATAGGGTGGACCCTCTCTGATTTAGTAGGAATCAACCCTGATCTCTGTATGCACCACATCCGTTTAGAAGAGGGTGTGAAGGCTCACCGAGACGCACAACGAAAACTGAATCCGAACATACGAGAGGAAGTTCTAAAGGAGTATTGAAATTGCTCTCTCTAGGGATCATCTACTCCATTCCGGATAGTGAGTGGGTCAGTCCTGTCCATATGGTGCCCAAAAAGTCTGGAATACAGGTTGTCAAGAATGAAATGAACGAGTTGGTGCCCACTAGGCTGGTGACGGGGTGGAGGATGTGCATCGACTACAGGAAGCTGAATGAAGCCACGAAGAAGGATCACTTTCCCCTACCTTTCATTGATCAGATGTTAGAAAGGTTGGCTGGCAAACAGTATTTTAGCTTCCTTGATGGATACAGTGGCTATTTCCAGATCAACGTTAACCCAGAAGATCAAGGAAAGACCACGTTCACGTGCCCTTTTGGTACGTATTCATTCCGAAGAATGCCGTTTGGGTTGTGTAACGCACCAGGAATGTTCCAGCGGTGTATGATGAGTATTTTTTCGAATTTGCTTGAAGTATGCATTGAGATATTCATGGATGATTTTACCGTATACGGGAATTCATTCGACACTTGTTTGGCCAGCCTTGACCTAGTATTAAAAAGATGCCAGGAGAAGCACCTAGTTTTGAATTTCGAAAAATGTCACTTCATGGTGACCGAAGGTATTGTCCGGGGGCACGTAGTTTCTGAAAGAGGAATACAAGTGGACAAGGCAAAGATAGATGTGATATCAAAGTTACCTTATCCCACGAACCAAAAAGAAGTTAGAGGCTTCTTGGGTCACGCGGGATTTTATAGGAGGTTTATCAAGGATTTTATAGGAGGTTTATCCCTTTGCCACTAATCTGGCTTTAAACAATTTGACCTTCCCATCCGGACCTCGCTTACATTTGAATACCCACTTACTCCCAATGGCAATGCAGCCTTCGGGCAGGTTTTCAAGGTCGTAAACGTCCTTATCCTCCATTGATTGTAATTCGGAATCCATTGCCTAATCCAGTTGAGACCATCCAAATCATTTATTGCTTCTTTGTAGTTCCAGGGGTCAGGTTCTAGATGACCGGAAACTGAGTCAGAAGACTCTCCCAGACCAATCCACCTTTCTGGTTCTTTCGAAACCCTCCCACTACGACGAGGCTCTACAATCGTGGGAGTAGAAGTTTTAATACGTGGTGCAATATTTTCTTGTGGTGTTTTGAAAGGTTACGGTTTATGTTCGTAGTGTGTTCAAAAGGAAATAACAGGTTCCCTAGGTCCAGCAAATCCACTAGATCACGCGGTCTAGGAACTCGTTGGTCGCAGGAAATCCCGGTCGTCGGACACACAAAGCACTTCTTTCAAAAACCCTCAACCACTTTACTAAACCTAGTATAGGGAAGTAGGGATCGATCCCACAGAGAAGGATGCGTAATACTCATGTTCAAGGATTTGGGTGTGTTTTTGGTGTTGGCTGCTGCCACGCATTTTTTTTGGGTTGAGGAAAACAAATTAAACTTGACTTGGGAATCTTTAAAACTCCTAAGCTAACAGCTAGACCTAGGCGAAATAACAGAGAACGTTGCGAGAAAATAACTACTCAAACACTAGATCTAAGAGAACTACTCTACTTACCTAGACCTAGGAAACAAACTGACTGTGGGGACCATGACTAAAAAAGCAGAGTACGAACGAAAAGCTGGCAGAATAACTAACTCTCGTACTAACTAACAGCGACATCATCTTCTACAACCAAATTGCGTAAAAACTCATAAGAAAATCAACATGAACGAAATCAAAACAGAGCAAACTAATTCTAAGTCAAATCAATGCATAATCAACGAAGAACTGAACAGATCTGCAGACGCTAGACGAAGCAAAACAGAAAACAAGAAGAAAACTCAAATCCATCTAACAACTTTCTTTTCTCACTTCGAATCCAACCTCAGACGCTAAATCCACTCCGGATCCAAGCGTCCAACACGAACTCCATCCAACAGTAACACTTCATCATTTCAGATTCGAACAACAACCTCCAAACAGTCAATAAACCACAGATCTATCACCAAATTCCCATATCAAACACCACAATATCAAAATAAAACAGAGATCGACATAATACTTGTAAAAATAAACTTCCAGCAGCGAGATCTACGTAAATCAACTTGAAATTCAACAACTAAACGCAAATCAACCAAAGTGAAAAGGTAACGAGTATCATCAACAGCCAAGTCGACTCCCAAAAGTGAAGGTCGACAGCAAAAAGAGTAAAACAACTGAAATTAAGAGAAATTGTATCTTCGTCCACACTCGGACGGTGTTGCAACTGCGAAACTTCTAAAGAAAAGTAACCCTTCGTACCCGACTACCCCAGATCTCCCATTCCCAAGTGTGTGTAATGTGTGTGAGCTAAGAAGAGAGTGAAAAAGTGATATGATGTGCGTTGCATGCTCTTCTATGTTTAGGCGTTGGAGTGGGGCCCAGCGAGGTATAGATAAGACTTTGATGCCCTCAGCTATTGACTTCTCTGTCACGCCTTCTTTTCTTTTAAACCCTGCTCACTTCATTCCTTTCCTTCGCTAGACCATCTCCTTCAGCATTTCCTCGATCTAGCGATTTTTCTTCACACACCTGGCTTAGGAAACGTGTTAGACCCAGCAAATTATAACGTTTTTCACATATAACCGATGTATGAAATTAGCCTTATCAAACTGCTCACACTTAAACCATACTTATCCTCAAGTATAAAGACAAGAAAAGAAAAAGAATAAGGCGAATTTCAAGCAAGGTTATCTCTTGACCGACTCCTAGACCTAGACACAAAGAAACACTAAAAAAAGTTTAAGAAAAACATACAAACACATAAACACATATACATGAGCTAGCTTCAACTTTTAGGTATCCGTCCCCACAAGATTAAGGTCAAATCAATAGGTTGCACTCCTCCAAATAGGCCCTTTCCCTTCCTTTACCTAGCCAATCTGTCAGCTTGTCAAGATAGCTTTCTACTTACCCGATTGTTAGATTCACTCGATCACTCATTCCTCACCAGGGATGTTAGGATCGATTCTCTCTTAGGTTAATGCTACACCACTGAAGCGTCGGGTTATGAGAGTTCCTCCTTCCTGGGTCAGACTATTATCATTCCTGCCTTCTAGACAACTTCCATCTGGACTTCGTCCAGCTTATTCCTCCTTTTTTATATATATATATATATTTTTTCCCCCTTTTTTTACATTTTTTTTCCCTGGACTTCGTCCAGCTTATTTCTCCATTTCTCCTCTCTTCTGGACTTCGTCCAGCTTATAACTTCATAACCCAATTCCCATTTTTTTTCTCCTTCACAGCTCTTCTCCCTAAGCATTCAGTGGCGGCCCTTAAACATGTGTTAGCTCGAAGTTATTTAAGGCTTATAACTCACTATTATAGTAGGGCTTCACAACTAAGTAAGTAGAGGCATCCTCCATCGTTCTCGCTTCACTCAGATTAACTAGGCTTATTTAAAGAAAAAGCTTCTAAGTTGAAATGCCTCCTATCTTCAATTACTTTCACTAAGGGAATCATGCCGCATTGTATTCACTGGCTCATGCGACAACACTAAGACTTACAGACTCTTAATATGCAGACAAAGTAATGCATTGACTCCTCTCCCCCTCCCACTTCACTCAAGCTTGTCCCCAAGCCATCGTCGTGAAGGGGGGAACAGAGAGATCAATGCAAAATAACAAAACAGATTATAAAAACACAAACTTCTCACACTTAGACCACGCAGTGGGCTAAGTGGGAGAAGACACAACAATTATAAAACACACGTAGATAACAGGAATAAAAATAAAAAAAAACTAAAGGAACGAAAAATAAAAGTTACTTGGTCAAGAGATGGTGGTTCACTTCTAGGGCTGGCTCCCTCGAGAGCCAGACTGGGGCGGGATTCCGGGTCGGGTCACTCTTACTTTCTTCTTTGCTGGCTGCTCCAGCTCTTCTTCCTCCTGTGCTGCTTGTTCGGGTACTGGCTTCCTCACTATAGACTTCGGTTTAGATGGGGCTGGAACTTGTTTGGGAACGGCCGGGGGAATCAACTGTTTGAGCGATTGCTGCGATTGCTGCGATTGCCTGACGGAGGGACTGCTCTGAGTGGGCTGCTTGACTTCACTGCTGGACCCAGGAGTTGTCCTCGACTGGGTCAAGGGGAGCGTCTGTTGCATCCACTTTAACATCTTCATTGAAAGCTCCACCGCTTCTGTCATTCTCTCATTCTGTTTGGCGCACTTCACCGCCAAATCAGCAATGTTGCCCCTCAGGGTCTTCACTTCCTCCCGATTCCCCAACAATTTCTTCCTTATCCCACCAAGCTCCTTAATTATTTCTCTCCTCATCAACTGCATTTCCTTCTTCACGTCTTGGACTTCCTTGCGTAGCTCTTCAATCTCTTCACTTGGCATGGCTTCCTCGGCTTCCTCTGGCTCTGCTTTCACCTTGTCTCCCAACGAGTAGAAGAGAGTCTTGGTGCCGTGAGTCTGCAGTAACCCCTTGTTGAAAATATAATCAACACTGAACACTTCTGGGGGTTCGCACATGACTACCAACGGAGCGGCTTAATTTCTATATTTCTCTGGAGGTAAGCGCCGATGAGGTGGCAGGTGTACATATGACGCGCAGGGTTGCTCGTCATTTGGTGGCACGCCTGCACCAGCCAATATCCTAGGTGCACCTTTACACCTTTCGCCATGCACCAAGTGAAGTAGAGGTCGGTAGTGGTGAGAGCTGAATTCGCGGTACCCATTAAATTATAACTGACAAACGTTTGAGCAAAGCGGAGAATCCAGTCTTCAATGTGGGAGGCCTTGGAGTAGCTGGACTTAAACGTACCCGACTTGGGGTGCGTGACCAGTTCCCATGCCGTCTGTACTTTGAAACCAGGCGTGTTCTTCGGCACTCCAACCATCCTATCATTCCACGCCCCTTCTTCATCCTCGGCTTGGGTAAACAACCCCATCCGCAGAGACCACTCCCTAATGCTCATCTCATACTCCTCATTAAAAAGCCTGAACGTGATAGAATCCGCGTCGAGATCAGTGGTATTCTTTAAACGAAAAGTGGAGAAAAACTCCCTTGCTAGATCCACTGGCACCCTCTCCTGACTGTGCTGCAACAGCCACTCAAATCCTATCGCTTGGATACAGGCGCGGAATTCCTTATCACATGCAATCATTTTAAGCTCTCTCGAGCTGTACTGCTTTCCTGACTTGGCCATCTTCCCGGCGCTACATCTCTCCTTGTACACTGCGATCCTCTTTTGGTCGTCGAACTGCCTCATCTCCTCTAGCAATTCTTTAGTCAGCCAGACTTCCGGACGTCCTGGAATCGGCTCTTCTTCAGCTTTCTCAGAGTCATAGATGGGTTCAGGGATGGGCTCGTCTTGTTCCTCGACAGAGGGTTCCTCGGTTATAGGGGAAAGGGTCTCCTCGACCTCCTGGACGGAGGGAGCTTTCCTAGACCGGGTGGATGAGGTCGCCGCCGCCTTTCCTTTCCTTGCCCTTTCCTTGGTCAAGCGGCGCTCCTCTGCCTCTGCTACTTCAGGACCTAAGTCATCGACTTCATCGAGGAGGCTCCTCCTGGTGCGCCTCCTCTCTGCCCTCTCATCAACCTTCGGTTCATCTTCATCCTGGTCGCCTACCAGGTCCACAATCAGTTTCAGCCCTCCCTCGGGCTCCGGTACTCCAGTCGTGAGTAGATCCGATTCTTCCAAAAGCTTTTCTGGGGTTTCCCCCTCACCAACCAACATCGGGGTTGCCCCCTCAATATAAATGGGGTTCTCCCCCTGACATCTCCTGGGGTTGCCCCCTCTTCCACGAACTCAGGGGTCGCTCCCCTGAAATCAACCGGGGTCTCAACCCCCGTTTTCATAGGGGTTTCACCCTCTGCAACTTTCTCTAAAATAGGGGTTTCCCCCTCAGCAAGAACACAGGGGTTTTCCCCTCAATCACACTATTCACAATAGGGGTTACCCCCTCCACAATTTCATCTAACACAGGGGTTTCCCCCTCACGAACTTCATCAGAAATAGGGGTTTCCCCCTCACAAACTTCCCTACCCTCAAGATTAGGGTTCTCAGTTTCTTGCTTTTCTGTCTCCACCATGGTCTCGTCGTTAGTCGGTTCATCACCCTCCGGCCGTTCGTGTGCTGCCCCCTCTTCCTCCGCTTTTTGTGAAGTGGTTACTGCATGTTGAGATGTAGAATCTCGCGGTCCTCTTTCAGGAAGATTCACCGGTTGTGCAGCCGAGTCTGCCGGAATCGTCAGTGGTGGTACGACCGGCGCAGACGGCATCAAGCTAGCGGCGAATAGGGCATACACCTCCTTTGCTTTCTCGACGCTTCCCAATTTCTGCGTCAATTCCGCCAACAGGGTCGGGTCGTACACCGTGCTTTGTGAACTTCCGGTGCGTTGGGTAAAATCCATCGGTGCAGATCTGAAAAATGAGAGAAAAACTGGTTGAATTTGGTTAGGGTTTAGTTTCTAGAGAGAGAGAGCAAGAGTAGAGAGAAGGGAGAGTAAATCAGATTTTCGTCAATTTGGGATAATTGGAGAGAGAAGGACGATGGTTGCTTTTCTGATGAAAAGATGGTGCGGTTGCAGGCATGATGTAAGCAACCGTACAACTTCCATAATTATCGGCCAGATTTTGAAATTCAAAATATCTTTTTCCCTCCTCGACTCCTTCCTCCAGACTTCCCTTGACTTCTCCCCTCAGGTTCTTCTCTAGCTAATTCCCTCGACCATGTCCTACATAACAAAGAAATGAAGGTTCTAGACTCCTAGGTTAAGGTTAGAAAAATAAAAATACCGGTTCCCTTCGGAGTCTGGTGCTTCGAAAATATTTTTGGATTTTCTAAGTTTGAAAAGCAATTAAACTATTTACACACTTTTTGTATTTCCGAGATTCCCTGGTTCAGTTTGTATTTTCAAAGTTGTTAACTAACTCCTCGACCCAGGAATTCATCGGAAATATCCCCCGTCTGTTTAGGTGATAGTAGGGAGTGCATGTAGTGGAACTTCGTCCACAACACAACACGGAGTTATCCCTATAGACTTTCACTCTATGACCATTTACAAGGAAAGGAACAGAGTTTGGAGCACTTCCCTGGATCTCCACTGCTCCATTTGCTCGGATGCTGATGATGGTATATGGGCCGATCCATTTAGACTTCAGTTTTCCTGGCATTAGCTTGAGACGAGACTGAAAAAGGAGCACCTTCTGTCACACATGAAGTTCCTTGACCCGGAGGTTCTTATCATGCCATAACTTCGTTCTTTCTTTGTACCACATGGCAGACTCAAACGACTCCAGCCGAAGTTCCTCCAATTCTTGCAATTGTAACTTTCTTTCTTCTTCGCAAGCTATCGGCTTCATGTTTATTTCTTTCACTGCCCAGTACGCCTTGTGCTCAATACCAACAGGTAAGTGACACATCTTTCCAAACACAAGTCTGTAAGGCGACATTCCAATAGGCGTTTTAAAAGCAGTTCTGTAAGCCCACAATGCGTCCCCGAGTCTCTTGCTCCAGTCCTTCCTTGACGGATTAACTGTTTTCTCCAATATCGCTTTGATCTCGCGATTAGAAATCTCTGCCTGGCCATTAGACTGAGGATGGTAAGGAGTCGACACTCTATGGTGAACACCATATTTCTTCATCAAAGCCTCGATGGTGCGATTACAGAAATGAGTCCCTTGATCCGAGACGATGGCTCGAGGAACTCCATATTTGTTGAAAATATTGGCCTTCAAAAATTTTGCCACCTCCTTCGATTCACATGTTATGGTGGCCTTAGCTTCTATCCACTTAGACACATAGTCCACTGCAACCAATATATATGTATTCCCACAAGACGATGGGAACGGTCCCATAAAGTCCATTCCCCACACATCAAAAATTTCGCACACGATCACCGGGACCTGAGGCATCTCGTCTCTTCTTGAAATCCCCCCCCCCCCGTCTGCTGGCACCTCTCGCAACATTGACAGAAATCAAAAGCATCCCTATTTAGCATCGGCCAATAAAAACCGATGTCCAAGACCTTCCTCGCTGTCTTCCTTGGTCCAAAGTGGCCTCCACATGCTAACGTGTGGCAATGAATTAACACATCTCTTTGTTCCCATTCGGGAATGCAGCGTCTAATCACTTGATCTGAGCACATTTTCCATACGTAAGGATCGTCCCAAAAGTAATATTTAGCTTCACTTCTAATCTTCATCCTCTGGGCCCGGGAAATCTCGTCTGAACTTGGCATCTCTCCCGTGACCAAGTAGTTGGCTAAATCGGCAAACCATGGTTCTGCATTCAGTGTGCGCTTCCCCTTATCCGATTCCGCTAGACCGGTCAAAGCCAAAACTGCTTCCCAGTAGGTGGTCTAGGAAATTTCTCCAGAAAGTACAAATGCTCCTCGGGGAAGGCATCGGGTATGGCCTCTTCTGTTTTCCCCTGATGTATTCTGCTCAAGTGATCAGCCACTCTATTTTCCGTTCCTTTCTTGTCTCTTACTTTCCAATCAAACTCCTGCAAGAGTAACACCCAACGGATTAATCTCGGCTTAGACTCTTTCTTAGCCAGCAAGTACTTAATCGCCGCGTGGTCCGTGAAAACTACAACCCTTGACCCAAGGAGATAGGGTCGGAATTTTTCAAACGCGTATACGACAGCCAACATTTCCTTCTCCGTGGTGTCATAATTTTTCTGAGCCTGATTCAGCGTCTTGGAAGCATAGAAGATCACATAACTTTTTCCATCAATTTTCTATCCTAGGACAGCTCCCACAGCGAAATCGCTCGCATCATACATTATCTCGAAAGGATAGCTCCAGTCTGGTGCTCTGATAATTGGTGCTGTTACTAACCTGTCCTTAAGCAACTGGAACGCCCTTTCTCATCCTTCGTCAAAGACGAATTCCACATCATTATGTAGCAACCGAGTGAGTGGTTGCGCGATTTTTGCAAAATCCTTGATAAACCTCCTATAGAACCCTGCATGGCCTAGGAAGCCTCTCACCTCTTTTTGGTTCGTAGGGTATGGTAATTTTGATATCACATCCACCTTTGCTTTGTCCACTTGAATACCCCTCTCAGAAACCACGTGACCCAGGACAATGCCTTCAGTCACCATGAAGTGGCATTTCTCGAAATTCAACACTAAATGCTTTTCTTAGCAACTCTGTAACACCAGATCAAGGCTGGCTATCAAGTATCAAATGAGTTCCCATATACCGTGAATTCGTCCATGAATATCTCAATGCATACTTCCAACAGATCCGAGAAAATGCTCATCATACACCGTTGGAAAGTTCCCGGTGCATTACACAATCCAAACGGCATTCTCCGGTATGCATATGTACCAAAGGGGCACGTGAATGTGGTTTTCCCTTGGTCCTCTGGATTAACGTAGATTTGGAAGTAGCCGCTGTATCCATCAAGGAACCAAAAGTACTGTTTGCCTGCCAGTCTCTCCAGCATCTGATCAATGAAAGGTAGGGGAAAATGATCCTTCTTTGTGGCTTCGTTCAACTTCCTGTAGTCGATGCACATCCTCCATCCCGTCACTAATCTGGTGGGTACCAACTCATTCTTCTCATTCTTGACAACCTGTATTCCTGATTTTAATGGTACCATATGAACAGGACTGACCCACTCGCTGTCAGGAATGGAGTAGATGATCCCTAGAGCAAGCAATTTCAACACCTCCTTTAGGACCTCCTCTCGCATGTTCGGGTTCAGTTTCCGTTGTGCATCTCGATGAGCCTTCGCACTTTCTTCTAAACGAATGTGGTGCATACAAAGATCCGGACTTATTCCCACCAAATCCGAGAGAGTCCATCCTATTGCTTTCTTGTTTCTTTTGATGACTTCCAATAACTTCTTCTCTTGCTCCTTGGTCAAGTTGCTGTTGACTATTACTGGAAATGTCTCATCCTCCTCCAAGTAAGCGTACTTGAGGCCCGGTGGAAGTGTCTTCAGTTCCTTTTTTGTTCCATTCGTCTCCTGGGGCAAGGGATTTTTATCTGTAATTTCTGGTAAGGTCTCCTTCCCAGACCCAGGAGATTTTTCCAGACTAACCACATAAGTCGATCCCTTAGATCTAGCTGACTCGGGGCTTCTGCAGAATTCCATAATGGCCTCTGTGAGTTCTTCATCTGTTAATTCTGTTGTGTTCATTGCTGCACACCATCCTACTACTTCTCTGTCAATCGAATGGCTCAACTCCGAGTTGTCGATTTGTTCCTGTGTCAATTCCGTCTCAAGATATTCTTGGACTAAAGGGTTAATAACATCAATATCATAGATATTCTCAACATCTAAAGGCCTTTTCATCCCCTCATCTATGCTAAAGGTATACTTTTCCCCATTATAATCCAAGCAAATTGTTCCATCAAAGACATCGATAATGGTCTTAGCAGTACGCAAAAATGGTCTCCCTAAAAGTACCCCACTGGACTCAGCAGACTCATTATCATTCATCTTGATCACATAAAAATCAGCAGGATATAGAAAATCATGCACCTTGACTATAACATTTTCCAACACTCCTTCAGGGCAAATGCAAGTTCTATCTGCTAACTGGATCACTACCTTGGTAGCAACCATTCTTACCCCAGTCAACTTCTTATAGATCGAAAGTGGTAAAACATTTATTGACGCCCCTAGATCACACATAGCATGCTCAACCTTGATATCCCCTAGAGAGATGGGTAATGTGAACATACCTGGGTCGGTGCATTTTGAGGGCATCCTTCTTTTTTGTATCACAGCAGACACAGTCTCCCCGATCACAATCTTCCCATCTGGCTTGGTCTTCCCTGCAATAAACTCCTTGATAAACTTACTGAAGGCAGGCATTTTTAAGCTTGCAAGAAGGGCAGGTTGATTTCCAACTTGCTAAAAATCTCCATGAGATCCTCTGTATCATCCTTTTTCTTCTTCGCCTCCCCGCGATATGGAAATGGTTTTGCTCGCTTTACTGCATTTGTGGAAGTCCCAGCCTGGGTTTCATCAGCTCCCTTGTTTCCTTCCTTACTCACTTCCTCAGGTTCGGGGTCTAGGAAGAACGGGTCCCTTGGTCGAGGTAGGGATCCCCCTAAATCTCCCTTCTGGAGGTCTTCCTGAATAAGGATTTCCCTGGGTCTAGCTCCTTCCTCTTGATGCAGCTGACTCTGTTTCCCTCGTTATTCTGCATAGGTACTTCCTCGTCAATTTCCAACGTCGGCCCTTCATAACCCCGCCCAGACCTCAAGGTGATTTGACTAATGTTTGCTCGGTCCGGCGGTTTGACGGTGGCAGGAAGTTTTCCTTCATTCCCTCGCATCTCATTCAAGGAAACTGCGATATGAGAAAGTTGCTTCGCCATCATGTCCATGGCGGCTTTATGTTCAGACTGAGCATCTTGTAATTTGTGCACCATGTCATTATTGTAGTGCAGGTTACCCTGCATGAACTGTTGTGAATTTACTAGATCATGGACCATGTCATCCAAACTCCTCTGTGGTCTGGAATTGAATTGACCAGAATTTGGTCCTTGACTTTGGTTCTGACGATAGTTGCCTTGATGATTGTTGTATTGGTTGTTCGACCCTTGATTTCCCTGATGGTTATTGTACTGGCTACCGGACCCTTGACTCCCTTGATGATTTGGTTGGGAATTCTGGTAGTTTCCTTGGTTGTTTCTCTGATGAGGTGGCACATAGGAGCTTCATGGGTTGTTCTGATTCCTATTTCCCCAATTAGTCTGGTCCTGATTCCTGTACCCCAGCTGCAATTGCCCTTCTTGACCTTTCCCTGACCAGTTGGACTGCCTCTCCGGAGGGTGTGCATAATTCGTGAGCTGAAGTGGAGGTGGTTGGCCTTGATCATGGTCAGTCCATCTGAAGTTTGGGTGAGTACTCCATGGAGCGTCCCTCTGTCTTCCTTGATTCCAACTCCCATTGGGATTCCAACTTCCCATCGAATTTGCCTGAGCTTGACACTCCCCTTCGCAGGGCTGACTGTAGTACGGTTGAAGTTGCCTTTCCTCCTGACCAGGGGGTTTCTCAATTTCCACTGGAGCATGCGGATTGTACTTCCCAATTGCAATTAGCAAGGCCTTTTCCAGTTTATGGATCCTATCTTCCACCTTCTTGTCTTCTTGTTTCATTACCGCATTAGCTGATCCTCTCCTCAGTATGCTTCGCGGGTTATCATAAGCCTTCTTCGCCTCGATCAGCCTTCCCAAGGTTTCCCGAGCTTCACTTGCCTTATTTTTGGTAAAATTTCCCCCGCTCGAGGAGTTCATCAAGTCCTTTGATTCAGGGTTTGCACCTTCGTAGAACAGATAGTAAGTCTCTGCTTCTATCATCCTGTGGTTCGGACAAGCATCCAACAGCCCCTTGAAACGGGACCAATAAGAACTCAGAGACTCATCGTATTCTTGTTTGCACTCCTGAATCTCCTTCTTCAAGGCATTCGTCTTGTTGGATGGAAAAAAGTAATCCAGAAATTCTAGTTTAAAATCCTTCCACGTGTTGATCGAGTCCGGTGGAAGCCTTAGCAGCCAAGTGTTCTCGAAGACGGTACTCCTCCTCTGTTGCCTCGTTGGGTCGCTTTTGAATGCTGCATAGTTTACTGAACTCGTTCAAAAATTCATAGGGGCATTCGTTCCTACGCCCAGAGAAAGTAGGTAGAACTCCAAGTACATTCGTCTTGATATCGATTGACCTCCGTCGTGGGTTCGAGACTATAGCATGAGCGGGTTCACCGTCAAGATGTGTGGTGAGCGACCCTCTTTCCGGATCGGGATCTAGCAGATGAGCCATATTTGGGTCCTCCTCCTCGGTCTCGGAATGCTCTGGTTCTGTTGACGACCCTGGGTTCTCCTCTGTCGACGAGTTCCACTCCTTTTCACTTTCTGACTCGAACGGGAATGGATCCTCCGTCCTCAATCCTGATCTGGTGGTGATGGTAGATGTAGATTCCTTGACTCGCCACTTGTATTGGCCACTCCCTGATCCAGATGAGCTTGCCCAACTTCCAGATTGGAAGCCTGCTTTCATAAACTGTCAAGGAGAAGAAAATAACAGAAATTAAAATATTTACTCCAAATCCTTAAACGAAATAAAAACAAACGCTCTCCATCCCCGGCAACGGCGCCATTTGAAAGGTTACGGTTTATGTTCGTAGTGTGTTCAAAAGGAAATAACAGGTTCCCTAGGTCCAGCAAATCCACTAGATCACGCGGTCTAGGAACTCGTTGGTCGCAGGAAATCCCGGTCGTCAGACACACAGAGCACTTCTTTCAAAAACCCTCAACCACTTTACTAAACCTAGTATAGGGAAGTAGGGATCGATTCCACAGAGAAGGATGCGTAATACTCATGTTCAAGGATTTGGGTGTGTTTTTGGTGTTGGCTGCTACCACGCATTTTTTTTGGGTTGAGGAAAACAAATTAAACTTGACTTGGGAATCTTTAAAACTCCTAAGCTAACAGCTAGACCTAGGCGAAATAACAGAGAACGTTGCGAGAAAATAACTACTCAAACACTAGATCTAAGAGAACTAGTCTACTTACCTAGACCTAGGAAACAAACTGACTGTGGGGACCATGACTGAAAAAGCAGAGTAAGAACGAAAAGCTGGCAGAATAACTAACTCTCGTACTAACTAACAGCGACATCATCTTCTACAACCAAATTGCGTAAAAACTCATAAGAAAATCAACATGAACGAAATCAAAACAGAGCAAACTAATTCTAAGTCAAATCAATGCATAATCAACGAAGAACTGAACAGATCTGCAGACGCTAGACGAAGCAAAACAGAAAACAAGAAGAAAACTCAAATCCATCTAACAACTTTCTTTTCTCACTTCGAATCCAACCTCAGACGCTAAATCCACTACGGATCCAAGCGTCCAACACGAACTCCATCCAACAGTAACACTTCATCATTTCAGATTCGAACAACAACCTCCAAACAGTCAATAAACCACAGATCTATCACCAAATTCCCATATCAAACACCACAATATCAAAATAAAACAGAGATCGACATAATACTTGTAAAAATAAACTTCCAGCAGCGAGATCTACGTAAATCAACTTGAAATTCAACAACTAAATGCAAATCAACCAAAGCGAAAAGGTAACGAGTATCATCAACAGCCAAGTCGACTCCCAAAAGTGAAGGTCGACAGCAAAAAGAGTAAAACAACTGAAATTAAGAGAAATTGTATCTTCGTCCACACTCGGACGGTGTTGCAACTGCGAAACTTCTAAAGAAAAGTAACCCTTCGTACCCGACTACCCCAGATCTCCCATTCCCAAGTGTGTGTAATGTGTGTGAGCTAAGAAGAGAGTGAAAAAGTGATATGATGTGCGTTGCATGCTCTTCTATGTTTAGGCGTTGGAGTGGGGCCCAGCGAGGTATAGATAAGACTTTGATGCCCTCAGCTATTGACTTCTCTGTCACGCCTTCTTTTCTTTTAAACCCTGCTCACTTCATTCCTTTCCTTCGCTAGACCATCTCCTTCAGCATTTCCTCGATCTAGCGATTTTTCTTCACACACCTGGCTTAGGAAACGTGTTAGACCCAGCAAATTATAACGTTTTTCACATATAACCGATGCATGAAATTAGCCTTATCATCTCTCATAGAAGTTGTAATACGTGGTGCAATATTTTCTTGTGGTGTTTTCTCTTATGTAATTGGAACGTCATCATCTCTCATCTCATCAAGAGTGATTACATTTCGGGGTTTCTGATTCTTTATATATTCCTCTTCCAAGAACTTTGCATTTGTGCTTACAAATACTTTGTTGTCTTGAGGACTATAGAATTCATAGCCTTTCGTTCCTTTGGCATATCCCACAAACAAACATACCTCCGTGCGAGAGTCCAATTTACTTGGATCTTTAACTAGCACATGCGCCGGACAACCCCATATCTTGAGATGTTCTAGGTTGGGCTTACGCCCAGTCCATAACTCATGAGGTGTCTTAGGCTCTGACTTTGTAGGTAAGTTATTGTGGGTATAACACGCTGTTTCTAGAGAAAATTCCCAAAGGAACTTTGGCAACTGAGCATAACACATCATTGATCGAACCATTTCAAGAAATGTTCGATTTCTCCTTTCCGCAACTCCATTTTGTTGAGGAGTGCCAGGTGCAGTCAATTGGGATTCAATCCCAGCTTCCGTTAAGTAGCCCAAAAATTCATCACTAAGGTACTCGCCTCCTCGATCAGATCGTAAGGCTTTTATAGTCTTACTATGACGCGTGTCTGCAAATGCCTTGAATAGTTTGAATTTCTCAAAAGATTCCGATTTGCGTAGCATCAAATAGACTTGGGCTAGTCTTGAATGATCATTAGTAAAGGTGATGAAATATACATAGCCTCCCCTAGTTTGAATTTGGAATGGACCACACACATCCGAGTGAATGAGATCTAGTACTTTCTTGGCTCTATTTCCTTTGATCTTAAAGGATCTTTTGGTCATCTTGCCTTCCAAGCAGGATTCGCAAGTTGGAAAAGGGTCTAATCTTAGTCCCTCAATTGAGCCTAGGCTCGCCAACTTTTGGATCCTTCTCGGATTGGCATGCCCAAGCTTTAGATGCCATAAGTGTTAGAGTTTGTATACTAGAAATCACCTTTCGAGTGATTGAATACTGTTAAAACTCTCATTTCATTTTCCAAATGAATAAACAGATTATTTATGTCATAATGTTGTTATATTTTACATTTAATGGATGTTTATTGCATATTTAAATGTATAAGTAATTTAACAAAGTCTAAGTCTTTGTTTTAGTAGACCGGTTGTGGGCGTCGTCCACTTTAAGGTAACACGGTCAGTTCTAAACAAAGAAAAAGAATTATTTCACAACCTAGATAGGCTTAGACTACCTATCGTGAAAGGTTGCAATGTCAGTCCGGTTATTTCTAAGCCTTACTGAAATAAGATGACGTTGGTGTGGTATAGCACTGAATGGATCTAACAGCGAGACAGTCTTTATGCTATCTACTGAAAGACAGGGTCTCGTAAATTATTTCTCAATCAATGTACGTTAGCATTGAGCATACGGTATTGATTATGCACTACTTTGACTTACCAAATGGTGCGGGTTTTTCGTAACCCAATAAGCCTGGTATATTGGGTAGTGGTGATTAGTATCTAGCGGTGCTAGGATTGCTATTATGTTGAATCGTGCGCGAGGTGAGTCTCGTTTGATAACGTCCTCAAGAGAAGCTTGAAATAAGGTTTTATTATTCGGAACCTAGCTAGTTGGAGTTTAATTACTCTATGAATAATAAATAAGATTTTCTTGCTGAGTCCTCTCTTGGAATAAATAAGATATTAATTAATTAAGTCCATAGCAGACAATAATTAATTAATGGATGTTTCTATCTTAAGCACGGGAAATAAATATAATTTATTGGAAACCCGAAGTACTTATAATTTCGGATTTGGATGGGGAGTGCAGTATTACTTCTGTAGTGGCTGCTCGTAATATTCCAATTTTAAGCTTATATTAAATTGGGTTTAATTTAATTAGTAAAAAGCTAATTGGAGGAGCCCATATCCAAAGCCTTCCATAGATCCCTGTCTGGGCCCAATATGTGACTTATTATAAATAGGAGAATAAAGGAGACAGAATGATCACTTAATTTTATCTAAAATTTTCGGCCCCTCCTACTTCTTGTAGTGGTCGAATTCTTCTCCTACCGGGGAAAGGATTTCTGTCTTCTCTATTTAAGTCCTAGTGCGCTGGTGAGATCAGCCCACCCTGATATCAGTTCATAGTCCGGGAACCAGTCAGAAGATCCGTGGTTTTGTACTAAAGATCTTCACGAGGAGAAGGCGCTAGCTATCTTCGATTCTTTGAAGAATCATCAAGGTATAATGGCTAAACCCTAGAACAGCGTGTTTTAGATTTCATTTAATTTAAAGCATGTGATTATTTGAGTTATGAGCATGATACGTGAGATAATTACGCGAATAGATTTTGTCTAAATAATCCGCTAAATAGATCTGATTATTATGTAATTGATTTATGAATGCGCTTCCGCTGCCAACCCCTACAATAAGTACATATCATTCACATCATGTGGTGAAGTCTTTCTCTTGCGAGAAACAAATATGTTATTCGACTCAACAACTTGATGCGTAGAGCGTATAGTATACAAGTTATTATCCATGATACCTTGACAGATAAAATAATCATCTCTCCTTATAATGCAAGCATCATTGAAAGAAATAGAATATCCGTCAAAAACCAGTTTAGAAACAGAAATTAAGTTCCTTCTAAACAAAGGTATCAATAAAACATTGTTTAATACCAAAACTCTACTACTAGAAAAGCGAATATAAACATCTCCTACTGCAATCGCTCCCACTCTAGTAGCATCCCCCAAATGGACAGTGATCTCCCCTTCACTTAGTTTCCTTGATACCTGCAATAAAGCGGGATCGAAACATACATGATCAGTTGCTCCCGTATCTACTACCCATTCATGGGTAGAAACAGTTGCTAAGTAAGTTTCAAGAATATGAGCTTGGTGTTTACCTTGACCATTTGGACCTTTACCCTTGTTGGGGCAATCAGGCTTCCAATGTCCCTTTTCACCACACTTGAAACACTTTCCAGTTTTTCTTGCTTTGACCTTCTTCTTGCCCTTCCTTGCCTTCAGTCCTTTGGCTGCCTGCTCCGCCTTGCCATCCTTCCTAGGTCTAGTGACTTTGGAACTGGAGGCGCGGTTAACCAACATAGCTTGCTTAGCTTGGGCATAAATGCCTTCAGCGTTTTGAAGCTCAGTTAGAAGCTCGGCCAAGTTAAGGTCTTGCTTAGTCATCTCATAGTTGACTTTGAACTGTTGAAAACTTGCCGGAAGACTTTGGAGTATTATGTCTACTTGAGATTCTGGATCTATTGATCCTCCCAAGACCTCAATTTGATTGAGATGGCGCATCATTTCAAGGACATGGTCCCTAACTGGCGTGCCCTCCTTCATCGTCTTATTCATGAGACTCCTAATCGCTAGAGATCTAGCAGATCGACTCTGAGTCCCAAAAAGAGATCTAAGGTTCTCCATGATCTCATAAGCGGATTCATAGGAATGATGCTGATGTTGAAGTACATTTGACATAGAAGCCAACATATAGCACTTCGCCATCTCATTTGCCTTTATCAGCAGGTTTTTCGGGGGCAAACGGTTTCAAGCACAAACTTATAATCATCAGCGATGAGAACAATGTCCAAATTTCGTTTCCAGTCTACATAATTCGGCCCCTCGAGTTTGTTTTCTTTCAAGATCACAGATAATGGATTGAGCGACATAATTGATATTGACTGAGAAAAATAAAAGGTATCCATCACACAACCATACATGATAAAGGAATGTAAAAAACCATAAAACATTCAAGAATCACATATGCTATTAAAACGCTAAATAAACAAGCACCAAAAGATGTCATGGATTATTTAGATTTTAAAAAGTTTTTCTTGGTCACAATACCGACAGATAGCCCAGAGACCATAAGAATGGCATGGCTGCCTAATATTGCCTAAGCTAGTACCATAATTCTAGTCCTCAAGAATCATATCTTGCTTTGAATACTCCTCTAAAGAAAGGTCGCACGCCACTCAATGAGATTCTAAGACCATGGTTAACATCTTTTAAACAATGCTCACTTCATGATAATATCGCTCCCACTGGATACAATATTTCTTCAGGAATATGCCTTTCATTTAAAAGAACCATTTTAGTTATTCAAATCTTATGAAAGCTTAAATATTACTAATAACATAACTCCTCTAAAGAAAGGTCGAAATGTTATCTAATTTACTTCACATTTGAATACCATTTATGGAGACCATATACAACATGACTGTTCGTAATTATCGCTTAGTTATTTTAATAAAATAGTTTTTATTTGATTATCATGCAAGCAAATAATTTATTTAACTCACATAAGATGTAAATCACATAGGCAAATAATTTTGCACACTTTGCCAAATCACATATAATCAAATAAATCATTTGATTTTAAACCACTAAGTGTCTAAAACCAAATAATTAAAATAAATCACAATTTATCCTTTCCATGAACCATGGTACTCCGGATAAAAAGGATTAAATAAAATATATATACCCCATTTGAATAAATCAAATATCTAGGGTATAAAAATTAGGTCAAGACCACACATTTGGCCTTGCCTATTAATCGGGCCATCTAAAACCCTAATTAGGGTTTTGCCCTAAAATAAAAACAACTAGCCGCCGCCGTCTTCTAGGGTTCCGCACCGCCGCCGTCTTCATCATCGGGTCTGCCTCGTCGCCACCAAGCTCCGGGAACTGCAGTCGCCGCTGCCGCCGCTAGCCACCGTGCCGCTGCCTCGATCTGCGCGCGGCTGAAAACCCTAGGGGTTCCAGCCGCCGCCGAAGCTGCCTGCACAGCCGTCGCCCGCCTAGCTGCTGCCCGCCGACGTCCGCTCCTGCCCAGCCATTGCCGACGCCGTGCACCGGCGACCCTCACGGCCAGCCGCCCTGCCGTCTTGATCTGTGCGCAGCTGAGCCCGCTAGGGTTTCAGCCGCCGCCAAGGCTGCCATGCCGTTGTTCTGCCGCTGCCGCCGCCAACCCAGCCGCCTCTGTTGCCGCCTAGATCTGCGTGTGGCCGAGCCCGCTAGGGTTTCGGCCGCCGCCTAGTTCTCATCTCGCCGGATTCGTTCTTCGTCTTGTTTTTCTCCATCGCATTACATTTCTTTGTATTCTAACTATTACATTGCTTACAAAAGAAAAGTACAATGGAAAAACAAATCCTAATCTACCACGGTCAACCCCCGTGGGTTTACAATAAAACGAAGAACAACAAGATTCAACAATCACGCAATATTGCAAGCATGAAAACAATCATCCATCACATTTTTCAAACATGTAGATCTACACGAGTAGAACACAATAAACATAGATCAAGAATAAACTATCATAGATCTACAATATTCTTAAGAATATTCGTATAGATCTAGAATATTCCTTTTAACAACTATATAAAATAGATCTAGAATATATTCTATAGATCTTGGAGTACTCTATTGTAGATCAAGACATTCTTCATCAATCTTGAATAAAATTCATAGATCTAGAATGTTCTTTAGCCGATCTAGAGTATTCACTTATAGATCTAAAATATTCTTCAGTGATCCATGTAATTTTGAAAAAATAAGATTAAACCCACATAATCAGAGCCTAAAAACATGGCTCTGATACCAATTGTTGGGGATAATCGCAGCGGAAATTGCAAGATTAAATAAATCCACAAAAGAATCTATTTAGGTGATTATGTGGGTCGATTCAATTTCATGCTAGAACATGTAGAGACATATTATTGCGCAATTAATCACATAATTTAAATTAAATTATGATGTTGAATACTTACAACAATGATTCTCCAAAGAATCGAAGTGGCTTGCTACTTCTCCACGTGTAGATCTTGAAGCTTGATTGTGAATGCAAGACCAAATATCTTCTAGCCTATGACCCTTAACTCTATAGATCTAAATTCCTTGTGGGAGGAATCTCTTAGAAATTATAAGGAACTTGAAGGAGAAGGCAAGAAAAACCAATTGCACACACTATGCAAATTTCGAAATCTCCTATTAGTGAGGAGCTCGAAAATTGCAAGCTTGGAGGCTAGGTTTAGGTTTTGTGTAATGTATATTGTCTCCTCTCCTTACATCCTTATTTATAGAGTTTATGATGGGCTAGGTTAGGGATTTATGGGGCTTGGATTGGGCCTCCCCAATTGGACCTTCTTCACTAATTAAATTATAACCCATAATTCAATATAAGGCCAATGGAATATTTCTTGTGCCACTATCGAAGAAATACTGACCGCCCATCCAATCCGTGATTACAAGCAATCCGGGTTAACCTCTTTAATATATTATTTCCTGTGTCTAAGACTTTCTATATCCATTAATTAATTTGTAGTCTGCTATAGACTTTAAATTAATTAATATCTTTTTATTTCCAAGAGTTTGTCTAGTACGAGATGTATATCAAAATATACTTTTCCTTTTCTATTTATTCTTGGATTAAATCCAAACCGGCCGGGTTTCCGAATAATAGAACTTCTCTCGAACACCTCTTGGGGATATAGTCAAACCACACAGGCACACGATTCAATTTAATAATAAAACTGACACCATACTAGTTATTAATTACTACTACCCAAGATATCAGGAATATTGGGTTGCGAAAAACCCGCACCTATTGATAAGTCAAAGTAGCGTATGATTAAATAACATGTGTCCTATATTATTACAAAGATTAGGAAGTATTAAATCTCCAACACATCGTCTTACAGTAGATAGCAACAAAGACGTGTCTATACTTTAGATCCATTCAATGCTACCACACCAGTGTCACTAGTCATTCTCAAGGTAAAGACGACTTTCAGATGGACACTGCAATCTTTCATGATAGGTAGCCAAAGCCTATCTAGGTTGTGAAAAAGTTTTACTTCTACAAGGTACCGGTTGGGCCACCTACTGTGATGACCTGTTCCACGACCCAACCTTCAATGTAGAAGACTTAAACTGATTTTACTTTCCGGCGCTTTAATCATACAATTTAATATATAATTAAATACGGTCAATACCCATTAAAGTAAAATACACAGTATGAAGAAAACATTTATTATTCTCATTGAATGAAGAGTGTTTACAATATACAAGCAATTTATCAAATTCAAAATAAACTCGAAAAATGCTTTTTAGTATATATGTTCCAACAGTCTATCGATATCAAGACAAATGTGCTCGGGGTTTTGCCCACATTCTCTGGACGAAGGAATGAATGTCCTTACGAATTTCTAAACGAGTTTAGTAATGCAGCATCCAAAAGCGACCCAACGAAGCGACTGAGGAGGACTACCGTTTGCGTGCAGTCCCGTTTGCCCTTAAGGGGGAGGCTAATACTTGGCTGCTGAGGCTCCCACCAGACTCGATCAACACATGGAAGGATTTCAAGCTGGAGCTCTTGAATTATTTTTTCCCGTCCAACAAGACGAACGCTTTGAAGAAAGAGATCCAGGAGTGCAAGAAAGAATATGATGAGTCTCTGAGCTCTTATTGGTCCCGTTTTAAAGGACTGTTGGATGCTTGTCTGAACCACAGGATGATCGAGGCAGAGACTTACTATTTGTTTTACGAAGGTGCAAACCCTGAATCAAAAGATTTGATGAATTCCTCGAGCGAGGGAAATTTTACCAAGAATAAAGCAAGTGAAGCCAGAGAAACTTTGGGAAGATTGATCGAGGCGAAAAAGGCCTATGATAACCCGCGGAGCATTTTGAGAAGGGGATCGACCAATGCAGTAACAGGACAAGATGACAAGAAAGTGGAGGACAAGATAGATAAATTGGAGAAAGCACTGTTAAATGCAATTGAGAAGTACAACCCTCATGCTCCATCGGAAAATGAGAAACCCCCTGGTCCAGAGGAAAGGCAACTTCAACCTTATTACGGTCAACCTTGTGAAGGGGAGTGCCAAGCCCAGGCGAATTCGATGGGGAGCTGGAATCCGGATGGAAGTTGGAACCAAGGAAGGCAAAAGGAGGCCCCATGGAGGACTCACCCAATTTTAGATGGACTGACAATGATCAAAGTCAGCCGCCCCCACTGCTGATCACAAATTATGCACACCCTCCAGAGAGGCAGTCCAACTGGTCAGGGAGGAATCAAGAGGGGCAACTGCAATTGGCATATAGGAATCAGGACCATACTAATTGGGGAAGCAAAAATCAGAACAATCCAGGGAGCTCCTATGTGCCACCTCACCAGAGGAATAACCAAGGAAACTATCAGAATTCCCAACCAAATCATTAAGGAAATCAAGGGTCTAGCAACCAGTACAATAAGCACCAAGGAAATCAAGGGAACTATCGGCAAAACCAAGGACAGAACCAAGGTCAAGGAACAAATTCAAATCAATTCAACTCCAGGCCACAAAGGAATTTGGACGACATGGTCCATGACCTAGTGAATTCACAGCAGTTCATGCAGAATAACCTGCATTCCAACAATGACGTGGTACATAAGCTACAAGACGCCCAGTTGGAACATAAGGCAGCCATGGATATGATGGCAAAACAGCTGTCTTAGATTGCGGTTTCTTTGAATGAGATGCGGGGAAATGAAGGAAAACTTCCTGCCACGGTCAAGCCACCCGACCGAGCAAACATTAGTCAAATCACCTTGAGATCCGGACGGGGCTATGAAGGACCGACGCTGGATATCGACGAAGAAGTACCCGCACAGGCAAGTAGAGTGAAGGAAAGTCAAGTGTTTCAATGGGATAGCCCTAGACCCAGAGAAGTTCATGCTCAGGATGACCTCCAGAAGGGAGATTTAGAGGGATCTTTACCTCGAGCAGCTGATCCATTTTTCCTAGATCCAGAGCCTGAGTCAGTAAGTAAAGAAGGAAGTAGGGAAGCTGGCGAAACCCCAGCTGGGAGTTCCACAAATGCGGTGAAGCGAGCAAAGTCGTTTCCATACCAAGGGGAAGCCAAGAAAAAAAAGGATGATACAGAGGACCTCATGGAAATTTTTAGCAAGCTGGAAATCAACCTGCCCTTCTTGCAAGCCCTAAAGATGCCTGCCTTTAGCAAGTTCATCAAGGAATTCATAGCAGGGAAGACCAAGCCAGACGGGAAGATTGTGATCGGGGAGAACGTGTCTGCTGTGATACAAAAGAGAAGGATGCCTTCAAAATGCACAGACCCAGGTATGTTTACATTACCCATTTCTCTAGGGGACATCAGAGTCGAGCATGCCATGTGTGATCTAGGGGCGTCTATAAATGTTTTACCGTTTTCGATCTATAAGAAACTGACAGGGGTTAGGATGGTCGCTACCAAGGTGGTAATCCAGTTAGCAGATAGAACTTGCATTTGTCCTGAAGGTGTGTTAGAAAATGTCATAGTTAAGGTGCATGATTTTCATTATCCTGCTGATTTCTATGTTATCAAAATGAATGATAATGAGTCTGCTGAGTCTAGTGGCGTGCTTTTAGGGAGACCATTCTTGCGCACTGCTAAGACCATTATTGATGTCTTTGATGGAAAGATTTGCTTGGACTATAATGGGGAAAAATATACGTTTAGCATAGATGAGGGAATGAAAAGGCCATTAGATGTTGAGAATTTGTATGCTATAGATGTTATTAACCCCATGGTCCAAGAATATCTTGAGACGGAATTGATACATGAACAAATTGACAACTCGGAGTTGAGCCATTTAATCGACCGAGAATTTGTAGGGTGGTGTGCAGCAATGAACACAATGGAATTGACAGATGAGGAACTAACAAAAGCCATCATGGAGTTTTGCAAAAATTCCAAGTCAGCTAGATCAAGGGGATCAACCCATGTGGCCAGTCTGGAAAATGCTCCTGGGTCTGGGAAGGAGACATTACCTGATATTGCAGAAAAGAATACCTTGCCCCAGGAGACGAATGACACAAAGAAGGAACTGAAGACACTCCCACTAGGCCTCAAATATGCTTACTTGGAAGAAAACGAGACATTCCCAGTAATAGTCAACAGTAACTTGACCGAGGAGCAGGAGAAAGAATTATTGGGAGTGATCAGGCGGAACAAAAAAGCAATAGGGTGGACCCTCTCTGATTTAGTAGGAATCAACCCTGATCTCTGTATTCACCACATCCGTTTAGAAGAGGGTGTGAAGGCTCACCGAGACGCACAACGGAAACTGAATCCGAACATGCGAGAGGAAGTTCTAAAGGAGGTATTGAAATTGCTCTCTCCAGGGATCATCTACTCCATTCCGGACAGTGAGTGGGTCAGTCCTGTCCATATGGTGCCCAAAAAGTCTGGAATACAGGTTGTGAAGAATGAAAAGAACGAGTTGATGCCCACTAGGCTGGTGACGGGGTGGAGGATGTGCATCGACTATAGGAAGCTGAATGAGGCCACGAAGAAGGATCACTTTCCCCTACCATTCATTGATCAGATGTTAGAAAGGTTGGCTGGCAAACAGTATTTTAGCTTCCGAAGAATGCCGTTTGGGTTGTGTAACGCACCAGGAATGTTCCAGCGGTGTATGATGAGTATTTTTTCGAATTTGCTTGAAGTATGCATTGAGATATTCATGGATGATTTTACCGTATACGGGAATTCATTCGACACTTGTTTGGCCAGCCTTGACCTAGTATTAAAAAGATGCCAGGAGAAGCACCTAGTTTTGAATTTCGAAAAATGTCACTTCATGGTGACCGAAGGTATTGTCCGGGGGCACGTGGTTTCTGAAAGAGGAATACAAGTGGACAAGGCAAAGGTAGATGTGATATCAAAGTTACCTTACCCCACGAACCAAAAAGAAGTTAGAGGCTTCCTGGGTCACGCGGGATTTTATAGGAGGTTTATCAAGGATTTCGTGAAAATCGCGCAACCGCTCACTCATCTGTTGCACAACGATGTGGAATTTGTCTTTGACAAAGGATGCAAGAAGGTATTTCAATTGCTTAAGGACAGACTCGTGTCAGCACCAATAATCAGGGCGCTAGACTGGAATTACCCTTTTGAGATAATGTGCGACGCGAGTGATTTCGCTGTGGGAGCTGTCCTAGGGCAGAAGATAGACGGGAAAAGTTATGTGATCTTCTATGCTTCTAAGACTCTGAATCAGGCTCAGAAGAATTATGACACCACGGAGAAGGAAATGTTGGCTGTCGTATACTCGTTTGAAAAATTCCGACCCTACCTTCTTGGGTCGAGGGCTAAGAAAAAGTCTAAGCCGAGGTTGATCCGTTGGGTGTTATTCTTGCATGAGTTTGAATGGGAAGTGAGAGACAAAAGAGGAACGGAGAATAGAGTAGCCGATCACTTGAGCAGAATATATCAAGGGGAAACAGAAGAGGCCATACCCGATGCTTTCCCTGAAGAGCATTTGTATTTTCTGGAGAAATTCCCTAGACCAATTAGCTGGGAAGCAGTTTTGGCTTTAACCGGTCTAGGAGAATCCGATAAAGGGAAGCGCACACTTAACGCAGAACCGTGGTTTGCTGACTTAGCCAACTACTTGGTCACGGGAGAGGTGCCAAGTTCAGACGAAGTTTCCCGGGCCCAGAAGATGAAAATTAAAAGCAAAGACAAATATTACTTTTGGGACGATCCTTACATGTGGAAGATGTGTTCAGATCAAGTGATTAGGCGCTGCATTCCCGAATGGGAACAAAGAGATGTGCTAATTCATTGCCACACTTTGGCATGTGGAGGTCACTTTGGACCAAGGAAGACAGCAAGGAAGGTTCTAGACAGCGGTTTTTACTGGCCGACACTCAATAAAGATGCCTTTGAATTCTGTCAGTGTTGCGAGAGATGCCAACAGACAGGGGGAATTTCAAGGAGGGACGAGATGCCTCAGGTCCCGGTGGGAACACTTATATATTGGTTGCAGTAGACTATGTGTCTAAGTGGATAGAAGCTAGGGCCACCACAACATGCGAATCAAAGGAGGTGGCAAAATTTCTGAAGACCAATATTTTCAACAGATATGGAGTTCCTAGAGCCATCGTCTCAGATCAAGGAACACATTTCTGTAATCGCACCATCGAAGCCCTGATGAAGAAATATGGTGTTCACCATAGAGTGTCGACCCCGTACCACCCTCAGTCTAATGGCCAAGCGGAGATTTCTAATCGCGAGATCAAGGCGATATTGGAGAAGACAGTTAATCCGTCAAGGAAGGAGTGGAACAAGAGGCTCGGTGACGCATTGTGGGCTTACAGAACTGCTTTTTAGACGCCTATTGGAATGTTGCCTTACAGGCTTGTGTTTGGCAAGATGTGCCACTTACCCGTGGGTATAGAGCACAAGGCGTACTGGGCAGTAAAAGAGATGAATATGAAGCCTTCGGCTTGTGAAGAGGAGAGAAAGTTACAGTTAAAAGAGCGGAGGAACTGAGGCTGGAGGCTTATGAATCTGCTATGTGGTATAAGGAAAGGACAAGGTTATGGCATGACAAGAATCTCCGGGTCAAGGAACTCCATGTGGGACAGAAGGTGCTCCTTTTCCAATCCCGGCTCAAGCTGATGCCAGGGAAGTTGAAGTCTAAGTGGATCGGTCCATATACCATTGTCGGCCTCCGCGCGAATGGAGCTGTAGAGATCCAGGGAAGTGCCTCTAACTCTGTCCCTTTTCTTGTTAATGGTCATAGAGTGAAAGTCTATAGGGATAATTCTGAGTTGTGTGTAGTGGAGGAAGTGCCACTACGCGCACTCCCTATTATCACCTAGTCAGACAAGGAAGTATTCTCGATGAATTCCTAGGTCAGGTGAATTGGTTTACATTTTAAATATATACACTGAACCAGAGGATCTCGGGAATACTCAAAAGGAATGTGTAAATAATTTAATTACGTTATAAAAATTCAGGTAAAAATCCAAAAAAAAAGAGAAAAACTAAATCTTCCAAAAATATTTTCGAAGCACCAGACTCCGTAGGAAACCCGTTGTCTTGTATTCTATCCTTGACCTAGGAGTCTGGCGTCTTCAATTTCTTTTTAAGTGTAAAGTCGTGGTCAGGGAAATCAGCTAGGGAAGGAGAGTCTAGAGAAGGAATTTTAGGAGGGATGGAGATAATTCGAATTTCAAATTGGCCGATATTTATGGGAGGTATACGGTTGCTTACATCACGCCTAACCGCACCATCTTTTCACCAAAAAGGCCAACCGGCAGTTTCTCTCTCCAATAATCCCAAACGACGAACTGCATTTTCTCTCCCTTCTCTCGACTTTGTTTCTCTCTCAAGAAATACAAACCCTAACCTGATTTCTACCTAGTTTTCTTTTGATTTCAGATTTACGGTGATGCATCCAACTCAGGCAACCAGAAGTTTGCAGCCGGAGGTGTACGACGCGGTTCTACTGGCAGAACTGACGCAAAAATTGGGAAGCGTCGACAAGGCGAAAGAGGTTTACGCTCTATTCTCAGCCAGCCTGATGACATCCGTGGCTGCCACACCACCACCGACGATTCCCACGGATTCGACGACACAACCCGCGGTTCCCCACGACGAAGAGCCTCAAGCTATAACCAGAGTGCCGGACTCTGGCCCTCAAAAGGCGGAAACCGCTCCAAACACGAGTACACTGGAGGCGGACAAGAGGGAGGAGACGGGTGAACTGGCGGCTGATGGTGGGCGGAGTGATGGTGAAAAGGAGGTGGAGTTCGAGAGACAAGGAGATGAAAACCCTAACTCTGAGGGTGAGAAAAAGGGGGAAACCCCTATTCGAGAAGAAGTTGCTGAGGGGGAAACCCCATGTTATGGTAGAGTTTGTTGTGGGGGAAACCCCTGTTTTGGAAAGGATTGCTGAGGGGGAAACCCCTATGGAGACCGGGGATGAAACCCCAAAGGATTTTAGGGGAGCGACCCCTGAACCAATGGAGGAGGGGGCGACCCCGAGTGATGTTAGGGGGGAAACCCCTGTTTATATCGAGGGGGGGACCCCAATGGTGGATGATGTGGGGAAAACCCCGAAAAAGCTTTTGGAAGAGACAGACCTAGATACTACTGGAGTACCGGAGCCCGACGAGGAAGGGCAAGATCTGATTGTGGACCTGGTGGACGACCAGGAAGAAGACGAACCCCGGGTAGACGAGAGAGCAGAGCGGCGAAGGGCCAGGAGGAGTCTGTTAGACGAAGTAGATGACTTGGTCTATTCTGAGAAAGAGGAGTTCCCTGCCCGAGGGACAGAAGCTAAAGAGGCGGAGGATCGTCGCCTGGCCAAGGAAAGGGTGAGGAAAGGAAAGGCAGCTGCGGCCCAGTCAAAGCGGTCAAGGAAAGCTACCTCCGTCAAGGAGGTTGAGGAGCCCCTTTCCCCAGTGACCGAAGTTCCCTCCGCCGAGGAACAAGCCAAGCCTACTCCTGGGTCCGATTCCGAACTTGGAGAATCTGACGAGGAGTTTAGCCATGAGTGCCCGGAGGTGTGGCTGACTAGGGAACTGCTGGAGTCGATGAGGCGCTTCGACGATAAGAAACGGGCCACGGCGTACAAAGTGAGATGCAGTGCGGGGAAGATGGCTAAGTCTGGCAAGCAGTACAGCTCCAAAGAACTTAGGATGATTGCATGCGATGAGGATTTCCGCGCGTGTATATACACGATGGAATTCAAGTGGTTATTGAAGCACAGCCAGGATAAGGTGCCCGTAGATTTAGCCCAGGAGTTTTTCTCAATGTTCCGACTAAAGAACACTTCTGACCTCGACGCGGACTCCATCACATTCAGGCTTTTCAACGAAGAACATGAAATGAGCATCAGAGAGTGGTCATTGAGGATGGGGTTGTTTACCAAGGCTGAAGATGACGAAGGCATCTGGAATGAGAGGATGGTCGGCATGCCTCACACATTGAAGACCGCTTCCTCCGATTCGCCCACACATTTATTAGCTACAATCTAATGGGAATGGCGAACTCAGCTCTTACAACTACCGACCTCTACTTCACTTGGTGCATGGAGAAAGGCGTGAAGGTGCATCTAGGCTACTGGTTGCTCAAGCATGTCATCAAATGACAAGCAACCCTGCTCGACATATGTATACCTGCCATCTCCTTGGCGCCTACCTCCAACGGAACATCAACATGAAGATAGCCAAAACCGCTCCTTTGGTCGTGATGTGCGAGCCCCCGGAGACTTTCAGCGTTGAATACTTTTTCAACAAAGGGTTGCTCCAAGCTCACGGCAAAGAGACTTTCTTCTACGAGGTAGGAGACAAGGTGAAAACGGAGACGGAGGCGGTGGAGGCTGTGCCCAGTGAGGAGGTCAAGGAGTTGAGGAAGGATGTACAGGAGTTGAGGAAGGAAATGCAAGTGATGAGAAAGGAGATGGTGAGAGAGCTTGGTGGGATGCGGAAGGAATTAAGCGAGAACAGAGAGGAGGTGAAGGCACTGCGAGGGAACATTGCAGACTTGGCGGTGAAGTCCTCCAAGCAGAATGAGCGGATGACGGAGGCTGTGGAGCTGATAATGAAAATGTTAAAATGGTTGGAAAAAAACACTCCCCCTGACCCAGCAGAAGGTTCTTCCTGATGGGGTTTGGTGCCCCTTGCACAGCGGAAGACTTGTACAACACAAATATATCAGATACGGATCTATTTGAACGATTATGCGATTAATCAATTCACATGTTAAACAGATATTGCATGCCAAAACGCAAATAATTCATGCTCAAAGAAAATAAATCCTAAACATGATTTCTACGGTTTAGTCATAAAACTAAGACAGTGTAACCCCAAGGACATTACATGAATGACTGGTAAACTATAATATAGTTACTAGTCTTTCTCAAGCACTAGGGTATATTCATTACCTCAATCAAAATCATTTGCCATAGTTAATATGATATATACTTGCAATGCATAAGCACAACTAATATCAAACTTAGTACACATTATAGCATATATGAGACGTCTATCTCCAACACTAGTCTCATTATTCTTAATCTCACTAAGCGCCAAACGACACTTGACTAGAGACAAGACAATTCCATCTTGAGAGGTATAAACCTTTTCATGGAATTTCTAATGCTTAAATGTTCCAAGCAATGTGTAGATATAGGATTCCTAAAAGAATCTCAACTTTCTTTCTAGCATCTTAAAAGGACTTAGATGCTAAGAATGTAATTAGTTTCTCTTAAATCATTTATCTTAAACTGGGTAGACAACCAGTTTCCTACGCTAGATGTCAATCTTAGTTGTTTGCAACTTTTGTAAATTTCATCATCGTAGAGTACCAATAATACCACATTTAATGGACTTTCAACTTCCTGGTGCTTACAGCACTGCAATGGGCAAAAGTCAAATTCCAGACATTTGACAATTTTGATAAAACACATATACTTTGATTTAGATGCTTGCCTAAGACCACGAAGGTCTTTATAAGCTTCCAATCATGCGTTTCTTGCCCTTAATTACATATCCATTAGAATGTTCTAGTAGATAATTTCCTCAAGACTTCTATTTATAGAAGGCTGTCTTGACAATCATAATACATACATTCTAATTTATGTAAGTTCTAATAGACAATAGGATCAAATAAATCCTGGCACAACGATAGCGAGAAGATAATTCTCTTTGGGCATAACCCATTGTCATTGTCTAGCCTTTTGAGATCCATATTTACACTTGCAAATATACTAGCTCACACTGACTGACACAGCCTATAGGTAGTTTTGCAAGTCTTGTAAAACATGTTGTCTATCTTAGATTGTAGTTTGAAATCTATCACCTCTTCAAGGATGAATATCCAAATGAACCAATACTACATTGTAGTTAAAGGGATTATGTTTAAGTTGATCTAAGACTGAGTCTTACGACACTCTTAGACCCATAAACTTATTGTGTTCCAGTGGAACGCTCCCACTACTATATGATTCTTACAATCTTAGGTACTGAAGTTGATTTTATTAGTGCAAAAGTTTCTAATGGTATGACTTCTTGGTAATGTGGAAAATCCGATATCTCTCTCTTTATTTTGAGAGTTATCACACTGTTAGGCTTGTAGTTCATCTCTAGATCTTCATACAAGAATTATATCTTTGAAGATTACAGAACTTATAACCTTACATCATTTGGGAAAAACCTTAAAACATGCCTCAGTACTCAACTCCAATTTCTTGGACACTTTTCCAACACGTGTTGGAACAACATTACACCTTGAGATGTGCTAGACTAGAGACGCTATAGTCCACAACTCGTGTTCTGTAGAAGGTACTGATGTTGGTAGTTTCTTTAATGTTTATCCCATCAATGATAAGATTTTAATAAGTACAACTCATCACATAATCAAACTTGTCTTAGAAAGACTTCGATTCCTTCTTACATAACTATCACATTCATTAGATGAATGCTTGGATTCGTTAATGGAGATTAGACTCCCACTACTGATCATAACCCTTTGCTCGTCTTCTTATGGTGTAAACCATTAAGTCTCGCTAGTATTTCTATATTGCACTTCTATAAGTATTCTGAATCTCTTGAAAAATCAAATGATTGTAACTCATAGTGCATCAAATAGACTTTCTCAACTCTCAAGCTATTTAACGAAATGTTAAAATCTTGATAGTCTAGATCAGTTCGAACAATTTCTAAGTATTTTCTTGGCCTTAAGGCTAAGAGCCATAAATACTTTATCATTCAATGATTAAGAAGTTGATGTTCGCACTTATATTATTTTAATTAGGGATGTCAATCGGGCCAGCCCACCGGGTTTCGGGCCAACCCTATTCGGGTTGCGGGTCAATCGGGTGCGGGCTAATCGGGCTGTGATTTTTTCGGGTTACAAAAGTTCAGCCCTAACCCTAAAAGCTCGGGTTTCGGGCTAGCCCAGCGGGCTAATCGGGTTGCTACCGATAAAATTAACATGCGTTCAATCCTATAAATAATAGTGAAAATTAGTTATATTTATAGAATGTAAAATATTTAATTATGATAAATTTGATATATATGCTTAAACTCAAACATAAACATGATCAAATACTAATATTTGAGATTTATGTACAATAAAACATAAACATCAAGAAATTTTAAAGCATGTTTTAGAAATTTAAATATATTTTTTAGTGAATTTGAAGTTTCTAATTTATATATCTATTATTATGTTAATAAAAATTTAACATATAATTTATATATTTAATATATAAAAATAAAAGTTATTGTTTAGTAATCTATATTATAAAATAACCAATGAAGTGTCGAATTATAGTCAAACAAATAGAACGATAGAAATTTTATCGGGTTTTCGGGCCAGCCCATCGGGTTTTCGGGTCTGGCCCTAATGGGTTGCGGGTTAATCGGGTGCGGGCTAATCGGGTTGTAATTTTATCGGGCTAGAAATTTTCAGCCCTAACCCTGAAAATTTGGCGGGCTATTCGGGCCGGCCCACGGGTTGCGGGCTACATTGACATCCCTAATTTTAATACTATGATGCCTTAAGCATCAACCATAATACAATAGTTGAGCATTAATAGCTCCCACTGCAACAAAAACCTAACTGGATCAAGATCTCTTACTTAGAAGTAGCATTGTCATGTAAGTCATTGTCCTTCTATAAAATAGGTCAATCCAACTCACAAAACATCTTTTCTCGCTTTAAACAAACTCCGATGACAATCCAGGCTCTCCCATTTTCATATCTAGTCTTTTGTTCAAAAGAACTAGGACTTAAGAAAAATGCAGCCTTTATGAATTCGTCATCTATCATGTTACTTTCCTCTAATAGTAACACAACGACTATTATTCTGAAGATTTTCTACTTTTAAGTTAAACCTTCTTATAGTCATTTCTTGTTACTTTAGGCGATGACTTGTGTCAGAAACTATTTGAGTGATCAAAAGATCCTCAAAACATTCTGTCACTCTAGGATATTCCAATCGAATCATCTTGACAGATTCTATTGATATCCATCTTTCATCGTTATTAACCAAGACTTGTCGAGCTACTTAAAGGAAAATAGCTTGACCTTATTCCTCAAAGAGCTTGTCAAGTACATGCATAATGCATTCTCGAACATTCTTCGTGGAATTATGTCGAAGAAATGGAGGACATGAATCATTGAGTATAAACTCAAGGTTTTCAGCGATGAGAAACTTATCCATTTTCGTTTCCGGTCTACATAATTTAGGCATTCGAGTTTTCTTTCTTTAAGGATCGCAGACAAAAATTAAATGACATAATGAAGATTTGGCAAAGAAACTTATTATCACATACTCATGCTCAATACATAATCACAAATAACCACAAAACAATTATGTATCTTACAACAGCAAAATTAATAAATTGTATCCTCCTTTGGAGGTTAATACGCATTAAAACTTAGACAATTTTACTGGTCACAACACCGACGCGTCAATATCTTCCTCCTTTGGAGGTCAACACGCCTAATACTGCCTAAGCACGACCATCAGATTTAGCATTACAGAATTTTATTTCTACAACACACTCTCATAACAATGTTCATGTGCTGATAACAAAACCAAGCTATCTCATAAATTCTGATTGAACCCTGAAACTCGCAGTTCCTTAGGATTATTGTCCCCACTTTGCAGGTGGCAATAATATTGGGAACCACTTTCTAGTTCATTCTATTTATTATGTGAGAAGTCCGCCCTTATGAACTTACTGTTTTCGTAGGATTATTGTCCCTACTTTGCAGGTGGCGATAATATTAGAAAATCAGCTTCACAAAATTTGGCAGTCCAACCGATGGAGACCATATACAATGCACTTGTTGTAATCATCACTTAGATATTTTGTATGGTTTTTGCATAATTATCACATAAGCAGATAAAGCAGATAATCCACTTAAAATAGATAAACACCAAATAAACAGATAAATCTATTTAATGCATGGCATTTTAACACACATGATAATTATCGACAATTATTTAATCTAGTCAAGGGAGAATCAATTAAATAGTTAAGTTTTATATTGGATCATAATTGTCCAATTACTGATAGGATTTATCAAGATAGAGTTAACTATCTAAATCCATTTAGGATTATTCAAGATTTTATTTCGATAAAATCAAATCCTACAATTCAAGATAACGTTGATCTAGGATTATCATTATTTAAATCGTACTAGGATATTACTAGATAGAAACAATTCCATCATAATCCATTAGATAAAAATAAATTCCTGTCAACCAAGATTTATATCAATCTCAATTCTATTTAGAATAGACATCATGAATATATCAAACATTACTTAAGATTTCTTAGATAAATAAATTTATCTAAATCCAATTAAATAGGGATTTTCTTATATTTCATTAACATCCTAATCTATCTAGGACATAAATCCAAAAGATAAGGATAACTTGGATTAATACTTATTTTAATCCATCTAGGATTTGTCTTAATAGAATTAAATCTATTCAAATCCATAGGATAAAATAAATTAATATAAATTTTTATCCTAATTCATCTAGGATTTATCTTGGAGTAATCCATATAAATCCATAGAATTAGATAATATTATATTATAATTATTCAAATCTATCCAAGATTTATCTAGGAACAAACCATGTAAATCTATAAGAAAAGAATAAAATATTATATTATCGTTATCCAAATCCATCTAGAATTTATCTACGAATAAATTCATATAAACTCATAGGATAAGAATAAAATAATATTATCATTATCTAAATCCAACTAGGATTTATCTAGGGATAAATCTACATTAATCCATAGGATATAAATAAAAATTAGATTGTCATTATCCAAATTTAGCTATGATTCATCTAGGAATTAAATCCCTACAAATCCATAAAATAAGAATAAAATCTATAATTAATCCATGATTTAAGACAAAATCAAATCTTATATAATATATAAAATCCACAAAAGATATATTCAAATCTTATTTCAAAATTAATCTTGAATTCTTTCCAAAATTGAATCCAAGGATTTGGAAACCCTAATCAAATTTTGGAAAGCGAAGTCACGAGAACGAGGCATAGGAAAACCCTTCCGTCGGACTCCCACTGCTCCGCTGCAGCGCTGTCGTCGCCTCACGAGTCCGGGAATCTGCCGACGGGCTCCCACTCGAGCTGACGGCGCTGCTGCGTAGCTGCTTCTCCAAATCAGACCCATCATCGCTGCTGCTGGACACTTCCGACGCTGCTGCATCGATGTCCCACCGCCGGGGTCGCTGTCGTTGCATCGCTGCGTACCAGTCAGCGCCGAACAAAACCGCCCAGCAACGTCACAGCCGCTGCTGCGGTGTCTTCAAATCCGGAGCCGATCTCCGAGCAGCGCAGTCAACGAACAAAATTCGTGAAGAAGATGTATTCGATTTGATTTAAGGCTAATCAAATCTTGATGTCAACGCAATGATTAATTAACTTTTATAATCAATTCACATGATCAATACTCACGTTAACAATACACAATTGTGTTGGATAAAAAAAATCCAAACCACGTAACAGAAACATGTAATCATGCAAAGTAATGATTACAAATAAAATCACATAAAGCAATCACTCCTAGACATCAAGCCTTGCGACGTTCGGGGACGTGCAGCCCCGGCGCGAGCGCCGACTGCGCGTCCTCACCGAATGTGCTCTTGTTGTCATTCTAATTATGCATTCAAGCAATTCACATAACATGAAATTAATCCACATAATCAGAACCAAAAATTGGCTCTGATACCAATTGATGGGGTTTGGTGCCCCTTGCTGCCTTGCACAGCGGAAGACTTGTACAAAACAAATAAATCAGATACGGATCTATTTGACCGATTATGCGATTAATCAATTCACATATTAAACAGATAATTGCATGCCAGAACGCAAATAATTCATGCTCAAAGAAAATAAATCCTAAACATGATTTCTACGGTTTAGAGTTACCGATTTGATTTTCCAAAGAATCGTCGATTGCTCGCGTCTTCTCCACGTGATGATCTTCAATACTAGACCACGGATCTTCTCTCTGGTTCTCAAACTGTATCTCGATATCAGTGTGGGCTGATCTTATCAAAATACTAGGACTCGAATAAAGAAGACAGAAGAATTCCTTTTGGGAAAAGGTGAAGAATTTGAAATCCTCCACAGCAGGAGAGTTCGAAATTTTCGAAAATTTTGAGAATAAAAATTGTGATAATTATACCAAACCTAACACTTCCTGGATCCGGTAGTGAGGTCAAGCAGCCCGGCCAAGCCAGTTCTTCCCTCCAGCGACCCCCACACCAGCTCAAGGAAGTGTTCACCCCATCTGCGTCCAAGCCAGTGTTAATCCTATCCAAATCAAAGTCCCTGACGTTAAAGAAACCAGTGTCCGATCAGCAAGAGAAGGAGGAAGAAGAGTCGGAGCTGCCGGCGAAGAAGAAAGTGAAGATGACCCGACCCGAAATCTCACCCCAGTCTGGCTCTCGAGGGGGCCAAACCCAGAAGTTAATTGCCCCCATGACCAAGTAACTTTTATTTTCTGTATTAGCGTAATTTTTTGTTCTTTATGCCTGTGTTATTATCTGTGTCTCTGTTAATAATTGCTATATGTGTTTACCTTCTCCCACTTAGCCCAATGCTTGGTCTAAGTGTGAGAAGTTTGTGTTTTCTGTTTTACTGTTGTCTTCTCCCACTTAGCCCGATGCTCGATCTAAGTGTGAGAAGTTTTATTTGGCTATATTGTTTGTTGTGTGTTGAATTGACTACCCTGTTTCCCCCCTTCACGACGATAGCTTGGGGACAAGCTTGAGTGAAGTGGGAGGGGGAGGGGAGTCAATGCGTGTATTTGTTTAGCATATTAAGAGTCGTTAAGTCTAGGTTTTGTTTGTGTCGCATGAGCTGGTGAATATAATACGGCATGATCTCCTTAGTGAGAGTAATTGAAGATAGGATGTATTTCAACTTAGAAGCATTTTCCTTTAATAAGTCGAGGTCAATCTGGATGAAGTAAGAACGATAGAAGATGTCTCAGCTGACTTAGTTGTGAAGGAGAAAAATAGGGAAATTGGGTTTTGAAGGTATAAGCTGGACAAAGTTCAGGTAAAGGAGTTATAAGCTGGACGAAGTCCAAAGAAAAAAAAAAAAAAAAAAAAAAAAAAAAAAAAAAAAAAGAAGAAGAAAATGGAGGAATAAGCTGGACAAAGTCCAGAGAGAAAAAAATGAATGAAAAAAAAAGGAGGTATAAGCTGGACAAAGTCCAGGGGAAATATGTCTAAGGGCAGGAAGCAATAGTAACCTGACCCAGCAAAAAAAGGGGGAACGAAGTATAGAAAGGAGAAAACTCTCATAACCCGACGCTTCAGTGGTAAGGCAATAACTTATGAGAGATTCAGTCCTAACATCCATGTGAGGAATGAGTGATCGAGTGAATCCAATAATTGGGGAGGTGAAAGGCTATCTTTACGAACTGACAGATTGATTAGGTAGAAGAAGGGAAGGGGCCAATTTGGAGAAGTGCAGCCTGTTGGATTGACCTTAATCTTGTGGGGACGGTTTCCTAAAAGTTGAAGCTAGCTCATGCATATGTGTTTATGTTTTCTTTAAGTGTTTGTTATTTTGTGTGCTATTTTGTGTCTAGGTCTAGGAGTCTGTGTTAAGTTAGAATCTAGAGAGTCGGTCAGGGGATAACCGTGCGTTGAAATTCGCCTTATTCTTTTTTCTTGTCTTTATACTTGAGGACAAGTATGGTTTAAGTGTGAACAGTTTGATAAGGCTAATTTCATGCATCGGTTATGTGGTGAAAAATCACCTTTTTAATGGGTCTAACACAATTTTTAAGCCAGGTGTGTGAAGGAAATCGCTAGGTCCAGGAAGAGCTGAAGGCAGTGGACTAGCGAAGGAAAGTGAGCAGAATTAAAGAGAAAAATGGCTGGACGAAGGGAGTCAAAAGCTGAGGGCAAAGAAGACCATTCACACAAGAGAGCCCCTGCTGGACCCACTTCCACGCCTATATATAGAGGAGCATGCAACACACGAAAGATACATGATTTAGCTCTCATGCTCACACACTCACACACACTTGGGAAAATGGGGATTCTGGGGTAGTTAGAGGTTCATCTTCGGGAGAAAGTCAGTGGTAACACCGTCCTCACGAAGGGCAAATATACAATCATTTACATTCAGTTTTTTGCACTTTTATTCCGTCGAACTTCAACGTTTCCGAAGTCGATTGGTTGTTTGCTACTTACCGTTTATCTATGCATTTAGTTTACGTCACGATGGTGTTCATTTTGTGTTGATTTACGTTGATTCTGTGTTTTGAGGCTTTATTTCAGAGGTTGAATGTTATTCTCTGTTTGGATGTTTATGTGCTTGATCTGGGAAATAGGTTGTGGATCTGTGTTGTTGTTGTTGATCTGTGGTGAATCAGCAAATCTGTAGTTATGGATATAATTTTGGAAGGAGTTTGTTTCGGATGCTTGGATCCAGAGTGGATTTAGCATCCGAAGTGTGGATCTGAACAGGGGAAACCAAGTTGTGCATGGATTTTGAACTTTCTGCTTTCTTTTTACTTTACTTCGTCTAGTAGTCGTAGATCTGCCTTAGTTTTAATTGTTCTTCGATTTTGTCACTTTAATTTCTGTTGCTTCGTTTTGAATTACGTTCTCACTCTGTTTTTTTTACTGGATGTTTCATGCCAATTGTTGGAGAAGATGATGTCGCTGTTAGTTAGTACTTTAGTTAGTTGTTTTCCAGCTTTTCATCCGTATTTTACCTTTTCAGTAAATGGTCCCCACCGTCAGTTGTTTTCCCAGGTCTAGGTAATTTAGGGAATAGTTTTTTTTTCTTAGATCTAGTAATTGTCTCGCTTGTTCCGGTTTATATGCATTTTTCCTGTTTCAGCCTAGATCTAGTTGTTAGCATAGAAAATTTCAACACCAAGTCTAGTTTAATTTCCTCAGCCCAAATTGCGTGGCAGCAGCCATACCACCCCAAAGCCCTTTAAATGCTTATTTTCGCATCTATCCTCGTGGGATCGATTCCTACTTCCCTGTGCTAATTTTAGTATACATGGTTGAGGGTTTTGAAGAGATATTTTGTGTGTCCGACGACCGAGATTTTTCAACGTTCCGTGAGTTCCTAGATCCCGTGATCTAGTGGATTCGCTGGACCCAGAAAGCTTGATATTCCTTACTGTGCACACAGTCTGAATCCAGTAACTTCATCCGACAATCCGGGATTAGAAAGTTTTTATTATATGAAAAATGATTAAATATAAATTCTAAATTTGTGTTACTTTATTTTTAGATTAATGGATAAATTTTTTAACAAAAGATCTCGAGTTTCTATCGTTTCTTCTAGTGCTAAGTTGAGCAAGAACCACAACAATTGAGAAATGATGTGGTAGTTGAAAATAATCCGGACGAGATTGAAATTGATAAAGAGAAAATTAAAGCCTACCCCGGATTATGAGACTCTATTGATAGTTTTGATGTGAATATTCGGGATCGATTGATAAAAATGGTCTTACTTTTACCAGTAGCGATAACATCTGTTGACAGAGTGTTTTCTGCAATGAAATTTGTGAAGTCAGAGCTGCGAAATAAGATGGGAGATGACTGGTTAAACGACAGTTTGAATGGTATATAGCGAGAAAGAGGTGTTTGAAACTATTCCCAATGAAATGATTTTGAGCCGTTTTCAGAAAATGGATACTCGAAGAAGCCAACTATCTCACATAGCATAAGATTGTGGTATATATATTTGATTGTGGTATATACTCCCCCCGTCTACGAATAGGAGTCCCGTAAACTTTTTTGCACTTGTTTTGTAAAAATGATACTCCCTCCGTCCCGGCTAAGATGACACATTGCTTAGCCGGCACGGGGTTTTAGGAGTTATTGGTTAAAGTATTTAATTGGAGAGAGAGAAGGTGAGTGTAAGTATTAAAGTAGAGAGATAAAGAAAGATGAATATTTTAATAGGAGTGAGAAAAAGTGGTTGAGTGTATTAATTGGAGAGAGAAAGTTACCAAAAAAGGAAATGTGTCATCTTAGTTGGGACAAACTAAAAAGGAAAACATGTCATCTTAAGCGAGACGGAGGGAGTAATAAATAATCAAAGTGGAGAAATGATAAAGTAAGATAGAGAATAATGTAGATAAGAGTATTGTCTACGTTGTTCTCTATCTTACATAGCATAAGATTGTGGTATATATATTTGATTGTGGTATATACTCCCCCCGTCTACGAATAGGAGTCCCGTTAACTTTTTTGCACTTGTTTTGTAAAAATGATAATAAATAATCAAAGTGGAGAAATGATAAAGTAAGATAGAGAATAATGTAGATAAGAGTATTGTCTACGTGATTCCTGGATCCGCCATATATATATATATATGGACATGATCAGATTAATAAGTGAAATTCTGTCAAAAATTAAAGCAAATCTCAGCCATTGGATCTTGTAATGTAACCATTAGATTAATGTCACGTATCATCTAGTAATGTAGATTGTTAGTCAAATAATGTAACTTAGCTAATAATGTACTATTTTAGTACAATAATGTATCATTTTAGTCTAATAATGATAATGTAGCATCTTGGGCTAATAATGTAACTTATCACATCCATCCAATCTCAGGATCCAATGGCTGAGATTTGTTTTGATTTTTAACAAAATTTTACTTATTGACCATAATGATATAAGAAAAAAAAAACTAAAAAAGGAAAATGCAAAAATCGGCTGATCGTCCGCGGAGGATGTATAGGGCGCGGAGGAAGGAGGGCGCATAATCCGCCTACCTACAGTAGCGGGCGATAGGGCGGAGGATGTATCGGGCGAGATATCCTCCCCCATTGCGGATGCTCTTAGTGGAGAATGAGACCCACCTTATTGGAGAGAAGGAAGTTACCGAAAATAGAAGAGCATATTTTCAAGGAACATCCCAAAATGAAAAATGTCCTTATTTTTGTGGGATAGGGGGAATAAAAAAAATGATAAAGTAAGAGAGGGATAGAAAGATAAGTATGTTAGTAAAAAATGAGTCTCACCTCATTATAGATAAAGAAAATTCCTAAAAAGATTCTATCTTAAGAGGACCAAAAAGGAACGAATTTCTACTTTTAGGGGGATGGAGGGAATGTGTTTTAAATATAGAGTACATTAGAAATACAAATTTGATTAATAACCATGATTTGAGTTGTAATTTTTTATTTAAAAGTTATTCCTTTAAATCATTCAACATGATACGATATGTGACCCGCACACGCTGCAAAACCAACTCTGTGAGACCATCTCCAATCATACATCAAAACTCATTTTTGGTGTAGATAATTTGTCCAATCGTACACCAAACTCAAATCCATTTTTGAGTTTTTCAATGGAATAACACCAAATATGGTGTTTACTCTAAAATTTTGTTAGACAAATACTCAAAAATGGTGTAAACTTAAAAATGGTGTAAATAGTTGGAGTAAAACTACTTTTTGATGTGACGTATACTCAAAAATAGGTTTGAGTTTGGCGTAAATGGTTGGAGATGGCCTGAGTCTGCAACGATATTATATCCCCTTCCGCAAAGAGCAGAGTATTATTTTGGTTTCCCTAATACTTTTAAATCAAGTTGATCATAAATGAATATTCAAGTAAGTTTATGATACATGAATTTTCAAAGTATGATTTACTTTTTCTATATATTTGCTATTGGCATAAATGTTTGGTTATTGATTGTTAGAAAATTCCATGAAATGCTTGAAAATGAGATTTTTCAGATTTTATGAAAAGTTTTTCCCCTCTTATTTGTTGTTTGGTTGCTTCTGAGGAGTAATGAAAAGTTTGCACTGTGTTTAGTTGACACGGGTCCTTGAGTGAGTGACGGGGGCGCTTCACAAGATTCGTACTTGGGACTTGAGTGCCAAAGCCCTATGTGGCACACGCACATCCCTTGCCACTTGAGCTATCCAACTTTAATGTTTTTGGAGGGTGATTATGTTTCAGTCTTAAAGACACGAAAGGCAAACAAGTCTTACCCTTTCTTGGAAGTAAAAGATGTAGGTCTCCCAAATTGTTTTCTAAATCCAACTATTTCAAGAAAGTTTCTGGTTTTAATACAAAATCAATCCTTACTCCATAGTATAGTGGTAAATGTGTAAATCTAAGTGAAATAAAAGAGCTACATATATAGATGAATGATCCTTTTACAATCTCCCCAACATATCTAGAGTGATCAATATCGCATTTGATGATGTTGAAATGCAAAGAAGATGAAGCTGATGCCATAGGCAAAGCCAACCAAAATGGGCATACCTGCCACATAAAAACATTCTGAGCAACGAAGGATACAAAGTTGAAAGTTGAGAGTTGAGAGACTAGCATACCATATCTTGAGTTGTTCTTCACAAGAAACATGGAGCTAACAACAAGCCCACTCCCAAATCTTTCTCTCACAACTCTCTCTCTCATATCCATACACCAAATCCCACATATTCCATGAATCAAATCTTCTGCCCAAACTTTGATAAACAAGAATACGCCAAGACACAATCCAAACTTGGCCACTTTTCTGATTCTTGGTGAATTGGGTTTACAGAATTTCAGCAGATTCACATAACAAGCAGATGCATATAATGGGATCCACAAATACCAATCTAAAATCAAAAGCATAAAGAGTCAAACAAACAAACAAGGAGGGCCATTCTTTTATACTACAGTAATAAATAAATAAAAAATGTTACCTGGATCGTTGAATTGGAAACAAGTGGATAGACCGAAAAGGGAAGCCATTAACAGACAGCAAATTCTATTTAGTGAATTTTCACCCATTTCAAGTCTAGAACAACAATGAATTTTCTTCATTTTGACTTATGGAAGTAGATCATTTTATTTGGAGTTAATTGTTTATGGTATTATTATACTCCATTCAACAACATTAGTTAAATGGTAGTGGACCCCCGTAATTTGTTTATGGTGATGGTGCTTAATTAGTTTCTACTACTTTCATAATAAAAGCTATTCTTTTAATTAATCCACTTTATAGGTCGGTATCTATTAGATTCAAGTCATATTTAGTTCTCTTCTCCGCTTTACCTGTTTGCAAAGGCATCTTCATATTTCCTTGCAAATACACTACGGAAACCACAATGCCTTGAATGGATGATTGATGATTGATGATTGATGATTCCTTTCACCAAGGGGCAGATGCTGCAAATGCCTTACAAATTACTCCCTCTATCACCAAATAATATGAAATATTTCTTTTTTCAATCAGCTGAAAGTATGAACTTTCTAATTTTAAAAAATTTTAATGACATATTGTCTCTACACATCATTTTATTTACAACTTATATTATTACAATAATGTGAACTCAACTCTCTACTAATATTATTTTCACTCCTCTTTCTTTTTTTTACTTTTTTTCTTATTATGCTAAATCTATTGTTTATACTTTTTGGGGACGGAGGAAGTACATGATTATATGATGAATGATTTTAGATTCTTTTCAAAGCTATAGAGGATGGTAAAGATGCAATTAGATTGTCTAAGATGATAAATCAGTTTTTATCAAGTCAAGTCTAGTAAACTAATCAGGTCATTGAAAATTGAAAATGCTCTTTCTAGTTTTTGGCCTCACAAATGGTTTCCGGTTAAGGTCAAGCAAAAAAATTAAATAAAGTTATCTATCTAAAATCCAAATCTCAACCACAAAATACCATTTCCCAAAATGACGTTGATTTTATAACTAGCATTCAAAATACAAATAGTAAGACCCTGTTCTTGATTTAAACAAAGTTTGGGAGTACGTGAGAAAACAAACAAAGAGATGGCAAAGACTGAGGAGACAGAATGATATAAACTTCAGACCCACAAAAAAGAATCTATTATTTCAGTCAAGAAAGCATGCGTCTTCAACTGCAAAGTTATCTAAAGTCCAAGCAGTCCTCTGCTAATTTAGATATATCCCATGTGAGGTTTTTAGTCCCAGATTTTTAAATCTTAAAGAAATCTTTATTTAGCTCCCATCATCATTCCACTCTGTTTACTACTACTACTACTCCTACCTTTTGTTAAAGAGCTTCCTTGATGTGTGATATCGAAGCACCCTTCAATCATTTGCGAAAGCTCATAAATTAGAGAGAGAGATAGAGAGACTGGGCGTCTCTTATATTTATCAGGTTTTCTTTGCTAAGTTTCAATCTTTATGCTTCCATTGTGGTCTCGTGGAGCCTTATTTTGAAGGGTTTGTTGATTTTCCCTTCTCAGATTATTTTGTGTGAGCTGTTTTTACATTATAAGTAAACTACAGTTTTTGAGAAATTTGTGGCTTGTTTCATTCTTCACAATAGGGGATAGAGATCACAATTTTTGTAGTTGTTTAAAGAGTGCAGGTTAAAAAAAATTTAGAAATCTGTGGGCCCTTTTGCTTGTTTCTTGGCTATTGTTATTGGAAATGGAGATTTTCTTGTGGGAAGCAATAAAGTTTGGATTTTTAATTTACGGCTCTTCATTTGTTGCTGGAATAGTAAAAGAGATCTGTTAGCTTGATGGTGAATCATCTCCTTCATTTTAAATTTGATGTTTAAGATTGATTTTGCTGAGAAATTGGTGGTTAAATCTTGTTTAGTATGGCTGAAGTTAGGCTTCCTAGGTTAGAGCAGGGCCAAGCCAAAATCAAGAGTGTTCCAATTGCTGTAACCCCAGAAGGATTTTGGTGTTGCCCCTCACCCACTGTGTTTCAGAAGACAGTAAGGACACAAAATCCTTTAAACAAGCCCAAACCATCTCCTCCCAGCCAAACAGCTTCGTCTCAGAAGAAGCAAACCTCGGTGAATGAGAGGAAGGCGAGTTGTGTGGCATCTAAGACCAATGTTGTTAGTGATGTGCAAAAAACTCAGGGTTCTGATGCACCTGCAGCAAATGCTTCACTAGCAAATGAGAAGGTGCCTCATTCGAGGTCTGAAAATGTCCCGAGGAAAGTGGCAATCGAGTTTGGTGAGCCTGGAACAAGTGATCTCAAAGTGATTTTGCTTGGGAGGCAGGGAGTAGCAGTGAAGTTGATTGTTCACAGGAGTGTACTAGTGGAACATAGCAGTTTCTTCGCTAGCAGAATATCGGGACAACCGCTTGTTTTCCCTTGTCTTGAGATTGATAACTGTGAGGATGCTGAGATATATGTCGAAACTATTGGGCTCATGTACTGCAGAGACCTCAAGCAACGCTTAATCAAGCAGAGTGTTTCACGTGTTCTACGCATTCTCAAGGTAACTAGCAGAACTATGCCTCGTGTTTTTGATGATATAAGACTTTAATTCTCAAGTTATGTGAGGTTTGATTCCTTTTCCGCAGTCTACTCATGAATATTGAAACTTGCTCAGGAACTGAAGCTGTGTTCATAGTAGGATGGTGTACTAAAGTAATCTTTGCTTGGTTTGTTGTTCTATGCAAATAAATGTGCAAGATTTTCTCAAACCTATCTTGGTTTGCTGTTCTATTCTGAATAATTTGTCAATATTACTAACTCTAGATGCAATAGTCTTGTTGTTCCATATGTCAGAGACAAATAGCAATTTTACTTGATGAGTTGCAGGGCTGTTAAAATATCAGGGATCATAACATACTTTTATCGATTAGAAGTTCCATTAAGATGCCGTTTACTTGTTCAATATTCTCAAACCATAGTGATGCATCTGTGATATGGTTATAAGTTGAAGGTGACGATACTACTTGATTTTGTTGTTCTATGTGAAGTAGTGTGCAACTTCGACCAGAAAGTAAGTTTGCTCTTCGAGCATCTTTCTGTTTAAACATGTCATACGTAAAAGTCAATCCTTGTTGGCTCTACAAATGGTACCATGTTAACTATCTTATTGCTCAACACTGAGATTCTTTAAAATGATGTTACAATTCTGTTGTTAACTTGCTTACAGGTCAGCGAACAGCTTGGTTACACAACGTGCATCCATTTTTGTTTGGAGTACTTGGAAGCTGTCCCTTGGGTGGGACAAGAGGAGGAAGAGAAAGTGGTTTCGTTAGTCTCGCGTCTTGAAGGTGAGGGCATTGGGGTGAAGCCAGTACTGAAACGTGTGTCTCCCGAAACACCAACACCACCTAACGACACCTTCTCTCACATATTGGAGTTGGTGCTAACAAGCAGAGAAGAAAAGGGTAGGCGGGAAATGAAGTCCGTTGTGCTGAAGCTCCTTAAGGAAAACAACAGTCTTGCGAGCTCCTCCTCAGAACCATCTGACTTGTGCAACAAGACTCTTTATAGCTCGTGCAGAAGCTCCCTGGATTCCCTACTGGCTCTATTCAAACAAGCTGCAGAGCCTGGTTTTCTTGACAGGGCTGTGGACAAGCGGGAGCCAGTAGTGAGGTCGATCTATCTGGAGTCCGACAACATGTTGTGGCTGCTCGATATCTTAGCTGACAGACAGGCAGCAGACGAGTTTGCCACAATGTGGGTGAATCAGCAAGAATTGGCCACACTTCACACTAGTCTTCCAATGGTATGTCGCCACTACGTTAGCATGATCAGCTCAAGGCTCTTTGTCGGGATAGGGAGAGGGGAGGTCCTCCCATCCAAGGATACGCGCCATCTTCTGCTGAAAACGTGGTTGCAGCCGTTGATCAACGACTACAGCTGGTTGCAACATGGGTGCAGGTCATTCGACAGGAAAGCTGTGGAGGAAGGTATAGGCAGGACAGTCCTCACGCTCCCTTTGGAGGATCAGCAGAGCATCTTGCTTTCGTGGCTCAGAAGTTTTCTCAAGGGTGGCGATAGCTGCCCGAATCTTCAACAGGCATTTGAGGTGTGGTGGAGGCGGGCGTTCAGAAGACCATATGGAGAATCTGGGATTCTCGGGCAGACGGAGAATCGGACATTGTAGGAGAAGGAGAAGTTACATATAAGTTGCTGTGTTGATGGTGAGATTGAGTGAGGTCTAAGAACAAGCTTGGCTGTATGGCTGAGTTTCCATCAATGTAATTATTGTGTGCTTCATTTGTGTGAAGGTGAAGAAGCCCAAGATCCAGTGGTTGTAACATCTGTGCAACAATACAAAGGAATATGAACTATTTATGCTGGGCTTGGCTTGGCTTGGCGTCTGCCTCATATGCTTTACTAAAATATGTTAAGTGTCCTTTAGGGTATGAATTATGTGATAGATAAATAATAAAGATAAAATAACATCAAAAGTCAAAACAATTAAAAAAGCAAGGAATTTTATTTAATGCACAAGTTGTATGAAAAAAAATAATAATACAAAACAATATATATAAAATCAAAACAATTATAAATAGCAAACCACGTAATATATAGAAAAGAAATAATTAAGAAAATATGGATAAACTTTGACTGGAAGATAATAACATCTCCTTAAAATAGAAAGAGAGTAGTTGTAGATCCATCAGAAAAGATGAAATATACTCCCTCCGTCCCGTTTAAGATGTCACGTTTTCCTTTTTAGTTTGTCCCAACTAAGATGACACATTTCCTTTTTTGGTAACTTTCTCTCTCCAATTAATACACTCAACCACTTTTTCTCACTCCTATTAAAATATTCATCTTTCTTTATCTCTCTACTTTAATACTTACACTCACCTTCTCTCTCCAATTAAACACTTTAACCAATAACTCCTAAAACCCCGTGCCGGCTAAGCAATGTGTCATCTTAGCCGGGACGGAGGGAGTACTAGTATACTACTATCAAATATCAATCATTAGAGATTAGGCAGCGCCCCGCAAAAAGCCCACACTTGAAGGCTATGATGGGGCCGCCAACTCGAGCCTTGCCCTCGACTCATGGGTCTGCTTTGCATGCATGCGCCGCAATATTAAAAGTAAAATGAATTCGGATAGAGAGATTTAAGTTTATGACACGATCACAATATACCTATAGAATATTTGACTTATTTTATTCAATATAAATTATAGAACAAAATAATATAAAAAAATTCTTCTTATTAAAACTGGGAAATAAGGTTATATACATGCAATCCGTTTGAAACATGCTTTTAATATACTTCCGCTGTCTGACTAAATTTCAGCATTATTTTGCTTTTTTTACCAAATTTTATATAGTGTTATTTTGTGAGCTAAATAAAGAGAAATGATATTTTTTTTAGTTAGGATATGTGTCACTTTTGGTGGAACAACCCAAAAAGATGTGTACATATCTATGGAACAAAGAGAGTGGGTATATTATAACTCATACTCCCTCTGTTCCATGATAGTTGAGTCATTGTCATTTTAGTATATTTCATAGTGGTGGAGTATATTACACATATTTTTCTTAATCTTCATGTCAAAAGGAATTGTCTCTGCTACTGTAGGATGAAGGGAGTAAATCATTTTGATCTGTTAAAGCTCATTGTGAGATGATGCGCAAAAGTCAAGCCGTTCAACCTCTAAATGTGACTACTCAAAAAGAGTACATCACTTGTGAAGTATACCATATAAGTGTGATCATTATTTTATTTCTGGATTCATAAGAGATGATACTTATAAGATTAACGAAGTACAAAATCAGATGTGGTGTTTCATTCTCCCAATCATATATAAAAGGATATTACTTTATATTCTCCCAACAAAAAATTAAAAATCTAATCAGCAAAAGCAGTTGAAATTTAATTAACTACGTTGTATAAACATTAATTTTTTCATATAGCCTAACCATAAAAATAAGGTGAAATTAAAGGATTAAAAATGATAGTGCAAAGTGATGTATTGTAGTATTGTAGTATTATAGTATAGGAATTAGGAAGCGAAGACACATACATTGCATATTTGCATGTACTGATGTACATATGATGGGAAATGAAAGGGGAGTAGGAGTAGAATATAAACTCAAACTATACAATTAACAATAGCACTCAGACTAATTAATCTCCTGGCACCGCTAACACTAGTTCCTATGTGTTTTCATGTTTTGTTTACTTCCATTAAAAGAAGAGTATATAGCATTGATTTGATTAAGCCGGAAAGAAGTCTTCCCCGGAGTGACGTAGCCCTAACGTAAGCGACACGTCACCCGAAGTCGTCCCAAACTCAATCGCTGGGATTGGGAAGCACTGCGGCTGATTATCCGAAGGAGGCGGAGAAGTGGTGGTGGGGAGAGGTTGTTGATCTTCATCTCCATCTTTGGCTTCTTGCAGGTACATCTCTTCGACCATGGGTTTCCACAGGCGGACCCTTGCATTTATGAACCAATTTGCTACCTGCAAAACAACAAAATATCACTCCATTTCACATTTCTGTCTTCCCCAAATTTAATGCCCCTTCTATTTAATGACCTTCTCAGATTTCAGACCATCATTATTCATTACTCTCTCTCTCTCTATTATCTAGCTAAGCTAGCTCTATGTATATCCTGGCTCATTTTATTGAACACTGATTGTACTACTGTGTAAGACTGTTCATAGAGAGAGTGAGCAGATGATGAGTCTCATAATTTGTCCATTGTGATCAGACTTGGCCATCTCCACAAAGATTAGGGTTGTGGTATTCATTACTACTACTTCTACTTATTTAGGGCTACCCGTTTTATCTCTTTGACTAAGTTACATAAATTAATATACTCTACATTGCTTGAAATCACATTCGAAATTAAACATCAAAGTATGATTAACAGCTTCAAAGTTTAGAATGGGGATGTGCTCTTACAATTTTCCCAGCTCCAATACTTGTCACTTGCTGCACCAACTTTCAGTGTCCAACTACTTTATTAATTTTATTTTTGTAAAAATAATTATACTCCTACTACTATGATATACTACTAATCATATTACGTATAATATTTATTGCTGAAAATTAAAACTTAGAAAATTATACTCACTAACCTAGTTATGAACCTAATACTCCATCCATCCCGCTCCAAGTGGGACATTTTTTTTTTGGAATGTCTCACTATAAATGACACATTTGTAAAATAGGATTATCACTCTCTCGACTTTATTCTTTCTTTAGAGTGGGACGGAGAGAGTGACTAACAGATAATGAGACTATTTCTTTAGAGATAGAAAATTAATACTCTTGATTATGGACGGATGTAGTATAAAGCAAAATATTTCAGATCATCCAAGTTAGTTATTTCTACTTTTTTGTCTTTAAAGTGACTGTCTCTTTTTCGTTACTTTACCTAGTTAAGTTAAGTTAATATAGGAGACTCTCAAATTCTGAAGCGCAGAAAGGCTTCTCAGTAACTAAGTTATTAAATCATGCAATGACACAAAAGTTAATGATTTACTGTGCAAAAATAGCTACGCAGTATTTCATTTACTTTTCCAATTCTTATCTTATAGTAATAGTAGAATTAATTTGAATTTATGAGAGAGAGAGAGAGTCTATCACGTCTGCGTCGTGTGCAGTTGACACTGGTATCATAATTTTCCCTCTGATTCAGAATTTATGTCTTTGTGGGAAAAGAATCCAAAGAAACAATGAAAAAGGATTTCGAAAAATGCTCTGTCTTTTTCTCCAAATCAAACAAACAAAGACGCAACATGCAAATTCAGCTCTCACCTTTCTTCCTCACTCTCCCCACTTTCACCGAATCAGTAGAAACAATTAAGAGCCTTCCCAAATCATGAAAACCCATTTTCGTCTCACGCAAGCAACAAACAAAATTCATACTATAATGCTACTATTATATGTGCAATGCAATCATAACTAGTCTTATACTAATTTATAAATCCACATTTCAAGAATAAAAAAAATACCTGGTTTCTTGATAGACCTGTCTGCCTCGCAAGCAGGTGCTTATCTGCGTCACTTGGATACCTAAATTACACCATAATAATTTAATTCAATCGAAAAAAAAATAAAGATATTAATATCTGATTGAATGGTTGTGCGAATCTATGAGGTTTACGACAACAGCAGCAGCAATGTCTGTAGAAATAAAGTAAACTGATGCTGCACGCTCTCTGCTATCTTCTTTTTCTTACCCTCAAATATTTACTGAATGAATAGTGTTTCTTTACACTATTAACAAAACACTCCCTCTGTCCCAATAAAATAAATATGAAACATTTGTGTTTTCGGATTTTATATAATATTATTTTGTGAGTTAATGAAAAGAGAGTTAATACAGATGAAAAAGTAAAGAGAGTATTATTTCTATTTTAGAAAATGTTTTTTTAATGGGATAAACAAAAAGTAAAACGTTTCATTTTTTTTTTACGTGAAAGGGAGTAAGACTTACGGGTGCAGAAAATGGTCGAAGAGCCAAGCCCTGAGAATGGTGACGGAGCGTTGCGGCAAGCCTCGCTGCGGCCGCCACGCGTCTTGGTCGAAGGCGGCGTACTGCTGCTGCTGCCGCAGGCTCTGCTCCAAGTATTTGAGCCGCGGCGTTTCGCCTTTGGTGAGCCCCGATTTCGTGCCGTCTTTCTCCCCCAGCTGCTCGCAGCTTTGCGCCAGCTGCTCGGCCACGGCCTCCCTCAGGCACCGGAAGTGCCGCGACATGGCCTTCTGCGCAAGGCTGGTGTACGGCGCCGCCGCGCCGAACCCCATTACCATGTCGAATGAGTTCACCACGAGCTGCATCCGCTCGCAGTAGTGGTTGTACCTTTTGTCTACCTGAATAAAATCACATCACCTAATGATTAAATTTTGAATACTATTAGGACGGCAGGATTATTTAATTGACAGTTGGCTAAAACATCGTAATCAGATGGAAACATTTTTCCCGCTGAGTGGTTAGCCACTCGTGTCATCTCACCAAATCACACATTAATCCATTACATTTACACTGGTTTAATTATTAGTATAGGTAATAGAGTAGGAATGAATATAATATTGGAATTCAAATAATTGGAAGATGTTTGATTGGCCGGCAATTTTCCGATGATGCTTCAATAGATTAACAAGACTTGCCTCATCAAGCATGGCTGATAGTTTGACCTTTCTTCTTTGATGCTCGAGCCTCTCCGAAGCTGATAGAGCAGGTGGATCTCTAGAAGAAGACGAAGCTTCACTTGTTTTTTTGGCGTCCTTATTCCTGTCTTTCTTCACCTGGCCCCTACCAACACTACACAACTCTGCCAACAAATCCTGCGCCGCCTTGGCGTATTTGGAATTGCTCAGTGTCCCCAAACCTATTTGGCGGCTCTGGCTATACTGCGGCGGAGGAGCAGATGCCCCGAACAGCATATCCTCCGCCGAAGAAGACAGCGAGAGAGAGAGGCTTTCCGCAGCTCCGTTAGGGTTGGGAGACCATGTGAAATGACCAAAAGCCCCTCCCGCCTGGAACAAGGAACAAGGGTTTTGAAGGGATGGAGAAGCCTCCGATCTCATCGCGAACAGCTGCATGGCTGCAGCTGGATCGGGATCAATGCTTGAAATCTCGTGATGATTGTAGGATCCGGCGTCGTTAACTACGCTCTGGCTCTTCGAATTCCACTCCGCCGAGGAGAAATTGAACATCTCCGACAAGATACCGCCGCCTTCGTAGCTTGGAAGGCCATCTTCTTCCATAGCCGCCGCGCCTACGCCTTGTTTATCTCTTCGGATCTGCGATCCCTCCAATCCATTCGAGAAACTGAAAATATTTTGATGAAAATCTTGTGACATAGAAGAATTGTCTGCTTCTTCAACAATTGGCGCTATTCCCATGTCACTATCTTCGTCATCACTGTGAAAATTGAAGGATTATATATATATGTATTGATCGATCATGGAGGAATTGAAGATAGCTAGGGGAGAAAATTGAGATGAAAGAGAAGAATGGAAAGGGAAGTGAGGAGTAAAAGAGAAAGCATCATATATTAGTGCTTTATGTTTTATTTTTTTAGAAAATAAAATAAAATAAAACATAGTAAAAAAAAATTGTGGTCACACACAGAAAAAGATACAGCTTTATCAAATGGAGTATACATGTACATACCTCTTATGGTTGCAGGTTGCAAAAGGGTGAATACCCCTCAGACATCGTTTTCTACTTCTCTGGGATTTCTCTAAAGAAACAAAAACTGTTCTTTTAACATCTCTCTCTATTAGTTCTCAGGCTGTTTTATTTCAAAAAAAATAAAAGTTCTCAGGCTGTCCCCTGTCTTGCTATTTGCTACTCCCTCCGTCCACGAAAATTCGTCCCGGTTTGACCGGGCACGGGTTTTAAGAAATGTAACGGAAAGTGAGTTGAAAAAGTTAGTGGATTGTGCGTCCTACTTTTAAAGTATTAGTTTTATAATAAGATGTGAGTAGGACTGAGTTAGTGGAATATGGGGTCCACTACGAAAAATGGTAAAAGTCAAATGGGACAAATTTTGGGTGACGGACGGAAATAGAAAACTGGGATAAATTTTCGTGGACGGAGGGAGTATTTGCTATTTCCAGTGAGAGTGGTGTTGTGCTTGTCACAATGGAGAAGAAAGAAAAAGAACTTTGGAAAAGTTGAGAAATAAAGTTCGTAGTGGTATTAAATTAGTTTACGAAGACTTCTTCTTATGAAATATATTTACACACGTATGGTGTTCATTTATATATATCAACTATGTCCATGCTAGAGAAGATTGATATATTTTGATTCATATGATAGAGAAGGTCGATATATTTTGATTCATATGATAGAGAAGATTTATATTTTGGAAACAATATACTCCCTCTGTCTATAATAGGAACCTCATTTTTTGACGATACGAATTTTAAGAAATATTAGAGAAAATATGTGAAAGAAAGTTAGTTGAATATTTGGTCCTCACAAATTGTATTTTTTTTACTTTCGTAATTGTATTTTTTTTACTTTCATTTATTTTCCCTGTATTCTTACTTAAAATACTCCTCTTGCGATGACATTTATTTTCCTTGCATTCACACTTTATTAGTTTTCTCCTCTTTTCGTTTAGTAGATAATTATTGGACTTTATTAGGGACCAAGATGTTTGAGCTCGGACTTATACAATGGACCCTCTATTTATTAAATTAAGCCTCAAATTTAAGTATAATTTAATGAAAAATTAATATATATCACTATACAAATTAATAGTGAACTCCTAGTCCAATGTCAAATTATTAATAATCTTGACTAGGGGTGTGTTGTGGTGACACTAATTTTAAAGTGACAACATTCCACCAATCTCGTGCTGTCATATGACACGTTATCATGCAATATTAAGGGCGTATCCTGCAATGTTTATTAGTACGCATTTTAGATGGATTTCTACATATTGCATGAAAATAATAGATGGACTGCAGTGTAAATTGTTGAGTATTGCATTATTGTCTATAGCGCAAAATAATTGTATACAAAAGCAATCAGTCTATATGTATACTGCAAATTAAATATTCTATGCCTATAATGCAATACTCAACAATCTACACTGCAATCTACCTATTACTATCATGCAATCCGTAGAAATCTATCTAAAACACCTACTAATAAATATTGCAGGATAACATGCCACATAGCAGCACAAGGTTGGTGATACGCTGTCACTTTAAGAAAAGTTGTCTCCTTAATACATCCTTGACTATCTTTAAATTAATTATTTTCTAACATTTAAGATTTCTGTATCCACTAATTAACTTAACACGCAGTTGATTGTAATTAATTATCAATCTAGTTCAAGAAAAGCTTAGAGTAGGTTTCATGCGTGCAGGGAGTGTGTGTGTGTGTTGTGCACTAGTTGAGTTGTGTTGTGTTGTGCGCGCGCACAGTGTGCAGTATGTGTGTTGTATGTTGTTGTGCATAGTTTATTTGATTGCATGAATTCTATTACTATTAGGTATTTTCAAATACTCGATCTCCACATTATACTATTTTCCATATATCAAAATCAACAATTTGATTATAATGAAATATATTGGGCCAGTGACAACTGACACGGTAATACGGTGACAAGGTTGATTAGTAGGGCAAATCTGTCTTTCCCTATTTTTTAAAACAATTGCGCATAATTACGCATCTTTACCTTTTTTAAACAATTACGCATAATTATGATGACGAATCTATTACTAATATGCAGTACTTTTTAGCTCCTTTAGGTAATCGAAATAACACAATACTACCAAAATTGGTAAATATATATATAGCATCACTTCAAAACGCTGCAGTAACAACATCACTCTTATTGTTACTCCATTTTATTTTCAATTACACCAAACCCGACTTTCACAGAAAAATGAGGCACCTATTAAAAATGTTGTATATTCAAAAAAATGTAAAACAAAATACTATATTGTAATCACAATTATAAGAAATTAGGCAAAATACATCTTGAAGTCTATGTACTTCACAATTATATACAGTACTATGTTTCAATACATTCTTACTACAACTTTCTATTTACTTGGAAGTCTATGATTGTACTTTACAATTATATATTCCCTCCGTAGCTTAAAGAATATGAACATGAACATTTAGTGTGACACAGATTTTATTTTAATATATAATTTGTAAAGAAAGAGAGAGAGGGAGTTAAAGACCTGACATCTCAAGGCTCAAGGAGAGTGGTGAATCATATCAGAGGAGCCTGCACTTAAAATAATAAAAATTTTATATTTTTTTATTAATTTAAATATGACATGGAATTGAGGTAGGATATGTCATTTCATTGACGAAAAAGGTATCAAATTCAACTATCTTAAAGATGAATGCTCAAATATAAGGATCCATTAAACCTTAAACTAGTTATATGACATAATAAAAATATCAAGGAGGTTCACATGTATTTTGCTAAAAAAAATTGTGTGAAAATCAATGCCCCGGCCCAACAAGCCAAGTTTTATTTTGGAACTCGGAAGTGTATGAACTTTACATGTATCCAAACATCGTGTAAATGTAAATTAATAGCCATATAAAAGCCTTAGTAATAAAATATTAAGAAGGCTATGAATAAGGAACAAAAAGAAAGGGGCCCCATTGATTAGGAGAGTGACACGAATGAGAAACGATCGCCGACTGGTCCTCCACCAGTGGTCCAGCTATCTACACGTACACGACTTGTGGTGACACCCTGTTTTCAGCCTAATTAATCTAATAACTTCTCCCACTCTCACTTAATTACACAAGAAGAGCATAAATTCATATTTGAATCCAATAAAAAAAATTCAAATTCGAGATTATTTAATGGTTAATATATAAAATAACATAAAATATGAGATTGATTAATTAGGTTGAGTGGGAGTTAGCCAGGTAGGGGGCCTTCCGGCAGCAATCTCGGATATTTATTGATTAGACCTTACTTATAAATTTGTCTGTGGTTGTTAAATGGTCCTCAATTTTTGGGATTTTGCATCATAAAGACAATAGTACGGATAACCCTAACATAAATATTGGTACACACCATTTCTCCAAAAATCTAAATTATCAAATACTATTTCGAAATCGACAAACCCACACTTGACGTCGATTATTCCATTCTTTCTACACATGTTATTGTTATTTCTGCATAGACTATTAAAAAAAGACCACACAACTTTGTATGTCAAAGTTAACAATTATATACAAACTCACCAAAATATATTATCAAATTCAAAATCACGTGTATTTCAGAATACCATTTTCTAAGAAGAGGAATAAGACATGTCAAAGCCTCATTTCACTCATTCCTTCCGTATAAAAATTGACATTTTATGGATAAAATAAGTTTAAATTCACATTTCGTAAAGTAGGAGAGATATAAATAAAAAATGGTTAAAGTATTATTAATAAATAATAAGACTCACAGAGAAAAAATTATAAGAAAAGAAAACTGAAACTAATATAATCGGACGGATCAAAATTGAAAGGGCGTCTATTTTTATAGAACTGAGAGTGTAAGTGTTAAAGATTGAGCGATTTATATTTTTTCATTCCCAAATTTTATCAGTTCCCAAATATATAGTGATAACTGATAATTGTGATGCATTTATGATTTCCAAAAATGCTTTTTCTTAATCGATTTGGGCCATTTGAGCCGTGAGCAGGTAAACTTTTTAGAATTTAAATTGAGAAGGCCCATCTGGATCTGCGCCCATATAGTTTACATATAGTAGTTGGTAGAGTGGACTGATAGATGAGGAGGGATCCAGCATTACACATGTACTACATAAAATCTTGAAACTGAAACATCTGGGGATTTATCTTATTTTGTTTGTTTCATATTCTCACTTCACAAAATAGTGGTAAACAAAATTGCATCTTTAGAATTCCGGTATTATTTCATCTTTATTAATCAGTGTAATAAAATATGGTATTTTTTGTTATCTCTGTGATGATAGTTTGTCTTGATTTTGAGTCGGTTGTATAAAAAATATCGAAGAAGTTGACCGACTTAGAAGTTTTCAACTTTTCATGGTTTATGGGTAAAATGTGTTGTTAATTTGATGGTGGAGTGGTTAGCTGCTTAAATGTTAATCAGAGATTGGCTTGAATGGAATAGTGATCCAACCAAAATCACCGAATTTTGTAGAGACATTGATTAAAAGAGTATATTATGATTTCAGTTATGTCATCAAAGTCAAGGTTTTGTGTGATATAAATGTATAATCCACTGCTGCTATGTGCTAATTCCTCCAAACAACTTCACTAGTATTAGAAATCCTCACCTAATCTGATCTCTATGCAAGAGTTTTGTAAGTGCCAATTCAGCAATTACAAAGACTTTCAGATATTGTTTCCTTGGAAAAAAAGAACATCCGACCTCGTCTAATTAATCAGGCTTATTAGTGGAGTGGAACTATAGAGCCAAAGGTAGCTTTTGATGGCTGTCAAATGGTAAGTAGATCCCACTGAGTGCTGCATGCTTGGTTGCGCTTGCTGCTCAAAGCTGATTTTTCTCCTTAGCTAGGTACTTACAGTATATGTCAATTTCTGAAAAACTAAAGAAACAAAGTGATACTAACATTTCTCTAGCCTTACTAGCATTCGACTAAGATGCCCAAATTTGGATCCAAATTAAAGGTATTTGCCAAGTGCTACGATTCTGAGATTGGCAGTGCATCTTCGTCCAACTAGCTGACTTTTTCAAGCACCACATTGAAACAAGCAAATGAGGCGGTGGTTAAGTATGCCCTAAATACAGATCAAACATATGAGGAATAGCACAGATAAGGGAGACTGTCTAGGCTTTTCCCATCAATCTAACAAATTCAAACAAGCCCTTCAAGTAAATAGAATCCAAATATAATGAAGCTTCTAATTAATCAATTCAGGTTTTGAGATTAATTTACTAAACACAATCAAGCTTCAGGTTTCCTTATCACAATGAACTATCAATCGAGGTTGGAGTCATTGATAATTAATTGATTACGTGAACAAAAGTCCAAATATTTATCACCAATATCATAATTCATAACCTCAACTCCTAATATTTATTGTATTTGAAATAGAGCCAAAATTAAGATATCTATATACTACTCCGCTTACATTATACATACAATGCAAAAGAACAGAACTTCCAAAAAATGAAGTCAAATATTAAAAAAGACTATTCATCTCTAATATCACAAGTTTTAGCTAAAACTTACCACAAACTTATACTCCCAAATTTAGGTCATATATTTTGCACAGATTTGATCTTTTCCCAAATTGTAACCAAACTTTTGTAAAAAGGCTATTAGTTCAGATACAAAACTTACTAAAGTTTGTAAAAAGGCTATTATATAATCGTGAATTACATTACACATTTTGGATAAAAGTCGCTACCAAAAAATATGGGACCGTTTAAATCGGGAGATTTGAACCCGACGTGAATCGAACACGCAACCTTCTGATCTGGAGTCAGACGCGCTACCATTGCGCCACAGATCCCCGGTGTCCATTTCACTTACATTTTGATTATTATAGTAATAACTTATCGTAGAGAAGAAGAGAGTATGGAGAACTAGAGTTAAAACGACATCGTTGCGATTGCGTTTCGTCTTCCTCACAATCACAAGCGCAAGGAGAAGATAATAATCGCATCCACAGTATCTGTCATCACAACCATCGCTCTACTGCTCCCCAGTTAGCCACTGTGCCAATCTCGTGTTCCCCGTCGAAAAACCCACCGCCGTTCGCTACTTCGAGTAGTCTGTGTCTCGGTCAACGGAGACGGAGATTTCGAGGTTATACAAGCTGAAACGTATCGGGCACCGATGGCCTTGCCTCCTGGTATGGATATGCCGATCATGCACGACAGCGATCGCTACGACTTTGTTCGAGATATCGGCTCCGGTAATTTCGGTATCGCCCGATTGATGACGGATAAGCAGACCAAAGAGCTTGTTGCGGTCAAGTATATTGAGCGAGGCGACAGGGTCAGTTTGTTTCCTTTGCTAACCTTGTTTTTCACTTGATTAATTAATTCGGTTGATTTTTGGTTGGATTCGGATTGGGGAATCGTAATAGGAACCTCTTTTCAGTTTTCAAACTTATATTTTGATTGGCGACCTTAGTTCGGTTTAAAAAGGCCAATTAAGGTGGTTAATTTGTTAGGCAAAAGCTTTCATCATTCCCAATTAGGTTTTATTAACCCAAAATTAGGGTTTTTAATCTGTATTTAGAGTTTATTTAACATAATTTCAATTTAATTAGGGTGGTTGCACTAGTGTGTGCCTCAATTTGTTATTGCAGAGCTATTAACTGAACAAAGGATAAGCAAGCTGAAACTGCTGGAATGTAATCAATCTGTATTTGTAGTGTCCAAAATGCTAGAGTTATGAATGGAATCTAAGATTCAATTGCAGTGGCTATAATAGCAAGTCATTAACCACTTTAGCCAGGCAGGATCACTCAAACCTGAATTAGGACATGAGCTGTTTTGCGTACGTGATAGCGCTTGTAATAATGTTGAAAGTTGTAAAGGCATTCCCTTTCTCTCATTACAATTGTTAATCTCATTGTTGCTAAGTCTAGCAAGAACTTACCAAGAATTTAGTAATGTAAGGAATTACTCCACCAATTATTGTTGGATTGAAATGTTTAGGAAAGCGGTTTCTCCTCCCTATAATACGCAAAAACAACAAATCGTTTCTTCGCTGCATCTTGTGATTCAAGTAGGAGAAATTTCTAAAGTTTGACTTCATTGAGATATAGCTATTCATGCTTACAGATCATATAAGAATTGTAGAAAAATAAAAAACCTTCTTCTAGCTCGGAAAGGTATGAGAAATAACTACTCACTGATTCAGCCTATCACAAATCGCAATAAGTGCCAAGCATAGAATTCTATATATTTGAAAGAGTCTAATTTGAAAATTAGTAGTTCAGAAAGAATCGAAGTTTCGATTGATCCCGGGACTTGGGAACCTATGGATGAAGACATGATCTCCGTGGATCCCATTGGATTTCATTCGGAGGAGGCGCGTTATAAAGATCGGATTGATTCTTATCAAAGAAAGACAGGATTAACTGAGGCTATTCAAACAGGCATAGGTCAACTAAATGGTATTCCCGTGGCAATTGGGGTTATGGATTTTCAGTTTATGGGGGGTAGTATGGGATGCGTAGTCAGGGAGAAAATAACCCGTTTGATTGAGTACGCTACCAATCAATTTCGACCTCTTATTATAGTGTGCGCTTCGGGGGGAGCGCGCATGCAAGAAGGGAGTTGAATCAAAGATATATAATTTAGTACAGGCATGATCTCTCCCCGCATCCACCTCCCCAAATTCCTCTAATGAGTGTTTGTGAGTGAAGGTGCATGTTTACTGATGTCATCAATCACGGCTCTTAAGCGCACAATTAATTTTATGCGGTAAGCGTTTGTCGTTTATTACCAAATGAAACCTAACATTTCACTCTCACATTCATAAAAAAAAAGGAAATGCGGTGCTATGTAGGAAAGAAAATCGTTGTTTATTTAACTGTCCAACTACTGCTAAACGACATTATACTTTCGTCAACCCTTACATCTCCACAACCTTATTCTGATAGTATACAATGCATCTGAATCAAGATTTTTAATTCAGTGCCCTATATCATCACTAATTGCTCTATGGTTCAGTTTCTACTTAAGAGCGCATAGGAAGCATCTCTCGTGCGCGCACATCCCCCCACCGCATACATGCTTTCATACATAGTACATAAAATCATCTGACCTCTACTGCCTCACTCTTTTATTTCTTCCTCAATTTGACCACCACCTTTTTTGCGTTTCCCCCCTCACCTGCTGGTTTATCATCAGATCCGGTCAAAAGAGTTCAAGTAAAAGCGAGTGCAGTTCATACCCATTTTAGTAGAGTTCGCGCTTGTGTTAATTAGCTATTGAATGGAGTTTTCTGCCCAAAAGAGATTTCCATGTAGCGTGCAAATTGTGCACAATAACGATCAATATGATTTTATTAAGGATATTGGATCTGGGAATTTCGGAGTGACCCGGCTCATGAGATACAAACAGTCAAATGAACAAGTTGCTATTAAATACATCGCGAGAGGCTGCTCGGTCAGTTATTACTTAAGTGCACATGATGCCTGTTTAAGATATCCTCTTTCTGCATGTAGAACTGGCTATTGGGGTGTTAAGCTAGAAACTATTTGTTTTTCAGTCATACAACTCTTAAATTTCTAATTATTTCTCCCAACAAATATCTTCTAAAATTTATATTGAAGATTATCATGATAATTCAAAAAGTCCATAATGTCTGTTTTGTTTAATCTGCTTTGCATCCCATAATGTCTACAAAAGTTCCGAAGAGATCATTCTCTGATTTCTGTGTTCAGATTTTTCTGCTTGAGGTTCTACCAATTACTATGGTGCCTACTAAGCTGGTTTTGATGTCATGATATGGGATTATCTCAGTTCCGAAATTGATGCTTGTCTTTACATCTTTTTCTTGTCTAGTGTTATACTTATATTGCAATAGAGACTTGTTCCAATAAAATGTCATGAATCACAACAAAGTAATGTGTGGAATGCAGATAGATGAAAATATTCAGAGAGAAATTATCAATCACAGGTCTTTGAGGCATCCAAACATTGTCAGATTTAGAGAGGTTTGTTATGGATACTCTATTGGCAATTACATGAATTTAGAGATATTTATTGTGAGCAGCACTTCTGAATGCTGCACTTCAGGTGATTTTAACACCCACCCATCTCGCTATTGTGATGGAGTACGCATCTGGAGGAGAGTTATTTGAACGCATATCTAATGCAGGACGATTCAGCGAGGATGAGGTCCTTTATTTGCTCTAAATGTTTGTTTTCCCTTGACTCTGGCTTTTCCATGTGCACTGCTTAGTGTGTTGTTTCCGAAATTTTGTCATGCAGGCTCGTTTCTTTTTTCAACAACTTATATCTGGAGTGAGCTACTGTCATTCAATGGTATCAGAATGTTACAATCGGAAGTATTTTTCAATGACGTTAGTAGAACTTGAATCTAATATCTCTCTCCTATTTTTCTTGATAAAGCAAATATGTCATCGGGACTTGAAGCTAGAAAACACACTGTTGGATGGAAGCCCAGCTCCTAGGTTGAAGATATGTGATTTTGGGTATTCCAAGGTAGTTATATTGCTAAGTTATTCTCTTCTGCATCTATTTATAACTCATGTCAAAACTCCCCAGTATCTGAGATTTTCAAATAAGTTTTTGCTATTTTGATCAGCTTCTTGGTATTTTATTCTCATTTTATATGTGCGCCAGTGTCTGCTTATTTAATGTCATCTTCTACTCATGATCAAATTGTAACTCTGCTTTTGCAGTCTTCTTTGCTGCATTCACAACCAAAATCTACAGTGGGAACTCCTGCATATATTGCTCCGGAGGTGTTGCATAGAAAAGAATATGATGGGAAGGTAAAACAATGCATTGCCTTGTTCATAGAGAGTTGTACTATGATTGAATTTGCTACATTTTTAGCAGGTGGTTAACCTGTCTTCCTCTTCTCTCCCTCTCTAACTTGCATGAACTTTCGTAAAGCTTTCAGGAAGATCCTACCCATGTTTCAGCATTTACACAAGTAATGTTCTTTATCTGTTAATATTAAAGATGGCTTTCCTACAGCTTGCAGATGTTTGGTCGTGTGGAGTTACATTATACGTAATGCTGGTTGGTGCTTATCCATTTGAAGATCCTGAGAACCCTAAGGATTTTCGTAAGACAATACAGAGAGTCATAAATGTTCAATACTCCATTCCTGAAACTGTCATGATTTCTGAGGAATGCCGCCATCTAATTTCGAGAATCTTTGTGGCTGATCCTGCACAAGTGAGTGATATGATATGCAAAACATGTTTATAGGTCATCACTAAGGCCTTGTTGAGAAAATTAAAATGAATCTTTGGGAAGTAGAGATCTAGCATAGAAATACCACTAGACCAATTTTATTGCATACAAATGGATAGAGCTAAATAGACCAATTCATGTGCACGAGGTCTCAATTTATATACCCAGTACATTTGCATGGATCTTCTGTTGTCTGACTTGACAGAATCTTGGCAATAACTTGATACATATTCCATATTTTTTGCTTGCATGGTTATGTTAATAAAAAACAGTGGATGATTGCAAAACTTTCTGTGCTGTAGATATTCTATGTTCATTTTCTAGTTACTACTATTGATTATAAATGGGATTTTGTGATTTCTACTTGGTCAGCGCATCAGTATGCTTGAAATCAGGAACCATCCGTGGTTTCTCAAGAACCTCCCAGCAGATCTGATGGACGAAACAACCCAATTCCAAGAGCTGGACCAGCCCATGCAGAGCTTGGAAACCATAATGCAGATAATCTCCGAGGCCACTATACATCCAGTTGGTTCATACAACCTAGACATGATGGATGACGATGACATGGATGACCTGGATTCTGATCCTGATCTTGATATTGACAGCAGTGGGGAAGTGATTTACGCCATGTGATTGCTACTTCAAAGATCGCTATTTCAAAGATCCTGATCTTCAGTTCATAGGGTGAATGCAAGCAATGGTTTGCTATTTGTGGTTGGTAAGATATTCACTGGTCATGTACTTCCTTTGTTGCATCAGGTCGCTCTCCTATCATATCGGTTACATAATTACTGTTGGATCGGTTTAATTATTCTTATTTCTTATTTTGTATATGTAGTTGTGTTTGTACATTGTGTTGTTCCTGTATCATTGTATATTAGGATTTGCGAAAAAGTGGGGACCGAACTGAATATATGAAGTGAGTGTGGTTTGTGTCAACTTGGGTTTGCGTTTTATTTGTTTCATTTTGATACTGAAATTTATTTTATGTAATTCTTGATTTATTTTGTAAGGATAGTCGTAGAGTTGTGGGTTGGATGAATTTTTTGAAGCTCAAACTCCTCATGTCTGTTAGGATGGAGGAGGATTTTTGAGGAGAAAGATTGAACTTTTGGAGAAAAACAGAGATTTAGAAAGAAAAGATTTTTAGAAAATGGTGGTCATGGAAAAAATGGCAGAAGAAGAAAATGGAACAAAGAGAAGCAGAGAAGATGAAGAGGGAGAAAGTAAGGTTAAAGACGCATAAAAGTGAGAAAATTTGTTTTTGATTCTTAATTTTGGTTAACAACAAAGTATATAGTAACTTTTACTAACAAATTTTGAATGTAGAAAAATCCAAAATTATTATATAATATACTCTCCATCTCTATTTTTTCCTAAAATTGTAACTATTGGAACAAAATGAGTTTTAATGCTAAATTAGTAAAGTAAGAAGAGATAGAAAGAAAAATTTGAACTCTCAGTGAAAGAACTTTATGACAATGGAGTGTTTTTATTTGTAGGTTACAGCCCGAAAAGAAAATAAAATCTTAATTTATTACAAAAATCTTAAAATATGTATATTAAATATAATATGGAGATTTAATTTATTATAGTAATTATTTATATCATAAAAATAATCATTGAGTGTCAAATTAACTACTTACTTAACAAATAAGATGAAAAAATAGAAAATAGAGTACCCATGTCTAATCAACCGGGCTAGTTTTACTCGAGTTACAGGGTGCGAACTATCAGGACAAATAATTTATACCCTAACTATTCGGATCATTCTACGAGTTTAGCATTGACATGAGATTGGGTAAAATAAATATTTGCAATCATATTGGGCCGAAGCCCAGTGCAGCTCCCAAGTAAATCCGCCCATATATTTCAATCTGATGAAACTATAATTAAGGTAAGAGGTTTTGCTTTTCATACATAGCTGGGATTTAAAACAATCTGATGAAAAATAATCAAAACTTGTTTATTAACCGTTTAGTTCTTTGATGGATCCACGTCATAAACGACACATGTCCAATTGATTACCACATTTAAAGGGTGTTAATACCATTTTTATTAGTACTAAAATAAACTACAAACAAATAGTACTACCTTCGTCTCACAATAAAAGTCACATTTTTTTATTTTGATCTGTCCCACAATAAAAGTTATATTTCATTTTTACCATAAAATGGTAAGTAGTTCTCACATTCCACTAAATCACTTCACTCACATTTTATTATAGAACCAATATAAAAAGGTGGGTTACATGTTCCGCTAACTTTTCCAACCCACTATTCTTTACATTTCTTAAAACTCGTTCTCACACCAAATGTGACTCCTATTATGGGACAGAAGCAAAGTAGTATCTATCATTTTGTTAAATCTCGTGCCAAAAGAATTCAATCACATGCAACTGAACGTAGGGAAATAGAAACAATCATATAGAAACAATATTAAATATAACTAATTAGAACATAAACAAATAAAAACAAATTAAATAAAACAGATAGAAACAATATTTAATCAATCAAATATATGAGATTCTAGGTTATTGGTTTCATTCTCTCTTTAGTAGTAGTTGTAATTCAGTTATAAATTTAACATCAAAATATAATCATAAGATCATCACGAAACATTTAGATAGTAAATTACAAATTGAGTACAATTCGAAATCATAAACTTCGTAACTCCTAGTAAGTCTTCGGCAAATAGAAAGTTTTTGACATAGAAATACAAAAATAATTATACATATTATTAATCGACACAATAATTAAAGCAAGAAACTGGAATAGAGACTTATAGCGTTCCAACTGGATATTGTGTCACTTGAAACTCAACATACTCCATATTGGAGAATTACAATTCTTCAAGTTGTCACCAATATATTGAAGTAGTAGGAGAGAAATATATACTCCCTTCATCCATCCCTTTAAATATGCAACATTTGTTTTTCGACACAAGATTTTATATAGTATTGTTTTGTGAGTTAACGAAGAAAAAGTAAAGTAAGACAGAAGAAAAAATAGAGTTCAATTTTAGAAATGTTTCATTTTTAATGAGAAGAAAAATGTTTCATTTCTGATGTGACAGGGAAATAATATATAGTCCTAGTAGACTGAAAAAATTAGTAAATGAGAGCGAGAAAAGGTAGATATTGATTCTCGTAGTAGACACATTGTAAATAAAATTTGATGCCACAGAAACATAGATTATAGTCCTACAAATTAGTGGTAATCTTGATTTAAAAAAAGAAAGAAAAAGTAGTAGTAGTAATACTCGTTTTATTTAAAAAAACATGCAGGAGGGGAAATAGCAAGATCTGGAAATCCAAAACAGTCGGCCCCAACAAAGCCAGTCTCTCCAGTCTCCAGCTGCCACGTAGGCCCAGCAAACGGCCAGCTCGCCCTCGTCAGACCAAATCCCATCTCATCAATCCCACCCACCGGAGAAGCGTTGAGCAGCGTAGTGAATTTGGCGTCGGTGGCAAACGGCACCAGCGCGGCGGCGGGGGGCAGGTGGTAAGCGGAGGAGAAAACGGGAACGTGGGAGGTGCGAGAGCGCTTGGCGTTCTTGCGGGTGCTGCCGCCGACGGGGATGTCGCGGAGGGTGCCGCCGTGGGTCCAGTAGCGGCGGCAGGCCTTGCAGAAGTGGCGCGGCTGCGAGAAGTTGTAGTTGTTGTAGTAGCAGAACTTGGTGTTGGTGGAGTCGCACCGCGGGCATGGGAGCTGCTCCGCCTCCTGCGCCTTTGTGCTCTTCTTTTCGCTTCTGTCTGTCGCCATGTCTTTGTATTTTGTGAAATTGTGGTTTGCGATTTCGGAATTAATTCTTGCGATTTTATTGTGTTTGTGTGAAGAGAGAGAGAGACAGAATATAATAGTGTCGGAGTAGGGAGGGTAAAGAGCAGCTTTTGCAGAGGTTTTGGTTAAGCACTAAACATATGTTCAGTCGGCTCGAAATTGGCTTTTCTGTCTCACCCCCTACTCCTATGTACGCATCATGCATGGACCAAACTATAATCCTAATTAACAAATAAGTATATATTTAACAAAAAAATAAATGACTAAGGGCATCCGCAATGGGGCGGACGATGCCCCTGCAGCATCGCGGACGATGGGTAACCCATCGTCCGCGCCCGATGCGCGGAGGATACCCATCATCCGTCACATCGTCCGCCACTGTGGATGAGGCGGACGATGGGTCACGGACGATGCGACGCGGTTTAGTTTTTCTTTTAATTTTATTAAATTTTCAAAACCTATATATATCAAATTCACTTCATTTTTCACACTTCATTTTTCTCACTTCACTCTCATCAAATTCACTACATTTTCAAGCAAAATGGATTCCGGAGATTATTTGAATAGTCCGATGTTCGGTGGTGCACGATGGCCGGGTACAGAACCCGACGAATACCGTCATTCGACACCAACGCCGAGTACGATCCCGACTTTTCCACCGACTCAGGGACGGATCTATATACACTCTACAAGGGGCAAATGCCCCACCTCAAAAAAATTTATTTGTGCTATTTTAATCACAATTTTTTTTTTTTTTTTGAAATACCTTTATAAATGCCCCTTCTCAAAACTTTAAAATCTCTTTGTATAGAATTTTGCCCCACCTATAGAGAATTTCTGGCTCCGTCCCTGCACCGACTCATACGGGCTGTCCGATATGGAGCCGTCTCCACACCGCCCCTCCGCCGCCGCCGCTTCCGGGTCCGCCACCAAGAAGAAGCGGACAAAGGCACGAGCCCAGAAGTTGCCTACAACGGAGGTGTGTGAAGAGTTCGCCCCGGGCAGGACGAACTACTCCGACCCCAAATCCATCGTCTTGACGAGATGTTGGATTGATGTTTCGGAGGATCCGGTGTACGCCAACAACCAGAGGGTGACTGCGTATTGGGAGCGCATCGCCGAGAAATACAACGCGGCCAAGCCGGCGAACGCGTACAAGCGCCACATGGAGCAGCTCCGCAAGCACTGGGATCAAATAAAGAAGCAGGTAAATTTGTTCGCGGCGGAGTACGAGAAGTGCGAGAGGGAGCAGGCCAGTGGCGAGAGTCTCGCGGATGTGCGGGACAAAGCGATGCAGTCATACATTTCATTGTACGGCGATTTCAAGCACTACCAGTCCTGGGCGCTCTTGAGGGACAAGCAAAAGTTCGTTGGTGGTATGATTCCCCAATCGACGGCGGCGAGGAGGAGGGCGTCGAAGCACACCTTCAATGATTATACAAGTAGCGATAGCGGCGCGTCTCCGATGGACCTCAACAGTCCGGTGTTCGAGGATGAGAGTTCCTGCACACCGATGTCCTCCCGGCGTCCCCCTGGCGTCAAGGCTGCCAAGGGCAAGGGCAAGGCCACATCCTCCTCCGTCGCGCCGCCTGAGTAAGCCCCGTCGCCGACCCCGAGTTCGACGCCGTCCGCGACTTCGACCGCGGCCCATGCGTACGCGGATTTGGTGGCCTCCTCCTACTACCGAACGTTGTTGGACGCGCACACCGCCCTCATGCAGGCGATCAACCCGACTCAAATCGAGGGCATCCAGTGGATGATCAATGGCCTCAGCCGCAAGTTGGGACTTCTTTAGACTAGCCTCCTTTTTTTGTATTTTCAGCTTTTTTTTATTTCTTATTTTGTAATTTTTTTTAATTAAGTAAAATTAGAATTTCCCTTTAATTGTGTTGTTTTTATTTGTTTAATATTTTTATTTACATTTGCAAACATAATAAAAATATAAATACAAAATAGTGAAATGCTTAGGGCGTCGCTTAGGGGGGGCTATAGTCCGCCCCGCTGCAGGTGGAATAGGAGGAGGATAAAATGCTGACGTGGCGATGCATAGGGCGTCGCTTAGGGCATCCCATTGTGGATGCCCTAAGTTGAAACATTGTTGTGTACTGTGTACAACTTAAAGTTTATAATGCTGGTGTTCGGTTTCCTAGATAAAATAATACTAAAATGCAATTTAGGATTGAATTGTGAAATTATTTTTGTCATAGGGGGGTTAGCTATGACTAATTATCTCATGATTATCCATCTAGAATTAAATTGTGGGATTAAATCTCATGAACCAAACACACAACATATTTAACCCAGGATACAATTTTGCAAACCGAACACCCCCATAGACTAGTAGTATGAGAAATTGATATTATAATTTTCAGGACTTATGATCATATACTTAAACAGAAATATCATAATCAACTTAAAAGTTTATTATATTTAGCATTATTTTCCGCAAGATATCATAGCAGTAAGTTTATGAATGTAGGCTGAAATTACAGAGGACTACCTAAAATATGGAGTAGCATAAAAAGTGCATGCATCTTTCATTCAATTTATAGTACGGAGTGGTATATTGCACATAACCTGTGCTGTATATAATATGATCTACTGACATACATTAATGATAAAATAGTAATACAAGCAATCTAGGTTCTTAATTAATACAGTGAACTTTTGCATTGGTAATTTTGGTAACCTTTAAAAGTTGTTTTAAAAACCACCAGCTTTATATTTTGTGCAAATTTCCATAGTTTCCTATAATGTACAGATCGCATGCTTCTACCACGTATATCAAATGCTTTCGCTTTGCATTCAGGATGTATTTCTTAATGTTTCTCTTATAATGTCTTTCCCCTTTGCATTCAGGAGTACTTATTAAAGCTTTCACTAACATTATTAAGAATTGAATCACAAGGTTGAGCATATGCAAGGAATGCCTTACACAATAAATTCACACAAAATTGTAAAGTTGGTGGTTTTTAAGAGCACTTATAAAAGTTACGTGAAATATTAGATTTTGACAAAAGTTGATGGTATTTTAAACCAATATCTCTTAATTAAAATAGTAGTCTCCACCTGGTAGTTTGGAACATATACAACGCGCGCCTTGCATTGAGCACAAGCCGGCGTGCTTACACGATGTAGACTGTTACATGACGCCGGAGAAACACGCTCTCGAATGATTAAGCATGCTTGCCGCATCATATTGGCATTGGAAGATGCCATGTGATATTATTGTTCTTTACTTAATTTCAAAATCGTATAACAAAAATAATTTTTCAGTGATTACGACACTCAAATCACACTTTTTCCTAGACTCGAGGATTCAGATTTTATTAAATTTTGTCATTTTTTTACTTATCTTATTTTTTTTGTTATTTAATTAAGTTAATAATTTTTCGTTTACTCAAAGTACTAATTTAATTTGAGTATATAACTAAGAAAACAAAATGAAAGAGAAAAATAGGCGGACTCTTGATATTTAACTCAACAGTAACTTTCATCAAATTTGTTCCTGTGTTTTAATATGATCAAATCATATTATCAGAGCAATATACTGAAACTCAAAATTTATTTAAGCCTTTTTGGAAATCTATGGTATTGACTGTTTGTTAATTGTTCATGTTATTAATTACGTCCGTTTTTGTTCTGTAAATGTTTTTGACTCAATAGTTCAATTTGTTAACACTCTCACTACAACAAAATCATCATTTCATAGCATTTGGAAATATCAAAATATGAACAAAAACATGTTATTAGGTCACTTCATATTTAATGACATATGTCATCATAGTAGATGTGATGATAAGTAAAATGCAATTTAAGGGTCTCCAGAACTTCACTCAAACAAGCCAGGAAAACCTTATGTAATGACACTAGAGAACTAGTTTTAAAATGTAGGAGTATATTTTTTACGGAGTATACGGAGTATATTTAGATAATGCATCCTATATACGGAGTATACGGAGTATATTTTTTACTATAATACCCCTGAAAATTTAGATAATGCATCCTATATACGGAGTATTTTTTTACTATAATACCCCTGAAATTCTATGTAATTCATATTTTCCACCCACAAATTTCTAGTACGTATATAATTTATAGTTTTACCTCAAATATTTATAAATTTGATTTTCATTTTTTAAATAATTAAAATTTACTAGTACATTTTTTTTCTTTTAGATACATATAATTCCATTTTCACTTCAAACATACAAAATTCATATTAAACTACTACTCCATCCGACCATTAATAGATGTCACACTTTCTTTTTTAGTTTGTCTCACAAAAGATATTACATTTTCTTTTACTATGAAAAAAGCTCCCTCTCACATGAATATAAATATATTATTTTCTCTCTGCACCTAACACATAAAACACCATCTCCTAAAATCTCGTGTCATTTTTTAAGGGGGACATCTATTATAGGACAGAGGGAGTATTATTATTCATCCAACGCAAGCTTATAAATAACATGTTTTAAACAAGCATACTAAACAAGATTAAGTCTTAGTTATTTTCTATTTAAACTACACACAAACAATAAATTTAAGTCCATAATTAATTTCGGTTTGTTCTGGAGGTGCAGATCTGAAAAAGGAGTATATAAATTTAAGTCTTGCTATATCCAAAAGAGTATAATATGTGAGGGTACATTGATTGTTTGTCTAAACACGTGGGTCTCCTCTATCTCTCAAAAGAATAAAATTGAAAAATAACATTAGCACTCCAAATTGTATACTTATATTGCAAGTCATACTCTCTTCGTTCAAATTAAATTGAGTTAAAAGTTTTAGACATAAAAATTAAGAAATTATTTTGAAAAATAAAAAAGAAGAATAAAGTAGAAAATATAAAGTGAAAGTAAAGTAGGTGATGAAATAAAATAAGAATAATCAGATGTTTTGTTTGTTTTATAAAAAAGGAAATGATTCAACTTGCATAAAATATATGATAAAAAAAAAAATATCACCGGATAATCTTAACGATTTATAACCACAAAGCCACGAGTAAAACATGGGAAGAAAAGTAAAGCTCAAAATAGTCTCTTATACAAATACTAGAATAAAAATCATATACCACATTGATAATACAAATATTGTAATTTGTTGATTAATTTTAAAGTATATGCCCACCAAGATAAATTATCAATATTTAATGGTAGTCACTCAATGGGTATAACTTGCCTATATATAAGTGGATATAAGTGGATATACACTATAAATAAAACTAAAAATGCATTTGGCAATTATATGTAAATAATTAATTTATAAAAAAAATATACCAAAAAATATGGCTAAGCAATCATATGACCAATTATATGGGAAAGCTCTTAAAAGTTATCGTAGGGCATGATGAATTGCTTCTTAGGTTCAACCACAACTTACATTTATTTTACATTGATTCAGTCCTAATGTTTGTCCGTCAACTTTGTACTTGGATCAATGCTACGAATACATCCATTAGCACTGATTCTATGAATACTTCCTTTAGCAATAACATTTTTAAAAAATTATTCTATTAAACACATATATATCAACCTCCAAAAATAAAAATATACTTTAATATGTAGTACTCTATATTTAAAATTGCATGAAAATAAAAGCAAAGCTAAGGGTGTCTCCAACGACGCCCCTCCCGTTCGCCCGTCGGCGACGTCCGACCGGACGGGCGCCGTAGAGAGCGGGAAGGGCGCCCACGCCCGTCCCGAGTGCCCCTGCGAAGGGCTCGCCCCTCGCGTCGACGTCCGGAATTTTTAATTTTTTTTTTAAAAAAAAAAACTCTATAAATAGGGCTCCTCCAACATCATTTCATTCACACCACTTGTGTTGACAAGTTTCTCTCTCTAACCTCTTTTTTCAATTATCTATAATGGCGAGTAGTCGTGCGGGTGGTAGTAGCGGAGGCGCTTGTGATAGTGATGGCTTTAGTTATGATGAATTGGATCTCGCTGTGCAAGCGGCGATTGATCGACGGATCCGGCAGAGGCAGCAGCGGCGGCGGCCGTGCCTCGGCCGATCCATCGCCGACGGCATGTACCCCGGGACCACATTGCTGCACATCAGCGGTTGTATGAGGACTACTTTGCTCCAGAGCCGCATTTTGGGGGTGCCTTATTCTGCCGACGTTTTAGGATGCATCGTCCTCTATTTATGCATATCGTTGGTGCATTAGAGAGAAGGTGCGAGTTTTTCTGAATCAGGGAGGATGCGGCTGGCAAACCCGGACACACGCCAATACAAAAGTGTACGGTCGCAATCAGGCAACTGGCGTACGGAGGCCCGGCCGACATGTTCGACGAGTACCTCCACATTGGGGAGTCTTCAGCCGTCGAGTGTCTGTTGGAGTTTTGTGCGGGCGTTAGAGCGATATTCGGGGATCAGTATCTTCGGCGTCCGAGCCCCGAAGACTGCCAGCGGCTGATTAATATGCACGGGTCGGTGCACGGGTTCTCTGGGATGTTGGACAACATCAATTGTATGCATTGGGAGTGGAGGAACTACCCCGCCGCCTGGAAGGGGATACACACTTCCGGCTTCAAAGCCAAGCATCCCACGTTGATCCTTGAAGTTGTAGCTGACTACCGGCTATGGATATGGCATGCTTATTTTGGAGTGATGGGGTCGAACAACGACATCAACGTCCTCCAGTCGTCGCCCCTGTTCAACGATCAGTGCAATGGCGTTGGTCCCGCCATCAGTTTCGTCGCCAACGGCAACCAGCACAACATGGGATACTATTTGGCGGATGTGATATACCCAAACTGGCCCGTCTTTGTGAAGACGATCAAGCATGCGATCGGGCCAAAGAAGTCCTACTTTGCGACCCGGCAGGAGGCAGCGCGCATTTGGTGCGCTCCAGAGTCGATGGGCGATGGTGAGGGGTCCGGCACGACAGTGGTATATTCCCAACATCGGCGACATCATGTACGCGTGTATCATTTTGCACAACATGATTGTCGAAAATGAAGGGGACGAACTGAGTCAGTGGACCAACGAAGATGACACGGGTGCCGGTCCAAGCCACGGCGTGGCCACCGCGAATGTGAACATGGGGGTACCTCATGGAGAGGTTGAGCGGTTGCGCGCATTTGCCGACATGCGGCAAAGAAATGCCCATATTCGACTTCAGGAGGATATCATCGAAGAGGTTTGGACGCGGAGGGGTGGACACTGATGTGTTTTTTTTTCTATCTACTACGTAATTTTTTTTTTTCGAATGATGTATGTTTTTTTTATTATTGAAATATTCGTATTTCCCGTTCGTATTTGTGTCGAATTTTAATTTAATTGTGAATTAATTTAATAGTGGGAAGGGCTAGTGACGTGGCAGTGGAATAGGAAGGACTAGTGCTGACGTGGCATGGGAAGGGCTAGTGGGAGAGGCGCGACCGGAGACGCCCTAATTGATCAACTTGATTTGTCGTAGCATTTCGTGAAAGAGGCTTATAGATCTATGACATGCATCTAGCCTTCTGTAGTCTACTTCATTACAAACGCAACCATACAAATACTATGTATTCACTATTTTCATTCCATTGAATTAGATTCAGTTTCAATTGAAGGATAAAATGGAACGACACTTTCTCTTTCGATGTGAATGAGCAACGACAAGTTAGCTCGTTCAAAGGGCTGAGAGCCAAAGATCACAACGGATTGGGAAAAACAACTGGATACATACAGCATCTCCTTATCCATCGATGGGGTCGAAGACAATCCTTTCCCACCGGCAGGGGTGAATACTAGTGGCTACGTACGAGCTTAGTGATATGGAATCAATGACAAGCCGTGGGGACAGGCGAAGACAAGGGCAAGGGCAGAAGCCGACTTTGTTTTACTAATCCTTGGGAAAATTTAAAATATTTAATTTATAGCAACATGTTATGACTTGTAATTTTATTATAAAGTACTCCTTCCGTCTCAATTAAGTTGAATCATATTCATTTTTAGAATATCTCAATTAAACTGAATCATTTTCTTTTTTAAAAAAAAAAAATATTTAATCACTCTTATTTTATTTCATCACCTATTTTACTCTCTTTATATCTTTCCTACTTTATTTCTCTCTCCTACTTTTCAAATTGTTTTCAAAAGTTTTGACTCAACTTAGTTGAGATAGAGAGAATATATATTAATAATGTAATTTCACCATACTACTATTCCAGTTGTCATGTTTGAAACGTTTCATTTATTTTAAATAGGACTATTTATTTAGTTGCTCCATATGATTATGACTTTTTAGTGTATACTTCTTCTGTTATAATATCTGGAAAAACTTGTAAATGATACAAGTTATAATGTATAATTGGTAAAGTAAGTAAAAGATTAAAAAAATAAGTAAGAAAAAGAGAGAAAATATAATAGAAGTAGTGTTAGTGGATCGTGGAGTTATCAGTGGTGTGTAATTGTTCAAAATTTATTAATGTTTAGACTTGATCAATTTTGGAGAACAACCCAAAGTTGGTAAAAACTAATCTATTTTTTTATAATGAAATATTAAAAAAATAATAAATCCACAAATTGTAACCTGAATTATTATAGCAATAAAATAAAATAGAATATGGATTTTTTGATAAATGGGAGTGACTAGATTATCATTTAGGTTAGTAAATAGTAATATCATCTCGTTGATGTAGCCAAGACATAGAGGATTTTATTGATTGAAATATTAATGGTTGGAAATAGAATTTGTTGGGAGTATGAGTATTGGGACAGAAGTGATAGAAAAAAATGATGATGGATGTCGGAGTAGCGTGGGGGTGCAATTATTGGATTGCTCCTCATTCTGTGTGGGCCCCACTCGTCTTCAGATTCTCTCCGTACTCTTATCTCCTTCCCCATATCTCGCTCTTCTGTCCCCGTTGAAAAGTTTAATTTTTAATTTCTCTTCCCTTCTAAAATTAAAGATTATGAAAGCAACACAAATCTTAACAAATTTTTTAAAAAATAATGCTAATAGATAATAAAATTATATCAATACTAATATTATATTTTATATACTAGTATATGTTAAAAGTTTCTAAAAATAAAAGTAAATTAATTTTGAGTTGCATATTAAAAGGACAAAAAAGAGATTATTTTTGGTCATCAATACTGCATTCAATCGACTCGAGTTGGATGAGAACGGATTTTTTTTTTTAAAGTGAGAACTGATCTTGAAAATACTTGAGGACAATAGTCCATATTCTATCCCAATTATCAAAATTGGACAATTATTTGATTGATTTCGTCTAAACTACTTCCTCTATCATATTAGAAATGAAACATTTTCCTTTTTAGTTTGTCCTATTAAAAACGAAACTTTTTCTAAAATGAAAACATATTTATCTCTACTTTTTCATCTCTCTTACTTTACTCTCTCTTCATTAACTCACAAAACAATACTATATAAAAATTTGTACCAGTTCCCAAATATTGCATATTTAATGGGACGGAGGGAGTATTTGTTTTGTAATAAAAGATTTCAAAATTTTCAAAATTTTAATAAAATATTTCAACTACAACAGTCTATCAGAAATATCATGACTAAATTAGTTATGCAATTTCATTATACTAATTAGTACTATTATTATTCTGAAATCTTACAAAATAAAATGCTTACCTAAGTATTTCATTCACAACCAATATCCTTGTATGGTTTGAAGTTGTGGTACTATCAAGTTAAGCATTATCCAATTTATTTAATTGTTTATCTGTATAGTATATTCAAAGTATTGAAATACTATACCATTACAAAAAACAAATAAAATTAGACAAAATCAAATCATAGGCTATTTGATTTAATTTATATTCGAAAGAGCCTATGGTTTAAATATACTTAGATATAGGATAAAAACAAAATAATTAAATACTACTCCTTATAGTATTTAGGTACTCAACATGATAGACTATTCCAAATAACATAAAACTATTTCAACAATTGGGTGGTGTCTTTAAAGTAAATTTACAACCTTAAAACAATGTGCGTGGGCTACATCATTTAAAAGTAGTAATCCAGTAGGTTATCAAACACCAATGAATATACATTTTGTGTGTGCAGATTGAATAAATAAAGCGGTTAAAATAATTTCAAATGGAAGCAAAAGATGAAATAGAGTGAGAGACATTGCATGCCGTATTGCCGTATGAACTCGATTCGGACTGCGATGATCTGTACTCTGTCGGCAAGTGTGAAGCCCAGCCCCGCCCAGGCCCCCACACATAGGCATAGTGAATTTGACCTCGAATCAATTAGCATATCCAGTCATTTTCAGCACTAACACTGCCACTACCTGCGTGCTCTCTTCTGCTCTCTCTGTCCCTATACACACTGTAGGTGTTGTGTTGTTTGCTTACTCTTTCTTCTTTTCTCTCTGCTCCTTGCATTATTTACATATTACTACATCAGTATATGAGATTGCCCCTATTTATGAAATATGGTATGTTACATTACATGTATATACATGCAATTGCTGTCATAGTTTATGCATGCTGTGCAATTCATGTTGCGAAGCTCATGTCAAATTGTTTAAAATTATTTGTTTGTCGGTTTCGTAGGAGGAAAGTCATTTTCCTTTTGTCTTATAGTACTAGGAAGAATATAATCCTCTCTACAATACAATTCGTGTCAGAAGATCATTTCCATATCTCGGTACAAATACAATTCCAACCTTTTGTTTCTCTACTTTGTCCCACCTACAAATGTGACAACATTATTTTTCTTTACTTTCATTCTTTGCTTTTTTTTTCAAGGAAGAAGCGTGAGTTTGTTTATTGAGTTGAACTGATTAAATGGACTAAATTGAAGGCTCGACTAGTGATTAAAAGTGACCCGCATTTTATTTGGCATGGTCCTAAGCTAGAATATTCATTTTTTACTCTTTAATTAATTTTTATTGATCTCACCACTTATATAATATTAATTCAATATGAGTTTACTCCATCCGTCCCCCATTAATTAAAGATGTTTGTGAGTTTTAAGAAATTTAGTACTAGTAAAAAGTGGGTTGAAAAAAAGTTAATAAAATATGAGTCATACTTTTAAATACTATGAGTGAGATGTGTTGGTAGAATATAGGGGTCATTACCAAAAAAAATAGTATTCCCTCCATCCCTTAGAAATAAGCCAAATTTCATTTTCTGTCTGACTTATGCAAATAGTCCATATTCATTTATGACAACTTTTTCTCCTTTGCTTTTACTTAATAACGAGTATGACCACCACTACTTATTTCGTAACTGATAAGGCTAATTTCATGCATCGGTTATGTGGTGAAAAGCACTATATTTTACTGGGTCTAACACAGTTTTTAAGCCAGGTGTGTGACAGAATCGCTAGATCCATGAAGAGCTGGAGGAAACGGACTAGCGAAGGAAATGAAGGAAAAGCGAGCAGAACTGAAGGAAAAGGAGGCTAGAAGAAGGGAGTCAATAGCTGAGGGCAACAAAGACTATCTATACCTCGCTGGGCCTCACTTCAACGTCAATGAATAAAGGAGCATGCACTACACAAAGAGAACGGATTTTGCTCTTAGCTCACACACAACACACACACTTGGGAAATGGGAGTTCTGGGGTAGTTAGGGTTCTAAGGGTCTCATCTTCCGAGAAAGTCAGTCGTAACACCGTCCGCGTGAAGGGCGAAGAAACAATCCACTTTCATTCTGTTTTGCACTTTATTTCGTTTGAACTTCGCATTTTGGAAGTCAATTTGGTTGTTGCTGTTACAGATTATCTATGCATTCAGTTTGTTTTTGTTATATTGGAGTTATCTTGTGTTGATCTGCGTTGATTCTGTTTGTTTGAAGTTTTATTTCGGCAGTTGCATGTTAATCTCTGTTTTGCTCAATTTTGTGCTTGATCTGGGGAATTCGGCTGTGGATCTGTGTTGTTGTTGTTGATCGGAGGTTGTTTGTTGAATCTGAAGCTATGGATTTACTTTTGGCCGGAGTTGTGTCGGATGCTTGGATTCGGAGTGGATTTAGCATCCGAGGTTGGATCTGAACAGGGGAAATCGAGTAGTGCATGGATTTTGAGTTTTCTGTTTACCTTCTGTTTAACTTCGTCTAGTAGCCGTAGATCTGTTTAGTTCCCAATTGCTCTTCGTTAAATTGCTTAAATGTATTCTGCTTTGTTTTCCGATTACGCTTCATACCTGTTTCTACTGAGTTTTGATGCAATTTGATTTGAAGAAGATGATGTCGCTGTTAGTTAGTATTTTAGTTAGTTGTTTTTCCAGCTTTTCGTCCGTACTCTGCTTTTTCAGCCATGGTCCCCACCGTCAGTTTATTTCCCAGGTCTAGGTAATTTAGAATAGTTTCTTAGATCTAGTGATTGTCTCGATTTCCAGTTACATGCATGATTTCTGTTCTGCCTAGATCTAGCTGTTAGCGTAGCAGATTTCAATTCCAAGTTTAGTCTAATTTCCTCAACCCAAAAATGCGTGGCAGCAGCCAACCCAAAAATAATTTCCAAATCCTTGAGCATATTTAATTACGCATTCGTCTCTGTGGGATCGATCCCTACTTCCCTGTGCTAAATTTTAGTATAAGTGGTTGAGGGTTTTTGAAGAAGTATTCTGTGTGTCCGACGACTGAGATTTTCCAACGACCAGTGAGCTCCTAGGCCCTGTGATCTAGTGGATTTGCTGGACCTAGGAAACTTGTTATTCTTTTCTGTGCACACAGTCTAAACACGTTATCGTTAAAAAAGAAAAAAAATAGCTCTTCAAATGGCGTCGTTGCCGGGGATGGATGGCGTTTATTGTTATTGCGTTTGAGGATTTGGTGTAAATAGTTAATTTCTCTTATTTTGCTTTTCTTGACAGTTTATGAACATGAGCTTCCATTCTAGAAGTTTGGCTAGTTCATCTGGGTCAGGGAGCGGGCGATACAAGTGGCAAGTCAAGGAGTCTACGTCCACTATCACCACCAGATCAAGTTTGAGGACAGTGGACCCATTTCCGTTCGAATCAGAAAGTGAGAAGGAGTGGAATTCGTCAGGAGAAGAAGACTCGAAGTCGTCAACAGAAACAGAGCGTTCCGAGACTGAGGAGGAGGAAGACCCAAATATGGCTCATTTAGTAGATCCCGATCCGGAGATAGGGTCACTCACCGCACATCTCGACGGTGAACCCGCCCATGCAATAGTCTCAAACCCGCGTCGGAGGTCTATTGATATCAAGACAAATGTGCTCGGAGTTTTGCCCACGTTCTCTGAACGAAGGAACGAATGTCCTTACGAATTCTTGAACGAGTTTAGTAAGCTGTGTAGCATTCAAAAGCGCCCCAACGAGGCAACTGAGGAGGACTACCGTTTACGTGCAGTTCCGTTTGCCCTCAAGGGGGAGGCTAATACTTGGCTGCTGAGGCTCCCACCGGACTCGATTAACACATGGAAGGATTTCAAGCTGGAGTTTTTGGATTATTTTTTTCCGTCCAACAAGACGAATGCCTTAAAGAAGGAGATCCAGGAGTGCAAGCAAGAATATGATGAGTCTCTGAGCTCTTATTGGTCCCGGTTCAAGGGATTGCTGGATGCTTGTCCGAACCATAGGATGATTGAAGCGGAGACTTACTATCTGTTTTACGAAGGTGCAAACCCTGAGTCAAAGGACTTGATGAATTCCTCAAGCGGGGGAAGTTTTACCAAATATAAAGCAAGTGAAGCCAGAGAAACTTTGGGAAGATTGATCGAGGCAAAGAAGGCCTATGATAACCCGCGGAGTATATTGAGAAGGGGGTCAGCCAATGCAGTAACGGAACAAGATGACACGAAGGTGGAAGACAGGTTAGATAAATTGGAGAAAGCACTGCTGAATGCAATTGAGAAATACAACCCTTATGCTCGAGCGGAAAATGAGAAACCCCCTGGTCCAGAGGAAAGGCAACTTCAGCCTTATTACAGTCAGCCCTGTGAAGGGGAATGCCAAGCTCAAGCAAATTCGATGGGGAGCTTGAATCCAAATGGAAGTTGGAACCAAGGAAGACAGAGGGATGCCCCATGGAGGACTCACCCCAATTTTAGATGGACTGACAATGATCAAAGTCAGCCAGCCCCACTGCAGCTCACGAATTATGCACACCCTCCAGAGAGGCAGTCCAACTGGTCAGGAAAAAGTCAAGAGGGGCAATTGCAACTGGGATACAGGAATCAAGACCATACTAATTAGGGAAATAGGAATCAGAACAACCAAGGGAGCTCTTATGTGCCACCTCACCAGAGAAATAACCAGGGGAACTATCAGAATTCCCAACCGAATCACCAAGGCAATCAAGGGTCTAACAACCAGTACAATAACCACCAAGGGAATCAAGGGAACTATCGGCAGAACCAGGGGCAGAACCAAGGTCAAGGATCAAATTTTAATCAATTCAACTCCAGGCCACAAAGGAGTTTGGATGACATGGTCCACGATCTAGTGAATTCACAGCAGTTCATGCAGAATAACTTGCATTCCAACAACGATGTGGTTCACAAATTGCAAGACGCCCAGACGAAACATAAAGCCGCCATGGATATGATGGCGAAGCAACTGTCCCAGATCGCAGTTTCTTTGCATGAGATGAGGGGAAATGAAGGGAAACTTCCTGCCACGGTCAAACCACCAGACCGAGCAAATATTAGTCAAATCACCTTAAGATCCGGGCGGGGCTATGAAGGACCGACCCTGGAGATTGACGAGGAGGTACCCATACAGGCTAGTAAGGGGAAAGAAGGTCAAGTGTTTCAAGGGGATAGCCCTAGACCCAGACAAGGCCTTGTTCAGGATGAGGATATCAAGGCTACCTTACCCCACGAACCAAAAGGAAGTTAGAGGCTTCCTGGGTCATGCGGGTTTTTATAGGAGGTTTATCAAAGATTTCGCGAAAATCGCGCAACCGCTCACTCATTTGTTACACAACGATGTGGAATTCGTCTTTGACGAAGGGTGCAAGAAGGCATTTCAGTTGCTCAAGGACAGGCTCATGTCAGCACCAATTATCAAAGCGCCAGATTGGAATTACCCTTTTGAGATAATGTGCGACGCGAGTGATTTCGCTGTGGGAGTCGTCCTAGGGCAGAAGATCGACGGAAGGAATTATGTGATCTTCTATGCATCCAAGACTCTAAATCAAGCTCAGAAGAACTATGATACCACGGAGAAGGAAATGTTGGCTGTCGTTTACTCGTTCGAAAAATTTCGACCTTATCTTCTTGGGTCGAGGGTTATAGTCTTCACAGATCACGCAGCAATAAAGTACTTACTGGCTAAAAAAGAGTCTAAGCCGAGGTTAATCCGTTGGGTATTACTTTTACAGGAGTTTGATTGGGAAGTGAGAGACAAAAGTGGAACAGAGAATCGAGTAGCTGATCACTTGAGCAGAATTCATCAAGGGGAAACGGAAGAAGCCATACCCGATGTTTTCCCTGAAGAGCATTTGTATTATCTAGGGGAATTTCCTAGACGGATTAGTTGGGAAACAGTTTTGGCTTTAAACCGGTCTAGGAGAGGTTGATAAAGGGAAGCGCACGCTTAACGCAGAGCCGTGGTTTGCTGACTTAGCTAACTACTTGGTCATGGGAGAGGTGCCGAGTTCAGAAGAAATCTCTCGGGCCCAGAAGATGAAGATTAAAAGCGAAGCCAAATATTACTTTTGGGACGATCCTTACCTGTGGAAGATGTGTTCAGATCAAGTGATTAGGCGCTGCATTCCCGAATGGGAACAAAGAGATGTGTTAATTCATTGCCACAGTTTGGCATGTGGAGGTCACTTTGGACCAAGGAAGACAGCAAGGAAGGTTCTTAACAGCGGTTTTTACTGGCCGACACTCAATAAAGATGCTTTTGAATTTTTTCAGTGTTGCAAGAGATGCCAACAAATGGGACTTCATGGGGAAATTTCAAGGAGGGACGAGATGCCTCAGGTCCCGGTGATTGTGTGCGAAATTTTCGACGTATGGGGGATGGACTTCATGGGACCATTCCCATCATCCTGTGGGAACACATATATATTGGTTGCGGTAGACTATGTGTCTAAATGGATAGAGGCTAAGGCCACCATAACATGTGAATCGAAGGAGGTGGCAAAATTTCTGAAGGCCAATATTTTCAACAGATATGGAGTTCCTAGAGCCATCGTCTCAAATCAAGGAACACATTTATGTCGCACCATCGAGGCTCTGATGAAGAAATATGGTGTTCACCATAAAGTATCTACCCCGTACCACCCTCAGTCTAATGGCCAAGCGGAAATTTCTAACCGCGAAATCAAGGCGATATTCGAGAAGACAGTTAATCCGTCAAGGAAGGACTAGAGCAAGAGGCTCGATGATGCATTATGGGCTTACAGAACTGCCTTTAAGACGCCTATTGGAATGTCTCCTTACAGGCTTGTGTTTGGCAAGATGTGCCACTTACCCGTGGGTATCGAGCACAAGGCGTACTGGGTAGTAAAAGAGTTGAACATGAAGCCTTCGGCTTGTGAAGAAGAAAGGAAATCACAGTTACAAGAACTGGAAGAGCTAAGGATGGAGTCGTATGAGTCTGCCATGTGGTACAAGGAAAGGACGAAGTTATGGCATGACAAAAATCTCCGGGTCAAGGAACTCCATGTGGGATATAAGGTGCTCCTTTTCCAATCCCGGCTCCAGCTGATGCCAGGGAAGTTGAAGTCAAATTGGATCGGTCCATATACCATCGTCGGCCTCCGCGCAAACGGAGCAGTGGAAATCCAGGGAAGTGCCTCTAACTCCGTCCCTTTTCTTGTTAATGGTCATAGAGTGAAAGTCTATAGGGATAATTCTGAGCTGTGTGTAGTGGAGGAATTGCCACTACGCGCACTCTCTACTATCACCTAGATAGACGAGGAGTTATTCTCGATGAATTCCTGGGTTAGGTAAATTGGTTGACATTTTTGAAAATATGCACTGAACCAGGGAATCTCGGGGATACTCAAAAGGAATGTGTAAATAGTTTAACTGCTTTTCAAACAAAGGAAAATCCAAAAAAATAGTATATACAATTTAAATCTCCCAAAAATATTTTCGAAGTACTAGACTCCAAGGAACAACCAATTTTGTATTCTCTAACCTTGACCCAGGAGTCTGGCGTCTTCAATTTTTTTTTTTCTTAAAAAAAAAGGGTCATGGTCAGGGAAGTCAGCTAGGGAAGGAAAGCCTGGAGGAAGAAGTCAAGGAGAGTTTGGAGGAAGAGGTCAAGGAAGGATGGAGATAATTTGAATTTCAAAATTTGGCCGATATTTATGGGAGGAGTACGGTTGCTTACATCACGCCTGCAACCGCACCATCTTTTCATCAGAAAAGGCAAACCGTCGCTTCTCTCTCCAATAATCCCAATCGGCGAAAACTGCATTTCCTCTCCCTTCTCTCTACTTTCATTCTCTCTCTAAAGCACAAACCCTAACCAAATTCGACCAAGTTTCTTTTTAATTTCAGATCTACAGTAATGGATTCAACCCAGGCCACCGGAAGTTCGCAGCCAACGGTGTATGACGCAGCTCTGTTGGCAGAGTTGACGCAGAAATTGGGAAGCGTCGAGAAAGCGAAGGAAGTATACGCTCTGTTCTCCGCTAGCCTAATGACATTCGTGGCGGCCATACCATCACTGACAATTCCAGCGGATTCAGCGGCACAACCCGCAGTTCAGCAGGAAGAAAAGCTTCAAGATTCAACCGGGGTACCGGACTCTGGATCTCAACATGCAGAAACCGCTTCACGGGAGGCGGACAAAGAAGAGGCGGCGCATGAGCGGATGGAAGATGGTGGGCAGACGAACGGCGGAACAGAGATGGAGGCCGGACGACAAGGTAACGAAAACTCTAACTCTGAGGGTGAGAGAGATGCTGAGGGGGAAACCCCTGTTATAGAAGACGTTGCGGAGGGGGAAACCCCTGTTGTGGAAAGGACTGTTGAGGGGGAAACCCCTGTTCACGAATCGATGGTTGAGGGGGAAACCCCTATGGAGACTGGGGATGAAACCCCTACGGATTTTAGGGGTGCGACCCTTGAACCCATGGAAGAGGGGGCGACCCCAAGTGATGTCAGGGGGGAAACCCCCGTTTATATTGAGGGGGCAACCCCGATGGTGGATGATGTGGGGGAAACCCGGGAAAACTTTTGGAAGAGACAGATTTACACATTACTGGAGTACCGGAGCCCGTTGAGGGAGGGCTGAATTTGATCGTGGACCTGGTGGATGACCAGGAAGAGGATGAACCCCAAGAGGACAGAGAGGAGACGAGCCAGGATGCCCTGCTCGACGAAGTTGATGACTTAGTTCCTGCGGAGAAGGAAGAGTTCCCTGCCCGAGGGACAGATGCTGAAGAGGTAGAGGAACGTCGCCTGGTCAAGGAGAGAGCGAGAAAAGGAAAGACAGTGGCGACCACGTCTACACGGTCAAGGAAAGCTCCCTCCGTCCAGGAGGTTTAGGAGACCCTTTCCCCAGTGACCGAAGATCCCTCTGCCGAGGAACAAGACAAGCCTACCTATGAGTCCGACTCTGAACTTGGGGAATCTGAAGAAGAATTTGTTCCGGGACGACCGGAGATATGGCTGACTAAGGAACTGCTGGAATCTATGAGGCAGTTCGACGATCAGAAACGGGCCACAGTGTACAAGGAACGATGCAGTGTAGGGAAAATGGCTAAGTCTGGGAAGCAGTACAGCCCCAAGGAACTTTGGATGATTGCATGCGATGAAGATTTCTGCGCATGTATCTATTCAATAGGGTTCGAGTGGTTGCTAAAGCACAGCCAGGAGAAAGTACCGGTGGACCTAGCACAGGAGTTTTTCTCCACATTCCGACTGAAGAACACCTCTGACCTTGATGCGGACTCCATAACTTTCAGGCTCTTTAATGAGGAACACGAGATGAGCATTCGGGAATGGTCCTTGAGGATGGGGCTGTTCACCTAGGCTGAGGATGATGAAGGAATATGGAACGAGAGGATGATCGGTGTGCCAAAGAATACGCCGGGATTCAGAGTACAAGCAGCCTGGGAATTAATCACTCACTCGAAGGCAGGGGCATTCAAGTCAAGCTATTCCAAGGTTTCTCACATCGAGGACAGAATCCTCCGTTTTGCTCAGACGTTTATCAGCTACAACTTAATGGGAACTGCAAATTCAGCTCTTACAACTACCGACCTTTATTTCACTTGGTGCATGGCAAAGGGCGTTAAGGTACATCTGGGTTATTGGCTGGCTCAAGCATGTCATCAAATGACCAGCAACCCTGCTCGACATATGTATATCTGCCACCTCCTAGGCGCCTATCTCCAGCGGAACGTTGAAATGAAGATAGCCAAAGCCGCACCCTTGGTCGTGATGTGCGAGCCCCCTGAGGTTTTCAGTGTTGAATACTTTTTCAACAAGGGGTTGCTTCAAGCGCACGGAAAACAAACCTTCTTCTACACGGTAGGAGATAAGGTGAAGGCGGAGACAAAGGAGGTTGCGGAGGCCATGCCGAGTGAAGAAGTTGAAGAGCTGCGGAAGGATGTTCAGGATGTGAGAAAAGAAATGCAGATGATGAGAAAGGAAATGGTGAAGGAGCTTGGGGGGATAAGGAAAGAATTGAACGGGAGCTGAGAAGAGGTGAAGACCCTTAGGGGTAATATTGCAAACTTGGTAGTGAAGTCCGCTAAGCAAAACGAGCGCATGACGGAGGTTGTGGACCTTGTAATGAAGATGATGAAATGGTTGCAAAAGACACTTCCCTTGACCCAGTCGAAAGTAACTCCTGGGTCCAGCAGCGAGGTCAAGCAACCAGTCCAGAGCAGTCCTTCCGTCCAGCGACTACCGCAACCGCTCAAGCAGATGGTCTCCCCACCCGTCCCCAAGCAAGTGTCAATCCCAACAAAATCAAAGTCCGTCATGATCAGGAAGCCAGTATCTGACCAACCAGAACAGGAAGAAGAGGAGCCGGAGCAGCCGGCGAAAAATAAAGTGAAGATGACCCGACCCGGAATCCCACCCCAATCTGGCTCTCGAGGGAGCCAGCCCCAGAAGTGAATCACCCCCAGGACCAAGTAACTTTTAAATTTTGTTCTCAGTTATTTTTCTTTGTTTTTGTTGGTTGTTTGTTATTTGCACTTTGTGGTTGTCTTCTCCCACTTAGCCAATGCTTGGTCTAAGTGTGAGAAGTTTATGTTTTCTGTTTTGTTGTGTCTTCTCCCACTTAGCCCAATGCTTGGTCTAAGTGTGAGAAGTTTATGTTTTCTGTTTTGTTGTGTCTTCTCCCACTTAGCCCGTTGTTCGGTCTAAGTGTGAGAAGTTTTTATTTTCATAAACTGTTTGTTGAGTGTTGCATTGATTGATCTCTCTATTTCCCCCCTTCACGACGATGGCTTGGGGACAAGCTTGAGTGAAGTGGGAGGGGAGAGGAGTCAATGCATGTAATTGTCAGCATGATAAGAGTCTTTAGGTCTAGTTTTTGTTTGTGTCGCATGAGCCAGTGAATACAATACGGCATGATCTCCTTAGTGAAAGTAATTGAAAATATGAGGTATTTCAACTTAGAAGCCTTTTCCTTTAATAAGCCAAGTCAATCTGAATGAAGTAAGAACGATAGAGGATGCCTTTACTTACTTAGTTGTGAAGCCCCACTATAAAAGCGAGTTATAAGCCTTAAATAACTTCGAGCTAACACATGTAAATGGGCCGCCACTGAATGCTTAGGGAGAAGAGTCATGAAGAAAAAAAAAGAGGGGGAATTGGGTTATGAAGGTATAAGCTGGACGAAGTCCAGGAAAAAGGAGTAATAAGCTGGACGAAGTCCAGAGGAAAAAAGGGGGAAAAAAAGAAAAATAAAAAAGAGGAGGTATAAGTTGTACGAAGTCCAAGGGAAAGGTAACTAAGGGCAGGAACAATAATAACCTGACCCAGGAAAGAGAAGGAAACTCTCATAACCCGACGCTTCAGTGGTATGGAAATAACTTAAGAAAGAATCGATCCTAACATCCCTGGTGAGGAATGAGTGATCGAGTGAATCCAACAATTGGGTAAGTAAGAGGCTATCTTGACGAACTGACAGATTGGCTAGGTAGAGAAGGGAGAGGGCCTATTTGGAGGATTGCAGCCTGTTGGATTGACCTTAATCTTGTGGGGACGGTTGCCTAAAAATTGAAGCTAGCTCATGCATATGTGTTTATGTGTTTTCATTTGTTTTAAGTGTCTATATTTGTGCGTCAGTTATGTCTAGGTTTAGGAGTCTGTGTTAAGATAGAGTCTAAAGAGTCGGTCGAGGGATAACCTTGCTTGAAATTCGCCTTATTCTTTTTTTTCTTGTCTTTATACTTGAGGACAAGTATGGTTTAAGTGTGAGCAGTTTGATAAGGCTAATTTCATGCATCGGTTATGTGGTGAAAAGCACTATATTTTACTGGGTCTAACACAGTTTTTAAGCCAGGTGTGTGACGGAATCGCTAGATCCAGGAAGAGCTGGAGGAAACGGACTAACGAAGGAAATGAAGGAAAAGCGAGCAGAACTGAAGGAAAAGGAGGTTAGAAGAAGGGAGTCAATAGCTGAGGGCAACAAAGACTATCTATACCTCGCTGGGCCCCACTTCAACGTCAATGAATAAAGGAGCATGCACTACACAGAGAACGGATTTTGCTCTTAGCTCACACACAACACACACACTTGGGAAATGGGAGTTCTGGGGTAGTTTAGGGTTCTAAGGGTCTCATCTTCCGAGAAAGTCAGTCGTAACACCGTCCGCGTGAAGGGCGAAGAAACAATCCACTTTCATTCTGTTTTGCACTTTATTTCGTTTGAACTTCGCATTTTGGAAGTCAATTTGGTTGCTGCTGTTACAGATTATCTATGCATTCAGTTTGTTTTTGTTATATTGGAGTTATCTTGTGTTGATCTGCGTTGATTCTGTTTGTTTGAAGTTTTATTTCGGCAGTTGCATGTTAATCTCTGTTTTGCTTAATTTTGTGCTTGATCTGGGGAATTCGGCTGTGGATCTGTGTTGTTGTTGTTGATCGGAGGTTGTTTGTTGAATCTGAAGCTATGGATTTACTTTTGGCCGGAGTTGTGTCGGATGCTTGGATCCGGAGTGGATTTAGCATCCGAGGTTGGATCTGAACAGGGGAAATCGAGTAGTGCATGGATTTTGAGTTTTCTGTTTACCTTCTATTTAACTTCGTCTAGTAGCCGTAGATCTGTTTAGTTCCCAATTGCTCTTCGTTAAATTGCTTAAATGTATTCTGCTTTGTTTTCCGATTACGCTTCATACCTGTTTCTACTGAGTTTTGATGCAATTTGATTTGAAGAAGATGATGTCGCTGTTAGTTAGTATTTTAGTTAGTTGTTTTTCCAGCTTTTCGTCCGTACTCTGCTTTTTCAGCTATGGTCCCCACCGTCAGTTTATTTCCCAGGTCTAGGTAATTTAGAATAGTTTCTTAGATCTAGTGATTGTCTCGATTTCCAGTTACATGCATGATTTCTGTTCTGCCTAGATCTAGCTGTTAGCGTAGCAGATTTCAATTCCAAGTTTAGTCTAATTTCCTCAACCCAAAAATGCGTGGCAGCAGCCAACCCAAAAATAATTTCCAAATCCTTGAGCATATTTAATTACGCATCTGTCTCTGTGGGATCGATCCCTACTTCCCTGTGCTAAATTTTAGTATAAGTGGTTGAGGATTTTTGAAGAAGTATTCTGTGTGTCCGACGACCGAGATTTTCCAACGACCAGTGAGCTCCTAGACCCTGCGATCTAGTGGATTTGCTGGACCTAGGAAACTTGTTATTCTTTTCTGTGCACACAGTCTAAACACGCTATCGTTAAAAAGAAAAAATAGCTCTTCAGTAACTCTCAAAGCTCTTATGCAATCTGCTATCTGCATGGGCTTGTATCTTTATCTTGTACCCACATTTCCCACTTTCTCGATTAACAGAGAGCCAGTGTACCAAGAATATGTTTTCTTAAAGAAGTTAAGTTACCAGTACATATGCCAGGTTAAGATCCGACGTAAATTAAATATGAAATAACTAGATCTAAGGTATCTAAAGATGACAAACGAGTTTATCTTCCTACTCCATGATTTAATGTTTAAACATTATAGTATGTGATTTGTTTCAAATTTATTATGCTTCAATGTTGATTTGTACAGATTTTTTATTCTCATATAATTAAAAGTGTTACTCATATTATTTATTGTTAATATTGATTCTAATTTTATTTATTTAATATAAAATGGAATATTAATGTGCTAAAAATATATTAATCTATGCATAGCACATGTGTGGTACTAGTTTTCTCTAAAATTCCACTTTATATGTATATAGATATAGATTAACTTCTATTGTTCATAGTGATCTTCCCTTTATTTAGTCAAAGTAAAACTTCATTCTAGAAAGAGTAAATGTCATTTTTAGTCCTAAACATATGACCGAAATGCCAATTTGGTCCAAAAAATTCACTCTTTGAAAATTGGATCCATAACATATGAAATTCGTGTCATTTACGTCCATTTTTTACGGTGCCGTCAATTTTTTACGGTCAACCGTCGATTAGCACAATTTTGACCCGATTAAGCTAATTTTGACTCTATTAAGCTTATTATTACTTTTTCAGGATCGATTTGATCTTGATTATGAATATCATGGACTACTTTGAAGTTTATGAAGTTGTATGTTTTCTTGCATTCAAAATCAATTCAGATCCAAAATCCAAAATCCAAAATTCATCATTCAAAAATCAATTCAAAATTCAATTCAGATTCAAAATACATCAAAAATCCAAAATTCATCATTCAAAATAAGGATTTTGCATTCAAATCCATCAACACTTGAATATACAAACAATTGTTACAACAACAAACCAGGGACGGATGTACATTGGTTCCACAAGGGGCAAATGCCCCTCCTCAAAAAAATTCATTTGTGCTATTTTGAGCATTATTTGTAAAAAAAAATTAAAATACCCTTATATATGCTCCTTCTCAAATCCTTAAAATGCCTTTATCTATATTTTTGCCCCAGGTATATAAAATTTTTGGATCCGTCCCTGCAACAAACCATAGACAATAAGACACAACATTCACCAATTTCTCAAAATCGGAACCACCCACTGAGGTTGACGAAGAATAGCCTTCGACTTCATGAATTGGCTCGCACCACTTGAAGAAACAACATTCCATGCTCTCACATACAAAGTAAAGCTTCTCCCATGTCGGTTTTGCTTGGTTGGTATACGAAGCGACGCCACCTTCTTGCAATTGCAGAAAACGTAACTAAATCGAAGATCTCGCGAGCCGCTGCCATCGTCGGAACCCCTAGTGCGCTTTGACTCGGCCATACCAATGGGTCGGACGACGTATGGTGGTGTTGCAGAGAAAGAGCTGAATTAGGGTTCTTGAGAAAGAAAGAGAAGAGAAAGAAAGGGAGAAATCGCGATACTTCGGTTTTTATTTTACATTTTCATATTCAATTTTGCATTTTCAATTTTTTTAAAAAAAATAATACTAAGCTTAATCAGGTCAAAATTGTGTTAATCGACGGTTGACCGTAAAAAATTGACGGCACCGTAAATAATGGACGTAAATGACACGAATTTCATATGTTATGGACCCATTTTTCAAAAAGTGAATGTTTTGGACCAAATTGGTATTTTGACCATATGTTTAGGACCAAAAATGACTTTTACTCCTCTAGAAATATTATTGTTCATAGTTATTAGGCCAAAGGTTCCAGGCATTAACGTAAAACTTCATTCATTAACGTAAAACTTCATTCTAGAAATATTCAGAAATAAAGATATAGATAGAGAAAAGTATAGAACTAAAAAGGAAACAAAATAAAATAAGGTCAAATCCTTACCATGTACTCCCTATCCCATAGGAAACATAATTAATACAAAATCAATTATTTATCGAAAACAGTTCCTAATACTTCCTCGTCTCACTTAAGATAACACATTTTTCATTTTAATTTGTCTCAATTAAGATGACACATTTCTGTTTTTTAGAAACTCTCTCTCTCTCTCGAATTAATACACTCAACTATTCTTTTTCACTCCTGTTAAAATATTCATCTTTCTTTCTCTCTCTATTTTAATACTAACACTCACATTTTCTCTCTTCAATTAAACACTTTAATCAATAGTAGTAACTCCTAAAATTCCGTGCCGGCCAAGAAATGTAATCATCTTAGCCGGGATTTTCATCACTATTCATCAACCACAAAATTGTTGGCCAAGGGCCTTCACAAATCAATCCACACCATTTCAATTTTCGGCCCACATTCATGCAATTTACTACTCGTTCCGTTCCGGCCCATATGGAAAACAATAGTACTACTATTGAGTGTGGATTGACGGCACCAATGTAAAATTAAATAAATAGCTATTTTACGAAAATAAATATGGTATAGTAACTAAGTAATTTGGTTCAACTACTCGTTCATTTTGAATCCCAGCTACTTTCAATGCTGACATGATCATATGATGGTTGATGTTGCATCCACGTATTGATAGATGGTCACATTAATCTAATTCTCATATGTCGTGGCCTAATTTTAGTAGGTTGTAACCACAATAACATTACGAAAAAAATCGGACATATCAATTAAGTTTTAACAAACGTTTAAAGGAAAAAAAAAACAAGAATCAAGTAGAAACAAATACATATGAGATTTCCGAGTTGTGTATAATGAAAATGAAAAAAAAGTGGAAATAAACTTAAAGATCTCGAAGCTGGCGAAGATTGATTGGAGAGATATATCTGTGGTCGCCGTCGAGCAACTCTTTGGCGATGAGAAGGTTAGCTGCCTCGCTGGGGTGGTATGGGTCCCAGAACACGTGCTTGTCCCTGTCCGAGCACATGGTCGACGTCGGCCCGCATGGGATTACTCCGGCGTACTGCCCGCCATCTCCGCAGCAAGCCTTGCTTGCTGTTGCAAATCCTGGACATTCAATGTAACCATTTCTTGTGTTACTACTATTAATTTGATTGAAAGGTTTTTAATCAAATTAGTGTCAGTTTGGATGGGTATATAATTCATATGTCACGAAATTATATGACCTAAAATGTGTTTATTATGTTTTGTTTATTTATCTTTCTAGCGAAATTGCCGGTAGGGAAGAATCCTTACCGTAGTTGGCGTAATTTGTGATGAGTTCCATCACAAGATCGTAGACATTAGCATACACAAAAGTGGACCCAGGAAGATTCTCATTTAGTTGTTGCAGAAGATCCTTCAACTTAGCATTATATTGCTGCGCAAGCTTGTTTGGCAACGAGACACATTCATTCTCTTTCAATTGGTTGATAGTTCTTTGATACGGGATGCAACCGATGGGCCCCACATTCCCTACTATGAACTTCCTTGCGTCTAATCGGTAAAGTCTCTGCATTTCATTTTCTCATTATATACACGAATTCAAATACGACCAATATACATAAAACATAGAACTTATGTAACACATACACACCGTGAGTTGTGTTCGTAGATGATTGATCATGTCGTCCACAAAGGCATCGGGGTTTTGTTTTATTCTTGCACCCATCGAGACGACGGGGAGGAGATAATTGTTGAGGAAATCATTGGAGCCTATTGTGATGGAGAAAATTGAATTTTTGTGGAGATAGTCTCTTGCTTCTGATGCCCCTAGCAGTTTATCAATTTGCTTCCTTGTGATGGTGAAGTAATCTACTTGAATTTCCATCGATAGCCTGTTTACCTGTCAAATTATAACATTTTTTATTACTAGAATAAATATTATATATGTCATGTTACTCAATTGTCCTTAAATTAAATGTGATATTTGTGATTGATGCATGTTTCCAAGTGTACTTACAAAGATACTTCCGGTAGCATTCAAGATTCCGCCACCTCCGGATGCATAATTGACGCCGTACAATATAGCTCTTCCGGTGGTGTTGGGGGCGAGAAACGGCAGTGCGTAACGAGGCTCCCCTAGCTCCTCCCCTAACACGTTCAAAAAAAGGTATTTAGCCCTCTGTCGCGTTGATTCGTTAAAAACATAAAAAGAGAGACTTACCCACGATATCCCCAATGGTCCTTCCGTTGGTGTAGCGGCCCGTCGGATTCCCACCAGAAGCCTTGAAATCAATACCATTGGGTGTGATATCGGCCTTGGACAATGTTTGCAAATAGTTGTTGTTTCCAGCATCAACCAAGGAATCTCCAAAAATAAATGATGCCCCTTTTGTCAAATCTATATCTTGTGAATTCCCATATTCGATTAAGAGCAACACTAATAATAGGACGCAATGCAACCTCAACGCCATGACACAAATCAAATAGTACACAATAATAAGAGTTTAGTGATTTGGACTTGGATTATTTGATTGTTGGATAGTGTGAAACTACAAATTAAATGGAATTGCAATCGTGGTTTAATGACCTGAGTTATATAGAAAGGAAAAGTTGGAGGATTTTATGGGGGTGTTAGGTCATCAACGTTTGGACTTGTCGTATATTATCGTGAATAGGATTAAAATAGATAGTTGCTTCTGTGATAAGCAATAATGTATCAACCCAAGTCAAATGGAGTATTTATTTAAGATTATTACGTGTATATATGGCGGTTTATGATAATCAAGATTGTATCAACTCAAGTCAAATTTGGTATTTATTTAGGCTTAATATATGTGGATATGGAGGTTTATGTTGGAAATGAGAATCTTCTAGTGAAAATATAAATTAGGTGTGTTTGGTGGATGGGGTTTGAATAATTCTGCGGGAATGTGATGATTAGGAAATAAAAGTTATAAATTGGAAGGTGATAAAATGGTGAACTAACAATGGTGCACATGAATGGAGTCCTGTTTTTGTCTATCTTCCCTTTTAATTTCTTTATATTTTCTCCTTTTTCTAATTAATGATATATTTTCTCATTTTTTGACTTATTTACAGTTCCATAAAATTCATTATGTTATCACTCCATAGTGTAAAAATAAAATTTCTTAGTATACTACTATAATATTATAGTTAGTCAGAGCATCTCCAATGTTATGCCATTCCCATCGTCCTTCCCGTCGGACTTCCCAAAAACACATTTTGTCACGTCATAAGGACTATCCACCCTTCTTCTATGTCATAAGGACTTCCCACTGCACAATTCGGACTTCTCATCGCCCTTCCCGCGCGGACTTCCCGCAATAAAAAAAAATTCATAAATATTCAATTTACGTTACGAAATTAAAATCAAGTTCAACGAGCCGTATATATAGAATTTAAAAAAAAAATTAAATGGGGACGTCCGCGTGTCACTGCAATGACGGACGTCCGCCCGCCCTTCCGCCGAAGACCGCGCCCCTCCCATGTCCTTAAGGGACGTCCCCGAGAAGGGCGCTATTGGAGATGCTCTTAGATTTAATTTTATTTTCAATGTATATTAAATTAACCCATCTAATCAATTGATGAATTTATTTAATGTATTAAAACATGGAAAACCAAAGGTCCGGAAACAGTGCAATTTGACTCTATGACCATTTGCATCCAAATCATAAAAATTGATAGTAAATATAAATCGATACATGGAGAGGGCATTTTTGGGTAGCTGATTTATATTCAGATCTACATCTTTCATAAATTGTGGTCTACATATAACCGGAAGAATAGTGAAATATTCGGACTTTTTTATCTTTGGGCCGAGCTAAAAGGCGGGCCGATATATTTATCAAAAGTGCAACGGATCCTAAATATTTTCAAACTTATTTGTGCCCTGAAAATGAGCGAGTTAGATTTTTGGGGTAATCAGCTTACTAATATGATAAGCTGATCATTTGACTTTGAGCCAAGCGATCAATTTTCTGTGTTTTGCTGCGATACCAATTGAAAACTGCAATTTAAGGGAAGTCAATTTGTCTTCCCCTTCACAATCTATGTTTGGGTTTTCGGTGTTTTACAATGAAGAATTCCACTGGAGAAGAGGGAAAATGTTATCAATTGTTTACCAATTCACAACTGAAGTAAATGTGCATTGGTTGTGGAAGGTCTGCTTTAAATTTGATTGCTGAAAATGAGAGGAGATGGATGTTGGTCTCAACACAAATTTTCAAAATTTTGGAGCTCATAGCTTGCTCACACTGTCTCTGCTCCTCGCTAACGCAATTTCATATTGATTTTGATTTCCCTTGCTATTGGTACATCTCTTGATTCCCCCTTTTGATTTCCCTTGCTATTGGTACTTCTCTTGATTTTGATTTTGATTTCCCTTGCTATTGATTTTTGCAATTTCATCCTTTATAGGAGTATTTACTTTTTCCAATTTTTTAAATTAAACACAATACTCTCATTTTTTGAATGTTTGATTAAAGCAAATGGTCATGCCCTTTCCCTCCTTAAGTTGGGGGGATTTTGGGTTTTTGAGAAAGCAAAGTCTTATTCCTAAGATAGCCTTTTTCTTGCTTTAATTCCTTTTGCCCTTTGAAATTGGGGTCTCCTTTGTATGGCTAGTCAGTAGAAATGCTCTACCAATAGAGAAAGAAAGAAAGAAAAAAGCTTCATTTAGTTCGAGTCTCCATCGCATTCTCTCTCTGTTTCAATCTGAATTTTCTTGAACTGAACTCTAAGAGCAAACAAGAGAAAAGAAAGTAAGATTTGATGCATCTCTCTATGTTGAAACCGCTCTCTAATTGTGCCGCACTGTTATTGGATAGAAAGAGCAGAAAAAGAGATGGTTCTGAGCATTCTAATGAGGAAATTCAAGCTAATCCATCAATTTTGAGGAAATTGCAAGAAAAAGAGATGGTTCTGAATGCCATGCGTTGGACTAACCAAGAGTAGACATGCCCACGGTTCGTAAACGGGTGGTTCCGGTTTTGGGAAATGTGAAATCGGAACCGAACCGTGAGGCTATTTCACAATTCCGGTTTCGGTTCAAAAACCAGCGGTTCCGGTTCCGGTTTCGGTTTGGAACAGCCGGTTTTCCGGCGATTTTTTACGGTTTTTCACGGTTCCAAACCGCCGGTTTCCGATGGATTTTTGCGGTTTCGGCTCGGTTTCACGGTTTTCCGACGGTTTTCACGGTTCTGGTTTGGAACCGTCCGAAACCGACGGTTCCGGCACGGTTTCGGTTCGTAAAATTTGAAACCGGAACCGGCCCACGGTTCAAAATATGGCGGTTCCGGTTCAAGAAAAAAGTCACGGTTTCGGTTCGGAACCGGAACCGGCGGTTACGGTTCCGCGATTAACCGTCAGAACCGAAAACCTTGGGCATCTCTAACCGAGAGCAATAAATCTATGTGACCAAATTTTGTACAACCAAAAATTAGTTTATTTGAAAAAAAAATAGGTTTATTTATGTATTTAATTAAAATATATGGATGCATATATGGTACATTGAAAGTGCATAATATTGTGATTATATATTTATGATTTTTTTATATATTTTTCTACTTTTTTGGAACCATAAATATAATTAGTGCATACTTTAGTTCAAATTTTAAAAATAATGGAAGAAAATTCAAATACTCCATCTGTCTCGGATAATTCGTCCCAGTATTCCATATCGGTCCGTCCAACATAATTTGTCCCACTTCACTTTTACCAATTTTGGTAGTGGACCTCATATTCCACTAACTCATTCCTACTCACATTTTATTATAAAATAAAAATAGGACTCACATCCCACTAACTTTTTCAACTCACCATTAGATTTCTTAAAACTCGTGCCGGGTCAAAGTGTCCCAAATTATCTGGGACGGAGGGAGTATATAAATAAAAAAATGAGGTTAAGGCTAATAAGTCTTTTTAACTTGTCCACTTACTATATTTATTATTTTAATATATAATTAATATATCAAATTATTAATATAACCGTATTTTGGTTGTACAAAATTTGGTTGTTTATAGAGTGTCCACAATAAGGCGGAACAACCTTACCACAGCCACAAAAACTTGTCCAGCCACGCCACACCCACAAATCACTTATTTTATCAATTGTTGGTATATTTTAATTGGACTAGAATAAAATCTATTAGACAAAAATAATTTAAGTGGAATAAAATTAAGAAAAAAAAATCGGAAAAGCCCGCTACAGCGGTCTTGCAGCGTGCAAGGCAGTAGACCGTTGTGGCGGCCTTTTGTGGTCACTCTAAGGGCACTCACAATGGTGGCCTTAAATCCAGAGTTCATCTCAGAGCTTATCTCCATTTTCTTCTGCCATGTTAGCAGCTATCTCTCTGCAATGAGAAGCCATTTCAGAGCCTATCTCAGAGCCCATCTTATTTCCACATCATCACTATTTTATATTTATCACCTTTAATTGTTAGTGTGAAATAAAATGATATAAAATAACAAGAAAAATAATTAAAGATAACTCAATAAGAAAAACAAATTTAATTAAAAAGAAAACATCGTGCATTTAAAAAAAATTTGAAAAAGCAAACTAAAAACATTAATAAAAATATTGAAAACATTGTGACTAGAGAAAAGTAAAAATGTAGAGTGAGATAAAATGGAGTGAAATGGATGTGAATTATTAGTGAAGAATGAGGTATATATAGAAAATAAAAAATGAATTAAAAAAAAAAGAAATCAATGCAGCCGGTGGTTGTTCATGGAGATCGGCCCCCTCACCACATTGGGGGTTGATGATGGCCGATGGGGTGGCCGATCGCTCAGTGGTGGTGATCGGCCACAATAGTGAATGCTCTAAGACATTCTCGACAACCCATTGACCTAGCATGACGTGAACTTAGTGGTCGGGTGGGTTTACTCTGGACGAGGACGTCATTCTAGATGGTTCGTTGATTTTGCAAGCATGAACTCATATGGCCATTGGGTGTATTATGGTTGGAGTCACTTTTTCAGCGGTTTGATATACTCGCAAGGTGCGAACTCGACAGTTTGATGTGTATGTTCTGTTCGAGCAATACGGTTTTAGCGTTCCATAGTCTTTAAAGCGTGAACCCTTCAGCCCGCTAATTTTGAGTGATACTCTTCTTTTCATACTTTGAAGTACATTCTTATTTTCTATGTCTTGAAACACTCCTACAAAATTGTATTGGCACTTCCTAGACCTTATATTGCCTTCACCACAAAGTAACAAATTAGGAAGAGTAATGCCAATTTAATTCACTAAGTGGTCACTACTTACTAGTGCACTCCACATGGTGATTCTCTTTTTATCTTTTTTACATTATGAACTTCGTCACATTTTAATTTGCCTTAAACCACACTGCCTACACCAAAATTAGTGTTTAAATCGCTCAAAAGTGCATAAAATTTAAGAAAAATAACTGACAATTTAATTCACATTATTAATCAAGTTGGAATCATATCAAACTCTAGTAGTCTTGTAATTTACGGAAAATTGCTACCATCCAAAATTTTCACAATCTATGATGACCATCCAAAATTTTGCGTCGATAGAGTTATCTATAACAGGTATTAATCGATAAAACCCGTTTTAATTGTTGAATTTAGCGTATATATAGATAAGAGCATGAATTTAGGAAAAAAAATCCAATAATAAGATGAGCTTGAGTAGTAATCGGGGACCGGAAGTAGTGGACTTTGATCGAAACGCTGCTGCACAAAAGCGATTATTTGACTTTATGCCCCACCACTAATCTCTTTATTTTATTATTCATGATGCTTTCAATAAACCAAATCACAGTAATCAATATAGTAATACCAGATTGAAAACTTCAATTTAAGGGAAGTCAATTTCTTTATATCTCCTCAATTCAAGAATCCCACTAGAGGCCCCCTACCCCCAAACAAGGTCAATTTAGAGGAGAGAGAGGGAGAGACTGAGTAGTGGGGTAAATGAATTGAGGTATGTTTTTGATTCACAACTGTAGTAAATGTGCGTTTGTTGTGGAAGGTCTGCTTTAAATTTGCTTGCAGAAGAGAGAGAAAGAGAGAGAGAGAGAGAGAGGTGCTCGACTCAACACAAATTTTCTAGATTTAGAACTCATAGCTTGCTCAGGGGATCCAAGAGAAAGAGGTAGAGAGGGCTTCTTCATTTGATTCGCAAAAGGCTTTGACTTTGTTGAAAATGCCCATTTTGTATCTGACCATCTCTTGTCGATTTTGATTCCCTTATTGTTGATTCCCTCCCTTTCTTGAGGTTTTTGCAAATTTGATGCTCAGACATCGAATCTGGAATGTATCATCGTGCAATTTCATTTTTCATTTTATCTGAGCTACTCCTTGAAGAAATGTTGAGTTTAGGGTTCCATTGATCTGACCCAGTGTTTACTGTAGTCCATTTCTTTTGATTGAACTCAAAAATCTATTCTTGCTGTTTGAATGTTTGTTTAAAGCAAATGCTCTTGCCCTTTCCCTCCTTATATGTTTAGGTTTTTTTTAAAGCAAAGGTTTATTCTCGAGGAAGCTTTTTCTTGCTTTGATTTCTTTTGCCTTTTGAAATTAGGGTTTGAATTGGGTCTCCTTTACCTGGGCTCAGTCAGTAGAAGGCTCTACCAATAAAGAAAAAAAAAAGCTTCATTTTGTTTTCCCAGGCTCCATTGCCATTCTCTCTCTCTTTGTTTCCGTTTGAACTTTCTTAAATTCTGAGCAAATAAGGGGGAAGAAAGTAAGATTTGATGCATCTCTCTCTGTGGAAACCGCTCTCTCATTGTGCTGCACTGCTATTGGATAGAAAGAGCAGAAAAAGAGATGGTTCTGAGCATTCAAATGAGGAAATTCAGGCTAATCCATCAATTCTGAGGAAATTGCAAGAGCACAAATTGAGGGAGGCTCTCGAGGAGGCTTCTGAAGATGGCTCCCTTGTTAAGTCCCAAGACATTGATGGTGAGTCATTGGCCAATCAAGATGAGGGGATAGGCCGTTCGCGGTCACTGGCACGGCTTAATGCCCAGAAGGAGTTCCTCAGAGCTACTGCTCTTGCAGCTGACCGCACATTTGAGTCAGGGGACTCGATTCCTGAGCTCACTGAGGCCTTGTCCAAGTTCCTGACGATGTATCCTAAATACCAGTCGTCAGAGAGGATTGATCAGCTGCGGCAGGATGAGTACTCGCATCTCTTGGGGGTTGGTTCAAAGGTATGCCTTGATTACTGTGGATTTGGATTGTTTTCATTTCTGCAAAGTGTCCATTATTGGGAATCATCGACGTTTAGTTTGTCTGAGATCACGGCTAATTTAAGTAATCATGCTTTGTATGGGGGAGCTGAGATTGGGACGGTAGAATATGATATTAAGACTAGGATTATGGATTATTTGAACATCCCTGAGAATGAATACGGGCTTGTTTTCACTGTGAGCCGTGGCTCAGCTTTCAAGTTGCTTGCTGAATCGTATCCGTTTCACACTAACAAGAGATTGTTGACCATGTTTGATCACGAGAGCCAATCCGTGAACTGGATGGCTCAGAGTGCTAGAGAGAAAGGTGCCAAGGTTCAAAGCGCTTGGTTTAGATGGCCTACTCTCAAGCTCTGTTCGACTGACTTGAGGAAGCAAATCTCGAACAAAAAGAAGAGGAAGAAAGATTCTGCAACCGGCCTTTTCGTGTTCCCTGTTCAGTCGAGAGTCACTGGTGCCAAGTACTCGTATCAGTGGATGGCTCTTGCCCAACAGAACAACTGGCATGTCTTGCTCGATGCTGGAGCATTGGGCCCGAAGGACATGGATTCTCTTGGATTGTCTTTGTTCCGACCAGACTTCATCATCACGTCATTCTACAAAGTGTTTGGTTATGATCCATCTGGTTTTGGATGCCTTCTGATCAAGAAATCTGTGATGAGCAGTCTTCAAAATCAATCGGGTCATGCTGGGTCGGGTATAGTGAAAATAAGCCCCGTCTTTCCTCTCTACTTGAGTGATTCTATGGATAATATCCCTGGATTTGGATTTGATGAGGATGAAGAAGTGAGTGGTGCGGGTAAAGTGAATTCTGAAAATCGTCCAGTATCTCAGCTGCCAGCCTTTTCTGGTGCTTACACCTCTGCTCAGGTGAGGGATGTGTTCGAGACAGAGATGGAGCATGATAATAGCTCTGACAGGGACGGCGCAAGCACTATATTTGAAGAAACTGAAAGCATTTCTGTCGGGGAGATGATGAAAAGTCCGGTCTTCAGTGAAGATGAATCATCGGACAACTCACTTTGGATTGATTTGGGTCAGAGTCCAGCAGGGTCGGATACGGCTACTCCTTCAAACAAGCTTAAGGCATCCTCTCCTTTACCACCTGCTTGGTTTAGCCGGAAGAACAATAAACTCACTTCTCCAAATGCCTCAAAGTTAGCGAGCAGCGGAATGCACGACAAGGAGTTGAACCCAGTGTATCATGAGGCTCTGTCATTTGACGCTGCTGTTCGATCAGTTTCTCAAGAACTAGACCATTTCAAGGAGATACCTGAAGAAGAGCCATTCTCGGAGGGGTATCCCGCTTCACGAGAATACAGGACTCGGGATAATCAGCACTTCCAAGAGATTGAAGAAGAAGTTGGTATCAATAATTCAACTAGCTCTGCTCTTAGGGGATCCAATCTTCTGACTACTCAAAATGGCTGTGCTTCTAAGATATGCCTCGAGAAAGAGAGTGCTATAAGACGAGAGACAGAAGGAGAATTTAGATTGCTGGAAAGGCGAGAAAAGAGTAGAATTGCTGGAGGAAGGTTTTTTGGGATTGAGGAGAGTGAAGCAGCTGGAAACAAAGGGGGAAGGATATCCTTTAGCACAGAAGACAACCACAGAGCTCATATTGGTAAGACCTTGGATCCAGGAGACATGTCTCCCAACAGCATAGACGATGATGACTATTTGAGCAACGGGGAATGTGATGACCAAGAATCAGAAAGGGGTGAACCCGAGATAATCTGCAAGCATCTGGATCATATAAATATGTTGGGCCTCAACAAGACCACCTCCCGGCTCCGTTTTTTGATCAATTGGCTTGTGACCTCTCTGCTGCAACTAAGATTGCCTAGTTCAGGTGGGAAAGAAAGTGCGCCGCTTGTTCACATATATGGCCCAAAGATTAAATATGAAAGAGGTGCTGCAGTGGCTTTCAATGTGAGGGACAGAAGTAGGGGTCTGATCAGTCCAGAAGTTGTACAAAAGCTGGCTGAATCGCACGGTATTTCTCTTGGTGTTGGAATACTCAGTCATATACGCATCATAGAAGGGTCCAAACAGCGCGGACCTCTGAGTCTTGAGGATACCACCCTTTGCAAGCCGATGGGGAATGGCGGGAAAAGTGGATTCATCAGAGTTGAAGTAGTGACTGCCTCACTTGCATTTCTGAGCAATTTTGAGGATGTATATAAGTTGTGGGCTTTTGTGGCTAGATTTATAGAACCAAATTTCGTGAAAGAGGGCGCGTTGCCATCTGTTGTAGAAGAGGCTGAGGAATGATGGCACTCCATTGCTGCTGGTCTAAGTTGAACAGCAATGAAGATGGATTTTTTTGCCACCTCCTGCCTCGTTGCTGCTCTGTGCATTTCTTCCTTTTTGTCTTGTTGCTTTGATTTGCCTTGTTGTAGAGTCTGATTTTCGAATTTTTTTCATTGTTTCAAATATTTAGTATTTGAACTGAAGCAGATGCAGCGTAGCATTACACTCCTCTTATTCAGAATGAATTGTTGACCCCATTGCTTTCTGCTCTAGAAAAATGCCATCATTTTTTTCTTAATGTTTCTTCTTGTTTCTGATGCTGTTTCCACTGCTTCTCATCTTTCTTTGAACATAGGTTCTCAAAGATAAAAGGGGTCTAATCAATACTTATTGACTAAATTATTATCTATTCTTTTAAGAAGGTAGTATATGTGATACAAGGCACAGTTCTAGAAAAAGCTCCTATGAAATTCGTTAGATAAGTAAGAATACTATTATTAATGAATTAGAAAATTGATTTTCCTAAAGTGGTGGTGAACCAATACCATAGAGGTAACAATGACAAGATGGAGAAAAGTTAGAGGGTGTCATTAATTATGTCGTTGTGAAATGGGACCATTGACTCCATTCCAAAATTCGTACCCCTCTTGTTCCATCTCTAGTTGGTTGAAATTCATTATTGTAGTACTATCTATACAATAAACTTTTGTGATTACCCTATAGATCATTAATTATCAGGATGAAATTGTAACCCAAATGAATCCAGTTTAACTATAGTATTATTTTAGTTTAATTGTATTATCGTCTGAGGTTTGGCGATGAAACTGAAAATAACGATTGCAAGATTACATGAAAAAAATAAAAAAAATTATGCAAGTATTCCAATAAAATGGAGTAATATATTTATGAAGAGTCTGGTCTTTCTGGCTGGTCCACAACAATTATTAATATTAATTTCTTTTTTGTGATGCCTGTCCATTGATATTGATTTTCTTTTATTTAAATCAAAGCACCCCTAGAGAAAAATAAATATACATATTTTTTGTGAGAGTGTAGTCTGTTAGATTATCGATGGTTATCTATATAAATTAATAAGAGTATTAGTAATAATGAAACATATGCTAGTGGAACAGCCAATCACTCAACTTTTTGGCTTTTTATATATTTAATTGACAGCATTAACATATAAAACAAAAACAGATAATAATATATCTTCATCTAAATAACAACCAATACAAAAAAGCTAACACTGTCTCTTTCTTACAAGTAAAATATATTTAAATAAATGTCAGAATTTACTAAATCGATATCAACTTTTACCAACTCTTGTCATTGATCAACGTAGAAATGTGTTTCTCGTCAGTCAAATAATGATTAAAAAATTGCAAAGTCCAGAGGTCAATTTACCTAAGTTTTGATTATGAATAGTGCACATGATATAGTAATTAAACAAGGACAATAATTGATCAGTCAGGCTCAGCAACCAATTAATTATCACCACATAATTAACGCTGTAAACAACTAGTAGCAATTAAATATAATAATTCCATGATTATATAATTGAACAATTAGTTGAGCCATGTAATTATCGTTATTGGGCCACACCATGTAACTTTGTTTGTCATGGAATAATAATAATTTCAGACTGTTGAATGATTATGATTGATATTCTGTTTAAAGACATGCATATGATGATTGAACCTTAACTTTTCTTCTACAAAAGCAAAAACTACAACCAAATCATTCAATCAAACTTTACTATTTACATGTTATCAACATGTAAAAGTGGGGCATAAAGCAGAAAAGAAAAAGTTGTTTGAACAAATAATACTAAGTATAAATAAAGTAACAGACGCTATAGTGACTCTGACAATCTTAGAAGTCCAATTTTATTGCAATATTTATGGAATAATGGATTGTAAAGAAAAACTCCACATGATCATTGCTAATTTCAAGTGTATAAAAGAGAAGCTACTTTATAATTTCCCTGCTGGCAATGTCACAAAAAAAGAAGAGACCACCCACACCAACCATGCGCCATGCGACCCCTCCATGAGTCGCTTAATCGAGAAAAAGCCCCTTTCCAACGTCCAACGCATGGCGATGGCCGCATAGTAAGTCAGACTTCCACTTGGAAAGACAAGTTCTCCCATCTGAAGGCAAGGGAGTGCAAGGAAAAAGTTAAGTTGAATATGGCATCCTACTAATCATTTTATTCTATTGCTGTGGTGAAGCTGTATAAATGATTCACCTGATCATCTACAAACTTGATAAGCAAAGCAGTCTCTTTGGAAGCAGCTATCTATTCTCCATTCTCAAATTAACAAGTAGTGGATGCCTAGGGTCACGAGTAGTGTACTCCCTCACTCGCGCAACCATTTTTCTGCTTCCCAGTCTCCAAACCTGATAGATACAAACATGCAATCTAATTCCTATAAAACATTGAAGAGGTTGCAAAAGTAAAAAAATGAATTTTTGGAAATTCTTCAGACTACAAACTAGATGTCATTGAGTTTATCTACCTTTAAAACAGCAGTTCGAAATAAAGTTAAGAGCTGATGAAGCAACTAGCCAGCCAGTTTGCTCCATCAATCTCCCTTTCAATTAGCAGACTTAGCACAAGGTATCTGATCCTTTCCTTGACTCTCCTGCCGTCATAAAACAATTTTCTATCTCCGCCACCTCCATCTCTGGAAAATAACATCACTCGACTAGTCAGAGATATGCACCATTCATGTCATCACTTAAAGAACAAAACTGCTTTCCTATAGATAACAATTTCCACCAACCTATCACAAAATAGTCCTAATGTCTTAACTATGAAGATGAGAAGTGAAGTTTCTTAAAAACAGAATGGAGAAACCTACTTTAAAATTTGTACACATGGACCAAGTAGATGAGATATATTCATACACTAAAATCTCAATAGCCAAAATATTTCACTAGGAGCAAAATCCATATTTTTCCTGGAGATGAATTTATACAATAGGATGACAGCAATTCACAAATTTGTACCCACTTTTATTCTTGTAGCGTGATTAAGTATGGTAAGTGAAACCGGAACCCTCTCAAGTGAAGGAACGCCATATTGTTCACAAGCATCATCTTCTGCATTATTGACATAGATGTTTTTGGATATACATGTATTTTCACTACTGCTTACAGCAGCTGACGATCCATATAAACAAGTTTTGTTGTTGAACAATAGTCCATTTTCCATTCAGCAAATCATAATCAACACTGTGATGTGCATTTAAAAAGGCTAAAGGAAGTTAAGGCACACATGTATTACAAGAGATAAATAAATATAGCAAAGCATAAAATGTATGCATTTAGCTCCAAAAACCAAGCGGAGACTGATAATGAGAAATTTTCTAACAACTCCACTTCAACTCATTTCTAGATTATTTATCTAGGCACTACAAAATTGTTTTCTGCAACAAAATGTTGTGGTTAGATATAAAATTTTTCTATGAGATAGACATATATATGCAACCCAAATATGAGATTGGTAACATTTTGAGGCATAGAATCCAGATATGTTTTTGATATTGATCATCCGTGAAGATTATTTTCAATTGTTGCCAAAGATTATCAGATAATTGTCCATCTTCACCTTTTGTTTATTTTCATGTGTAACTTTTGTTTGTTAGGATTATGTTTTGTTGGCAAAGTCTTTAGTCAATTGTATTCTATTTAGAGTTTGAGTAGGGAGAGGAGTCTACTTCATTGAGGTTTGAGACTTATACTCAGGTTAGAAGTGGAACACAACTACCAATCTAAAACCTATGTGTGGACATGTTTACTGTAACTCGTAAGCATCCTGCAAAACACATCAAATCGACGTTGTGTAGGCAAATTACAGAAATATGCTAACCTTTCCAATTCCTTGCACTACATGAAGAAGCAATGTGACTAGACAGAAGGTAATGCTTATCAACAGGTTGCATTTGTAAAGAGGTAGAGGTATCCTTGATGATGCTCAAACGCAATGAGCATTTGGTTCACCTTCCCAGATAAAGAGGTAGATGGACGTTTACTTAATCATATACTACTATACAAGTCCATAACTCTCATAAATACAAAAACAAACTGAAAAGAAGAATATTTGCCGGTGTGGTGGGAATGGCCATCGGAGTTCAGTCAGTAAAGAGTTATGATTCAAGGAAATATCCTTTTCATTAACTGAGTGTAAATGGTGTTGATCACTTGACACTTGGCATTTAAGATTAACTGATTTGTAACTACTAACTTCACTCTGTTAACTCATTTTGATCATATTCCTTTTTTTTTTCATGTATAGAACTGTTCATTAGGTACATACAATATTTTTAAAATTCCTCCCATCATGTAAATTTATGTGCTTCCAACGCCGTAATTAGACAGCAATGTGAACTAAATTTTTGAACAATCAACAGAACAGGTACGTGTAATAGAAGCTGAGATTACCAAGGAGGGTAAAGGCCATCTCTTGGGATTAGTGATGGTTATGGTGGGGATTGGGGAGGGAGGGATGCAGCTGTGGACTCTTCGGATTGTAATTCGCCTAGAACCACCTGAACCGTCACAAGAGCTTGTTTTTGAACCGGTTATCCCACCGGTTACGGTTTGGAGTTTTCCATAACCGATACTGGACACACCTCCATCCAAACAAAATAGATTTTATTGGAAGTATACAAAGATGGAGAGAAAAAAAATGATTCAAATGTTGTTAGTAGAATTGTAGAAAATGAGATCCATTAGTGAAAAAAATTAATACTCCATCCTTCTATAAAAATAATCCCATTTGTAGACCGGATACGAGTTTTAATAAGAAAATTAATTAAGTAAAAGAAAAAATAGAAAAAAAAAGTCTCATTTACGAAAGGTGAAAAATGGAAAAACATAACTAATACTACTAGTAAGTACAAATGGAGGAGCTTAGTATTTAGGGTGCCCACTATAAAGCTCCAGGACTGGCAGCCGGGGTGGTTTTTATGGTTGAAATTAAAAGGGTTATTTGTCTGTAAATACACGAGCTTTCAACATTTAATAGGTTTTTCCCCAGAACTTGTATTTTTGAATCTAAATGCATGAACTTTCAATTTTTATGTTTTTTCCCCAAAATATAATTTTTCTTTAAATTAAAGCTGACGTGTACGCCGGAAGTGCGAACATGGCAAAAAGCGGCAAGTATTGAAGCTGAAAACTACACGAACTTTTGAGAGTTTACATAATATCCCCTGAACATTGAGATTTTTCGATTTTCCCAACAATAGATTTTTTTCTTAATTTAATGTCCAACACTTAAAGAATTTAGACATAAATGTTAATTTATATTTATTAAAATTCATGGAGAGTATTTTTTATAATATTTCATTAACATTTTCAAAATTACATTAAAATGATCAAAATAAACATAATCACTTAAATCGTGAATATACAGCATTAGCACATAAAAATGAAACCGCCGTCATTCTAACCACATACAATTTGAAAAATAAGTGTCACAAATATCTTAAATCACTAACATTTTTTAAATTTTTTCAAGATACTCGGACGATATATTAAAACTTCTCATTATTCATATATTTAAATTAGAAAATGAAAGTTTAAAGGAACAATCAGAAGTTGGTTATATTGATTTTCCACCTTTCGCCACTTAGATGGTACTCCACATAAGCTTTAACTAGGCCAAAATTTGTTGTGGAAAAAAATCAGAAAATTTCAAAGTTGATGTATTTTTATTCAACAAATAACCCAAATTAAAAATACTGATATGGCAGAGAATAAGTACCGCTGATATCTTGGTTACTAAAATCTAAGCAGCATAACAAAAAAAAAAAATCTTAAAATAGAATCAGCTACTAACAACAGTTGGCCCGCCGCCTGGCTTCACAGCAGCAGCAAACAAGTAAGCTGTGATCATCAAATTCTAATCCCCACTCCCTCAAATCCCTAAAGTTGAAACCCCCCCAATTCCGCCGTTCTCCATCTACATCAAATAAACATACTCTGTTTCTGAGAATTCGTACCATTTTATAGTGATGAATTTAACGTTACACGCACATACAAATTCACCACTTTATTGCACAAGATATGACCCCATCAGACCTGCAAAACCCATTGACCCTAAAACCTCTCTTAAACCCTTGGCTGTCTCAAAACCATCAAGCATCCCATTCAAATTCAACCATGAATATCAAGATGAACAAAAGATTAAACCCCTTCACTTCGCCCAAGAATCCCCTAAAAAATTCGACCTTCCTGTCGTCGTTCACCGTTCAGGGACGATTTTGAGGTACTTTTGGGATGGAAACGAGATGCAATTAGTCTCTGTTGGCGGTGTTACCCAGTTTTCTATATGGAATTTTTCGAGTTTGGGCAGAGTTTGTGGGGTTGCGATTAGGAACTTTTTTCTTCCTAGGGAAGTGAATGAGAACTACATGGAGTATGTGAAGTGGAAATTCTTGCATAGAGTTTTCAGCTCTGCTTTGCAAGTTCTTGCTACTCAGGTACTACTTCTTTTAGCATTTCTTCGTTTATTGTATCTTCTGATTAGTGCTGTTTTACAATTTAGCCTCGGCACTAGCTGTTGATTTGAAACTCTTTCATCCTTTGGATTAAATATGAATCATTATTTCAACTTAACAGTTTATTTTTTCTTGTAATTTTAACTTAGAGCGTTTGAATTTATATGATCCTGGATTAAGTTTGAGACTGATCACGAGTGTGCATGTGCGTGAATGTGTATTGGTGTGAAAAATCACTGCATATATTGACTAAGGAAACTGTGATATCTGAATGGTCGTATTAGGCGATGTTTCGGGCAATAGGTATGGGTTATTCTCGCTCACTGCCATCAGCTGCAGCCCTAAATTGGGTTTTGAAGGATGGCCTTGGGCGGCTTAGTAGGTGCATTTACACTGCTAGCCTTGCTTCAGATTTTGATACTAATCTCAAGGTATATATTCTCACTTGGTAGTCATTGTGTAAATTATTGTAAGCCATTTTCCATGTTCTGGTGGTTAGAAATCCTTTTTTCTCTTTATTGAGTAATCTTACTTATCTTCAATTAATTTTGCTGATTCTGTTGTTTTGTTTTTGGCTGAAGAGAGTTAGGTTCTCAACTTCTATTCTGTTTAGCCTGAGCATTGGTGTTGAGTTGCTGACTCCTGCCTACCCCGCACACTTTCTTCTTCTTGCAACGATAGCCAATATTGCTAAGCAAATAAGCCTGGCTTGCTACTTATCAACTGGTGTAAGTTTAGAGTTACTGCTTTGATTATAAATTCAATATCGTTGTCAAAATTGGATGTAGCCGTGACTGACTACTCAAGAAGCATTATGATTGCCCCTTGCCTATGAAGTATGAACTTATCCTTTAGTTGGAAAGCATTATAAATTTAAAACGAGGCATATATCTACTTAAACAAGTTGAGTTCTCTATAGTGTGAGTGTCTTCATGTTTATACTTGATGATTATATGCTTCAGTTAGTCTAATTCCATAATATCATATGCCAATCATGTTCATCCCACCTAGTTTTCTACATGGTGACACAGCGTATTGTGTTGTCAGACTGCTGTTCACAGAAGCTTTGCCATCTCAGACAATCTTGGTGAAGTTTCTGCAAAGTCCCAGGTAAGCTTTGGTTTATCTGGAAGATATAAAAATATCTTTATTTTATTCACTTAATATGAAGAAATCTGATTCTTATTTGCACTTCAGATTCAAACAGTGTGCTTTGATAATGTCGGTCTTCTGCTTGCTGCAACCTTCAACATTTTGTTCAGAAACAATCAGAGGTTGGTGCTCGATCCTCATTTCCTGTTACTTTGTTGCAGTGTTATCAAATAGCGGATATGGCGGTGCCATGGCACTATGGCATGGCGTTTGGTGGTGGTAACGCCATAGCACCGCCATATTCGCCATTTGACAACATTGTGTGTGTATTGCATTTAGGAATGGGGCGTTATGCTAGAAACATGGAGGTTAGATTTGTATTTTATGCTTTATTAATTGTTTTAAGAGTTTTAGATGGTATATTTTTATTATTTTCTAATTTTTGAATTATATATAAATATATAAGTATTATTTTATTTATTTAATTATTGACCGCCATACTAATACGCCAGATCCCTGTGGCGGTTTTTAGGCGAACCACCATAAACCGCCATACGAGATTGATAACATTGCTTTGTTGTAATTTATGAATTAGTACAATTAATCTATTCTTATCTTATAGTATTGTAAAATTAACTTGATTTGTATGTGTATGTGTATGCGTTTATGTATTTTCCTTTCTTTGTTTTGGTTGAAAATATTCTGACTTGCTTTTTGGTTCTAATCTCTCTATGTTTAAAGATTGTTGGCAGTTCTACCATTTGTTGTATATCCTATCTTCTCCACCATTGACCTTTTCGGGATCTACCAATCGCTGAAACATGTTCATCTGCAAACATTGACCAAGGTTAGTCCTTTATATTGCATGAATATCTACTTACCAATTTTACTTCAACCTGAAGGTTGTTGGAGTTCTCATATAGTATCATTCTTGCTTATGCATTTTCTGCAATGCTCTCTTCTTTGTATCTTAAGGTGAAAAGGGGAAATCCTTTATCCATTTATGTAATCTCTTGTCTTTATTGTACTTTCTAAAGCATGTGATATTTCATGAGCTAGGACTAATTTAATTAAATGCTGGGATTAGTTCTTTACCTTAAGCTATTATGTTTTCCACTTGGAACAAAAATTATGTTGTAGAACATATTGCATTTTATAATCTACCTCAACAGAATTCAGGCATGATACAAAAAACTTTGTGCATTACTTTTTTGTGGTTCTAAAATGTTTAAGAAACCATCCTAACCTTGTCAAATGTTATTTTTGCAATTAAGCAAGATTTCTTAGTACATTCTATATTGTAGGATAGGCTTGAGTTGATAATAAAAATCTGGATCCAGCATAAATATATCCCTTCGCCAGCTGAAGTGAGTGAGAGGGAAGGCATTAATATCATATCAAGCAAAGGTAGATTTTTCTGCATAGTTACATTATATGATCTTGCTTTTTGAGCTGCCTTCTAAGTGACATTCCGATCAGGCAGGGAGCTGCTGCCTATTAGAGTTGGTTGCTTGAATCACAAGAGGAAAATACCAAGGCTATCGCTGATGACATTACGATCTTTAAAAGATAAAGATTTCTACTTTGTTTGCCTGGAGAACCACAGCAGAGGATCCAGACTAAAGGATGTGCGTATTTTAGATGGCTCTGGCTCTTATGCTGTCATGTTTATCTCTCGAATTCTGCTATGTGCCAATTTTCTTTACTTGACTCTTGTAATGCTAAATTGTGCTTCATCTATTTGCAGCATGGAATTCTTCTATCTATGCGGGAAGGGGCTCAAACTACAGATATGATAACAGGATTGTTGCAGGTGAACCGTCTTTCTACTAATCAAATTTCTGACAATTTATATCTTATATAAAAGTGGATATGCAAATTTCCATCAATTAATTAACATCTATCTTTTTAATGGTGTTATAGGCTTGTTACATTCGGGAGGGTCTCCTAGTTGACATGGCGGAATGGGAAAACGTTTTAGAAGCTTGCGATTTGTCAGATTCAGCGTGTGAATGGCTTACACTAATAAGACAAAGCAAGAAACGTGCAGAAGCGGATGTTAGTGAAATGGTGGAGAAGATGTCGAGACTGGGATGGGTGTGCAGAAATGTTCTTCTCAGCGCTCGGGAGCAGGCAAGATATAGTTTTATGGCTGATTGAGATATGTTATTTTCGGTGCTTCCCACACAGTGATAAAGGGAATAGGAAACTTAGTTTATTTTCCGTCCTCACAAAATACAAATTCCTAGGATTGGATGTGTTGATAAAGATAAATCATACACTTCCTCTCCAGAAATGTTGAACAAACTTTTCACATACCAAAGTAGAATACCTTAACCGCATCGTTTTATATGTCCTGTCATGTCATGTATACTAAAATAGTGAAGGTGAAAAAGGTCCCAAATAATCCTGTAGAGAATTTCATGAAGCCTGATTAAACATAGGACGTGCATGATCCTGCTCAGCCGCAGCAATCTTGCAGGTGGAAGCTCCGTAGAGAAAGTCTGCCATCTGCCGATAGGGCCGAGAGGGCAGGCGCAGTGGGGCTCGTGGCGCCTGCGTCACCTTCCATATCTTGACGGACTTATCGCTGCTGCCGCTATACAAGATATAGTTCCTTCCGCCGCCAATGCGCCAGTAGGCTCCCATCTCGTCTTCCGAATCTTCCTCCTCAGCTGCCAGACACTTGACAGGCCCACTGTGCCCCGTCAGCACCGACAGGCATACGTGCTCCCCACCGTCCCTCCTCCACACACACACATTGGTGTCCGCCGACCCGCTCAGCGCCAACTTCCCCACTGTCGCCAGGCACAGCACCGCCAGCTTGTGGCCCCGCAGCACCCCGCCGTGGCATAAAAAAGTCCCGCACTCCCAGTAGTTCACGAGGCCGTCCGACGACCCGCAGTAGAGGAACCTGCCGGAGGGGTCCACGGTCAGCGCCGTCACGGCGCAGTCCAGATTCAGCAGCGTCTGTGTCAGGAAATGCTTCGTCTTCCGCCCCACCACCTGCCTCCGCCACACCTTAACGGTGCCGTCCGCCGACCCCGTGAACACGAAGCCGTCGCATGCGGCGACGAGGGCGTTCACGGCGTCATCATGCGCCGTGACAGACTCGAGGCATTTGGAGTCGGAGATCCTCCATACCTTGAAGGTCTTATCCCAGGAAGCGGAGTAGAGCAAGGATTTGTCCTCGCTCAGGCTGAGGCATGAGATGGCGTCGATGTGCGCTTTTCGAACGTGGTTACTGGGATTGAAGGAGATCTTGATCATCGATCGCAAGGTCGGCATTGTGCCCACGCGCTTGTGGAACGTGGGATCCTTGCGCGAGGCCTTCCAGATTCGGATCTTGCCGTCCTGGTGACCGGAGAAGATCCGTTCTCCGGAGATGATGATGGCCTTAACGAGACCGGAGTTGGATTTGAAGCCGGAGAATTCCTTCTGATTCTTCCAGACCCGGATGCTCTTGCTCTCGGAGCCCGTGTAGAGGAGGTCGCCAGAGGCAGCAAGGGAGTAAATGTGGCCCTCTTTACGGATGAGGGAGCCGAGCAGACGCGTGTGATGATGAGATTCCAAGGAGGGGGCGGGGAGGTAGCGGAAGCTTCTCTGCCCCGCCCCCCGGAAGAGGAAGGGATCCGAACTGAGCCAGCTGGAGAATGTTGCCCTTTTTGGGGGGCTGGAATCTGAGTTGTTCATCATAAGGGCTCTCCCTCTCGGATGTTTGTTGCTTATTGCATTAAACATTCGATTCTAGAGAGAGGAAAAGGAGGGGATGGCTGCTATCGACCTACAACCAGGACCATTAGGATATCTTCTCTTTGCAAATTGTGATACTATCTCTCGACCTCCAAATCTCACTATATTCATCCTAAAATAGGCCGTCTATTTCTATCGGTTTTATCTTGTTTTTCATCTCGTTAAGGGGCAAGATAACTAACAAATTATTTTCAATTTTTGTGCCATTGATATATAAGTGAGTTATTTATAAAACTTTCATGCGTGGTCAGATAGTAAGCCCTCCACAAATAATTACTATAACCATACATTCTCCGAATAAAATTCAACCTGAATGGCCGAAATGTTGAAACACGTAACATACAAAGGCACGAAATATTTGATGAAACCATTCTGTGATGTGAAGTAACTTACAAAATGTATTCATTTAGATAAGTTAGTATACGATTCCTCCAAGCATTGGTCGAATACACTGAATCTATTGAAAATCTATTGACCAATATAGATTAGGAATGGAGCAAGTAATTCATTTATAACAACAAATACAATGTCTACTAAATTTTCTCTCAAGCACAGTTTTCTGTAGCAAAAAACGCACTATTGACTAGCCCGGTTTGCAGCAACGAGCTTCACTTTAGTAAGCCGGACCTTGACAGGAGGCGCAACGCTTGGTTTGAATTGTTCAAAACTGCAGATGATCTTGAAACCTGCATTTTTCTTTTCTTCAAGAATTCCAGTGAGCTTTCTACACATTGCGCAGCTGGAATGTCCTTCAATATAACAGGTTCCAACCTGTCAAAGACAAGGAAGAAAAACACAAAAAATTGAGGTAGGCATAATCACAAATTTCTGGTTTTTATACCGAGGTAAAAATGGTGAGCTCATTTGTTACTAACACTGTTGAAGTGGGCACGGTGAAGAAATTAGGTTGGGGTCTAAACAATAGCCACATTTTCTATGAAATACAGCTATAGGAGGTATAGGGAGAGGGTGGTTACAGAGAACAGGAAAAAGTGTCATCACTAACCCAGATTTTCTCGTCTTTCTTCTCTTTGACTTCTTCTCAACTTTCTCATCCTCAGAGTCCGATGAGAAAACTTTTCTGCACACAACATATTTGACAAGGTTAGGATCTTGTGAGATCACAACAACATACGATGATGGCATATAAAATGCAAGGAGGACTACAACGACTTTATACAAGGTAAGAAGACTTACTTCTCACGCTCTGCAAGAAGTTTGACAATGTTATCTGGTAGCATTCCTTTGTTAACTAGAGACTCTTCCCTTGTTTCATTTTCCATCTCATGTTCGGTGATATCTTTTTTGGGCAATGACCGTGGGGTCAAGTTTTTTGCCCACTGTCTGCGACGTTCTTTCCCTTCCCGCACTACCCTGCCAGGGTTCACCTTTTGTTAACAGCACTACTAAAGATCATATAGCATTGCCCCATTGCGTAGACATTTAAGTACATTAATTGTTACTCTCATGTAAGCATGTGAGCAAGTGCAATCCATATTATACAATTCTCAAAGATTGGGGCATAATTACATAGCTTAAACTTTGAAAAAAATCTATATACTTCGGCTACAAACAATATCTTCAAAAAAAAACTGGAAGCCAAGAACCAAGCATTAAAAGTTGTTGATGGTACAACATGCAAGAAATGACGAGGAACACCTAATGCTTAAACCATCCGAAATAATCTTATTCAGACAGAGTATGTAAATATTGAATTTTCTTCGCCAACATTATTCATTCGAAATGGCTATCAAGAACAACAATAACTCACATGTACAACCAGAGAAGACAAAAATATATCGTCAATCAGAGTAGTTAAAACACAAAGAAATACATAAATATATGTCAACCTGGGGTAAACCTTGTCGTCCCCAAGTCAAGAGCTCATTCAACTAAATTTCAATTCTCACTGCCTTCTTAGCAGGGTATAACTTTGGATAAGATAAAGATTATTAACAAAGTAGAGCCTGTATGTACATCAATCTTGCCTAGAACAAGAGCACAAACAATTTCAGCACAGACATAGCATTTTATTCCAAAAATCTGTGAGTTTAAGTAAAATTACCTGGCCTTATTTTCCTTTTGCACTTTTCTTATCTCTTCATCTTGTTGCATCCCCTAAAAAATAAAAAAAATAAAAAAGTTATAAGCGAATATCACGGTTAAAAAGAAGGATTCATAGCACGAGAATTAATCGAACCTGCTCGGAGGTGAACTCCTCCGGTGCATCGGAGTCGTAATCCGACATATTGCACCGACAGTTTTGAAGCACGACGGTGATTGAAACTTGGAAGTTTGAGATGGTCACAATTAGGGTTTTAGATTTAGGGGTTTTACAAATGCGGGCAGTCGCTAGCTATTGGCATTGGGCTTTTATTCCGTTGAAGTCCAATCTTAAAAATAATGCTACTGGCCACAGGCCACTGGGACTCATAATGGTATCGCATATTGAATTTTATGTGTGTGTATGTAAACATTTGTTCGGAATATTAATATTGATTTTATTTATACTTTGCTATCTAGTTTTTTTGTTTTCTGCAATTATGACATTATCATATATCAAATACTAGTAAAAATTTAAAATTAAAATTTAATACAAACAATACTATTAATCATATTTCGAGATAAATTAATAATTATAATATAATCAATAGTAAATACTTTATTAAGATAAATGTTAAATACATTAGTTTAACCTAATAATAATGTATAACAAATTACAAAAATGCTATCAAATTATTACATATATATGTGTTAATCTTTATTTCATGTTAGGACTATATATAGTGGTCTTGTGGTTAGACAGAATGAGGAAATCTTTTGCATTTTAAGAGTGCCAGTTTGTCAAGGGCCTCAAGGCCTTGTTCTCAAGGACAGTATTTTAGTATTCCACTTTCATACAACGGTTTGGCCAAAATATGCCTAAATTCCCTAGCCATGACTTCTAGGATCGACAACTTGATGAACTCTTCTTCCTTCAGTACTTGAATATTGTCCTACAACACGAGCATGAGGCACATTTGCTTCTCCCCGAGCCAGGGCATCAACATTTTCAAGCAGGTATTGTCGTGGGAGGCGGCCTATCACATTCCCTTCTTCATTACCATCTTTGTCCAGAAATGCAAAATGGGGAATACCCTCAACACCGAATTCATCAAGCTCTTGTTCCCACTTTGTATTATCAACGTTCAACATAACAAAATTCACTTTGTCCCTAATAGCAGCAGCCACAAGTTAGAGCAGGAGAGTAACTTTAATAGAAAAATTACCATGAGTTGCCATCCAACTCCATATATGAAATGAACATGTTTGAACTATCATACTTGGATGCAGTCATTCACACAAATTAAGAGGCCAGGTGTCAATGTAACCAAGGACTGAAAATTCAATAACCTGAGTGATTTCTTATCTCATGAAAACATAATATGCTGAGGCTGAAAAGACCTTTCTCAGAATCACCACATTTATGCCATAATTTTTACCAAATTCTGAAGGTAAAGGAACAACAAACAACACAGGCATCAAAGACGTTAAATTTAAAATAAAAAACTAGTACATCAAACAGCAAACAATTTAAATGGTGAAAGATACATATAAACAGTAGGTTAGAAAAACAATCGGATGGTTAAGATACACATACACCACACATATGCATTCATAAACGATTGTGATGTGCCAAAACATAACATGTAGGAGCCTTAAGATACTTACTTAAACTGTTGTTTAACTTTGTAGACATCCGGTGCTAACTCACGACATACTTCACACCAATCTGCATAGAACTCAACAACAGTGGGTTTGCCATTTGAAAGAGCCTGTACAGAGATAGGCAAAAGCAAAAGGTGATTGGTTGCAAACTCATGAGTCGAAGCTTCAAGTGCAGCTACTCACTTAAAAGAGTGAATTATTACTAATTCCTGAAGATATTTGAATACATCTAATCCAATCAGTCATGATGCTAGAGTCATGACTCATGAACCAAATTAGGGTGCATTTATTTATCATGATTAACATAAGATGCATGATTGAGTATTTGTATCCTCAATACTAGGATTTCTCCAATCCCAACATTCCAATGGGATATGAATCCAACCAAATTAGCTGAAATGAGAGAGATTACCATATCCCAAAGTTCCAATCCATCTTAGTAGTAAATTACTATGGATTACTACTATTTATCTATCTTAATCCTCACGAGCAAACGCGCTCATAAAATTAAAAGAAGAAACACAATGAATCTCAAGAAGTCATCAATACATGGAGCAATATGTTGCTAAACCTAAGAAGCAGCGATTATTTGTTAGAGGAGTAGGATAGAAAATAGGAATAGACCTCTTCATAGGGCAATGCTAAAGCGGAGAGATCCTTCAATGATGTGCCGCCAAAGTCCAATCGCGCAGAGGCGAACAATCCAACAGCCCCAAGCACAGAAGCCACCGCGACTCGGCGGTTGAGATCCTTAGTTGGATAGGCCGGCAATCCAGCGCCAGCCGACGAGGTCGTTTCTGTCGCTACGGCATCAATTGCAGATTCAGGCTTCTCCTACACAAAATTGGTTATCTTAGCGAAATAATCGGTGTTGGTCAGAGAGCGAGTAGCGAGAGACAAAATCAGGCGTACCTCCGTTGGGGATGGATCGGAATTGTTTTGGCAGAAAATCCTGTGACGGCGGAGATCAGTCTTCTGACAGTGTGAGGAGAAATTGACGAAGAGCGGCGGGTGGGGATGAGAGTGGAAAGATGAGGAGCGGAATTGGGGAATGGTGGTGGCGCTGGAGGTTGAAGCCATGGCGGGACGGGACGGTGGAGTTTGTGAAACAAAAAGGTCAAAGGTACTACACTTAGTTGCCGTCTAGAGTTGTACAGTACTATTTTGTGGTGGTGTGGAACAAGACACGTCTCTTAAACAACAACAGTATTGAAGTTTTTTACGTAAAGATTTCAATAATACTACAAAAATAACAATTGGTAATAGTACAAACTTTGATCAAATTTTATAATTTTAAATAAATTTAAAGTTAATTAAACTTAAAAATATCATAAACTTGATATTATTTAGCCTTTCTTAAAAACGTTTCTACATGTCTTATTGGGTAATTATGGCTTAAACAGAATTTAATATTTCTCCTATGACTGTTCCATAGTAGTGGAAGTATTTTTTTTCGGCACAAGAATTAAGAAAAATTGTGTTAAATGAGTTAACTAAATAAAGAATAATGTAGAAAAGAAAAAAGATGAAGAGAGAATAAAGTAAGAGGGAGTAAAGTGATAAGAAATGTGTTACTTTGGGAAATGACTCCACTGCTATAGAACATACCAAAATGGCAAAATGACTCCACTATTATGGAACAGAGGGAGTATAATTCTTTCCATATCAATATAACATGCAGTTGTTTTGTTCGAAATATGTTTTCTTGATAGTTCATTTTGTACTCTGTTCTCCTGAGAATATCACGCGTTTTATATTTGGAGTTTCATTTGGAGTTTTAGAGTAACACATAATATGCATTTCATTCATTTATTTTACTTTTATATCAAATTAATATATTTATAAATTTTTCTATCCAATACTGTAACCTTATTTTGGAAATATGTTTCTTGATATTCACATAGATTATTCATTTGACTTTATCCAGTGAACTTAACCTATTTAATTAGACTCACTTTACCAATCACATATTTCATCACTTTTTTGTGGAGTAATAAATGTGGATATGGTGGCAGTATTTCGAAGGAGACTGTACTGAAGAAAACATACAAAAAATCATTTAAAACTAAAATCATTTAGACGACTCTGCTGGGGATCGAACCCAGAATCTCTGGTTCCGTAGACCAGCGCCTTATCCATTGGGCCACAGAGTCCTGTATAATCTTAATGAACCAACGGAAATTATTGAAATTTTCTAACCATTTGACTCTTTTTGATTTATTAATAGCACTACTATCATATAAAAAAATTTATATAAACTCCCCCTACTGCATCCCTCAGAATTGGACTTGGTACTCTTCTGACCTTGAATGCCAAGAAGAATAGCAGTAGCTTATTTCGAAAGAGTAATGGGAAAAACGTTCTATAGCTAAAATGTTACTCCATTTGCTTTCTAAATTGAAAATAAAATAACAAATGGAAAATGGAGAATAGATAGTGGTGGATTTTGGGGCCGACACTATTGCATGTATTGGGGCAAGAATTTAAAAGGATAAAAATGGGTTGCGATGGATTTTGAGGACCGGTTTTAAAGGACAATACTGATGGATTTTGAGGACCGGTTTTAAAGGACAATACTGATGGATTTTGAGGACTGGGTTCAAAGGACAATGCTGCTAATGCCCTTATCGGTTTAGCAATGTGTTTAGGCTACCCTAAACCGACTAGGTCATTAAAATTAAACGTAACAGAAGGATAGATATGAAACCATAAGGTAGATTTCTTTTTATAGCCGGACATGAAATCTGCAAACCTTAAATCAGAAGCCGAATTACATTATCTTAAGGGAGTCCAGTTCATAAAATGAAACATAGATGCAGCAAAATAGTTGAAGGCAACATATAAGCATAGGGCTAAAACTATTCATTCTTCTCATTCGTTCCGGCATTGTTTGAGGTATCTATTGCAGGTTTCTTAGCAGGGCTTGATTCTGCAGTCGAACTCATCACGACTCGCTTGACTCCTCTTCCCACCACGCCTAGATGTGTCACTCCAGCATCGCCACTTGTGTGAGCTGTAGAAACAGCTGGAGAGTCTGCTCCAACAGTGGTGACAGTACCCATCTGCGATGAGCTCATTGCCGGTTCATTCTTCTCAAGAGCCCTAGCTTTTGCAGACATAATCCCACCCAGGATATCTGAGAGGATAGATTTTGGGTTTGAGACAAGCTGTTGAAGGTCTTCAAGCTGCAACCAAATAAATAACAGTTAATACAATGTCAAAGAAACTCTTCATGTGTGGACGACCCTGTCGTCTTACCTTCTTTTCTAGTTCCCCACAGAGACCAATCAGTGTTTCAATCTCTGACTTTTTATCAAGAACAGTTGGTCCTGTCTCAGTAGTGGCTGATGCTTCTGCTGGTAAGCTCTTTGCTTCATCTGAAAGTCGCTGAACTCTTGACTTGCAAACTGAAATAGCTTTTTGGCAATATGGAATAGCTTCTTCTGGTTTCGAACCAATTTCAAGACACAAGCATATCCTAAAGTTCCTGAATTCCAGTTAAGGAAGATAAATTTTAATTTTCTGGAACATGCTTGGAACAAAAAAAGTACTATATTTACACCTACTAATCAACTTGTAAATATACAATTAAAACAAGGATACAGCTCAGCAATAAGCCGACTATCAGGTTCAACCAAGCGCTCCAACATAGAGAGTGCCTTCAAGTAGTCACTCTGTGAAGTCTCAACATCCTCTGTGGACAAAGAAAAGGGTTCTATAATGAGCAAAGAGAGACCAAATGACCACTCTCTATTGGACAAAATGCTATAGTAACGATTGTTGTGAAAAAAGGAGGGAAGAAAGAAAAGGACCTCTTTCTAGAGCTACTTCTGCCAAAGCTGACAATATGTCCACCTTTTCTATTGTGTCACCTGAGCCCTTCTCAACGATGGCACGAGCAACATCAAGCATCTTCCAAGCCAAATCAAGGTCAGACTCATCCTCATCACCATCAGGTTGGTCTTCAGCATCACTCTCACTGTCTCCTTCATCTTCAGCTTTCACATCTAATTCTCATCCCAAGAAGTCATCAGCAAATGTACATACAAATAGTAATTAACTACTATTAGTAGCACATGATCAGATATACCCAGTAAACAAAATCATTATTTTGTCCACAGTAATTGGGGAACTAGGGCCCACAAGAACTATGTGAAGCTGCTATTGGTTAACACTTCTAACTAGGTCAATATTTTTTGGTTTTGTGATGTACATAACATATGTCAAAAAAAAGTAAGGTGACATAAATGTTACTCATGTCTTCTAACCATGAACTGGGCTAAATATCAGCAAATCTAAGTACAAGAACCACATTTTTCTTACGCACGTGCTCTGAACATGTATCAAAGCCAAAATACATGAACAAGCTACTACTTAAATGTCTAAAACTGTTACCCATGTTTAGAACAACAAATGTAAATAAATCTCGATATATCGTTTACAAACAAAATCTACTACGCACATATTCAGCAGCACAATTAGCTCACTTAAGTTAAACATGTCACATGATCCACATAGATACCCGTTGAGAACATGACCACACATTGAAAAGGAGCACAAACTGTTATTGACAATCCCTTTGTGATAAATTTGCATTTTCACCTTGCTCCACATTTTTTGCAGGTGAGGTATCTGAAGATTGGCCATTGACGTGAAGTTTTGATGAACTTTCTTTACTGGAATCTTCACGAGAGACACCCTCCTTTTTTGGCATAGAGCCCAGGGGATCAGACTCCTCTTGTGCTTTGTACAGCAGAGCACATCCATATTTATAGTAAGCAGCAACACACTCTGGAGCAAGTTCGCCAAATTTCGCAACCCTAAAACCAATTTTAAACCACATCCAAATTTCAGGCTACAGAAAAAAAAAAAAAAAAAAAAATTCACGCGAAAATGTCTAAATACTGTGGAATACGTATTATACTCAGTAAGCTAGAAATAAATTAGAGAAGAAGTCGCAGAAAATCAACAATAAAAGACAAACATAAACTCTCCTATAACTAATTAAGAAAATTGAATTCTCAAACATAGGAAAAGCCAAGTTCCAGCTCTAGTGCAAATATACACACATATATGATAAATATCACCTGATTTCTAGGGCACGGCTGTAGCAATCAGTGGCTTCGGCGTAATCGCCATCCTTGGCGGCTTTAGAGCCACGAGCCATCAACTCGTCGGCGAATTCCAAGGTCTGTTCTCGTTCATCGTCGTTAGGGACGGCGGATATTTTAGAAGCATTGTTGTTGTTGCAGGTGGATTCTGCGGGGGCACCACCATCGCTGGATTCAATCACCGCATTGACAGAGTTGGGGTTTCGATCGTCAGCGGGTCCTTGCACTCTGGAATCCGCCGCGCCATCTGCCATTTTCAAATTAACAAACAAGAAACTGGAAAAACCTCAATCAAACGGGAAATGTTAAGCAAACCCTCTGGCGCAAATCGATTGACAATTGAAAAATAATGACGAGCTTATATAAAAAGCTCCCTGGATGAAACGACATCGTACCATGTTTGTCAGGGTCTCTTACCGAAATAGGAGTATATAAGTTAGCTTCCTATATACAGAAAAAAAATGATTAGCAAAATTGATTTGGAAAATTATTCTAATGTGTTATTAGAGCATCTTCAATGCTATTAGGCCAGTCATAGGCCAGTCACTCTCTCTCCCTGCCACGTCAGCAGCACTAAAAATCCACCTGTCACATCAGATTTAGGCCAGCCATAGGCCAGACGCAAAAAATAATTCAAAATATACTATATTTACGGAATTAAAATTACGATTAAATTACGGAATTAAATTTACAAGACATATACGGGAAAATTCATTAATTGCATTTAAAAAGGTACATAGATAAAAAAAAATTACATTTAAAAAGGTACATAATAAAGAAAAAAAACTATCCCCGTGCAGTCCTCCGTGCCCACAACTCTTCAATTATATCCTTTTGGAGTTGAATATGAGCATCCACTTGACGCACGTCGGCAAATTCCTTGAGGCGGCCGGCTTCATCTAGAGGTACCCCACGTCGTACGTTAGGGGTGGCCGTTCTGTGGCTTGGACCGGCTTCATTGTCATTGGCCCAACTAGTCAGTTGTACGCCTTCGTCTTCGACGATCATGTTGTGCAAGATAATGCAGGCGTACATTATTTGGGATACGCATGTGACATCCCACAAACGCGTTGGACCCTTAATTGCCGCCCATCGAGACTGGAGCACACCAAATGCGCGCTCCACGTCCTTGCGCGCTGACTCCTGTCGTTCCGCAAAGTATGCCTTCCTTTCATCACTTGCGTGTCTGATCGTCTTCACAAAGACAGGCCACCTAGGGTATATCCCATCCGCCAAGTAGTAGCCCATATCATGCCGGTTGTCGTTGGCCACAAACGAGACGGCTGGACCGACGCCCTGGCACTTCTCGTTGAAGAGGGGAGACGAGTTCAGGACGTTGAGGTCGTTGTTCGATCCGGCTACCCCAAAATACGCGTGCCAGATCCACAGCCAGTAATCAGCTACGGCCTCGAGGATCATCGTGGGATTCTTTGACTTGTAGCCAGTCGTGTAGGGCCCCTTCCAGGCAGTCGGGCAGTTCTTCCACTCCCAATGCATACAGTCTATGTTGCCTAACATCCCGGGGAACCCATGCTTCTCCCCGTGCATCTGCATCAAATTCTGACAATCTTCGGGAGTAGGGCTTCGAAGGTACTGCTCACCGAAAACGTTCATCACGCCCTCACAGAAATACTTCAGACATTCCAGGGCTGTCGACTCACCGATGTGGAGGTACTCATCCCACATGTCTGCCGCGCCTCCGTAGGCCAACTGCCTGATTGCCGCCGTGCACTTTTGAATAGGGGTGTGGTCGGGTCTGCCAACCGCATCGTGCCTGAAGCGGAAACACAGATATCGACGCTCTAATGCGCCAACGATACACATAAATAACTCCATGCGCATTCTAAAACACCGCCGGAACATGTGTGCGGGAAACCGCGGGTTCTCCGAAAAGTAGTCGCCGTACAGCCGCTGATGTGCAGCGGCGTGATCCCGATCAATCACTGCTCGATGGTGGATAACCCGTGGAGGGCGAGGTATCGCCTGCTGTTCCACCCTACGCATGTACCGCTCCATCTCGCGGTTCATGTAGGCCTCCATAGCCTCGTTCATCCTCCGTTCGTACTCCTCAGCATCCCCACCACTACCACCACTGCTACCACCCGCGTTACTCATCGCTCGATGATGCTCTTGTACAGAAAGTTAGAGAGAGAGAAAACTCGTTAAAACAAGCGGTGCAAATGAAAATGAAACTAAAATCGCGTTTATATAGGTTTAAAAAAAAAAAAAAAAAAAATCGGCGCTGGCCGATCGGGCCGCCACAATGGCGGCCAGCGCATCAGCCAGCCACACGCAATCGGCTAGCCTTGGCCGGTTTTTCCGCCCAAACTCGGCTAGCCTACTCCAATGGTTCGGCTAGCCAGTGGCTAGCCTACCATTGGAGATGCTCTTATATGTCCCAATTCACCCTACCAGGAGTAACTTTTATTATTTAAAATGTTGATGCTTTATAAACGGTGCACAGATTCACCCCTCCTAAAGTCCTAAATTAATGTACTTAAAGTTATTAAAGAAACTTAAGATTCATACTTTTTTTCAGTTTTATATTGAAATCACCTATATTAGCATTTTCATATATTCTTTGAATGCACAAACATTTCTTCTTGGAGAACTGAAAATATGTATATCGACAATTACAAATGTTACATTAATCAATATATGGACTCATATTAAAGTTTGGTTTCAATGTTTCAAATATGTAGGACCCATGTTAAAATCCAAGACCCACGCTATTTACGTAGTCTCTCCAGTTTACCAACGTGAAATCTTCAATCGATAACCGCAACATGCATTAGAGTTGAGCCACAAAAGCTTTTACGCTCCCTTCCTCCATCGCAAAACAAATGTTGAACTTCAAATCTCCAATAGTTCGAAGCCCTTCTCCCTCTGGTGTTGGTCTTGTTGGAGGCAACAAGCTATAGTCATAGCATGTCACTCGGTCGTTTAAAACCTATATGTTAAATTTTCATAAACCCTCTTAATGCTTCATTTCCGAGTCTGAATTAAATCGATTGCGACACTCCCTAGATTTGTCCCTATAACATCCGACCAATGTCGGTTACGATGACCCTAATTTAGGCTAAAAACAAAGGTTTGGATTCCCTGATGTGCATTCAGCCACAATAGAAGTGCTATCACACACGAAAAATTATTTCATAAAAAAATTAAATAATATTTCAATAGTAATATAATTTATCAGTGTATTAATAGTGTGTATGCAACAACACCCATTGTTGTGGCTGAATGCACAACAGAAAATCTGAAAACAATCTAACTTGCGATTTCTTATTTTGACATGTGTTGACTTCAAGATATCTCAATTTTGTAAATCAATGGTGGTTCTCGTTGCCATCATGGAATTTCTCGTAAGCCTTAATATGAATATTTTTGTGTGATAATATATGCTTGTAATGGAGTTTTACCATCTATATTTTGTTCAATATTTTTTTAAAACACTAAAGGCATGTTCAGTTTCCTATTTTAAAATTCAGTAGATTTATATCTAAGTTAGAATTGAATGGAGATGGCCCACCAACTCGTGTTCATTATGTGATGTTTAGTTAGCATGGAACAACCACGGCTTTGATAATTTAAATAATTTATTTTAATGTTTCGTTTTAGACATTGACCAAATTAAACCCCGTTCAAAGAGGGGGAAAACAAAAGCGACGGGGGCAATAATGTAATCTGCACACCATTTCTGGGTTTGTGGGCCCATCCCAGTTTCAAAAACCAGCTCTTAGCCAAGATTTGTTATAGTCTATTTCAAAATGGAACAGTGCGGGCCAAACCTATATCTAGGGCCTTCAAGAAATTAGTCAAATAAACTGAACTTCAGATTGATCCTAGATTTAGTCTAATTATTGGTATTTCCAAGAAACTGAAGACATCAATTCGAACAATCTAGTTCTATAGCTTAGAAATTTTGTACTCTCACTACAATTATTTTTTTGTTGATGGAAGACATAGTAGCTCTACTTCATATGCAACCATTACCTATATAGTCTATTTTCTTAACAAGACATGATCGGTTGAGCAGTCATTACTCTTTGCGAGAGAGAATAATGAAGAGTTACTAATAATAGACTTGCAACATATTTATGCAATTATGCTTAACACTTGTTTTAGAATAGAATTACAAAGGGTAAGGAAAAATATCGACGAATATAGTAAGATACGAAAAAATATCAATGCATCACCAATCACCATAATTTTCTTGTATGAAAAATGAAGTAGCGCTTCAAGCTCAGATGTAGGACTCTGTGGCCCAATGGATAAGGCGCTGGTCTACGGAACCAGAGATTCTGGGTTCGATCCCCAGCAGAGTCGCTGCTATTTTCTCAGTTTTTGATGTTTACTTGTGTAGCAACGTTAATAACCTTTTAAAATCATAAAGGAGTTAACTTCTTTTAAGTGGGCATATAGCTGAATTTTAATTACTTTATGTGTCGGCCTATTAGCTCAGTTGGTTAGAGCGTCGTGCTAATAACGCGAAGGTCGCAGGTTCGAAACCTGCATGGGCCATAATTTGAATTTTTAATTTTTCTATTTCTATAAATGAAAATATGGAAAATGTCCACGTCAGGCAGAGGTTGAGTTGGACCAATGAAAGAAGCTGTTATCCTATCTCTTTATCTGTGAAACATGAGAGAACCATACAAAATCAAATTTATTTGAGGGAGTGGCAGTGGCACACTTCCTCTCCTCTCTAATCACCACAAAAATCATGGCAACGTCATCTTTACAGGCGGCCGCCACCTTGATGCAACCCGGCAAGGTTGGCCGTAGCAGCCTCCAGCTCCGCCCAGCCCAAGGCGTCACCAAGGCCTTCGGCATCGAACCCTCCGCCGCCAGATTGACTTGCTCTCTTCAAGACTTTGCTCACAAATGCACCGACGCTGCAAAGATCGCTGGTTTTGCCCTCGCTTCCTCTGCCCTCCTTGTCTCGGTATTCATTAACCTCCATCTTAATTATCCATATATTCTACGTTTTATGATCTGTTCCATGTTGTGTATTCTCATACTCTTTGGCTCTACTAAAAATATTTTGAACCATTCAAAATATCAATTAAAATCACTAATTAGTGTAATTTATTAAATAGATCTCGATGTTAATTGGATCCAGAATATGAAATTTATGAAAATGACTAGGCCAGAATATGAATATTGCCTATGGAGATAGTCAGTTCATACAAAGTGTTAATTGTAGTTACACTTTAATGATTCATGCCATGGAATCTAAGTTAATTAGACCGTAGGTATTTATGAAAATTATAAGAAATATAGTAATAGTATCTCATGGTGTGATCCATTGCTAACACATCAATGCAGTATTAAAAATGTTAATACGAAATTTCAACATAAACTTAGTTGATATTTAAAATATCAAACACAAAATTGAAGAAAAGTTAGCATTATAACGCACCCCTAATATGAAGGGAGCAAGCGCGGAAGGTGTGCCGAAGAGGCTAACCTTCGATGAGATCCAAAGCAAGACCTACCTGGAAGTGAAAGGCACCGGCACGGCCAACCAGTGCCCCACCATTGACGGCGGCGTCGACGCCTTCGCCTTCAAGCCGGGCAAGTACAACGCCAAGAAGTTCTGCCTGGAGCCCACCTCGTTCACCGTGAAGGCGGAGGGCGTGAGCAAGAACGCCCCCGCAGAGTTCCAGAAGACCAAGCTGATGACCCGCCTGACCTACACACTGGACGAGATCGAGGGCCCCTTGGAGGTCTCCCAAGACGGCACCCTCAAGTTCGAGGAGAAGGACGGCATCGACTACGCGGCCGTGACCGTCCAGCTCCCCGGGGGCGAGCGCGTCCCCTTCCTCTTCACCATCAAGAATCTTGTAGCTTCTGGGAAGCCGGAGAGCTTCGGCGGGGAGTTCTTGGTGCCCTCGTACCGGGGCTCCTCTTTCCTCGACCCGAAGGGCCGTGGTGGATCCACTGGGTACGACAACGCGGTGGCGCTGCCGGCTGGGGGGCGCGGGGACGAGGAGGAGCTGGAGAAGGAGAATAACAAGAATGTGGCGTCGCTGACGGGGAATATTACGCTGAGCGTGACCAAGAGCAAGCCGGAGACAGGGGAGGTGATCGGAGTGTTTGAGAGCATTCAGCCCTCGGACACGGATTTGGGATCAAAGGCGCCCAAAGATGTCAAGATCCAGGGCGTGTGGTACGCGCAGCTTGAGTAATGTTTGTAACTGAAAAGGGATGACTGAACTCCTTGGTGTATATTAACGTTATGATTTTCAATTATATGTATTTCGCACATACAAGTTTTTTATATTTTGAGGCCCTATGTATTTTGCCCATTTTTTTAATACTATTGTAGTACTAAGCCTTTCATCGTAAAGATAGAAAATTAGCTCATAACACGAACAAATAAAATAGGTGTATCTACTAACTGTAATTAAACATCTTCATTAGGTGAGATCAGTAGTTACAGAGATTTCACCCAGCTTCCTCAAATAGTACCAATTCTTGTACAGCAATAAACTTTTTACAGTAAAATTCTGAATTACTTTAATTCAGGGGAAATTTGAATCCTAGATTTCACTTGTGGAGTGAGTGAATTGATGAATATTTGATGATTTAATTGAGATCGATTTTTCTATATTTTTTTCATTTCCAAATTATAAGACAGATATCCTTAACAAAGTTTCCGTGGAAGGTAGTCTAACATCATTTCAATATATGAAAGGAACGGCATTAACAAATAAATAATTACTCCAATTTGGATCCTCAATAGTGAATACATCTGCCAAGAACTGCTGCTACCGACAATCCATAGATCTAGAATTCTTAACTGGTTAGCTAAGTGTATAGTATAAACCAAAATTGAAGAAGAAAAAAGATAAACAAAGAAAAAAAGGAAAAAAACAAGAAGCAAAAAAAGTCAAAGAGAAGAAACGGTTGCCGGCGGCGAACAGTTTTGACGGCACAAGGGGCAGGAACAGACGACAGAAAGCCACCTCAAAATGCAGTCATGATGGAAAACATGGCCGCAGGGGATCCGCTTAGCCGCCCCGCCTAAGCACAGCCCCTCCGAGCAAACTGCGCAGTCGCCGCCGCCTTCCACCGTCGGCAGCTGATCAAGCAGGCGGCTGGCCGCCTTAGCCTTTGATTCATCTTCTACTTCTTCACGGCTATCGATTGGCTCGTCCGCCATCGTCAACGCTGCATCGAGATCGAACATCTCATCAATAGCCAGCATGTTCATCTAACAATATTAAATACAGTTTTGAGATGTCAGCTGCGTTTGATTTCGTGATTGTTATATAGCCAGCGAGTCAACTTTAATAATTCATCACGTAAAAAGGCCGGTTTCATTTATCTCACGTTACACCCAAGTGGAGTGGGTCAACACTCAACTTTAAATATATTCATCAAAAGTTTTGGTTTTTTATGTTTCAGGACCTGGTTTTTACATAGTTCGTAGTATTAAATTTATTTCTTTGTTTAATCACTTGAGCAAGATATTGACAAGGTAATACACATAAACCTAGTTGTACTTAATTATTGACTTAGTTAATGTTAGATCAAGTCGCCCAAGGTAATACACATAAGGATGTATGGAATATACCATGAATATAAATTTTATATCAAGGTTTTGTAAAAGCTGAATTAGATTATGTTAAATTTGAGTGATGCTAATTTCAGTCAAATTATAAAATACATTTAAAACTATGTAAATATAGTATGTAACATAATTACATAATGAGTTTCTGAGTGTTTGTATGAACACGGAGTGTCGGTCAGAAACTTTACTTTGCTATATGAAGATCTACCAAACCTACCAAATAATGTAGGGAACAAAAACAATATTCCCTACGAAATTCTATTTGCAACTCTGCAGGCGACTGCAGCTACTCATTTATAAACCCAACTATATATTCAGTTCAAGAAAAACCAGTATAAAAAAGTACTCTTTGTCCAATTACAAGTGATTGACTCTCCTTTTTACAATGTCCTATTACAAGTGAACAATTTTTCTTTTTAGCAAAATATAATTCTTACTCTCTATTTTTTTGGTCACTCTTGCTGTATTTAATCTTTATTACTCTATTTTATTATCTCTACTTAAATCAATAAGTATCTCAAATACTACATGCTCTATATATTTTGACTAAATACGTGAAAAATGCTCATAGTTGACGTTTGCTGTCATAGCAGTTCTTTGGGCCCTGAAAAATAGGATCTGGAAGACTAATATTAATTCCCATTTCCCACGTTTAGTATATACCACTCCCTTCGTTCCATAGTAATGGTCTAATGGAGGCGTTTCTTTCCGATACGGAGATTAAGAAAAATTGTGTTAGGTAAGTTAAGTAAAGGAAGAATAAAGTGGAAAATGAAAAAGGTAGAGAGATAAAAAGAGAATAAAGTAAGAGAGAGTAAAGTAAGTGTGGAAAAATGTGTTGACTTTTACTAAAAAGGGAAATGACTCTATTACTATGAAACATACTAAAATAGAAAAATGACTCTATTACTATGGAACAAAGAGAGTACCATTCTACTAATCTGCGTTCCATATAATGCATTTTAAATAGTATATCATTATGTTTTTATTGGAAACAAGTATAGTCTCCTGTGGCGGAGCCACGCTGGGGCCTGGGGCCCTTGGGCCCCTCAGCCATTTTACCTTTCTCTCTATATATAATATATGAATCCGGCTATAATCAAGGATATTTCTAGCTCAGTTGGTTCCTTGTTCCGTCTACCATTTGTAACCTCCCAAGACTCCTTAAGCGCAAATTTTGATATTTTTTATTTATTGCTTTTATATTTCTCTTTTATGATGAATACCCTATTATATTATAATATTATATGTTTATATTTATTCTCTTTCATTTTGAAACTGTAATCTATACATATTTATAAATAAAAATTATTTTATTGTCCCATAAATATGTAAACACTACTGTAATACTAACATCGTTAATTTTTATTTATAAGTTTTGTTGATTTTCTCACAACTAGTAATTTTTTGTAATGAATTTCACACACTAATATTTATTATCTTTACAATTTAAGAAAATAAATTAATTCACATTGACTTTGTCCATGTGTTTATAGGTTCTATTGTCCATGTTTTACTTATTTTCACTATATATATATTCCCCTCAACGATCCCTCAAGCTCGTATTGCTTATGCGGCAATGCCTCATTGGTTTTGGACAATATTGATAGTTGATACTAAAAAAAATTGAACAATTATCGATCAAAAATTTGGACCCCTCACTGATAAATTCCTGGCTCCGCCACTGATAGTCTCTACGTCTTATATGAATAGAGATATTTATTTTTTTATGAAGTTTAAAAAAAAATGTTAAATAGATGATAAATAAAGTAAAAGAGATGAACATATAAAAAAAAGATTATTTTTATCAAAAATAAAAATAACTTAATTATATTAAACTTTCTAAATAGAAAAATGAGATTAATAATATAAAATGAAGAGACTATATAGTTTGTCCATCTAAGATTACAGTGAGGTGATTCATCTTTAGCCGACATATTCTGCAAGACTGTAATGCAAGGTATAAGTCAATTTTAAAACAATACTCCTTTATAGGAATCCGCGGTACAACTTAGCAAGCAACTCCACCAATAAATGGAGTATATCCCTAAATCGTGACGGTGATATGCATACATGGATTTATTTTTAAAAATTCATACATGAATTTATACTCATCCAATAGTGGATTTTTTAATTAACAGTTATTCGAATACTCTTTCCATTCCTAAAAAAATCGATAAACATATAATTGACATAGATTTTAATATACAGTTAATAAAATATAAGAGATATGAAAAAATAAAAGAAAGAGGAAAAATATAGTGGAATGAATGTTAGTGGATTGTGGGATCATGGATTATTATTTGTTTAAAACTTTATATATTTAGATTTTGTCTAATTTTGGGGGATGGTCTAAAATGATAAAACTAGTCTATTTTTTTGGGACAAATGGAGTAAATAGTAATAGTACATTTTTTTATATTCCTTCCGTCCCATTCTAATTGAACCATTTTTCTTTGTAGGATGTCTCACTCTAAATGATACTGCATTTTTAAAAATGAAAACATCATTCTTTCTATTTTTTTATTCTGCCTTATTTATTCTCTTCACTTAACTAACAAAATACCACTACAGAATTCTTGTGTTTGAAATAAAAATGTTTCACCTAGAGCGAGATAGAAGAACAAACATTAATTAACATTTAGGTTGTATTTGACATAGTCAACGGTGTCAAATCACAGGCAACATCACTCGTAGATAATTTTCATCACCACTTGCATAGCACAAAAGGTTCGTCTTCCACTAGGTTCCCACTTCCGCATGCAACAATCAATCATCTTCAACTCGTTGTGATATATCCATTCATATTGTAAGGGTAATTATTTGAACATAGTTTTGGGCAATGACTACTATTGCCAACCAGGACAAGAATCGGCCCAACGCAGAAGAATTTGTGCAAGAGAAAGAGCAACCACGTTGCCAAAGATATCATCCTCAGTCCTGACGAGGAACCCTACAAAAATTTATAATGTAGATAAAAACTGAAACGCAATTATATGCGTTGGAAATTTTTTAAAAATACTAACAACAATTTATGAAACAAAAGAAAACGTCCATAAATTAAACACAAATTAACTTCATTTTTTGCTTTTTCAGGATGCTTCAATTTCTGTCATTTAATTTTAGTTGGGATACCAACGGTAATAACGTTTTTCTGAAGCACTAGTGTTATATTTAGAAACACAATTAACGTCCTTAATTGCATTAAAAAATGTTCATAACGGATTTTTTTGTTGTTGTAGTGGAAGCCAAACGAATCCTAGCTTTCATGTTTTCAGCGAGAGGAAGCTAAGAAATTTCTAAACTTGTACATGCTCGTTTTGGGGATAACCAAACAATAAAATTTTCCTATGTAAAAAATCACAAGGCCAACCGTTCAATCCCTACCGTCCCCGTTTTCTTCTCCTGGAAATAATAATATTGTAACTAAAATCATGGTGCAAATGAAGTGGTGCTATAGGTGATGTTTGGTTGTCATAACTCATTATCATATCATTATCTAATTTGGATTAAATTGAGAGATTATTTTAACTAGTGTTAGTCTACGCGCTATGCGCGACACATAATATTTTTGTTCTATTAATTAGATATTGTGAATAAACTAAATAAAATAAAATTAATATCATTACATAAAATAAAAAAATAAAAAAATATAGTATAATATGTTAAATAATTATACATATAAAATTAAATAAATTCTAAACTAAACCAACATAAAAATATTTATTAATTACGACACTTATAGGTCTCTACAGCGAAAAAAATATTATCGTTACAACAAACATACTTCAATACTAAAATACTATCGATTGGTATAAAATATTTATGACTAGTACATAACTAAAAAGTATAATGAAGACAATGATATCATCATTAAAAGATAAAATGATGTACAAATTTAAAAACACACACATATAAATATTAGAACAATAAAACAATACTACCTCCGTCCATCAAAATTTGTCCCATTTTTGCATTTCCGTCCGTCCCACCAAAATTTGTCCCATTTCACTTTTACCATTTTTGGTAGTGGACCCCATATTCGACTAACTCATTCATACTCACATTTTATTATAAAATTAATATATAAAAGTAAGACTCACAATCCATTAACTTTTTCAACTCACTTTCCATTACATTTCTTAAAACCCGTTCCGGGTCAAAGTGGGACAAATTTTGGTGAACGGAGGTAGTAGTTCGTAAGACATAAAAAAACTTAGTATATGTGAACAGCCTAAATTGTACAATAATAAGAATAGCAAAATAAAACAAATATAAAATAAAACACAAACTCCAATATCCCGCTGACTCTTCCCCAGCCTTATTTTCCTCCTTAATCTCCAAACTAATGATTTATGCATATGCGCGAAAACAAAGGTGATAGTTTATCATCTTTGTCTTCTTTGCTTCCTTTTGTCATTTCGTTGTTTTAGGTGTTTTCTTTTCATGAAAACTATGGAGTGACGAAGTTGGAGACAAATATGTAGAGTAGTAGCTTCAAAATAATATAGATAGTCAGAAGCTCATGTAATTTCTATATATGTAAAAAGAACTATTATAGCATGGACGGAAAAATTAAAACAAAACTAAAATAATAAAACAAACTAATACTAAGAAAAACTTAAAAGATGAACTAACATTACCGAAACAAAATAATATTATATAAATGTACTACTATAGGTAAAGAGTGATAACCATACCGATGTAGTACTAAAAAAAGAACTATTATAGCATGGACGGAAAAATTAAAACAAAACTAAAAAAAAAAATAAAACAAACTAATACTAAGAAAAACTTAAAGATGAACTAACATTACCGAAACAAAATATTATATAAATGTACTACTATAGGTAAAGAGTAATAACTATACTGATGTACTACTAAAAAAAGAACTATTATAGCATGGATGGAAAAATTAAAACAAAACTAAAAAAAAAAAACAAACTAATACTAAGAAAAACTTAAAGATGAACTAACATTACCAAAACAAAATAATATTATATAAATGTACTACTATAGGTAAAGAGTAATAACCATACCGATGAAAATTCTTCTTTTTGCAGAAAATTCGTGATGTAATGAGACAAGACAATGAAGAATAAATTATAACCTAGCAAATGATACATATTTAAAGAAAAAAAGTTGAAAGTATTACATAAATTCCTTGGGACCGTGACTTGAATCCTTGTTCCCTGCATAAAAATAATAATCAATGTATGATTTTAGTTTTGGTAAATGACTAAAAAATGGTAATAAGCTAAGCAAAGACATGAATACCATCTGATCGTGGAACACACACGCCAATGAGATTACATTAGTTTGTCCACAATGAATTTATAAACACGCACGCACCTCACTCAAATTACTGACTGTAGATTGTTAAGGAATGTGAATGCCATGATGTGAACAAATATTTATTTTTGCCGACAATTTGTGATGGAGTGAGGAGAGAAATTGAAGTAATGAAATAGAATCTTGCAATTGATACATATTTATAGATATAAAGTATTGGAAAAGAATTAGAAATGTGGCGGTTACAAATTAATAATTTGCATGATTACACCTCATTTTTAATTAGTATTTAAGTTTATGGAATAAGACGTTTTATTCTTATCTATACATATATAAAAGGCGAGTTTTGGCCTTCTTTTAAAATGTTTATAAATTTTGTCCTTATTCCAGAATATTTATAAGTTATGGGATCAATTTAAATATTTATGGAATAACTAATCACCATATTATATTTATGTATATTTATTTTACATTGTAAGTTACTTTGGCAATTATTTTGATGATTATTAGTCTCACTCAATTTAGGAGTTACTTTGTTGACTCATAATATTTAATTGGACAAAATATAATTGTTCCTTATTATTTTGTAACCGCCACATTAATGATTCATTTTCAATACTTTATATCTATAAATATGTATCATTTGCAAGATTGTATTTCACTTCTTCATCGTCTCCCCTCACTCCATCACAAATTTGCGGCAAAAGTAAAGATTTGTTCACATCATGAAATTCGCATTCCTTAATGTCTACAGCCTAACAATACTTCGTCAGTGATTCAAGTGTTGTGCATGCATATTTATGTTCATTAAATGTGGACAAAACAATGTAATCTTCTTGGAATATGTGTTCCACGATCGGATGGTATGTGTCAGTGCTTAGCTTATTACTAATTTTTAGTTATTTATCTAAAACTAAAATCATTCATTGTTTATAAATATGTATCATTTGCTAGCTTATAATTCATTCCTCATTGTCATGTCCAATTGCATCACGGATTCTTTGCAAAAGGAAGAATTTTTCTCGATATGGTTATTACTCTTTACCTATGGTAGTACATTTATTTGAGATTAATTTGTTTCAACGATGTTAGTTCATATTTCAGTTTTTTCTTGATGTTAGTTTGTTTTATTTTTATTAGTTTTATTTTAATTTTTTTGTCCATACTGTAATAGTTCTATTTTTACAAATATAGAAATCACATAAGCTCTGACTATCTATAATATTTTGAAGCTACAACATTACACATTTGTCACCAACTTCGTCACTTCATAGTTTTCATGCAAAGAAAACACCTAAAGCAACGAAATGACGAAAGGAAGCAAAGAAGACGAAGATCATAAATATCACATTTGTTTTTGCGCATATGCATAAATCATTAATTTGGAGATTAAGGAGGAAAATAAGGTTGAGGAAGAGTCATCGGGGTATTGGAGCTTGTGTTTTATTATTTATTTTATTTTCTTTATGTTGCTATTCTTATTATTGTACAATTAAGATTGTTCACATATAAGTTTTTTAATGTCTTACAAACTATTGTTTTATTGTTCTAATGTTTATGTTTTATTTGTTTTGTACATCATTTTATCTTTGTATGACGATGTTATTGTCCTCCTTATACTTTTTAGTTGCATATTTAATATTTTATATCAATTTAATATTGAGTATTTTAATACTGAAGTATGTATGTTGTAACTATAAGTGTCGTAATTAACAAATATTATCGTGTTATTTAATTAAAAAATTATTTAATTTTATATCTATAATTATTTAACATATTATTGTATATAGTACTATATTTTTTATTTTTTAATCGTATGTAATGATGTTATTTTTAATTTATTTAATTTATTCAAAATATCTAATTAATAGAACAAAAATATTATGTATCGCGCTACATAGCGCGTGGGCTAACACTAGTATATTAAAAGTCCAAGACCTAGCATTTAATTAGTTGACATGGCCATGAGAAGGAATTAGTTATTACATAAATATTCAAATCGATTTCATAACTTATAAATATTCTAGAATGGGGACAAAACTTATAAATATTTCAAAAGAAGATCAAAACTCGCCTTTTATATACATACAGACTAGTTAGAGGGGGATGATTATGATTCATTATTAATTTATTATGTATGATTATCTATCTAGAATGAAATTGTGAGAATCAGTTTCATGAACCAAACATAATATATATTTAATTATGAGATAGTATTAATTTTCAAATCAAACAGGTTCTACGTGTATATATTATATATTATTAGATTCAACTTAGTTTGGATGGGGAAGTAATTTCGTGGAGTCTGAATATACAGAAGAACACTCAAGAATGTTGCCTTTCCTAAACGAATTTGGTGAATTGTCATTAAGAATTTAAAAGGTGATAATTGCGATTCTCTATTTTTTACTTTAGGTGTTCCCCTATCAATTTTTTATAATTTAATTCTCTCTCGTTTTTTACTTTAAGTTTAAACTTTAAAATTGTGCATTTGGATTCGTTAATCCAAACCCAAGGATGCATCATTCATATACAATAGTGAATAGTAAACAAATCAGATGCTTTTCAACACTAACCCATTTTTGTAACCTAAAGTAATAAGGAATAATTGGTTTAAAACTTACCCAAGAAGAAGAGAATAAAGTCAGAAATTATAGCACCAAATCAAATTATAAATGTCGCCCTCTGCAGGCACATTACCATACACAAAATTATTTCAAGAAACAGTGGTTAAATAAAAAGGCTACAGAAAAGATGAGCTGTTGCATACCAACGAAATCAACAACCGAGAGAAACATTTCTCAGCAAGCATCAAATCCTAGTCTTAACGTAAGACGCGACATTCTTGTGAGAATCCCAGAATGCAAGGTTATTCTGATGAACGAGGGCGAAGCCGGGCAGCTTGCCGCGGGCGACTTCGAGCTCCAGTGGATATCAGACGGCGATGTAGCGCTGGCCGCAGCCGTGAAGGTCGGGGAGAAGCTCCAGTGGCCGCTGACCAAGGACGAGCCGATATTGAAGCTCGACGCTCTTAACTACCTCTTCTCGCTGCCGATGAGCGACGCCCAGCCTCTCAGCTACGGCGTGGCGTTTGCGCCTGAGACGAGTGGCGGACTCTTGGGGCAGTTGGATGCGTTGCTGGCCAAGCATTGCTTGTTCACCGCTGCGCAGAAGAAGAAAAATGTTGGCATCGATTGGAACAAGTTTGCGCCGGCGGTGGATCAGTATAACACTTTGTTGGGCCAGGCTATTGCCATAGGCACCGGCCACGTTATTAGGGGCATCTTCAAGTGCACAGAGGCTTATACTAGTAAGGTAGCTATTTTATTTCATAGTAGTATATTTTTTATCTAGTAGTATTATTTTTTTCAAAAATGGTTACACATTGTACACAATTATGGCATGATGCTATTATTGTTGATGAAACCGTACAGGTGCAGGAAATAGGGGAAACAATCCTGATTCCCAGAGTTGGGGAGAATAACGCAGACCAGCCTGAAAAAATCAGTGACAGTGGAGCAAACCAAAACAAGGCATCCCTCAACAAAGCCTTGATACAGTATGTATCTTCTGTCACAATAGTCAATGAAAATGAAAATTCCAAATTTTATTACTCCTAATACTTTGTGGCAGCGCAAAGAAATTGACAAATATGACATATAAAATAACCAAGACCATGGTTGATGTGATCGACGAAGCTTCAGAATCAGTTAGAGAAGCGCGTGTGGCTTCCATTAATGCAGTTAGTAAGTTCATTTCAGTTCAAATTAAGCCTACCCTATATTCTGTATAACCTTTTTTATCTTAATAATTTCTTGTGTTTAGTTGTATTTGAACTATGTTGTGAATCCACAGAAATGTTACTAGAGGCAACTGAAGCCGCTAGGAATGAAGCAATCGAAGCCACCGCGGGCGCTGTGCAAGACGCTGTCACTCGTAGGTAAGGAAGGCAGTCGAGATCTTCCATTCCTATTAGTAATAGTTTTTCATCTTCGGATTATGCCATAATAGGTGCGGAGAGAGAGCTGGGAAGAGGACGGAGCACATATTTGAAATTGTAGGGAATTGTGCCTCTACACTTTGCAATATATTCAAGATAAGAAAAGCCGTAGTCAGTTGTTGGACTGCTATATGTTGTTCAAAGAGCAACAAGAAGATGGACTGACAATTTGTATACTTCATCCCATTTCTATATTTCATTCATGACCATTTATATATTGTTGTATTAACCATTCATTGAGGATTTAAAAAAAAAACATATGTAAAATAATTATATCATTAAAGATACTTCAGAGACCAGACCTGAAAAAATACCTTTCTAGCTAGTTTGAAAATATTGCGGATAATGTATGCATCAGTTTATGTTTATATCTATTCCAAGTTCAAACTAGTTTCAGATCGTATAAGGTACTCTAATACATACCGGTATGCACTCATAGTAGTATCATTTTCCTTGTCAACCAATTCGATCAAACATGAACCTCTGTGATCTGTGACTTCTTAGGATATTATATATGCATTGAAAGTACTTGTGGATCCAGGATATATGTTACGACTACACTTTGCTAAGTCCTATACCAAGATCCTGGAAACCGTGACTAGGGGGTGAGGATTAAAAAGAAGGGATGGAAAGGGGAAAGATAAATGGATCACTTGTACATTTAAAGATATCAAATAAAAATACTTGGACAAAATACATTCGATCGTGAAGACTAGAGTTAGACGTTCTTACAACACAAATTATAAAAAAAAAATTGTGAATAAAAAGTGACAAAAAAGTAAGTGTTTTAGCTATATATTTTAAATCTGATTAATTACATTTTATTAAAATTAGATAACAAATTTTTAATACTTTATAGTGCTAATTATATAACTACAATTTTATAAAGAATAATTTGATAAGAAATCTGTCATTATTCATTCGTTTTGCTGTTATATTATTATTTTATTTGGTAGACAAAATATACACTAAATATATAAAGACAATGAAATTACACTAATATTTTAAAATTTTAAAGACATGTCCTTAAATAGATGCAATAAAAGGGGAGAGATGAAAAAATGATTGTCCATCATAAATATGTGGATCCTATGTTGCCATTAACAAATTATGCTATGCACATAATTATCAAATTGTCCTTATATAGGTGTAGGACCGTAGGTAATACAGAACTTCAAGTGAGAGATAATAAAATATATACACAAAAATAAATTGAATTAAAAATAAATTATAATGTATTTAGATCACATTATGGAAATATGATTGATTTTCCTAATTCTAAGTGTGTTACTCCCTCCGTCTTATAATAAGAATCATATTTTGCTATTTCAATACGTTCCACAATAAAAATCCTATTTTAATTTTATCATAAATAGTAAATAGGCCCAACATTCAACCAATTTATTATTATAAAACTAATATATATAAGTGGGATTCAAATTTCACTAACTTATTCAATCTTTTTTTTTATATTTCTTAAAACCCGTGTAATAACTAAATAAGACTCCTATTGCGAGACTGAGAAAGTATTTTAGTTGTAAATTTATCTTGAAAAGTTATGTATAAAAGTTTTCACTCTTAAGATTTTCCTTTTTCTTATAGTAGAAATTAATTTCACGATTTCATATTCCTTTATTTCACTATAACAAAATATAATATTAATATATTATCGATTAATATAATACTATTATTAAATAATATTGTCATTTCAATATTAATATAAAAATATGAATCGTAATATATAATATCATCGTGATCTATATTAATATGATACTCTATTAATATAATATGAAATCACCCTTTTTGCTGCAATGATACTCTATTATTCTTCTTTGTAGTAAAAGAAGGAATAATATAACATGAAAATTTGGCAATAGATAAAGACCGAAAAGAAATGATAGTCACTAGGGGTGTGGAAAAAACTGAAAATCGAATATCCGAACCAACATTTTGAAATTCGATTCGATTTTTTCGGTTTTTCGGTTCGGTTCGGTTCGGGCAAAAAAAAAATCCAAAAACCCTAATAACTAAATTATATTTTAAATATAATATTATATACTCCCTCTGTCCCTGATTAATTGTCACTCTTTTCCATTTCGGTTCATCCCTCAATAATTGTCACACTTCATTTTTATCATAAATGGTATGTAGGTCACACATTCAACTAACTCACATTTTATTATAAAACCAATATAAAAAAGTGGGTCTCACATTCCACTGACTTTTTCAACCAACTTTTCTTTACATTTCTTAAAACCCGTGTCCAGTCAAAGATTGACAATTAATCGGGGACGGAGAGAGTATAATATGTATTATATACATTCTATTAATTTTATATTTTATATTTTATATTTTATTTTTAGTTTTTCAGTTTTTAGATTTTTTTCGGTTTAATTCGGTTTTTGAAGTTTGGTTTTCAGTTTTTCGAGTTCGGTTTGATTTGAATTTTGAACTAAATTTGGTTTTTTGATTTTGGTTCCGTTTGAGTAAAAAACTGAAGCAAAATCCGAATGGTAACCCTTAAAAAGTCACAATTTACTTGGTCACCGAAATTAACAATGAGTAGTTGGAGTCAACTTGCTCAATAAGCACAGAATAAAGTTACAAATTATAGCATAAATCAATTAGACAATTACTGATATCCAGTTACGTACATCTCTGCACTTTATATATATTCTCAATTGATTAATTAGTTTTTGGAATCGCCAAAGAAGAGATTAACTGCTGCAACCCAATGGAATCAAGAACTCAAGTTCCACAACCATCAAACCAAGAAACATCAATCCCAGAAAACAACAGCAGTTTAATTGTGAACGTAAGAGACGATGTTATTATGAGAATCCCAGAATGCAAGGTTCATCTCATGGACGAGGGAGAAGCCGTGGAGCTCGGGGCCGGCGACTTGGAGCTCCAACGAATAACCGATGGCAACGTGGAGATCGCCACCGCCGTGAAGGTCGGGGCGGAGCTGCAGTGGCCGCTGACTAAGGACGAGCAGGTGGTGAAGCTGGACGAGACGCATTACCTCTTCTCGCTGCCCATGAACGACGGAACGCCTCTCAGCTACGGCGTGGCGTTTGCCAGCGGCGGTCTGGAGGAGTTGGACGCGTTTCTGAGGGAGAATTGCTCGTTCACGGCGTCAAAGAAGAAGAGAGATAGTGATATCGATTGGAAGGAGTTTGCGCCGGCGGTGGATAATTATAATAGCTTCTTGGCCAAGGCTATTGCTGGTGGCACTGGACACGTTGTAAAGGGCATCTTCAACTGCAGCAATGCCTATTCTAATAAGGTAACCATCCATACAAAATACTACTACTATGCTCATATATATGTAGTAAATTTATACTTAATTTTAAGAAATTGTATTCAATGTCGAACTAGAGACCAAATCTCAGTCATCCATTTTGTATCGATCACAATCCAAAATTCATGGATGATGAAAACTTGATGATTCTATATATTTTGCTTATGAAAACAATGGATGGTTGACAATGACAGGTGCAGATCAAAGGAAGGGAAACAATCCCGATTGATGCAGTCGAGGAGAAGAACATAGAAGCACCTGACCAAATTGTTAGCAATGGAGAAAAGAAAAAGAAAGGCGCTCTGAATAAAAGCTTGAAACGGTATATATGTGTCTTTTAATTGTCACAATAGTTCATGAAAATGAAAATTCAAAAAATTTATTGAATATATGTATAACATGGCAGGGCGATGGAACTATCGAAGATGACAGAGAAAATGAGCAAAGGTGTGCTTAATGTAGCTGAGAGTGGTTCCGGTTCAGCGATGGCACCAATTCTTCAGTCCCGAGTGGGGAAGGCCTTCTTGTCTACGATGCCAGGCGAGGTTATCTTGGCTTCCCTTGATGCAATTAGTAAGTTCATTAATTCCTAGTTTTCTTGTAGTATTTATTTGGTTCTACAAATTCAAATGAGTTTGTGAATGCACAGACAAAATAACAGAAGCAGCTGAAGCTGCTGAAAAGCAATCAATGGTAGCAACCTCAGGTGCGGTTAAAACAGCCGTCACCAATAAGTAAGCCAATGCTAGTTACCTTTGTATGGAATTCCAGATCTTCTATGCATTCTCCACTGTGTTTACGACAAAATATATAGGTTTGGAGAGAGCGCTGGAGAGGCGGCAGAGACCGTGTTAGCTACTGCAGGGAGTTGTGTAGGCACTGCTTGGAATGTATTCAAGATAAGACAAGCCATCAACCCTGCCGGCTCTGTATCGTCAACAGCAGTGCTAAAAAAAGCTGCTACTAAACCTCTTATGAAATAAATGTGTGTATGTAACAACCATGACAACAATCTGGAGTTTCCAACAATATATATATAACAACCATGGTAATAGTATGGAATTGCCAACAATACTTATCAAGCACTTGTATCAAATGGATATACTTATACCAAACACAAATTATCAAACAACCGAGTCTCAAAAGAAATACAAAAATAAACTTGCTTATTTGCGCATCGGAAACAACTAAAACATATGAAAACATGAACCTTCGAGAGTAAGACATAACATGATTAAGCCAATTCGAATCAATGTACTCCACTTTATCACGGCTCAACCTTTAAATTTAGAAATGCATGCACGACTCAATGAAAACATTTTGTGAAACACACAAATATAGTTTGAAAATTTTGTCAAGCCATCAAGTAACACTAGGGAGTTTTTCTAAAAAGGTCCAAGCTTACTAAAATTCTATTACTTAAAAGTTTATCAGATCAAACTAAATTTTTTCTGTAATTCGTCATATCTGAACATTCTTTGTGTGCCGGAAAGGTGGCTACCTTCCACGGTTACCCGACCGACCTACCTGCTCGATGACGTGCAGTCCACGTATACATTAGTCCGAGCATGGATGATCCCCTTCTTGGTAACCGCATTATCATCTTTTGACATCGTCAAACATAGGCATCACATAAAACAAACCTTCTTTAATGAACAAAAAACTTGCTTTCACGTTTTCAAGAAATATAAACCGTATAACTCATTGAAAATATTTTATTGTTTTATCCACACTAGAGTGTAGAATAGAAAAGCCCACCTCGTATGTTTCCAACTTCTGTAATAATTCTCCACCCTGAAGTTATGTACTTTGCGATCTCCCTTCTCGCGTAATAGTGTTAGGATTGGTATACTGAAAAACATGTTTCGAGCAGGTTGCACAAATTGCATTGCTTATATAAAATAAGTAATTTTATCGTATTATTGACATGATCTTGGAAATTTTTATCTCTCTGTGTGTGCGCGCGCGCGCGTGCAATTTTATAATTATTTGGAATTTTAAATATCTATCTAGATATGACGTTCGAAGTTCAAACTTAAAAGGAATTGAAATTATAATCCAGTTCTAGATCTAAATATTTGAAGCTACTTTATTAATTTTTTTAAGTACTAAACATCAAATTTAGAATTAAATGCTTTAATTCTAATTCAACATGCTGCAATTTGAAAATACCGAAAGGAACCCAATTCCAGTCATGTGCCTCTTAAGAAATGAACCATTTGTTGTGATTCACTTATTATTGGATTTATTGGTAGAGGTATTGCATTTATTTCTTTTAAAATTATTTTAATTGATTTTTGTTAAGGATATTTTAGTACAGTACATCTACATTAAAATAGATAATATTTCCACTTTTTTAAATTAGGGCTAATATCATCTTTTGCTATATAGACTTGGACAATTGGTTATAAATTTAATGACCCATGAATTCAAAATATGTGTTTCTTTAGTTGTAAATTTCTATTAATTTTTTTCTTTCTTATCGCTCCTCGGTCCTTTCATTAAAAAGATTTTCACAATTTCATATTTCTTTACTTCGGTATAACAAAAAATAATTATCATGATCTATATTAATATGATACTATTAAATAATATTGACATGATCTATATTACTATTACTAGTATCAAATTAATAGATCATGATAATATTTATTTATATAGATCATAATATTATGATTTATATTAATACCATACTATTACAAGATAATAGAATCTGATCTATATTAATATGATGCTATTATTCTTCTTTGCAGTAAAAGAAGGAATAATATAAGATGAAAATTTTGCGATAGATAAAGATTGAAAAGAAATGAGCATTTTTTGAGTCAAAAATTTTTTGTTCACCGAAAGTAACAAGGAATAATTGGCATCAACTTTCTCAACAAGCACAGAATAAAGTTACAAATCATAGAATAAATCAAGCACATCAATCTAAACTCAATCGTTTAGTCTTTGAAACCGAAAAGGAAAGATGAACTGCTGCAAGCCAACGAAATCAAAAACTCAAAAAAAGGCATCACTACCAGAGCCACCATCAACTCAAGTTCAACAACCTTCAAACCAAGAAACATTAATCCCACAAAACAACAATACTATTAACGTAAGACACGATGTTCTTCTGCGAATCCCAGAATGCAGGGTTCATCTCATGGACGAGGGCGAAGCCGTGGAGCTCGGCGCCGGCGACTTCGAGCTCCAACGAATAACCGATGGCAACGTGGCGATCGCCACCGCTGTGAAGGTCGGGGCGGAGCTGCAGTGGCCGCTGACTAAGGACGAGCCGGTGGTGAAGCTGGACGAGAAGCACTACCTCTTCTCGCTGCTCATGAACGACGGCACGCCACTCAGCTACGGCGTGGCATTTGCCAGCGGCGGTTTGGAGGAGTTGGACGCGTTCCTGAGGGAGAATTGCTCGTTCACGGCGTCAAAGAAGAAGAGAGATAGTGATATCGATTGGAAGGAGTTTGCGCCGGCGGTGGATAGTTATAATAGCTTCTTGGCCAAGGCTATAGCTGATGGCACCGGGTACATTGTCAAGGGCATCTTCAAGTGCAGCAATGCCTATACTAATAAGGTGACCTTCAATCCAAAATTGATGCACGATGAAGATCTAAGGAAAAAGGGAGATGAAAACTAGATGATTCTATTTTGTTTACTAAAACATTTGTTGTTTGACAGGTGCAGAAAGGAGGGGAAACAATCCTGATTCAAGCAGTCGAGGAGAAGAATATAGTAGCACCTAACAAAATTCAGAGCAATGGAGCAAAGAAAAGCAAAGGCTCCCTGAATAAGAGCTTGAAACGGTATGTATCTTTTCCTTTTGCACAATAGTCCATGAAAAGGAAAATTTATGAAATGTATGTATAACATGGCAGGGCGAGGAAGCTGTCGAAGATGACACAGAAATTAAGCAAAAGTGTGCTTAACGTGGTTGAGAGTGGTACTGGTGCAGTAATGACGCCAATTGTTGAATCCCGGCCGGGGAAGGCCTTCTTGAATATGATGCCGGGAGAGGTGCTCTTGGCTTCCCTTGATGCACTAAGTAAGTTCATTCCTAGTTTCTTGTATCTAATTGCTACTACCAATTCCAATGAGTTTAAGATCGTATATTGTCAATGCACAGACAAAATAATAGACGCAGCTGAGGCTGCTGAAAAGCAAACAATGGTAGCAACCTCGGGTGCTGTTACAACAGCTGTTACTAATAGGTAAGCCAATGCTAGCTTAGTATGGAAATCCAGATCTTCTATTCTCAACTGTGTTTACGACAAAATAGGTATGGAGAGAGCGCTGGAGAGGCAACAGGGCACGCGTTAGCAACTGCAGGGCATTGTGTGGGCACTGCTTGGAATGTATTCAAGATAAGGAAAGCCATCAACCCTGCTACCACTGCAACGTCAAGAGGAGTGCTCAAGAATGCTGCTAAATCTGTTGGGAAATAAATATATATAACAACTATGATAACAGTATGGAGTTGCCAACAATATACTACAGTATTTTAGAATAATTAATCACATCTGTTAGATTCATTGAAGAATTATTTATTGCTGTATTGGGTTTTTAATTCTATACCTGATGTTAAGTCCTTCAAGATAAGAGTCTTCCAAAAAGAATCCCACTGCAGATAATTGCTCCAAACCATTTATTGGATACAAATCTGATGATAGCCACAAAAAATACAGGAAAAAGTAGTCATTACAAATGCTTCAAAGATCAGACCCCAAAGAAGACCTGACTAGTTCGAAAATATTTCAGAAATATATGCATCAATTTTCATTATACTGTTAACTATTCAAAGTTTTAAATGGCTTCAGAGATGTACAAGATACATTTAGACAACAGTATGCACCCATGAAGATATACACAAACATAAACAACCCCAAAGAAGACCTGACTAGTTCGAAAATATTTCAGAAATATATGCATCAATTTTCATTATACTGTTAACTATTCAAAGTTTTAAATGGCTTCAGAGATGTACAAGATACATTTAGACAACAGTATGCACCCATGAAGATATACACAAACATAAACACCACGTAAACAAACAGAAAACCATGTATTCAGATACTCACTTTCTGTTGCAATCAGCACGGCTTGAAAGGTCAACTGTGAGTATCTGCCAAGCTAATTGTGTCGATCCAGCAGCTAAGAATACGTAATATGTCCATTCTGCATCAACCATAAAAAGATTGAAGACCGAGACATGTAAATATTGGAGAGTCATTACTACCAGAGATTAAACAATTATCTGCTGGCAAAGAGAACAGAAATAAAACTAGCATACCTAGATTGGCATTATATCCACTCAGAGCAAGGCTACCGATACATGCTGCTCCAAAGCCAGAAATCCATTCTTTTGTTGAATCTGCAAACCTCAAGGCTGTTGATTTGACACCCACTATCATATCGTCTTCCTTGTCCTGCATGTACAATTGTCACCTACTTCAGTGGCGCTAGATCCAAAATTTTCTGTGACTACGAGCTTCTCGTGCCTCAGGATTTAATGCATTCAGAGGAAATAATATTACAAACATCATAATTGTTTACGAATCTCAATGTAAAAATATTTAACAAGCACTTATTTAGTTCATATAGAGCTCTTCCTGATTTTAGAATACAATTAATCCAAATAGAGGGTTTTAACATTTACCATAAAGTGTTGTAATTCATTAGCTCGTACTTACTGAGACTTCTCTTTTTGTCTTTTTCTTGCACGGAGCAAAGGATAGAAATTATGTGTAAGCCAAAGCTAAAATGAAAAAACCAGGCTAACTTTTTCCCCAATATTTTAGTATGAGCTAAATACTATCCATATGATATAACTCAAGAAGAAATTATCAACTTCCTAAAAGCCCTAAAGATATCAAATTTCCTGGATTACAATTACATACAAATCCAATTAGGAATATATCAAGAACCAGTCCACGAGATAGGAATCAAAGATAAGCCTATACCTGATGTGCATAGATTGTATCGTAAACAAGGGTCCAAAATACACCAGAAGCATAAAGAGGGATCACTACAGCCAGATCAAGGCTTCCTCTAACAGCAGCCCAACCAAGTAAAGCACCCCAGTTAAACGTCAATCCTAGATAGGCCTGAGGCTGCACCGACATAGATTCAGCTAAAGATATAGCATTAAATAATCCAACAAAAGTGTTTGTCGAAGTACAGAGGCAGACACAAGTTCCTTGGTGTTTTCGTGTATGTGTGCTGTGTGTCTCCCATCACCCCACCTGTCTCAAGCCAGAAGGATGAATACTATGATGGAAAGGATAGAGATCAGGATTCATTACCCAATACGTCAGTCTCTTCATCAGAGGATATGAAAATACTAGCAGCAGAGATGAAGCTCCCAGAACACGGCTGTAAAATGTGTTATGAGTCAAGCTATAAACAAGCAACATACACATCCAACCCCATCTTATCTCTTCATGATCTCATAAGCAACAGTCAATTTAGAGAAAAACAACCCTATTATGTTTTGTTATTTCCGTCATATATCCTTCCCAAGTGACGATTCTCCCTTTCTTTACTAAAATTCTCCCTTTAACTTAAAAGCTCAATTATCCAACTTACCAACTTATAAGCTCTTAAGACATCACATCTTATAAGCACTTGAAACATCTTATAAGATGTCTAAAATAAGCTTAGCTAAAGACCCTCTCAGTATGCAAGGTCACCAATTGAATCCTTTAGACATGCAATGCTTTGATGGAGTATGAGGAAAATCAAATACCTATACTCAGTATATTTTTAAGAGCTTCTAAGAGAACTTCGCCACTACAATCTACAGTGCATAGATTAATTCTAAGCTGTTACACAAGCACACCTTTTCAAGGAAATGGACTGCGACAGTCAAAGTGAAGAAAGAATGAGTACAAACCTAAAATTGTTCAGTTGCAAAAGAATTTCCAACCCCAAAAGCAATTGAAAACCAAGAAAACAAAGTCCCTGAAATGGTGACAGTACACCACTTGCTATGGGTCTCGACCTTGTCCTTGCTACCTACACCATATTAAACTATCAAAAACAGAAGCAATACAATCAATAGAGGGAAGAAGGATGCATACTAAACATGAAGACAAATCATGTATTACAATAACTAAAGATAATAAGATTGGTTCTTTCTACACATACAAACAACGATGTGCGGAATTAGAATGATAACTACCTTGGTGTCAATATCTCGATCTAAAAGATCATTAATGGTGCACCCCGCGCCACGCAACAGCAATGCCCCTGTACCAAAAAGCATCATCATCTTAATATCCGGAAGGCTCCCTGGAGCTGCCGCCATCGTAATTGACCTTTAAACCCAAAAATATCACCAATAAACTTCCAAATCATCACAGTAAACTTCTTACATTCTTTGGTCATGCATCGTCTCAGGATGGTATAAAGTAAGACTAAGAAAAACAGTTATGCTTTTGAAGCAATCAACAAGGGAAATTGATCTGACACCTACTTGGTTCATAGATCGCCTAATTCAATTTCTTGTTCACATCATATGCAATCTTTAAAAGCAGAAAGACAGTTAAGGTTAGCTCTTCACTTTCCTAAATGTGATAGAAACAGAGTAAATAGAAAATACATGACAGCACAGCCAAATAAATTGAGAACTTTGAACAAATAAAGAGATGAACAAACTTACCACATACAAGGCCAAGCCAAGAGCCAAGTCCCAATCGGCTTGTCCAGCCGCGCTAGTCGAGCATAGGGCCGCGCCTTTTCCGGTAAATAAACATCTATCCACGGCCGATCACATTCATTACCCTTGGAATTTTTCGATTCTTCTCGTTTCTCATCGGATGGTAGAGTTGAAAAGCTTGAATACTGGAGAAGGCGGTGATAGGCCCCAGTTGACAGCAACGAATTTCTGTCATTGTAAAATTGATTGTCGACTTGGAAGAGGTGACGCGAGTGGCGGCTTGAGTCGGCCAACGGTAGAGGCGAGTGGAAATAAGTGTGGGCGGCGGAGAGAGAAGAGTGACGGTGGCGGAGGCTCCGAGCAGTTTTTGAGAGGCGATAAAATGACATTGCTGAGACGGTACAGATTTTACCTCTCAGCTTCAGGCATCAATCATCATAATTTCTTCAAATTTCTCAAAAAATTGCCAACGTCAGTTTAAAAGGGAGACTTTTCCCGAGCAGCATCTCAAAATTCACACCAGCATGTTAAACGAAGAGGAAGACACCGGGAAGAAAGGGAAAGAAGCAGGAGCCAGGCGACCGTGTAGAGAGAGAGAAGAGACCCAAGTGTAGGCGGTGACGGCGATGATTTGTTGGCGCCGGAAGCGCAGAGAGATGAGAGAAGAGACCCAAGGTTAATGGGCTTATGAGTTATAAGCAAGCCCACTACTTTTGTTGGACTAAATCTAAATGTAAAAAAAAGGGAATTCGCAGCTCATTCTGCTTCATATACTCATAATGTTCATCCCTCTTCAGCAGCACAGAAACTATCCAAACTAATAATTTTAATAATAATTCTACATTGAATAAGAGCTGGTGTTCATCCAAATTTGTATTACTCCGCCGGCTAAGTCTCACTCCTCCCGCCGCAATTTGTTGAATCAAAGGTACATATCATCTATCTCTTCCAGAAACGCACAACGTTCGTTAATCATGGTGGAATTACTGGAAATCACAATGAGCTGCTTCAGCTTATCATATTCTCCTTAAATCAATGCTCCTTCTTTGCCTGTTTCCTACTATAATATTACCAATTATAATCTTCTTTTGCTCATGTCTCGTGGGCAGATAAACTAACAATGGATCTATTATTGCTGACACTGTTTCTTGGATTTGTATCGGGGATGCTCATTCTCATCCCTCGACTTCGTAAATCTGGTTATTTTTCTTTTTCTCTATTTATTTTTTGTCAATTCACTCCATTTCGGGTGACTCAGTGAATTTGGTGGATGCAGATACTGGAAAAGGGGCGCAGCAAAAGTTTGCTTCTCAGGTATAGATTCGAATCAGTTGATTTTTTGTTCCAGACAACTAATTCGAATTTGGATTTCTTCAAAGCAAAAACTAATTCCAAAAAGAAAAAAAGTACTCGAGTGTTCACTGATATGTACAATTTGCTAGTTAGTATTAGTTTCATACGGTTTAGGAGACAACTTTTCCCTCATGTTGGCTTACATTTCTCAAATTATCCTTGAGTTTTAATAGTCATTAGTTTCAAAATCATGATGATTCCAAATGAAGTATTTAGGGTAAATGATATATAGAGTTTAAGATGAACCATTTCAATTTTGAATGTCTTTTGGTCTAGATTTGCCAGATTATAATGCATGGTTTTATTGAATAACTTGGTTGGTTCACTGTTACTCTTTTCCCCTCTGAGTCTCTTTCTGATTGTCACATTTAATTTCTTTAGGCATCCAAAGCATACACCAAAGCTGATGTTTCATCACACAATAAGAGGACTGACTGTTGGATCATCATAAAAGATAAGGTTTTCTTCAGAACTCAAATCTGATAGATTTCTTGAAGTCCCTCTGTGATCACCACCATATGGGCTTTCTCTAAGAGAGACCGACTGATTTATTGTGCTTTTAGGTCTATGATGTTACCTCCTATGTAGAGGAGCACCCTGGTGGTGATGCTATCCTTGTTCATGCTGGTGATGATTCAACTGAAGGCTTCTTTGGGTATGTCTTCTATTTCATCAATAAGTCGTGACTATAGAATGTGGTGAAGCAATATTTGACCTACTACTACTCTACCACTGTTTAATCTTCAACTGTTCCACTTCATGTTTCACACCCTCTCTTGTTTTTGCATAGTCTGATGAATGAAAATCTAAGACAATCTGTTTCTTGTTACAGGCCACAACATGCTACACGTGTCTTTGACATGATTGAGGACTTCTACATTGGTAATCTAGTGAAGTAATTATTTGGACATTGACTCAATTGGTCAGTTTTCAATCATGTAATTTTGGAGCTCAATCGTATTATTTTTTAAACATTGCAGTTCATTCCAACTTAATTCCTTGTTTCTTTTTTGTTAATCAAGCTTGTGATCCCTTTTGTTCTTCTAGTTTGATTACTGATAATATTTCTTCCAGTAGTATCAGAATGGGAAAAATGCGAACGTGTTAATAACAGATTTCTTATATCTCATGTCTTGTCTCGTGTCTCAGTGTAAACAAACCCAGTAGTATTCGAGAATATGAGTAGCTTGGTTTACTTGTACAGATTTCTTATGTCTCGCGTCTTGTCTCATGTCACAGTGTAGATAAACCCAGTATTATAGTATGAGAATATGAGTAGCTTGGTTTACTTAGCAATACATAGCATGTTTTAATTACTACTTGTTGCATACTGCTTGAAGAATAACCGATACATACTGCTTTCAAGTAAAAACCAAATGGAAGCACAGTTGCAATACCTGAACTGTGGCAAAGATTTGAGTTTTCTTATTTTTGTTAGTTCTTCGATGTGAAGTCCTCAAATCAGGCACTGAACTACTGCACTTCTGTAATGACTGGAGGACTCAACTCTGATGGTGTTTAATATTCGATCTTCGGGCTACAAGTGATGTATACCTATTGAGCTTTGACATCGTTCAAAAAAGAAAACTTTTTACACACAGTATTAGTACATATTTTACCTCTTTACACACAAATCACAAGTTTCCATGTTTTATGTGTTCAATTCATTTATTTATTTGACCTCTTTACACACAAATCACAAGCTTCCTTATTTTATGTGTTCAATTCATGTAGGCTGCTAATAGACACTGGGGATATTAGTAATGGCAAGATCCATGATATTATTAAAGGGAAAATGGTCAAAAACACTCTAGATGTTTAAAATCCTGATGAACTTTCTAAGGTCAATTAGTGCTTAAAAATTCTATAACTAATTGTTGTGACTTGCAAAAGGTAAGATTGCATTTTGGATCACATAAAACATAAACATTCTAAAATAAAACATAAACATTTACGTAAAAAAAGCATGTATTTTGGATCACATATTATGTAGGTGTAAGAAAAGGGGAAAAGAAAATGTCTTTTTATATTGAAGCAACAACATATTTAATGCCCACAATCCACATCCATCCATCTTCCATAAAGCAATAGGGTCTTTTAATGATGGGATTCTATGAATGACTACTCAATTTCTTCCAATAATTGCCTGATGGGAAAGAATTAGGACCGCTACCCAATTTTTCAAGATGATATCTTCAATTCAACCCAAACTTCCTCGTATCATGCTCATGCACATGATATGCTTCTGCTTATGGAAACTCACGAGGTCTCATAATAGTGATTCACTAGAATGATGCAGAAAATCAGCAAAACACTTTTGTCACATGAAAACAGCAACAAAATTTTTAAAAGTAACATGCTATCATAATAATAGCCAGATTAACATATTTTTGGCCTCTATCTGGAGAGAAAAAGGAATACTGTGTTGGACGATCAGCATACATTTATCTAACCTCAAACCAGACCCAAGCTCAATTGATTACTGGAACATCTCATTCGATTATGATAAATTGCTTTCGCATGTATGACTGTTGTAGCCGCTTCCTGTTAGGTGATTGAGCAGAACACCAGCTGCAACACTTACATTCAAGCTTTCCACTGCCAAGAAGGAGGTCAATTCTTGAGGACTCTCAGCATTTTCCACATCCTCATCTCCTGTCGGCATCAGATCAACTGGTAAATTTCCAGGAATCCTAATTAACTGAGTGCACGATCTTTCCACCAATGGCCTCAAACCAGTTCCCTCACTTCCTAGAACGAGTATCGTTGGTGCACCAGGAACAACTTCATCCAAAGGAATAGCTCTTTGAGAAACTGCACCTCCAAGAACCCGCCAACCGTTTCCAGCTGAGGATGTCAAGAACTGCATCATATTCCTACAAGATCTAAGTTCCATTAGTTCAAGCGAACCAGCACTGGCTTTGCTCACAACACCACTCAAAGGAGCCGAGTTCTTAGCACACAACACCACTCCAGCAGCTCCAAAAAAGTAAGCAGAGCGGATGATTGCCCCAAGATTCTGAGGGTCAGTAACTTCATCCAATGCCAACCAAAGAGGGCCCTTCTCTCCCTCTGTAGAGACCGCATCCAACTCCTTTATACCAACCATTTCCAAGGGAGACGCATCGAGAACCAAACCCTGATGAGGCCTATTATCGACAACCATGTTGAGATCATGCTTGGACAGCTCGTTTGTGCTTAGTCCGATTCTGTCTGCCATCTTCAAGATTTTCTCAAACCCCTTCTTATCCTTTTTCTTCCTATTATTACTACTTAAGTCCAACCCTTCCTGAACATACAACGCATAGAATTCTCTCCGACCAGCTGAAAGAGCAGCCAAAACAGGACCAACTCCATACACACCTTCTCCCACTATTCTTGGCATTGTAGACTCCTTAGCTTCTTTCCACGTCTTTCTACCAAAACTTTCTTCTCTGTTCCATCTCCTGACTTCCGGTCTCTCAAGTGCTGGCCTTGCTTCATCATAGTTGGCATACCTCTTCCTAATGTTATACCACCTAGAATCATTCTCGACCTCAGCCTCCCCCTCCTCCTCTTCATCCTCGTACTTGACATAACCACTACTTCTATTCCTGAATCCATTTCTCCTGTTCTCTAACTGTGGCCTTTCAGCATTATCCTCCGTGGAAGTACCACCTCTAAATCCATTTCTCTTCCTATCTAACTTTGGCATTTCGACATTCTCTGCCGTGGAAGCCCCTCCTTTTAAGAACTTCTCCGCCGACTCCTCCCACGAAGACTTAGCCCCTTTGCTTGCCCCATTTTTCACAACCTTTCGACGAGCCCCTCTTTCCTCGGACGCAGCTAACCAAGGAAGGGGCTTTTCACTTGTTTCAGCCGCATTGTTTAAGCTTGAACTCGAAAAACTCCTCCCTCCAGACAGTGAACAGTTGAGGAAACGATTTCTCACACAATTTCTGGGTCCAACAGATAGAAACTTCTCCAGAGGTCTTCTTTTACTCGACCCAAGAATTAAATGGCAACCACCAAATACAGAGACGGGCTTTGGAGCTTTAAGCTGACAAAGAAACTGTGTCGGCCGCGAAGAAATCCTAAATGCTAATGGAATCGCTGCAGGCTTGGACATGGTTACTAGTTTATGGAAGTTATTTAGTACGACTATGGATTAAACCGTCAAATTAAAAAATCGATTCGGATAGGAGGAGGTGAAACGAAGAAGTGAGAAATCGAAAGCATATAATTTAATGTAAAGAGATACCTTGACGGTGGGTTTAAGCCTCTCTGAATCGTGGAAGGGGTTTATCCTTCTTTCAGTGCCAAAACTGCAAGAACCAGTGAAACGATGTCGTTGGGTGCCTTGGTGATTTAAAAATACATCAAAACATTATTAACCGGAGACACAAGCCCAACGGCCCAACCCATTTATGATGATCCAATCTTGAAACCGAACATATCCAAATTCTTTAATTTGCACGTTAAAAAAGAGATCAATTTTAATAAAATAGTAGTAATTCATATACACATTAAAATATGAATTTACTATTGACTTTGTCCTAATTGCATCATGTTGCCAACTTTTTTAGAGTGTAAATTCTTGTATATGATTCTGTTTTTCTTTACTTGTTGTTTGAGGAGTGGTTTGGACATTCTATTTTTAATCTTAAAAAACATTTGACTAATTTTCTCGTTGAAAATGGATTATAATTTTTTTCTTGCGATGAAACTGGATTGTATTTTATTTTTCTGTTTTCCTTGAAACAAATAATTAACTTTGACTAATTTTCTCGTTGAGAATTAGTGTGCGATAAATGATGGATTTGGCCGAATCACTTTCTCATTTTATGCGAAGATGAAAGATCAACACTCCATAAAAAAAAGAAGTTGATTTGTCTATGGTAAATTCTTTTCCAAGATTGACTGTAAAAAATGATAGAAAAATCACTGAATCCCTGAATAAAATCAAATGATATGAGAATTCTCGTGATTCATGCTTATTAAAAGGAGTCTTTCGAAACAGACTAAATAATAATTTGATATTTATATTTGTTATTTTGGTCGTCCACAAAATAATATTCATGTTTACTTTTTTTTTTTTTTAAATGGACATTACTTTCTACTAACTCATTATATTCATATTCTATTATAAAATTAATATATAAAATGAGACTTATATTCCACTAACTTTTCAATCTATTTTTCTTCGTATTTCTTAAAACCTTGCACTGTGTCAAATTGGGACTTTAAAACGTGGATGGATGGAGTATTTCGTTATAATGTCTCGAATTGTAATTCATTTTTTAACTTAATCTAAAAAATATTCTTTTAATAAAATAAATTATTAATATTTATGAAGATTAGACTTAGAGTGTAATATACGAGCTATAAATAAGTTATGTTTGAAAACAATACTATTATATAGTACTAGTATTACGCCTGTGCTATGCACAGATAAATATATTTTTAATACATTGATTTTCAATTTTAAATTAATTAAATAAAATTAGAATCAATATTAACAATGAACAATATGATTGACAATTTTGATTATATGAGGATCAAAAAATCTATACAAATTAATATTGAAGCATAATAAATTTGAAACAAATCACATAATATAATGTTTAAACATTTCATAGAGTAGGAAAATAAAATTCTATCACAATAAAAAATTAAACACAATGGATAATTAATCATGGAGTAGGAAAGATAAAATTCTATCACAATAAATAATTAAACACAATGGATAATTAATGATAGAGTAGGAAGATAAAATTTTAGCACAATAAAGAATTAAACACAATGGATAATTATTCATCATTTTTTCCTCATTGGAACCTATAAAATCCGAATGAAAATGAAAATCATAAGAATTAAAATTTAAAATCAATACTAACAGAATAGAATGAAGAGATTATTGGCATGCAAATGCCGGTTCAATAGAACGAAAGAGTCAAAATTCTCATCTCCTTTGCCACATCAAATATGGCACCGAGAGTATCTCTATTAAACTGTTGAGCTTCAATGACATCTTCAAGTTGAATCTTTACTTCCCATGGAAAAGAAAGGCTTTGTCTCAAGATTCAATGCTTTGCATTCGACCCACTCCTGAGAGATAAGTTCCCTTGTTTCAAGCCAAATGCTCTCCCATTTGGAAAAGCCCATGAATATGGGAGAAGGATCCCTGCTGTGGTTAAAACCACAGCACCTCATGCTGTTCAACAAAACGCAGTATTTCCTAATACAACATTTAATATTCAATCATCCCACTACCCCCACCCAGCCACCCCCTACGGCCCTACCCCACGTTTTCTTTTAATCCATTTATATTTTGTTTGAGCATCTACATAATTCTTTAATTTTGTATCATGATTTCTATGTTATACAGTAGTATTTTATTTTTTCTAATTTTTTAGTTATTAGTCATTTTGATATTTAAAGTAGATTTTGTTATTAAAAATACAAAAGATGTTCCCAAAAAAATATTAAAAGAAAAAAAAGTGTATACTGTGGTTTAACAGAAATGTAATTCTTTTCCTTAATATTTTTATTCTTTTTTATGGTATATTTTTATTTGTTTATTTAATAAAAAATACTTTAAATTTAGTTATCAAAATGAAAAAAATTAAAATGTCTAGCCAAAAAGTTACTTACTTTTGAATCGAATGCATGTTATTGAAACTTAATCATGATACAATAAATTTATAAAAATAATTAATAAATACGAGATATTAAGAAAATAATTACAAAGAATTCAATGGCATTTTTAGTGTAACAAAAAATAAATTAATGTGAATGAATTCAATAAGAAATATAATTAAAAATAAAAATATGAAAAGAATTCAATACAATTCATTACCTAAAAAAGTAAATGAATTAATAGAAATAGTTCATGCCAAGTTTCCTACCAAATAATTAAAAGAATAAGGTTCAGTGGAGATTAAATGAATTTACATCCAAACAACAATGTTTAAAAGAAAACGTGGGGTAGGCCGGTAGGGATAGGGGGGTAAGGGGGTGGGGGGTGGGGGTGGTAGTGGGATGATTGAATATGGAGTAGTTAAATACTCCCTCCGTCCCGCTTAAGATGACACGTTTTCCTTTTTAGTTTGTCCCAACCAAGATGACACATTTCCTTTTTTGGAAACTTTCTCTCTCCAATTAACACACACAACCACTTTTTTCCACCCGTGCCGGCTAAGGAATGTGTCATCTTAGCCGGGACGGAGGGAGTATTAAATGTTGTTGCTGTCGTTTCATTAGGAAACTACTGCGTTTTATTGCACAGCATGAGGTGCTGTGGTTTTAACCATAGCAGGGGATCCTTCTCCATGAATGTGATATGTCGGTAGATGAATGTGATATGTCGGTAGATGTAGATAAATTACTATATGTAATTACCTCCCTATTAATTTTAAATAACTCCCCACTAACTTCAAATAATTATCAACTAATTTAACCATTAAATAACCGTATCAATAGCAGATAAATATTTATTAAAAATTAGTTTTATTTAAATAATAATATTTATTTTAAAAGAATATTTCTCTAAATGCCCCCAAAACTCCTCTTTTATATATTGTATAGATTTTAATATTTGTGAAAATATATCTAAGTCGTACAGAAATTACGGCTGAGTAAAATGTATAGACGAGTGTTACGTCAATGCCATAATTATGTAAAATCTCGCTTCAACTAGTAATAAGTTAGTAGTACTACTTTTTAATAGATTATTTCTGCACTCGTGTGTTATGCCACTACACGCCATTACATTTTATCACTATCTCAAAGTGTGTTATATCAAATTGATGAGCTAATTTCAAAATTTATTAGCACTATATAAATTCAAGTCAAATGAAAAATATAAAAGTAAATAAATTTGTGCATTAAAATAAACGATAGTCGATAAACACAGCAGAAAATGTCAAATGCTGAGAACGATAAACACAGCATCACAAATTAGTCAGCAGAAGAGACGTGCGCAACATATTACACCAGTCAAAGTCGTCCATTATATTTTGTTAGTGTTAGACTGATTAGTTTATTTATCTCCATTCACATTCAACTTAGGCAACTTACCTTCTTCACATTTGACTAAAAAAATTACTCCCTCGCTCTCCAATCCATGATACTATTATCTTCAGAAATATGGGGAATAGCATGAAAAGTTCAGTAGAATTGAATTCTATTCTTACTCCACAAACGCAAGTACTATGTCTTTTATCTTTTCATATACTTTGAACATAGTATTTCATGGACAGTCAAATTATTCGGTGGGCCAAAATGAAGTATTTCAAATATGGGACTAAATTGAACAAGTTTCAATTCTGGGATTAAATTAGATGAAATTTTAAAATATAGTATCGGTTTCCAAAAGTTATGATTTAATTATCTAGTTTTAAAGTTATGAAATTGAGTACAAGTCATAAAAGTTACTACTCCTTTCATCCCCAATTAATTATCCACTTTTGCTATTTTCGTACGTCCTTCATTAATTGTCCGCTTTCACTTTTTACCATTAATGATAAGTAGGTCTCCACTAACTCATTTCACTAACATTTTATTATAAAACTAATACTTCATACAAAAGTGAGTTCCATATTCCATTAACTTTTTTAATTCACTTTTCTTTTCATTACTTAGAACTCGTGCCGGAACTAAAATGGACAATTAATACGGAATGGAGAGAGTAAAACTTACTACTATCTCTGTATTTAGAAAATAGCAACTCTTTCCATTTTAGTCAATTTTTTAAAAATAGAAACTTTAGAGTCTTTTTACTGAGAACGTGATACAATTATTATCTATAAATATTTTATATAACTCCTTCCGTTTCAAGCTATATAATGCATTTCTTTTGTAGATGGAATTTAATAAATTGATGTTAAAGGTTAAATAGAGAAAAAAAAGTATGAAAGAATATAAAATAGGAGAGAGAGATAGAGAGTAGTACTTTTACTTTACGTAAATTAATTTGTTAGTTAACTGTCATTCCCCGATGCAAATATGTAATGCTTGATAGTAGTATTTGATAATAAATAAATTATTTTTAATTTACATTTTTATAGTACTCCTAAGAGTTTAAGCTAAATCTCCAATATATTAATGAGTTTGCTCAACGAGTCTGGTCAAATAGAATAAAGTTGACGTGTGCAATTTCTTTGGTGAATATACAAAAGCACTATTTGATCCCCAATTAGAAATTATTTTTTTTATTCATGAAGATCTAATTACAATCTCATTAGTGTAAACATAATCACTTGCATGGAGTAAATTTTTGCAACCAGTTCGAAAAAATACTAATCTGCAATTAAAATATATAAAATGAAATCAATCGAAAAAAACGAATGGAATAATCTGAAATTGGGAAACGTAGCTGAAATAGCAACGGAATTTTCAAAGTCAGCTGGCTCTGGTCTTCATTTACAGCTTCCTCTCTGCTTCATACTTTCACATTACAATTTACAACTCTCTTCCACTTTCCTTGAACCAAAATAGAGAGAGGACTGTATCATGCATGCTTCATCCAGCAACATGATCAAACATGGATTCCTCATCATCATCCTATTTCTCAGCCTGCCTTACAATGGTATCTCACAAAACAACCATCCTAACCAAGACAAAAACATCCTCCTCGGACTCAAACAGCAATGGTCCAATCCCCCCTCCCTCAGCCACTGGACACCGTCGTCCGACCACTGCAAGTGGCCGGAGATCACATGCACGAGCGGCTCAGTCACGGGACTCGTGATACAAAACGGAAGCATCACGGAGGCAATCCCGCTGTCGATATGTGACCTCAACAACCTCACCTACATCGATCTCCAACTCAACTACATCCCAGGACATTTCCCCACTGTCCTCTACAACTGCTCCAAGCTTCAATACTTGGACCTCTCTAACAACTATTTCATTGGAACAATACCTGATGACTTGGATCGTCTTTCTCCGCAACTCCAGGTGTTGATCTTGTCGTTCAACAACTTCACCGGGGACATCCCTCCAGCCATAGGGAGACTGCTGAACCTCAGGTCTCTTCAGATGACAGCAAACTTGTTCAATGGCTCCTTCCCACCAGATATAGGCAACCTCTCAAATCTGGAGGAGCTGTCTCTGAGCTATAACACTTTTTCACTGCAGTCCATTCCACACAGCTTCGCTAAGCTGAAGAAACTGCGGAATCTGTGGATGACCGAAGCCAACGTGATCGGAGAAATCCCTGATGGCATTGGGAATATGTCCGCCTTGGAGTCTTTAGATTTAAATACAAATCACTTAACCGGTGGCATTCCTGGCAGCCTCTTTCTTCTCAAGAATTTAACTTTCATGTACCTTTACAACAACAGGTTATCTGGACCCCTTCCTCAGAGTGTCGAAGCCCCAAAGTTGCAGATTCTTGATGTTTCCAAAAACACTCTTAATGGGACAATCCCAGTTGAGTTTGGGAAGTTAACAAGCCTTACCGGTTTAGCTTTGAATTTCAACCAATTGTCCGGCGAGGTACCAGCAAGCATAGCCACGTTGCCACAAATTGTAGATATCAAGCTGTTCACCAACAATCTGTCAGGTGTGTTACCACCGGAGTTTGGGAGGTACTCGAAAATGAAAACATTTGAGGTATCTGAAAACCAATTTGAAGGTGAAGTGCCTAAATATCTGTGTGAAAATAAGGTCCTTAGGGGGGTGGTTCTCTTTGATAACAAACTGACAGGTGGGCTGCCAGATTCTCTTGGTGATTGCAGCAGTCTGGAGGTAGTGCGAATTCATGACAACAAGCTCTCTGGTAGAATCCCTGATGGTTTATGGACATCAGAGAATCTAACTGAGCTGATGATAAGCAACAACTTGTTTTCTGGTGAGCTACCACACAAACTAGGCTCTAAAGTTGGATTGCTCGAGCTGATAAACAACCGTTTTTTGGGTTCAATTCCAGCAAGCATATCTTCTTGGGAGAATTTGAGCGTGATGAAGGCAAGTAACAATTTATTAAGCGGTGCAATACCACAAGCATTGACTGCTCTTGCATCTCTGACAGTTCTTTTGCTAGACGGTAATCAACTTTCTGGTCCCCTGCCTTCAAATATAGTCTCATGGAAATCTCTCACAACGCTGGATCTCAGTAGAAATCAACTCTCTGGAGAAATTCCTGCAACAATGGGCCGGTTGCCGAATCTCAACTCCTTGGACTTGTCAGAAAATGCTTTTTCAGGCCAAATTCCCCCTGAATTTGGCTCTTCAATGGTAACTTTTCTCAATGTCTCCTCAAATAAGCTGTCGGGAAGAATCCCAAGATCGTTTGAAAATGGAGCTTTTCAAGGCAGCTTTCTGAACAACTCAGGACTCTGTTCCAATATCGTATCATTGGGCCTCAGCACTTGCGGTGCTGAAACTAGGAAATCCAACAAGTTCCCTTCTGGACTCATTGCTGCAGTCTCTAGCACCGCTGCAGTGGCCTTCCTAGCAGTCTCTCTTTACACAATGTATGCCTGCAGAAGTTACAGAAAGAGAAAGCAGGTTTCAAGCTCAACTTGGAAGCTCACTTCATTCCAAAGGCTAAATTTCACAGAAGCAATCATATTGTCAAGCTTGAGAGACGAGAATCAAATTGGAAGTGGAGGATCTGGGAAAGTATTCCGTGTCCCCATAAGTCGCTCAGGAGAATATGTGGCTGTTAAGAGGATCTGGGACAATGTCAAGTTAGATGAGAAACAATTCCTAGCTGAAATTCGGATACTGGGCACTATTCGGCACTCTAACATAGTGAAACTACTTTGCTGCATTTCGAGCGAGACCTCAAAGCTTCTCGTCTACGAGTATATGGAGAACCACAGTCTGGATACATGGCTTCATAGCAGAAACAGATTACACAACATCTCGGGCCATGTTGTCCTGGACTGGCCCAAGAGGCTGCAGATTGCAATTGGAGCTGCTCACGGGCTCACCTATATGCATCATCACTGCTCACCGCCAATTATCCATCGAGATGTGAAATCAAGCAACATCCTGTTAGATTCTAAATTCAATGCAAAGATTGCAGATTTTGGACTAGCAAGAAACTTGATCAAGCACGGAGAACCTAATACCATGTCGGTAGTAGCCGGCTCCTTTGGATATATGGCTCCAGGTAAGTATTATATTAGTATGATTTTCTGAATATCATTTGATTCCCTGGACTTATTAACCACATATTTCAGAATATGCTCAAACAAGAAGAGTCAGTGAGAAGATTGATGTGTACAGTTTTGGTGTGATCCTTCTTGAATTGATAACTGGAAAAGAGGGTCATTACGGAGACGAGAGTTCGTCCCTTGCTGAGTGGGCATGGCGTCACATTCAACACGGCAAACCAATACTTGACATTGTGGATGAGGATATAAAGGATCCACTCTACTTGGAAGACATAAACACTATACTGAAGCTTGGATTGATCTGTACCAGCACATTCCCTTCCAGCAGACCTGCAATGAAGGACGTTCTGCAAATCTTACTTCGATGCCAGCCCATCAGTGACAAGACAAATGGTAACGAATATGATGTTGTTCCTCTCCTCCAAAGTTCTCACCCAGATACCTGCTTTCAATCTGATCAAAGTGTTTTCACTTCCGTATGATGATGAGTTAGATGAGATCTACATTTATACATCTTTACTAGTAATCTTCATATGAATTAGCAGGAGTTATGCTGGATATTCAGATGTAGTAAAATCGTTATAAGCTAGTAGAAAGAAATAGGAATAGAACAGTAGATATGATGTCATTGTACCAAGAGTGCAAGTTTTCACCCTTTCCTATTTTCATTTTTGGTTGTCACAGTTACCTATTAATTACAACTATATATTAATAAAGTGTTTCAGTATTGCACGCCTGTATGTTATATATCATCTGATTAACTGAAACACAAAAGTCAGATTTGTGTTATATATTGTCATCTTAAAATTTTCTGCACAGAATTCCTATGGCAGAATTTAATTTGGAAACATAACCTAATAGTATTGAATTAGGCCAACTAGTATTCAAGCTAATATTCAAGATATCTAGTTAGCAGATTCTACAACATAAGATACTGTATAGAATACTACAATATACAGATAAAAAACTTGATTTGGGCGTACTTCCACTCTAGGAGGAGTCTTACTAGGATACAACAGAAGTCTCATCCATCACAAGTTGGAATCACAGGAACAAGATAATACTTTAAAGTTTCCAGTGCAACCATCTTTCTGCGCCTGGGAAACTGCATAATTCCTTGCGTGTTGAATCCTTAGACGGACATTGTCATTTTGAGCCTCGTGAACCTGATACATTAATCTACAATAAAATATAGCCAAAACTACAATGGCCACAAATTTTGTGAGTGACAAACAAATCATAACCAGAACAAAACACAACATACCATTGATTTCCTCAATGTATTCAATTCAGCATCTCCATTTTGGGTTAATGGGAGACCAGGACTACACAGAGCCATAGATGAGCTGATATCACACACATTATACACTGATAACTAATCAAAAATCAAGAAAAACATCATAATACGTTTGCCTAAACTAGAGATATTTCACGGTGGCTGAAAAGCTAATAGTTGGAATTGCACAAGAATTTTCTACAACTCGCTGTTGCTTTTGCAGTCCAAATACTTCTATAATGGATGGAACGGGATTAATTACCTGGAAGAAATTGGGGGGTCGGTTTTCTTCCGCTTCGACGAGGCTTAAATTTCATCATGATTTCAGAATTATGATACAGTCCAATGGTGGTCCAAAGGAGAAATTTCTTTAATAAATATGGGCACCCTTGTCTTCCAGATTTATTTTGCGTTTGACTGCAATTGTATGAATGTGTCCTCTCTATTCATGTTTAGGCAGACATATCTTTTCATCAAAGAACTATGAATGTTAACTCCTACAGTCAAGAATGTTGTATTCGAAAGCTACAACTCACAGAATAGATTCTCAGCATCAGATTCAGTCATTCAAGGTTTGCTCTGCTCTCAAGATCTGCAAAATCAAAAGAATAGTTTCATCAAGACCAGGTAGTCATAGTTGTCAGCCACAAGACAAACTTTAGGACATCATCTTCCAGTATTAATAGTCTGATCCTGGCTATCAGGATCCAGCAAAATAGCACTGGGCCACTTCCAGTATTAATTAAACCTTCCTTAATTCGGAAGACAAACTGCCACTCCACCTTCTTTGACACCTTCATCTCAACCACCTTCCATTCTCACGCCTCCACAACTAATATCTCTCATTCTTCAATAATTCATCATTTAACAAACTTCCCCTCGTTTCTCATTCACCACTCTCCCAAATAATCTTCAAATCTCCAATTTTGATCCAAAGCTACCAACTTCATCTGATTAAAATCACCCCCAATCTCCACAAGGCTTCCATTTCCATAAAATCAATTGGAAATGGTATCTGAATCCGTACCGATCCTCACTCCAAAAGCCAACGAATCAGCTGCAAATGAAGAAGGCGAACTTCCCGACGCAGCTCTTCTACCACTCTCCACCTCAGACTCTTGCCCCTCAAATCCAAACCCTAAACCGGCCTCCATTACCCCCATCATCATCTCCCTCTTCCTCTCCACCTGCACTGCTCTCGCCGCCGCCGCCGTCTTCGCATTCCTCTTCTTCCACTCCGCCTCTAATCCGCCGCGGGAGGTGGCCAGGCCGCTCGCAAAGCTCAAGAGCCCAGTCGTTTTACTAATTTCAATGGATGGATTCCGATTCGGATACCAATTCAAGACCGATACGCCCCACATCCGTAGATTGATCGAGAACGGAACTGAAGCTGACCTAGGTTTGATTCCTGTGTTCCCAACCCTTACTTTCCCAAACCATTACTCAATTGTCACAGGATTGTACCCTGCTTATCACGGAATCGTCAACAATTTCTTCACCGATCCCTCCACCGGCGACTTCTTCACCATGTCCAGCCACGAGCCAAAGTGGTGGCTCGGTGAGCCTCTGTGGGAGACTTTGGCGAATCGTGGCTTGAAAGCATCAACCTATTTTTGGCCTGGCTCTGAGGTAGTCAAGGGCTCTTGGAACTGTTCTAATGAATACTGCATGATTTATAATAGCTCTGTGCCTTATGAAGATAGAGTTGATACTGTTTTGAAATACTTTGATTTGAACATTAGTGAAATTCCTTCGTTTATGACATTGTATTTCGAGGATCCCGATCATCAGGGCCATAAGGTCGGTTCCGATGATCCGAAGATCACAGAGGCGATTTCTAGGGTTGACAACATGATTGGGAGGTTGATTAGTGGTTTAGAAAAGAGGGGGGTTTTTGATGATGTGAATATCATTTTGGTTGGTGATCATGGGATGGTTGGGACATGTGATAAGAAGCTGATATACCTTGATGATCTTGGGATACCCAAGGATTGGATTCAGTCGTATAGCCCGTTGCTTGCCATCCGCCCGCCATCTGACCATTCGCCTAAGGAAGTTGTGGCGAAGATGAATGAGGCTTTGAAGTCGGGGAGTGTTGGGAATGGTGAGTATTTGAGGGTTTATCTCAAGGAGGATCTGCCTAGGAGACTGCATTATGCAGATAGTGATCGTATCTCTCCAGTTATAGGGTTGGTTGATGAAGGGTTTAAGGTGGAGCAGACGAGGTTGAAGAGGCAAGAATGTGGAGGATCGCATGGATATGACAATGCAATCTTCTCCATGAGGAGTGTTTTCATTTCTCATGGACCTCGTTTTGGTAGGGGGAGGAAGGTTCCCTCGTTTGAGAATGTTGAGATATACAATTTGGTTACAAGCATTTTGAACATTGATGGAGCTCCAAATAATGGAACAATGTCACTTCCCTCGAGTGTTCTTCTGCCTATCCACTGAGATCATTAGTCATCTCTTGTGTTCAATGAAGTAGATTGGCTGTATCATGGCAAATCATGCCATGTGCAGTGATGAGTAGTGTTCGTTATGGGGAATGGCTGCTGATTCAAGTTATAGAATGGAGTTTTTCTAAGAGAGAGATACGGGTTGGGTTGGGTTAGGTTAGGTTAGTTTTTTTTGTTTGCAGAGCTGGACAAGTGTGAAGCTTATGAAATACTAAGGTGGTTATTATTCATAATGTGCAGTGCCTGTAGAAGATATTCAAAAAATATTTGGTGGCATTGTATCAATAATCCTCGGGTCTGACTTCAGATTTTGTTGTTCGATCTAAGATGCTTGACTCATGTCATGCCATATTGTCACTTGACGGTCCTCAGCCACGGCAGCACTTTTGAAGTATAGTTTTTTTTATACTTGCTGAAGTGATATAGCAATCTGAAAAATGATACGAAGCTCTACAGCAACGGGCGAAGATTGTGCTTTGCTTCAAAAGCAGTTTGGATTACTTCTGATCAGTGATTTTCTGATCAATGCCATAGGTTTGATACTAATTCTTACAAGTGATGATGCCTTTTGCAGATACATTCATCTACTTGATCAAAATTGTAATGTCTGAAAACTGAGTTTGTATTGTATGCATTAGTAGTTGCTGTATATCATGCAGAAAGCTTTACTTCATTTGGTTGTATAGCCTCCCTATTATTTTTTAATATAGATAGCGCATTATCGCTATATACTTGTATTCTTTATGTATATCGCAGAACAATATTTCAAGTCGATACTAAACCTTTTTCGGACTTATAGTATTTGATTTTGGATGCAAACATTGATTATGGTGAAGTAAGAGTTGATGCTGCTGTTATAATGAGAATGAGGTGTTTTTGCATCCCACTTTTAAATAGTCTTCATAACGAAAAACAAAATCAAACACAAATAACAATTTAACTAACTACAACAAGTCCTTATAGCAATTCTAAACTTGGAAACGAATTTAGAACTAAGTGTTAGGAACTTCGAAATGAACTAAAATAATAAAGTAACCATCCCATTACACGTGAGACATTTGTTTTGGACACGTATTTTTAGAAGTGAAATAAAGTAGAAAAAAAAAAGAGAGATGTTTTTGGACAATGGTTTTAGATTCCCTGCTGTACTATGATGTTCAACACCATATTATATACTATATATTAATCTTTTTTTATTCGAATAATGTACAGTGTGGAACATCATACAAACCTTGCTATGCTTTGCAAAGCAGAGGATCCAAATCCAACCAACTAACTTCTCAATAAAATGGCTGCCGTTTTGAAATTTGATTTCTTTTTTTTTTCTTTGTACTTTAAAAGTTTATATTTTTATCCTTCATTTGAATCCATAAATTACCCTTTGTTCTCATTTTTGTTCACTTTGTGCTCACTAGAAACTGTCTTTTAAATAGACTAAATTCTATACTTTATTCATCATTTATAGTTAAATTTTGATTTAACACAAATTTTAAGAAATTTTTGTGAATAAAATTAAGAAAATGAGTTAGTGAAATATGGACCACAGTTGTATATACTCCCTTCGGACCCCATTAAATATCCTATATTTTCTTATTTTGACGATCCAATAAATGTCTTATCTCGCTTTGACTCACAATTATTTTAAACTATTACTCTATATAAAAATATAGTCCATATTCTACAAACTTTTTAACTCACTTTCCTTCATAAAATCAAATAATTTCTTTAAATCCCCCATTGGTCAAATATGACACATTTAATGGAGATCAAATGGAGTATTGGTTTAATAAAAATGTGGATGTGATTTAATGGTGAGGTCCACTTACCTAAAATAAAAAATAAAAGTAAATGAGAATTTAGATTGTGGATACCCCAAAATGGCAAAATGAGACATTTAATTTATGGATAAATGAAATATATTCTACTTTCAACTAGGCATATAATATCATGAACTTAAATAGTTGTTCCATTATTATCATCGGCAACAAAATCCGACTACATTTCACTTACCATCACCACATGTCGGATAAGGTTATCACTGATATAATTATGTGATTACAAAGTCCCTAGAATGCAGATATGATTATCTATCTCATTTTAATGTAATCAGGTTTTGTGGCCGATGATAAAAATGCACCAACTATATAAGTTCGTGATATTATATGTCAAGTTAAAAGTTCTGTGTGACAAAATAAACTTTTAAAAAGTTTCGTGATATTAGGCGCCATATGCTAATACACCTTTATATATGTAAGTGTTATTCTTGTAATTAGCATAAGGCTCTAATGTGTTGCTATTTGGATTGGGGAAAATACCAAAATACTTGCCTTATTGTACTGAAAATATCGAATTTTTGGTATACCGTAATTTTCGGTACAGTATGATACCTTACTGAAAGATTTCGGTAAGGTAACAGTATGAATTTTTATATAACGCGGTATACCGTTGCATACTAAAATTGGGTATATACTGTAAATTAAGGTATATGTCGTAATATATAAATATAATTATATAAAATATATTTTATGTATTTTTAAATTCTATTGTGAAATATAAATATAATTATGAATAAAATATATTTAATATATTTTTAGAATTATAAAATATAAATAATATATAAAAAATCAAATTATCTATTTTCATTGATGTTATAAGTCAGGTATACCGCAAAAGTACAGTACTGAAAATAAGGTACAGTATCAATATGGAATTTCGTCATATCTAAAATAAGGTATACCGAAAATTTTGGTAAAGTAGAGATATGATTTTTTTTTCATATACTGAATTTACGATATGGTGATTTCAGTAGGATATACTGTAGCTACTCATCCCTAGTTGCTATAATGTTGTTGACCAAAATATCTCTTCTTAATCGACTAAATCCTATTTATTCAATGTGTTGCTATAATGGCGTCGATTTTTCAAATCTTTATTATCACCATGTCATTTTTAATTACAATTGGCAATCTTTAATAATCTAAAATATTATTAGAAAAAACTTAAATTTTATATAATCTCTTGATTTAAAACATTTTTCACAACCCATATATCAAAGTGGCAATAAATTTTATAAAGTTATAATGAAAGCAAAGCATAATTGCATATGCGTTGACTTTTGTTACATAGTACTCCCTCCGTCCCAAGGAAGATGACCCCTTCCTTGGGCGGTACGGAATTTTATGCAACTTTATTTTATGTGTTAAGTAGAGAGAGTAAAGTAAGAGAGAGGGAATAAAATAGAGATGAAGGAATTTCCATTTTAAGTAATTAGTCATCTTGATTGGGACAAATCAAAAAGGAAAGTGAGTCATCTTCAATGGAACGGAAGGAGTACAAAATAATAGTTCTAGCGACGTATTTCTCTTTCTGAATATGCATCTGTCTGTGTACAAGGGATATTTTATACAGAGAATGTTGGATTTCAAAATATAGATAAGTACATTTGTATATCCAATATATTTAATTGAATACTATTAATGAGTCATAATTGAATTATGAACACAGTTTGTTTTTTTCCAGATAAGCGCAAACAGCTCATCTTCTTCTGGCCAGATTCAGAAAAAAATCTTCCAAATTCAGTAACTAACTTTAGCCATCTAAAAGAATTTTTCTCTTAACACTAAACCATAATTACAACTATACAAGAAATGGAACATAAATAACAAACGATCAGCCCTAAAAAATCATCTACACCTTGTGTCTATTATATATAAATATGTACAACAAATTAGAGGTGAAAAAGGCTCCTCCTCACTTCCACACCTTTATAGCTCCATCTCTACTGCTTGATATCAGAAGTCTCTGGTTCAATCTCACAGACGCCAGAGAGAGTACTGAGTCATGGTGACACCCAGCAGAATCAGTAGCCGCAGCAGCAAGAATTGCTTTTCCAGTCAACCTCGTTGCTAGCGGTCGTCTTTTTGCTTCCTGCTCAAAACAGCGACTAAATATTAAGCTTCACACAGATATCAGGCAGATAACACAGTTACACATTTATCATCAGCAACCACTTTCAGAGTTAGTCAAATTGTAGTACATAAAAGGCATGAATATCTCATGAGTATGAGAATGCATAATCTCCCTACAATCATTCTGTCAATGTTTAAGTACAACAAATGGGAGCCATCAAAATCATAATAACCAACGAAAACTTTGAATTTCTGAATTTCTGAATTCTGAATTCGGTAAGTACATGATGAAAGATTGTGGTTGTGAAAATTGTAATACTATTGAGTTTAAAATGGACAAAAGCAGCCTATAAAGCAAGACACAAAATCTCTGAATAATTTCCTTTGTAAACTTCCTCCGAAAAAAGGGAATAAAAAATCATGGTGTTCACCCCTACCAAAAAAACAGCAGATTTTAAGTTGCATCACGTGGTAACATCGACCTATTTTATGTAGCGCCAAGGATTACTAAAAGATCTAAAGAAGAAATGAGCAGAATATATTATAGAGGTTATAGACGAAAAAAAGTTTCTAGCATGTCATTCCACACAGATCCTACCCAGTTTCTGTGATTACATGCACAAAGATAGTATACCAGGGAGTGTTGATCTTAAAAATAAAGCAACAGGAGAAACTTGGAGGTGTGATACATACATTTGTGTCTGTGTGCATGTGTGACTGGAAACATACACGAGATCAGGATAACTCATTTGGTAAATCAAGGCATTGTGTTAACTCATTCCATTACCTAAGCATGACTATTAGTTGAAAATGACGCAAGAGAAAGGTCTCTAACAGGCCTATTTGATTCGTATGGAGTAAATGTTCTTGTCAAAGTAGAAATAGAGGCTAAAAGAATCACAAATTCACAATCGTATTGTACTTAAGTGCTCATCCAAACAGGATTTCTGAACGCAAAGGAAGATATGCTAAGAAAAATAAAATTTAAAATAATTAGGTGACTGTATAATCTTGTTGCTTATTTTTCTCATAAGTCAGAACTCCAGGCAAGTAGTACTTCTAAACACTATTCCTTCAGTCCCGCTATAAATGGATTTTATACGTATTGGGTTGTCCCACTATAAGTGACCTAGTCCAGAAAAGAAAACTTTTTACACAAAAAGTTAGTCAGCACCTACTACCTCATGCACGAAACACAACTTTCTTATCCTATGTGCCTAATTTGTATAGGCCACTAACTGCGGGACTGAGGGAGTATATCCTAACACATCACAAGCAGCAAAGTAAGGAGCAAAATCTTAGCCCATCAATCTGAAATACCTGCACGACTTGCACTCCAAAACTAGATTTTGTCTCATAGAAATCATCATTTCCAACGCCTTTAATAGATGGTCCACATACACAATACGTGCGTTCAGGGCTGAAAATATAAGTGTGAATATCAATAAATGGAAATTTTTTAACAAAAACCTGAACCTCTCAAAATTAAGCAATATTGAGTACCTGAAATGGTCCCAACGACGAATTTTCAAATCAGTTCCACCAGTCAATAAATCTCCACCAGGTAACGGGAGCAATGCACGGATACCAGGAACACGAATTGAGGGCTCATTCAGTTCATCAACCCTGTACTTTGAGTTTGTACTTCGCCTTATCTCTGATTTAGAGTTAGTCTTCGAAGATGGTCTGGCCAAGGCCCAAGGTGACTCAGAATTCTCAGCATCAGATTCAAGGTTTGCTGCTCTCAAAATCTGCAAAATCAAAAGAATAATTTCATCAAGACCAGGCAGTCATAGTTGTCAGCCACAAGACAAACTTTAGGACATCATCTTCCAGTATTAATAGTCTAATCCTTGCTATCAGTATCCAGTAAAATAGCAGTAACTAAGCTTTCACACTGGATGCTTTTCTTAATTGTTTAAAATAACTAGATCAATTAAATTATACAATTTCAGTTCAAATTTATAAATAAGATTATCATATTCTAAAGCTAGAACCCATGATTTAGTATTTGGCTTACATTTGCTCAAAATCATGGCCATCAAACAAAAGAAATCCACTACTCACTCGAGAGAAAGATCAGATGATACAGTAGTCACTTGACTCACTTATTTCGAAACTTAATACTACTACTTAATACTGAACATAACGGAAAGCTACACTGGAGAAAAGATTAGAATCTAGTATACCTGGTGACAGCTTCCATTTTCAGCATTCCAAAGAGAGACCTCATTACACCCAGCTGCAACATAAACAAGTGGCCTTGTCGCAACAGATAAGGGGGTACCGGAAGGAGGAACAAAAAGACACATCTTTTCAATGGGGCATGGAAGAGAATATTGCCATGAGTTAACAGGTATGCAGAATCTAAGATCCCACAAAGTAAGTACACCCCTTGATGATCCAGATACAAACCAATTACCGCAAGGGTCTGCCACAAGAGAAGATATATAACCCTCCTCTGGAGAAACTTTGGTATTCCAACTGTTTGAATTTGTTCTTGTGTCCCATAGATGGACCCCACAGTTCTGAGTGCTATATAGAATCATTTGGCTAGTATTACCATCAGCAGAATAATTCAAAAGGCTAAGTATAGCACCTTCTCCAAAACCAGTTTTCTTGACATCAGTTATACCTGAATAATTTTCAACCACATTTCCAAGCCCTCTGGAGATGTGATCAACAGAAAACATATGCATCATCCCATCACTTGCCCCAACAACAATTTGAGTAGTACCTTGAAGCACCGCAACACACATTGCACGACTTCCACCTAGAGAATAGGTTAGTCTAGACCGAAATGAGATATCCTTCTCCAGTTTCTTGCAATCCCATATCTTTACAGTAGAATCTTCAGAAGCACTCACAAAAAATTGCTGGTCCATTGAAATAGAAATATCATTGACGGCAGATCTGTGCTCTTGCAAGTGAGCAACTAACACCCCGCGAGGTCTCCATCCTGAATCAGGAATAGTTGATGACCATGCTAAGGATGTCGATTCTGTTGCCTCAACCGAGTTATCCCCAATGGTGAGGGAACCCCCTTTTATTCTGTCAGGAACTCCTGTTTCATGAAATTTGTTACCCACAAAAGCTGTTTCATCAGTTTCCCTATCATCTACTTCATGTACAACCCTTCTCAATTGTGCAGGACCATTACCAACATACACTGATCCTGAAACAAGCTTAGGAGGAGGTATTGTACTTGCTAAACTAAATGATTTATTTACTGGATCCATCCAAGGCAGAGAAGAAGTACTGAAACCTAAGGAATTATATGGTAACGAAGCATCAGAAACAGCTGGAGCATTGGTTGATGTCCGCCTGTGATCAAACTTAAACTGGTATAGAGGTACGCTTTCTGCTGATTTATCAATGAAGCTGTTCATACAGCTCATTTGGGGAGACATAAATCCAGAGAGCTGAGATTTTTCTGAGGCACCACGGTCATGGGCTTCTTCTTGGCTCAAAGAGTTTTGCATTAAATTTCCCATAGCTTTGAACCTGCTTTCATTATCATCTAACTTAGAGGAATCAAACTGTTCGGCAGATGTGCTAGTAAAGCTATGATGTCCAAAGTCATTTTGTCTGTCAGACATACATTTAATTGGATCCAGCTCCTTGGCAGTTCTCTGAAGTAAGTCTATGGCTTCAGATTTTCTAGACTGTGATGATGCATTGTACCAAATCTTTCTCTGTCTCTCCAGCATGTCTGAACTTCTGGCATTTTCTAAAACCTGATGGTATACCTCTCTTGAGACAGGCGGCTTCAGACACCCAAGAAGAGCTTTTACCGAGGCTAAAGATGCTGGTTGTCTGCGCAAGAAAGGGCGTATAACTGGGACCAGAAATACATAAGAATCTACCGCACCAAGGTTCTCACTACTAGCCGCAATAAATGTAACAGCTGCTCTCCTGACCCACTTACTTGGATAACATAGCAAAGGGAAAGCACGCTCAATCATCTCAAGCAGTACCCTCTTCCTCAAGAAACCACTTCTACAAAGAATGGCCAGGCAATCCAATGCATTGACGATCACGGATTCCGTGCTATCAATAAGCGCTTGCTCAATATACGGTAAAAGGTATTCCTCTACACTCCGTTGGCCCACAAAGAAACAGACATATATTATTTGCCCATAAAATACAGTTCTCAGCTGTTCATCGCGATCATTGAGAAAAGCAGGGAGGATAGGTAGCAAAAAATCATTACTCTGCTTCTGGCCAAAAAACCAACAAAGATTGCCTATATCCTGCAGGAGTGCTCTCCTTATGTTTGGTGTTTGCTTTGGACCCATCACAAGTTCTTGAATGACCTCTGCAATAGATTTCCGTAACTGTCCAAGCTGGGCGTCATTATTCAGCCTCTGAGGCTCTCCATAAAAGTCTGAGGCTGGCAGTGATGATTTTCGTGATGAATTCTCATTAAGAACCCCAGCCTCGGTCAGGCTTATTGAGTGAATCAAGAACCCATAAGCAGTCAGTGCCAGTTTAGATATATTGCTGCCATAGCAAATCCTCACACTTTCCTCAGGATCATCAGGAAGCATGGAAAGCATAGGAAGAATATACTCAGGAAAGATTTTGGCATCACTTGGAGGAAAATCCCTGACTAGCGGGAGAATGTCACACAAAGTCTCCAGTGCTGCACAACGGACAATGGCAGCTGGATCTGAAAGCACAGCTATAACATAGGGAAGGATACGCTGCAGTCGATCTTCATCGTCAATGTACAAAGAACAAGACTTCAGCAGTAAAACAGCAGCCCTCCTTATAAAAGGGACCTTGACATTGCGAATGCAAGAACATAGAAGTGAAGCAATCAAAACCATACCCTCACAGCTTAATATATCCTGAGGTAGAGGCAGAAAAGGCATTCCAAAAGAATCTGATTGATTATTAAAATCTGATATCAACGAGCTCAAATCAGTCATTGTGATCTTTTTCAGGAAAGGATGGTGACTCCGCTGGAATTTATTGGAGATACTTTGAATGACCTCACCAGGAGATTGTAAACCGCGGTTCTTCTGATTTTGAGAGTCTATGGTCTTCACACTACTATCTTGCATTGTGTCCATGCTCAAATTCCCATTGTTAAGTTTCACATTTCTTAGCAAGGTACTCATGTTATCCAGGAGATCAAATCGATCACGAGTAATGCCCTTCTTGGTTTCTTTTCTTTCATTCGAAGATTTATCTGCCCCAGTGGAACCTTGTTTTATATGTTCTGGCAAGTGGCTTGTATCATTATTAGACGTTTCTGTTTCAGATACCACATCCTCAACTGCCCTGTTGCCAAGCATCTGTCTAAGAATTTCTTGGAAAGAGGTCTCGCATGCTAGAACCTGCAGCACCGATTACCTTGACTGAAACAAAACGACTATGCAAGTATAAAAACGAAAAGATCAATATGATTTCCTTACCCTTGCATCACAACTCAGAGGATTTAATAAGGAATAGAACTTATGGAGAAACGGTGAGAAGAAACATGGAAACACAACACCCGCGTAGTTCTGCAGGTAGCTCTCAGCAGAGCACCTTGACTCTGGGTCTAGTTGAATCATATGAAGAATCATCTTACGGATTCCTGAATCTGGAATCTTCATTCATGCAATAACAAAGAAATCACTCAGCAGAATACATTTACAGGAAACCAGAAGAGAAGTTAAATTCTAATGATTCAGTGAGCTCAGTTATAGATGAGACATTATATGCATACCAAGGGAAGTTCAATAGCAATCAGATAGAGAAGGAAAAGACCAATTCGAAAAAAAAAACAAAGTTCTTTAAAAGGATACACCCACAGCATAAGGAGGTACCTTTTCAAGATGCTGGGTAGGATCATATTGTCCTCTTCGATACGCAAGGAGTTGGGAAAGTTCAAACAAGGGTTGGCCTTCGAGAAAAAGCTCGGCAATCACGCACCTGAAACACAGTTGTATGTTTCAAATCTTGGATGTTAAACACCTTAAAGCTCCATGAATATGCAGATATCAGGGTTATGCATGACAACTGACAGGGTAAAACAAAATTTCTAAAGATGTTAGCATCAGTAAGTTTTAAACCTTACCAATTAATCCTATAACTAAAAGATGGTTATTCGATGGGACAAAGAAAATAAGTGGGTATAAATTAAATGAATAAGTTAGTGTCTGTTCACTACAATATACTTCTGTTCATGATGGTCTGTAATTTTATGAGATCCTAATTGCAATTTCTCTGCAGTTGAGAGGCACTACTTTATTCAATAAAACAACAACACATATACATCTGCCAAAAGAACAGCTGCTGAAAATTAATTATAATTCCTTATGACACTGTTATGAAATGGCAGAACATAACATATATATTCATGAGATGATAAGCAAACTAGTAAAGCAATAACCAATTTGCCAATTTTGGTGAACATTTCCTGATATGTGTTTGACACAGGTAGTCCTACTAACAGAAGAAACAAAACTGAATCATAAAATGCCACCACCACTGTCCTCAAACTGAATTTGACAAACAGAGGAATATTATTAGCAGTCTGTCCCTGGGCAATTTTTAAGAAGAAAAGGGAACAGAAAAGGTTGGGTGTTGTTATCCATCCTTAATACACTGTCTGATATAAGCTCATGTTCGTGGTTGATTTATCCCATAACAGAAGTTTACACGAATTTTATCATAGCAATAATGGATTTATGGGCACAATACTTACCCTACAGAAAAAATATCCATTGATGGCTTCAAATTTGCATCTTGGGAGACTTGTGCCTCCCCACCATGCTCATAGAACCTCTGAAAATATAGTATTCAACATTCAATAACCACACATACGTGTAGAGGATGAAATTTTAGAGGGAAGGGAGGGAATGGGTCATCTTTGAAAAGACATCCATCACCCATTCCCCTTTTCGAAGATAAATAACTGAAAATGCAAATAGTTATAGAAGATTCTGAAAATGATATGGATGAATAATATCCACATTAGTTATTGATAGGAGATGTCCAATTCATGGATTGTAATTACTTAGTTATACAACGATGTCCACAGCCTGAATAGTGTCTATTATAAAAGTTTCCAGAATCACAACTATAGGATGGCAAGCTGAGATATGATAGATACAACAAGGTCAGAGTGTATCCAACTGTATCCTCATTATATGCAAATCTAAAGGTTATTTCATATGAACAAATCCTTGGTCCTTGCTAATTACCTGCCCGTTCAATTAACATTAGCTCTTGGTGTCTCCTCACTAACAAGATGGGTGCTAAAGAGACCATAGGAGAATGTAATATCCTTGCCTAGCAAAACAATCCATATTGCATTTTACACATTTCCTGATCTAAATGTTATCATATACCTAGACATACCAATAGCTCCTGGTATTAAAGGGTTTATACAAATATTGATTGCACCTTCAAAGTTAAATAATGATTAGAAATGAGAAATGGGAAAGAAAAAAAATTAGAGAATACATAATTTCACACACCTCAGGTGCAACATAACAGCGTCTTCTTCCCCCAGTATCGAAGAAGAATGAAAAATCAGAGGGATCATCATAAGGGATATATGTAGGCTTAAATGATGCAAAGTCAGCAAGGTAGAGCCAGTTCCAGGAAGTGACCAACACATTCTCACACTTAATATCGCCTGCAATACATTAAGATATGCTAAAGATGAAGTAGATACGTTCCAGGTACATAAAAATAAGTTAAGTGTTTATCTAACCATGGCACACTCCATGCTCGTGACTCTGTTTCACGGCATAAAGCAACTGCAACAATAGTAAGTGAAAATTAATATCCTGCTACTTTTTAAGGTATGGTTCCACTAATGCATCATCATAATTTAACCGACAGAGGGAGACAGGAACCTGAAAAGCCAACCATTTCTTTTCGACAAGACTAAGGAATGGTCGAGTACTCAGCCGATCATGAAGATTGTTAAAGAAGTATTGCCTCAACAAATAAGCAGCTTTATCTGTTTCAAGCCAAAACTGCAAAAATGAATTCAATAAGAAAGAAATTTATGAAACAGTTTCAAAAATGAGACACTGACTGCAGGAATGAGATTCAATGAACTAAGACTACAGACCCTCATTTATCCATCAGCACCGAGCAGAACACACATTTATCAATTAAAAGCCAGAATGAGAGATATGCTTTACTTATTCACCTATAGTTTATCTAACAGTCAGTAAGACTTGGGTCGCATGGTGTTATCAATATCACCCACTACTGGCTACGAACTAATCTCTTTATAAATTGACAATTAAAGAGGAAATTCAGCAGAATTTTAAGGTCTGTTTCTGAAATAATTTACTGCCTACATATCTGACCTAACTGAATTCACAAAATCACCAACAACTGAACATGAACAAGAAATACCTATAGAGCCAGGCGTAAAAGAATCGGATAAGTGGAGCGTGAAAAGGGGGAAAGTAACCTGGAAGGGCCAGACATGGGGGTGATCGAGCTTGGAGAATATATCGCTAATGCGAACGAGACGGCGCTCATAGTCTCGCAAATCAATTGAGTCGCCGCGCTTGAAGTAGACCTTGACGAGCACCAAACCCTCATCGTGCTTGCAGAGTATGGACTTGAGAAAGCGGTCCCTGCCGAGGACTTCCTTGAGCACCAAGTTGTAGGAAGACGGCAAATCATGCAGATAGTATTCCGTGGCCGAGGCCTGCGTCGTCCGCGCGATCTTGTTCCCCATCCAATTTGATCGGGGCTCCCGATTCTATCAGTGGGTAAATTGATTGGTTTAGGGAGAATTAGAGTGCATGTAGGTAGGGGTTTAGAAGCTGGGGATGGGGATTAATGGAGGAATTGGCATGGTTGTGATGGGGGAGTAGGATTTGGAGCTGTGGCAAAATCTGGTTTTCCGTTCAAGATTCAAAGAGGGCTTTCTTTGTGATCAATACCTATTTCTGAAATGTTATCACCACACCACCAATTTTCAATTTTTAAATTACTAAGAGTTTTTTGAAAGAGTATTGATTAATGGTTGTAACATTTAATAACTCCATATTTCATGAATCATAAGCTCTATATTCGTAGTACTCCTATTATTCACGTCACATTATTTAAAGTTCAAATTAAACACGAACACCTGAAAATCACAATCCCCGTTCCTTATTTATTAGCTGAAAATGGACATTAGTCCCTCAAGTCATTCACTTTCGCCAAATTATTACAACTTTCACTAACTTTAAAATTAGTATTACACATTTTGTTTCTTAATATTTCCTATAACCTAACAAAAAAATATGTTACACTGAAAAACTTAACTACAAAACTAATTCTAGAAGGTGGATTTGCATCTTTTAGTACCCAATATTTATAAAATCACATTTTCAATTAAATAGTTTTATGAATTCCAAATTCAGTTTCGTTTTTTACTATTCTATCCTTTAGCCCTTAAGAGGAGTATTTGTCCATTTAGAATTTAGATTGATTTGAGGAGTGAGTTGAGAGCACCAAACTTTTGGTTTTTGAATTTTTGTGTAATTCTGTTGTGATTTTTTTAGGGTAAAAAATCTTCATTGTATTATTAAATCTTTGTATGCTAACACTACAAAGATTTAATAATTTGTTTTGAGACAGTATACAAAGATTCAAAAAATACAAGTTTGGTGTTCTAACTCACTCCTCAAATCAAGCTATATAGACAAATAAGCACTCAAGGGCTGAAGGGTAGCATAGTAAAATGGGGACTAAATTTGGGATTTATTGTATTTTTTAGCTAAAAATGTAATTTTGTGAATGTTAGGTAATAAAAAAGGTGCAAATAAATCCTATTTTCTGGATACTAGTTTTGTAGTTCACTCAAACTCATTATATGTGGATAACCGTGAAATATTTATGATTTTTTAGATCATTTTTTAAGTTCGTGACAAGTAATAGGATAAAAAAACCAAGTAGAAACTATGTTGATTTAGTTGTGCCAAATAAGAAAATAAAAAATACACATAAATTAGTCGAATATGGTGATTGATCTATTATGGGACTAAACAAACAAAATTTAAAGTTTATAATATTCGATACCAATATTAAAATTTGTAGAAAATACCAAAATATGGCTTGATTTTAGTAATTTTTAAAGACTAATAATCCCTAAAAAAACTGAACATTTGGGTGGAAGACAACGAAGTAGATAGGATCGTATTTTGGGCCAGACTGGCAAACTAAATAATTGGCATAGATAATTTATTTTGAAGCCCAATGCACCAGTTCGGCTTATGGGCTTCGCCTGGCCCGGCCTACCTCACGAAAAATAGGAGTAACCACTAATTGGAATCAAACTAATCTTGTTGAAATTTTAAATCAGCTGATTTTCAGGCAGCCTTTGGTAGTATATGCTTTGTTTATTTTTGGATAGTTTTTAGTTTTTGTTAATGAGATTGGATGACTGGAAAGTGGAAACATTGTCTATCATATGTTATACACGTAAGATTTATTTACTCCCATGCTTTTTATTTGCAGCACTGTTAATTAATTTGCACTTCTTTTCTCAATTCACACAACTTTTAAACTACAACCCTAGATATGCATAAAAGTATATTTCTAATAAGATACGTCGTGATTTCATTTTTCATAATCCTAATTTTTCCTCTTTTTCCCGTCTTTACGGGATTCTTAAATTCCATCTTTCATCTTTACTCTATTCCAAATTAACAAAATCTCGGTATTTCAGGAAAAAAAATATTCTGGAGTATCATACAAATGGTAAAGTGAAAATAAACAAAATATAAACGGCCAAGGCAATAAAATGGTGGCAGCAGTTTTAAATTTTTAATGAGGTATATAGTGCAAGCAATATAATTAAACAATATTACTCCATGGTGATTAATTGCGCCGAATATATTATTGATTTAGGTGGGGCCATTGTCAATTAAGGCAGTAAATTGGACTGGAAAATCATTAAAGATGCAGCCATGTCATAACTTTGTGGAGACATCGCCAAGATTGTGACTTTAAATTGAAAAATGCAAAGGTGGTGGTGACTCGGATTTGGATTTGATCAAAAACCAACCTTATCCTCTTTTCCCTCTAATTGGACTATGGAAAAGGTAAATAATTCAAACCCTATGAAAATGACTCATCTCTTTCTCCTAGCCACAGCCACACACATCATATATTATCCCTCTCCACAAAAATAATCATTAAAAATTGCAGCAAGCTTAATTATATCCTCTCAAATCAGACAACCCCAAGGCATATATATACTTATTGCTTGCTGCTAGCTAGGACTCAAACACACACCTTATTTTCATGTCAAATTTGATTTCAATGGAATTGGAAAAGGAAAAGGAAAAGGAAAAGTGTAGGCAAGTTATAAGGTGGGAAGATATGAAGAAAGATGAGAAATGTGAATCCATGGAGTCTTGTTCCTCCTTGAGTGAGTCAGCAGAAGAAGAGGATGATGCAACAACATCTTCATCTTCATCTTCTTCCTCTTCACTCTTTGAATTCACTGACCTCATGGCTCAACTCCCCATCAAGTAAGTTGGTTATATATTAATTATATATTATAATCATGCAAACTAAGAAATTAGTCAATAGTAATTAAAAGAAATGATGATTTGTTCAGGAGGGGTCTGTCCAAGTTCTATAATGGAAGATCAGAGAGTTTTGGATCGTTGAGGAGTGTGGAGAGTGTAGAAGATCTAAAGAAGAAGGAGAGGCAGCATAGTAGTAAAAGAATGAAAGTGAGCAAGAGCTATGGAAATCGCCACAGCCTTAGCCCAAACCCTACCATTGCCAAGAGATCATCATCGCCCAACACTATAAATGCGATCCCTCTAATTTAATTTAAATTTTGTGATCTACATTTTGTCCTTATTTGATCACATTGTTGTGGAAATCAATATACAAATTTAGCCAGGTGACTAATAATTTTCTTTAGCCAGGCATGGGCAGCCGGCCAAACCTCTTTTTTTTTACCAATTTATATTTAACTCTAATTTAAATAATTATTAATCATAATTTAATAATTTATTAAATTCAATTAAAATTGGTGCTCCATCTGTCCCACATTATTTGAGTCGTATTTTTTTTATCGTCCTAATGTAGTTGAGTAATTTATTTATTTTTTGCAAAAAACAACATATTTCATCTCACTTATTTTATTTTATCTGTTACTTTATTGTCTATTCATCTTTCTATTTTCTATTTCATACTTTATTTTATTTCCACTTCATTTACCTAACACAATTTTATTAAATCCATGTCCAAAAGAAATACCTCGGACAAGGGAATATTTGTCATAATTATGAAAATTGTAATGTAATTTTATCTACTCTGATCCCTCCGTCCCTTATTATGTAGTACTCCCTCGGTCTGCCATTAGGAGTCTCATTTCTTGGCGGCACGGATTTTAAGAAATGTTTAGAAAAGTGAGTGGAAAAATGTTAGTGAAATAGGAGTTCCACTTATATAGTCCATATTAGTTTTAAATGAAATGTGAGTGAAATGAGTTAGTGGAAGGTAGGACTCTATTACCATTTATGGTAAAAGTGAACTGGGACTCCTATTTGGACACAGACTAAAATGAAAAAACAGACTCCTATTCGTGGATGGAGGGAGTATCTCGCTTTGACTCGGCACAAATATTAAGATAGTTGTAGAGAAAAATAAGTGAAAAGAATTAATAGCACGTGAATCTTATCTTCATTTATTACTATTACTAGTTTTACAATAAATGTAAGTAAAGTGAGATATGAGAATGTGAGGTCCAAATATAGCGAAAAAAATAAAGTAAGACAATTATTAAGGGACATTCCAAAATGAAAAAATGACGGGAAACTATATATTGAAATTAGTTGTTAGGAATATAATTAAAATTAGTTATATATGTTTGTTGTTTTTAAATTGACGGAATCAATATTTACGAAATACGGAGTACTTTATTTCTTTATTACTATCATACAACTAAATCTAAATTTTGTACTACTATAATAAGCTTAGGTGATCCGGATTAGGTGATCCTTTCCGCTATAATACGCTTACTATTCTGTGCTAGATACTGAAAAAAAAGTGATTAGGTGTTACGGACAATAATAATAACAATAATAATAATTAAAAGGCAAAAACATTAACTAGTAAAAGTTGAACTATTGTCGACAAAATAATAGTCTTCCCTCTATCCAACTCAAGATGTCTATCTTTCCTTTTTAGTTTGTCAAGCTCAAGATGTCACTTTCGATATTTGGAAATAAATTATTTTCTTCTCTCTTTTTATTAAAATATTTAACAATCTTTTTCCTTTTATTTATTTAGCCTAACAACTCCTCCTAAAATCTCTTGTCATTCAATAACGTGAACGTGAGACGGATGGAGTACTACTTTATTTAGGTGGAGGATACCATGCCCTTCCTGTTTAAAGAAGAGTATTTGGGCCCAAAACTCTGTAAATCCTTAAAGCCTTTAAGTGAAAAAATTATGTGAAGTCTTGTATAATTTGTTCTTTTCAAGTCTATTCTACTCTAGTCTTGTATCTGAAATGTAACATTAATATAATTACTAAGAAATAACAGTTCCGAATAAGAACATATCGCAAAATTCCTGATAGATCTTCTCCAAAGTGTAACTCAACTATAATCTTTTTCTGATTGGGAATTGGGTTTTTTTTATTGGGCTCCTGTTACTGAGTTGGGTTTGAGATTTCTTTTTCATAAATTTAATTTTTCTTATGTTTTACTACCAATTACTCCAATATAAAAAATGAATAGTATGAAAGGCTCACTTTTTGTTCAAAAGCCATCTTGTCACCTTTAAAAACAGCAGCTTTTGAAATAGTATGAATAATACTATTATTCAGATTCACATGGTTATTATGTCAATCCAAAATAATAGGGCGTCATTAATAACAAATCAGTATCGTGTACAAATCTGTGTTTAAGTTTGAAGATAGCAAGTCCAGATCGGGTTCTGTGTTTAAATACAGGTTAATGTTAGGCCATATTAGTTTGGTTGTTATCAAATTAATCTAAAAATGACTCAACAACCTTATTCACAATCCCACCAGATTTACAACTCAGAAATCACTAATAATTAAATTCAAAAGATATTCTGCAATCAGCACAACCCCTAATTTGCAATTTTGAAATTACAAACTGAAAAGGAAAAATCATCAATTTTTCTCAGTCTAAGCCACAAATTTCAACGAGAATTCATGACTACTTTGAAGAAATTTTCCAAAGGCAAATTTTGTAAAAAGAAGTTACTGTTTTCCAAGTTCTTTATAAATACAATCAATCGGCTACAATATCATTTTCAAATTAATAATGTATTACTAACGGTCCTACGATATTGACAATTAGACGAATTGGTTCAGCGCTCGCAATAAAATGGCTTACGTGACAATCAAAAAATGAATATATGAAAGCCAACTCTGTATTTGCAAAAACGTTTATAAAATTGAACATCCATTGGAAGAACCAACCAAAAATACATAATTTACTCGCATGGAATCATAGCAGTTTTCATAACCAGAGAATTCAAAGACAAACCCCTGTTTAAATTTAGGCAGAGATGCCATCTATCATTTCTGAATTCTGAAACACCAAACCCATTTCAGTCACAACCAACAACACCCACAACTTCGAAATACCGTGTACAAGATGAAGACAACGCTGCACTGAAAGACATACGAAAGCAGCAGACAAGTTTCAAGGTCAGTACAGGTTCTTCAAGGTCAATACATCAAGTTTAACAGTTAAGTGAAAAGATAACAATGCCAGAGGAGGACTACATACCATAACAATTAGAGACCCTGTTCAATAAGATAGTCACCAATCTTCTCAACAACCATGTTGCACTGCCCCGGGGTCATCGGCTCATCATATATACCAATGATCAAGGCCAAAGTGGTCTTTTTGATGGTGGCACCACCAGATCCCTAAACAAACACAAACAATATCCATTCAAAGAATGTATGCAATATATCACTACAGGCTGTCACAACATAACATTTCAATCGTGGGAGATCTACTTTCAAAATGGGACACCCCACCCCTCCAAAGCAGGAAAGAAAAATAAGTAACCCTAATTAGCTGGAAATGTAATAGGATCTCATCATCAGGGCTGAAGTGTAAAGCCATTAGACATGCTACCCACAACTTCCAGACTCTTGAAATGCATTAAATAAATTCTTGACTAACAAATTTGAAGATTAGAATAAGAGATTAGATGACAATACCTTCTTCCCTCGGATAACAGCATCAGGCTCGCCTTGAATCACCATGTATTTAGTTCCCCCAATGTACAATCCAGTAGGAGCCAGTGAACCGGGATTTTTAAAGTCGTTCATGATAGCTGTTACCTCCTCGGGCTTGAACTGCACGAGCATTCAATTGTTCAAATTACGCAAAAGAAATCAGAATCAGTCAATAACCAATTTATCGTATGCAGATAACAGATAGCAAAAATGCAAGAAACAAGTTTAATGCATCCAAAACTGCTCAGATGGAACAGTTAATATGTTCTCCATCAAACTGTTTCTACAAGTTAGTATCCTTTAACAGAATTTGCTTATATATCAGTCAAAAACTAGAGTCAAGTTCTCTCAATGGAAAACGGATCTACATAATCCCGATCAACATCACTTTCTCAATGAAATGGTGCTCAAACAATAAGGAAAATAACACCAACTGAATAGGTCTCAGAACTATCCAAATAAAAATAATGATACAAACGATAATGAACAATCCTACCAAGAACTTTAAATTGAAGGGAAACAAAGCTACTATTGAACAGACAGCAAAATATCAAATCAAACTATATAACAGAAATCAAAACAATCATAAAAAACTGAACGCATCGCCACTAGTCAGATCAAGAAGTAAATTGCCAAATCAAAGTAAACAAATCAATTGTCCATCAGATCCGCAAATTCAACTAAATCAAATGATTAAAAAAACTGCA